>NC_138526.1:51549739-52215989 GCF_000230855.2 Cajanus cajan
AAGGCATTGAAACTCCTGAATATCAAAAGAAAAATAAGTGAAAAATATTTTGCAAAAGAAAAAGAAAGAAAATAGCAAAAGAAAAAGCCAAAGGAGTGAAAATTTTAGCAAACTTTGCTCTCGGTTTTGGTAATTCTTTGCCTACATATTTTGTTGATCCAGCCACATCTTTGTGTCTTGTTTTTGTTTATAATCTTAGCTTTTGATTTGGTAATCCATTCTAGTGCCATTCCTAGGTTATTCTTTTGTGTGCTAGCTTTCTAAAATTTGCCTTAATTTTTGCTTGTCAAATTTTGTGGAACTCTTTCTAGTCTTGTCTCATTTCTCTTCTACCAATTGGTGTAGCTTTCCTAAATTGTTCATTTTCAGTTTTAGCACTAATATTCAGTCTTGAAGGTGGTTGAGTGCTTCTTGAAAGGTGTAGGAGGCCAAGGCAAAGGACATCCACTTGAAGGCTTTGGTGGTTGCTTAGGGAGTTTGTTCTCTCTTGGTGGCTAGGCTCTTGGAAACACCTAGAAGTGACTAACATCAAAGTTGCTTCTAAAGAGAGGAGTGAAACACCTTGTGAGGCTGCAGTTGGTGGCTGATTTGGAGCAACAAGAAACTAAACTAATTGTGAAAATTTTTTGTGAAAATCTAGAACTAAATTTAGTGACGGAAATTTTGGTTTCTAAAACCTAGTTTTTCATTACAAAATTCGTCTCTAAATTTGTTCTAAATTAGTGGCTAATTTGTTTGCCTTGAAATTAGGTGCAGCCACTAAATTCATTTGAGAGTGAATTTACATTTCATTTGGAGTGTAAATTTACATTTCATTTGAATCAAATTTGAATTTCATTTACCTTGTAATTTTTATTTTCTAAATTTTTTGTACAAGGCCTTTATTAAGGAGTGTCTTGGAGTGCCTTTGGTGTATCTCCATCTCTCCTTAAGAACTTTTATAGTAATCACGTGTAGTACTTGTGAGAGTGGTCCTTGAAGGTCTTTGGTGCCTTTCAAGCTCTCACTTAGGTTTAATTGCTTTCAACGTCTAGTTTAAGTTTTCAAGCAATTTATGTTTTAAGCAATTTATGTTTTCAGTCATTTAAGTTTTCAAGCAATTTATGTTTTCATGCTCTTTATGTTTTCAAGCATTTTATAAATTGTACACATAGGCACTTGCTTGTTATTTTCTTTAGAAAAGTTCTTTGTGAAATTTGTTTTGTGCAAGACAAAAGTACAAGGGGGTTTAGAGATTTTTACTTGAAGAGGCTTGGTTATTAAGTGGCTCTTTAGTAGCTCACCTCCCTCCAAAGTTCAATTTGTACTCTTAGACCTCTAAGTGCCAAGTCTAAAGCACTCCAAAACCTTATTTTCATAAAAACTATTTTTGTGTGAAAAATATCTCTTGAATTAAAATGTCTCAAGATTCCTCCCATAGTGAAAGTGATGGCTCTCCAAAAAGTCTTTCTTACATTACTAAAGAGCTCAAATCACTTAAACTATGGAAAAAGCAAGAGTCCATTCAAAGAGAGAAGGAAAGAATTGAAAGAGAAGGACAACTTGCTTATCTTGAGGAAGAGTTGAGAATTTTAAGACAAGAGGAGGAAAAATTGAAAGAAGATATGAAGAAACATAGGAAAAAGAGTAGGAGCTCACATTCCCAATACACATCCCCTAATGAAAGCATGAATCAAGGGGATCACTACCAACATACTCCTAGGAGAATTACTAGGCCAAGGGAAGTCAAGGTTGACCTCCCACAATTCTTTGGCAAAGATGATGTGGAGTCTTATTTAGATTGGGAAATGAAGGTTGAGCAACTCTTTGCTTGCCATAGGGTAAGTGAAGAGAGGAAAGTACCTTTGGCTGCCCTTAGCTTCCAAGGGCATGCCATGTATTGGTGGACAGCCCTAGAGAGAGAGAGACGCCTCCACAATGATCCTCCAATTCAATATTGGAATGATCTTAAAAGTGCAATGAGGAGGAGGCACATTCCTACCTACTATGGGAGGGAGCTTATGAATAAGCTCAAAAGGCTCCAACAAAGAGACATGTCTGTAGAACAGTACAGGCAACAAATGGAGCTATTAATGATGAGGGCTTGTATTAGGGAAGAGGAAGCTACTACTGTAGCTAGATTTTTGAGTGGTCTTAATTTAGAAATAAGAGACCAAGTGGAGCTACTACCCTACAGGGACCTAAATGACTTGGTCCAACTTTGTGTAAGGGTAGAACAACAAAGAATGAGAAAATCTTACAAAAATAGCTCCAACTCTTCATTTCTAAAGAAAGATTCTAAGGAGGGAAAAACTTTTGAAAAGAAGAAATCTTTTGAACCCTCCAAAAATCTAGCCACAGAAAAAGATAAGGGAAAGGGAAAGGACACTACACACACTAGTTCTAGGACTAGTGATATTAAGTGCTTTAAATGTTTAGGGAGAGGCCACATTGCCTCCCAATGCCCCACAAAGAAGGTAATGATCATGAGGGGGCATGACATTTATAGTAGCCAAGATGAGGCTACTACTTCCTCTAGTAATAGTGAGGAAGAAGCAAGTGATCAAGAGAAAGGTGTAGAGTCTACTTTTCCTTATGAAGGGGAGCTCTTAATGATTAGGAGACTCCTCAACAACCAACCTAGTGATACTCTATCACAAAGAGAGAACATATTTCATACTAGATGCAAAGTTTCAAACAGTGCATGTTCTCTCATTGTTGATAGTGGCTCATGGTGTAATTGTTGTAGCACTAGGCTGGTTGAGAAGTTGGGTTTAACTACTAATTCCCATCCTAAACCTTATCAACTCCATTGGATTAATGAGGATGGTGATTTAGCAGTTGACCAACAAGTAAAGGTCAAAATTTCCATTGGGAACTATGAAGATGAGGTGCTATGTGATGTAGTACCAATGGAAGCTTGTCACATCTTATTAGGAAGGCCATGGCAATTTGATAAGAAAACCATGCACAATGGCCTTACTAACGAGATTACCTTTACACATAAGGAAAGAAAATTTGTGCTTCATCCTCTTTCTCCTCAACAGGTGGCTGAGGATCAAGCACAAATGAAACTCAAAAGAGATAGTGAAAAGAGATTTATAAAAAAAGAAGAAAAGAGAGAAAAAAAAAATCTGTGAAACTTAAGGATAGAGAGGAATCTAGGGAGAAAGGAGTTCCCTCCCTAGAGGTCGTTAGTCAAGAGAATAAAATTTCCAAACAAACCCTCTTGATTCAACAACCCTCTTATTTCCTTCTCTGTAAAGGAACTCTTTCTTGCACTGCCACATCTAGTGGACATGAGACTTTACCTAAGGGGATAAAAACACTTTTAAAGGAATTTTATGATTTATTTCCTCCTGAGGGTCCAATGGGCCTTCCTCCTTCTAGAGGAATAGAACATCAAATTGATTTGGTGCCTGGAGCTAGCCTACCTAATAGGCCTGCCTACAGGACCAACCCCCAAGAAACTAAAGAAATTGAGTCTCAGGTCCAAGATTTGTTAGAGAAGGGCTGGGTTCGAAAGAGCTTAAGTCCTTGTGCTGTTCCAGTGTTGTTGGTTCCAAAAAAAGATGGCAAGTGGAGAATGTGTTGTGATAGTAGAGCCATCAACAACATCACTGTGAAATATAGACACCCCATCCCTAGGCTTGATGACATGTTAGATGAGCTTCATGGAGCCATCATATTTTCTAAAGTTGATCTTAAAAGCGGATACAATCAAATTAGAATCAAAGAAGGAGATGAATGGAAAACCGCTTTCAAGACCAAGTTTGGATTATATGAGTGGTTAGTGATGCCCTTTGGGCTCACCAATGCTCCTAGTACATTCATGCGTCTCATGAATCATGTCCTTAGGGATTGTATAGGTAGATTTGTTGTAGTTTATTTTGATGACATCCTCATATATAGTAGGAGCCTAAGTGATCACATAGGACACTTAAGGCAAGTTTTTGATATTCTTAGAAAAAATCAACTTTTTGGAAATTTAGAAAAATGTACCTTTTGTGTAGATAGTGTAGTTTTTCTAGGATTTATAATTAGCAAAAAAGGGGTTCATGTGGACCCCGAGAAAATCAAGGCCATCCAAGAATGGCCCACTCCTAAAAGTGTTGGAGATATTAGGAGCTTCCATGGTTTGGCAAGCTTCTATAGGAGGTTTGTTCCTAATTTCTCCACACTTGCCTCCCCATTAAATGATTTAGTCAAGAAAAATGTGGAATTTATATGGGGAGAGAAACAAGAAAATGCCTTCATAACTTTAAAGCATAAGCTTACTCATGCACCACTTCTAGCTCTACCAGATTTTTCAAAAACCTTTGAGTTAGAATGTGATGCTTCTGGAGTTGGCATAGGTGCGGTTTTGTTACAGGGTGGGCACCCTATTGCATATTTCAGTGAAAAACTCAAGGGTGCCTCTCTTAACTACCCTACCTATGACAAGGAGCTTTATGCTTTGGTTAGGGCCCTTCAAACTTGGGAACACTACCTTATTCCCAAAGAATTTGTCATTCATAGTGACCATGAGTCACTTAAATATTTGAGGGGCCAAGGCAAGCTAAACAAAAGGCATGCTAAGTGGGTAGAGTTCTTAGAACAATTTCCATATGTGATTAAATACAAGAAAGGGAAAAATAATGTTGTGGCTGATGCCCTTTCTAGGAGACACACTTTGTTAATCTCCCTTGGATCTCAAATTTTGGGATTTAATCACATTAAGGAATTGTATACTAATGATCTCGAATTCAAAGAAAATTATACCCAATGCTTAGCAAAGCCTCAAGGAGGTTTCTATATTTCTGAGGGGTACTTATATAAAGAGGGAAGAATTTGTATACCCCAAGGATCTATAAGAAAACTCCTTGTTCAAGAAAGTCATGAGGGTGGTCTCATGGGGCACTTTGGAGTTGAAAAGACTCTAAGTTTTCTAAAAGAAAAATTCTTTTGGCCCCATATGAGAAGGGATGTTGAGAGGTTTTGCTCTAGATGTATAGCTTGTTTACAAGCAAAGTCTAAAGTAATGCCTCATGGCATCTATACACCCTTGCCTGTTGCTAACTCTCCATGGGTTGATATCAGTATGGATTTTATTTTGGGCTTGCCCAAGACCCAGAGAGGCATGGATTCTATTTTTGTGGTAGTGGACAGATTTAGTAAAATGGCCCACTTTATACCCTGCCACAAAATAGATGATGCAAGCAACATAGCAAGACTCTTCTTCAAGGAAGTGGTTAGACTTCATGGTCTACCCAAAACTATTGTCTCAGATAGGGATACTAAGTTCCTTAGTCATTTCTGGAAAACTCTTTGGAGTAGGCTAGGAACTAAATTACTTTTCTCTACTACTTGTCACCCACAAACTGATGGGCAAACGAAAGTAGTTAATAGATCCCTATCTACAATGTTAAGGGCAGTCCTTAAGGGTAACCATAAATCTTGGGATGAGTACTTGCCCCACATTGAATTTGCTTACAACAGGGTAGTCCATAAGACTACCAAAATTTCACCTTTTGAGGTTGTATATGGTTTTAACCCTCTTACTCCTTTAGACCTAATACCCCTACCAGATTCTTCTCATTATTTTCATAAAGAAGGGGTATCGAGGGCTGAATTTGTTAAGAAATTGCATGAGAAGGTTAAAACTCAAATACAACAACAAAATGAGAGAACTGCTTTAGATAGAAGCAAGGGAAAGAAAGCCCTCATTTTTGAGGAAGGGGATTGGGTTTGGCTTCACTTGAGAAAGGAAAGGTTTCCTTCTCAAAGAAAGTCAAAACTCAACCCAAGAGGAGATGGTCCCTTCCAAGTCCTCCAAAGAATTAATGATAATGCTTACAGGTTAGATCTTCCTAGTGATTATGGAGTAAGTAACACTTTTAATATAAGTGATCTTATTCCCTTTGCAGGTTATGATGAGGAAGAAGAACCTACAGATTTGAGGACAAATCCTTCTCAAGAAGGAGGGGATGATAGACCATGGGCCAAGGGCCCAGTGACCAGAGCTATGGCTAGGAGGATACAGGAAGAGCTGGATCTTGAGAAGACTAATGGGCTTGTTAGGCCCAAGATAATCTTCACTTGGAATGCTCTATCATGAAGAGAAGGCCTAGTTCTATTTGTTCATATTGTACAGTTTATACATAGTCTATTGTATAGGTTATTTTTGCCTTTGTATTTGAGAGGCACTTTATTTGCTTTTTCCTATTATGTGTATATTGATTTTGAGGTAGGTTACTTGGAGAGTTTAACTCCATTTAACCTCCCTAGTTGACACACTCATTCTTTATTTTTTCAGTAGGGAAAAGGGGGTGACATTTAGCAAAGCTTGGGGTGTGACAAGTAATTGGGCCAGAACTGGGCCTAGGCAAAATTTTACATATTGGACTCATTTTGCTCCTAATTTTTCATAGATTTGATTTAGCTAGGTCTCATCATCATATGATGAACCTAACTAAACCAAATCAAACATTTTTGAATTAATTCAAGGAGCAAATATGAACCAAGGCCGCCTAGCTCTCCTACTTGTTCTTTGGCCGAAATTCACTTGTTACTCTTCAAGGTTTGAAGCTTGCCTTGCAAGCTTCTAAACCTTGGAAGGTTAAGGCAACCTTACCATGGTTCTTAAGTGAACCATGGTCAAGGATGGCTTCTCCTACAAGCTTCCTAAACTGTGGGGGTTAAAGCTTACCCTACCATGGTTCCTAGTGAACCATGGTTTAGGATAGCTTCTCCTACAAGCTACCTTTCCCTATAAATTCCTAAACACTACATTTGTAATCACTTTTGACATAAATGAGAATCAATCTTCAGATTTTTCTCTCAACTCAAGAGTCCAAAACTGTGAAGAATTTCTACTCTAAGAAATTCTCCAAAGTTCTTCAAACCTAAGCCTAGGTTCTTCAAGCTTCTCCATCCAAGAGAAGTAACCGAACCTCTAGCAAGACTTCTTCTCCATTGGAGTTGCTTCATGGAGTTTCAAAGAGTCCTTGAAGGTTTATCTCAAGAGCATATTCGGTCCTAAGCATGGAGCTATTGAAGAAATCTCAATCTACTCCAACTAGTTCCATCACATTTTTGGTGCTTATTGGGTCTATTTTTGGTGTTAGAAAGGCTTAGGCCCAAGTGGAGGGCAAAGGTTGCATGGTCTTATCATGCACCTAGATATAGCCAATCTAAACCCAAAGATTCCATCCTTGGCCACCAAGTTGCATCTAGGTTCATTTGCATTTTATTTGGAATGCATTTGCCTACTCCAAATGCAACCCTAGATGCCTCCCCTCCTATAAATACCCAACACCCCACACCTTGTAAATACTTTGGATTATATGATATTGAGTGAGCATTTTATGCCTCAAAATCTCATCCTTAGTCACTAGGTTAATTCGGCTAGCCTACTTCATTCTCCACCCTTGGAGAGTGAAACCCTAGAGTGGCCTCCACCTACACTTGGAGTGAGCCAACCTTGAGCAACCATACATTTTTCCCCACCTTCACCTATTCACGCCAAAATCCATCTTCCACCTTAAACGCCCTTTTCTAAATCCTTTGGTGAGCCTAGATCTTTGGGCAAGGAGTCTCTCTTCAAGGAGCCGAAATCATCCATGGAAGGGAGGATTCCATCACACATGATATGTAGAATCATTGTGAAAGTCTATTGCTTCCACATGATTTGGCTCCAGGTCTAAAGATTGACCTTACAAAGGAACATTATGTCTCCTAGTGTAGAATTTTTGAAAAAACTTGAACTCATTTTGAGTCCTCTTTTCTAATTCTCCCCCTTGACTGGTTATTTGTGCAAATTCTGTTTCAGATTCTTTTTGTATAAGTTCAGGTAAAGGATGAGAAATTGGAAGAAAAATGGAAGAATCCCAATGAAAAGGTTCAATCATATTCTCCCCCTAAAACAAATCATTGTGAAAGAAAGGTTGATTTTCAAGAAAAGTGGTATCACATGATATGTAGAACCTTTTGGATTTTGGATAGTAACATTTGTACCTTTTTTGTGCAAGAGAATAGCCAAGGAATATGCATTTATGAGATTTTGGATCCAATTTTCCTCTTGTAGGACTTGAGTTATGAACAAAGACTGTACACCTGAATATTTTTGGGTGAATAGACTTCAACATTTTGACTAAAGGAAAAAAGCCTTTTAGATAGTTAAGAGGGGTTAAAAATTAGAGAGGTTTGGAGGGAAGACGATTTATAAGATAGGTAGCAGTTAACATAACTTCTCCCCAAAAATGGTTGGGAACATTTGTAGTGATCATAAGAGAACAAGCAACCTCCAAAATGTGCCGATTTTTTTCTTTCAGCAATCTTGTTTTGTTGCGAGGTATGGTTGCAAGAACTTTGATGGAATATGTCATGTTCCTATAAGTAACCATTAAGATCATTAGCGAAGTATTCCTGCCCCTTATCAATACGAAGGATGTGAATTGATGAGCCAAAAATATTGGTGACAAGTTTATGAAACTGTTTAAAGGTTGTGCTAGCTTCAAATTTTTCTTTCAAGAGGTATACCCAACACACACGAGTATGGTAATTTATAAAGGTTATAAACCATCTGGCTCTATTTATGTTAGGAATTCGATAAGGACCCCATATATCACTATGAATGAGGTGGAAGGGTTGTGATGGTTGATAGGGATGAGAGGGATAATTAGTTCGAGATTGTTTTGCAAGAATGCAATGTTCACACCTAAAAGAAGAAATATTTTTATTGATGAATAAATATGAATACAAGTGTTTCAAATAATTGAAATTAGGATGACCAAAACGATTGTGCCATAGAAAAACATTTGAATCTGACACGGTTGATAGGGAGATGGTTTGAGGAGAATCCGACTTTGAGGGTGAATTAGAAACAAAGTACAAACCATTGTGTTCCTTAGCATTGCCAATCATCATCCCCAAAGACATCCTAAAAAATACAATGAGAAGGGTAAAAAATTATTGCACAATTTAGATCTTTAGTCAATTTACTAGTAGATATGTGACTGTATTTTAACTTAGGAACATAAAGGACATATTTTAGTTTTAGTCCTGATAGGTTTAAGTCACCAGTACCAACTACCATTGATGAATTACTGTCAGCTACCGTAATAGTGACACCTTTATCAACTTTCTTGTATGACGCAAAGTCAGCAAATGACCCCGTCATATGGTCAGTAGCACCAAAATCTAGGATCCATTCTCCTGTATTTTCTTGTCTAGACACAAGAAAACAGACCATTACCTTTGGGAACAATGTTTTTTGTAGAGTTTGATGGTACAGAAGCTTCATGTTTGAGTTGAGAGAGTAGGTTCTTTAGCATATCCATTTGCTCATTAGAAAAAATACCAGAACATTACTTCTTTAAATCTGTAGAAGATTCAACAACATTAAAAGAGGCAGTAACTTTGCGTTGACTTCTAGGTTTTCAATTTGCAAGTTTTGCATGAATGAGCCAACATGTCTCCTTGGTGTGGTAAGGTTTTTGGCAATGATCACACCATGTCTTGGCCTCTTTAGGAAGGATAGTCTTTAGATCATTTTTCCTAGATACAAGATGTGAGTTTAGATGAGAATCCTCAATTGTAGGATTGTTTTGCAGCATCACTTTTCTCCTACTTTCTTCTCTTGTAACCATGGCAAAGGCTTCCTTGAGAGATGGTAGTAGTTTAAGGCCAAGGATTCGTCCCCTAACTTCATCTAATTCTTTTATAAGTCACTGAAAGAAATCAAATACCCTCTCTTTTTCCAGCATTTGGTCATACAATAATTTATCCTCGCAACATTTTCATGAAACAGTATAAAACAAGTCCATTTCTTGCCATAACTTGACCAACATATTAAAATACTTGATTACAGATTTGTTACCTTGTTGAGTATTATGCAAAGCTGACCTTATTTCAAAGCATTGGGCAAAGTACATCTCTTGAACAGGGGTCCATATTTCATGGGAAGTTTTGCAGAAAAGGTAAGTTCTGCCAATTTTAAGTTCCATTGACTTGATCAACCAAGTCATGACAATGGAGTTCTCTGCATCCCAACTATTGTAGGAAGGATCAGTCATTGGTGGCGCGATAGAAGCCCCTATAAGATAGCCCATTTTTCCTTTCCCTTTGATGACAAGAAGGACCGACTGGTACCATTCTCGGAAGTTTAACCCATTTAATTTGTGTTGGGTTATTTGAATTGAGGGGTTTAGGTCGATAGATTGGAAGGATGAAGCCATATGGGTTGGGTTGTTTAGGTTTCTATTGGAAGGCAAAATAATTTCTGGTGTGGATGGTTGTGTGGGTGGCACATCAGCCATGAAACTGTATTGAGTTTTCATCTAAGATGAAGAAGAGTAGGTTGTGATACCATATTATCATAAGCGGAAGAAATCATTCTTCTTGTTTTATTCAAATGATTGGTCTAGTACATAAATTGGTAAAACAGGGAGACAAAAAAGGAAACAAATAATAGGAAATTTTTATAATTAAATAAGAATCTCTATAAATCAGTAACAGCAATAAAGAATAAATTGTAGACCCTAATCCCTAAAATTCTGCAACATAATAATATCCCATAAATTTTGGGATTCCTATCCAACAAAAGCAAAGATGGTAATAGCTAGTATAGTCAACAAATTCTTATCTATATGCATTGGCCTACCTATATAGATCTGATTTCTTGTACAAGTCAGTAAAATCAACACCCAAACTAAGTTCTTGTGCTGTAGTTGTAACTTCCAACATCCAAGTAGCCGGGTTATATCCATCTTTGATTTTGCTCACCCCTTCAATGCTCTGGACAGTGGAAATTGTTGAAAAAATTTAGCATCTATTGTCAAGAATTATAGTAGTTCTCTTAATAATATTGAATTTAAGTATGATCTTACCTCAAAATACTTTATCATATTACTAGAATGACGACCCAGTGGCCCAACATATATTTCTTGTCCTCCACGCTTCAATAGTAATAACTGGAATCACACATAAAATATCATGTTAGATTCAAGTCTTAAGGAGAAAGAAACTAAATAATAAGACAACTTTATTTATCATTGTTATCACTCACCTCATCAAAAGCTTCAAATATGTCAAGGCTAGGCTGATGGATGGTGCAGACAACAGTTCTTCCGGTGTCCACAGTGTTCCTGACTGTTCTCATAACAATTGCAGCAGCTCTTGCATCTAACCCAGAAGTAGGCTCATCCATGAAAATGATGGATGGGTTAGCCACTAATTCAACTGCAATAGTCAGCCTCTTGCGTTGTTCAGTCGAGAGACCAATCTCACCAGGCAATCCAACCAGTGAGTTCCTTATCGGGTTCAGCTCCACCAGTTCCATGACTTCTTCAATGAACATCTGCAACCAATAGTCAAATCGTAAAGGTTTGAACAATCAGCCTCTAAGCAAAGAAAGTCAGTTATATAAATGAATAGCTTAAAAATTTTCATTCTTCCTACTAACTAACCAGTCTGGTATTGGAATCAACACTTGTAGGTAAACGAAGCCATGCTGAGTAGAGCAAGGATTCATAAACTGTAACACGAGGTGAGTGGATATCATTTTGCTCACAGTAGCCAGAGATACGAGCAAATGTTTCTTGCTTCTTAGGGTATCCAGAAATTTTGATGCTTCCTTCAATATATCCACCAGTTTTCCTACCAGCCAGAACATCCATCAAAGTAGTCTTACCAGCTCCACTTACACCCATCAAAGCTGTGAGAACACCAGGCCTGAATGCACCACTAACACCCTTCAAAAGCACCAAGTTATCCTCTTTCACACCTTGTTCCTTCATTTCCTGCCAGTTGAAACTAAAAGAGTTAGAAATCCAAAATGTTCCTGGCGGAAATTGAGTAAAATAGAAACTCTATTGAAAATCAAATGGCTAAATTTTTAACTTTGAATGCGATTTACATGTGGCATGTCAACAGAGTATAAGATTTCATCAAAGATGACAGAATGTGGTTCAAAAGGAAGAATCATTCCTTTTTTCTTTCCATGGCTTGACTCCGCAACAGAATCAGCTCTTCTTGAACTTTCTGCAAGACGTTTGGAAAAATATTCAACAACTTGAGGTTTATTATGAATTTCTAATCAACAAATACGCTTTCAATTGAGTATTAAATTCATGCGTGATATATAAGCAACATAGCGCACCTATATGTGGTAATTCGACTTCTGTTATGGTTCCTTCATTAGGTGTGTTTGTTTCTGGTTCTTCTTCAGTTATTGTTGCTTGTGGCTTATCAAATGCTGCAGATTCAGACGCATATTTATTAATAAAATCTTGCATTGCATTTCAGAAAGGATTTTAAAGTGCAAATGATTTGTAAAGTACTCACGTTCGAGGAATTGTAGAGCAAAAGCAAACAACATGTTGAAAAGGAACATGTATCCAACCAGTGCCCCAAAGCCTATCCAATACCAATATGAATCTGTGAAGAATGCACGAGTCTCCAAATATTGAACTCCTAAATTATGGGTAGCCTGTATTTGGAGGACAATGAAATAAAAATCGTACTTTTCTATACCAAAAGTATAAAAATTATAAAGTTGCAAGTTCAAGAAAATACGTTGTGCCAACTATTACTAAGAAATTCATTGACCACCAAAGCATTCTGTGCATACATTAAAGGTGAAATCCAATAACCCCAAATCCACCAGCTTTTGATATGCTCTGTTTCATTAGCAATGAAATGCAGAAGCATTAGCTTACTCTTGTTCATTACGACAGAAATGCAACAACTTTTTTTGTCACGTGTATGTTAATTGAGCTTACTTTTTGACAGAACGAAACCACCCAATGTAAGAAGCGTGACAAGAGTAAAGGCACCAAAAGTTGTGGCGACAGTAATATTTCTACCCAGTGCTGCAATAGTTCGAAATAATCCAGAAGCCATCTGACTGACAAATACTAGCAGAAGGTACTGCTTGAAGAACCTGCACAACATTCAAGAACTCACATCATAAGTAACATGAAAACTAGTAAAGGTACCAATATTCACATGCTCCTAACTAAAAAAAGGTTCTTCAGTACCTCCCAAAATTTGGATCAAATCCAATAACATAGTAGGTGAGAAATACCCAAACAGCAACCTCTACAATTGTGAGGGGAATCCTTATAATCCATGTTGGAATAGCATATGCCCAAGAGGGATAAAAAAGACAGTCTCGTTGCTTGTAGAAAACAGGAAGCCTAGCAATGGTCAAAGTCATCTCAGCCATTCCATTAAACATAATTGTTACTAATGTAAAATATAGAGCACCAGCATAAACATTCGCATCAGCTTGATTTTCATGATGCATCTCCGTTCGAAAAAATATTGACATTCCAATAAGGGCCATGATGACAAGCTGAAAAGCATCGAGAGCAAAATGATAAGTGTGCAAAATAATCTTTTGAATGAAATAAAGTGTATAATTTTGATTGACATAAACCAATATAGAAGTCTAAAACCAACCTGACATAGCTTGAAGATGTAAACAAATGAATTCCTTTTCACAAACAAATATTCCCTTGAGATGTTAGCCTTTAACAACTCCTTCTTGTTGATACCATACTTCTTGGTGGTTAATGCAGCAGGGTGGCTCTTAGTCTTGTCAAATGGAACAGCAAGTTCCTCTCCAAGTTTCCTACCAATATGGAATGATTGAAATGCCTCAGCAAATTGAGTGATAGTGACAAATCTGTATGGTTGATCTCTGCGCACCCGGTACTGTGCTTGATCTTTCTTGGAAGTCACTTCTTGAAGAAAGTCAGCAACACCTTTCCTATCAGGACATCTGAAACCCATAGTTTCAAAGAAGTCGAGAACATATTCACGAGGGCCATGGTAAACAACTTGGCCATCAGAGATTAAGATAATGTCATCGAAAAGGTCATAAGTTTCGGGTGCTGGCTGGAGCAAAGATATAACAGCAGTTCCATTTAGAATGTGAACATATTGCTTGAGAGAGCTCACAATCTGGAATGTTGTGGAACTGTCCAACCCTGTGGAGATTTCATCCATGAATAAAGCATTTGCTGGTCCAACCAACATCTCTCCTGTAGTAAGACGCTTCCTTTGTCCTCCAGAGATTCCACGCCGCATTTCATTCCCCACTATAGTATCAGCACATATATCCAACCCCAAAATCTGCAAAATTATTCAGTTAAATAAATCAAGACCTTGGCCTTCATAACAAACTTTAACACATGTCATCACACAATTGAACTGAACTTTGTTTAAGCATTACCTTCAGTGTATAATCTGTTATGATGCTTGACTCCTGGCCTTCAGTTGCAGTTGCCTGTTATATCAAAAGATAATGCAAAGATAGAATATAGAATTTTTATTTTTTTTGGTTTTCTTATCCTACAGAAATAAAGATTTAGAAGTGCTACTTCTTCTCACCTTCATGTAGACATCAAGATCCGGGTCAGGCTTGATATTTGCTGCTTTCTCTCTTTTAGACAACTCAGTTAACATGTCTGTAGATCCAAAAAAATATGACCAGTCATGCTTGAATTAAATTTGAAAAGGTTGGCAAGGTGGTAAAGATGGACTAACCATAACGTGATCCCACCCCTTGGCACCTTGCTGAAAAAGCCAAGGTTTCTCTCACAGTCATTTCCGCAATATGAACATCATGTTGGCTGATGTATGCAGCAGTTCTCTGAGGCACAAACTCATTCATTCCTTGTCCATTGTAAGTCACTCTTCCAGATACCTGAACAACACATAGGTATTCATATTAGACTTTCTTTTCTTTTTTAAAGAAAAAGTGATCCTATATCTATCTAAGAGAAATATGTTTCACCTTAAGACTTTTATCAAGCTTTCCTGACAAGGCCAAAAGAAATGTACTCTTTCCTGAACTTGGAGGACCCAAGAGCAGTGTCATCCTGCCAGGTTTAATAATCCCACTAACATCTTTTAGAATAGTCAAGTGTTTCTTCTTGCTTGCGATGATATGGAGAAAATTCATAAATCCCTGAAAGACCAAAATAGAGAAAGAACGTCATAAGACTAACTGCAAAACAGAACAAGAAAAACCAAAAATTTTGAACTCTAGAACCAGCCTTTCTCTACCTCAATGAAATTAGTAGCAAAGTTGATGAAAGTGGGCAAAGCTCTACTTCCCACAAAAGCCTCTGCCTCGATATTAAGGTGCTCATATCGAACTTCAATTGTAGGAATATCAAGCCCAACTCTATAAGAAAACATAGTAAAAGAAAAGGCACGAGACTTAGAAAAGCCTATTAACAATTTCTTGATAAACATAAGTCTGTTTAGATACAAACTTAGGAGAGAGTTTCTTTATCAAAAAATACTCTTTATTTTGGATAAAAATCTCTCAGAAGCGCTTCTAAGTGTATTCAAATAGGCTCTAAGCTGTATATATACCTATCAATTCTCTCCTTGAGCCTTAACAAGAACTTTTCATTGTCCTCTTCAGCTACTTTGAGCAACCTATCAAGAAGTTTCTGTCTCTCCTGGAAGCTAAGATCAGTGACATCGATTTCATTGACGGCACCATGAGATGCGGTCAACAAGCCTTTCCTGAGACGGTTGTAGGTAGGGAGCCTCTCAAGTGCAGCCCATTTGAGAGCTTCTTCGTCATCCTCTTGGCGGAAAGACCTTGAGAATACGTCATCGCCGCTGTTTCTCCAAACTGATGAACTTCTTGATCGAAAACTGTTACTTGCTCTGTATATATCACCTCCCTCCATTATGGTTGTTGCTGTTACCCGCCACCTTGTTTCTTCTTCTTCTTCTTCTTCTTTCGTCTTACGTAATGAAACCAAACAAGACACTGCTATTTCTTCTGTGTGCAAATGAACGATCAAGAATCAAAGAATATAAATAAATAAAAACAAGTACGTTTATTTATATGTCTCAGTCTTTGATGTCTAAAACAGGCGGGATTGGAATGGTCAAATGTTCATATAAAATACTAAAATAGTAGTACACATATTTTTATTTTTCTCTAACAGTAAAATAAAAATAAAAGGCCAAAATACAATTTTGCTCAAGCTGCAAAAATTTTCATCTTCTAAATATTCATTTTAATATTTTTATTTTTTAAACTTATGTTAATATTTTCTGTTTATACCATGATGGCATTTGATTTAGTGACAAAAATTTAAACTTTTTTATTCAATATATTTTAAATTCCATTTCATAAAATAAGTATGTTCAAAGTTCAAACCAAATAGGACATAATTATTAGGGTACTTCATAGTGACTTGAGATAGCATATGTAGGATTATAGATTTAAATTATATAGTTCTCATTGTAATTTCTATGATAAAAAAAATTAAATAGGACATAAACTTGTTGAAAATGTGAGTCTTAAGAAAATCTCAAAAACTAAAAAATCTACGTATTATAATTTTTTCCGGTTTTTTGTGGGCCTTATTTTTAATGTGATTTTTATTATATTTATGACTATTTTCTATTTGAATATTAATTAGATTTGGTACCTTTATACGGATGAATTTAATAGAACAAATTTTACATTTTAAATTAATATAAAAAATTTGTTTAAAATTGTGTCTTAAAATTAAAAAAAAAAATATCACTGTCTCAAAAAGAATATTAGAAAAAAAATTAAATTAAAAAGATTGAAACATAAAAGATCAAAACAAATTTCCATGATAAGGCAAATGAAAAAAAATCATAACAGGATGATAAGCTTCAGTTATATATATATATATATATATATATATATATATATATATATATATATATATATATAATTTATATTTTAATTTATATTAATATATAATTTAACATGAAATTTTTTAAATATTATTTTATACAAAATAAAATAAAGATAATTTTAAATATGATAAAAATTAAAATTTAAGATACGATATGCATTTATTGAAATTTATAAGTATAAAATATATACAGCATAGATATTTTTTTAAAATAATTAATAGAAATCGGGTCATGTAATTCAAATAATAACTCATTGGTTCAATCTTTGACTCACTGACCCAGTATCTTAATCGGTTTGATGACTGATCCGATTGTTAAAACTATGCTTTGAAGATCTGGATCATGTTATGCGATTTTGTCCCCTGTAAGGACGATTTGGTATATTTTACTCGCTGGAGAGCTACATTCTTGATTTTTTGATAAAGATTTCTCGTCATGGCTCTTGGCTAATTTAAGTGAACATTCCAGCACAAATAATAAAAGATGGAACATCTTATTTGTAGTGGCCTTGGACGTGTTTTGGAGATGCATGAACAAGTTTGTGTTTCAAGATAGTGATTCACAACTTGTAGAAATAAAATTTCACACTATTGCATGTGAATTGACAATCAAGACAAGTTGCTTACACATTGAGGACAAGCCCATTGCTGATAGAGTAGCCACGGAGCCCATGCTTTTGAGGTGGGAACCCCCTTCCCCTAGTGTGATGAAATTAAATTGTGATGCCTCGGTGAAGCAATGAAGGTAACTTTTATTGTGCTATTATTTTTTCTTTTTCTGCAAATATTGGCTGCCATTTCAATGTCTCTAATTGAGTTATGGACAATTCATATTGATATAACTATTGCTTAGAATAAAGGGTTTAGAAACTTTATAATATAATCAAATATAAATATTGTAGTGACTTTGTTAAAGGAAGAATGTGCTCCTTATCATCTTTGTTTTCGATTGATACAAAGCATTACTTCTTTCAACTTGAGAAGTGAGGGATTAATTTAGTCTTATATGTTATATGAAGCGAATCAAGTAACCGATAAATTGGTCAATTATGATTTATATTTAAAAGATAATATTTATGTTTTTATAATATTAGACTTTTTTTTCACTTGTAAGAACTAATATTGCTCAGACTTTCTTCCCCGTAGTTTTTAATTGATTGTGTGGGGTTATTTTTAACCCTTCAATTAAAAGAAAATACTTTGACTATTCTAGACTTTGGAACTTGATCCGTACAGCTTCAAGTTAGAGTATCTTATACTAGAAAGTAAATAGAATATAAATCCTTTGAGTTACAAAATCATAAGCCATACACGTTAACATATTCTTATTTTCTACATTTCAGTGTGTCAATGTCTCAAAAATTCTTCTTCTAATTACATTTATCTACTAAATGATAGTAACTGTTTAAACCATTAATCACTTCAAGGAAGTATTCCTCTTACCGCTATGTAATTATTTCTTCACTTAAACTTCTTTAATTTGCCACAGTTTTATAAAACAAAAAAATATATATATATATTTTATATAATTAATATAGCAAGTAATGCAAAAATTAATTTTCAGTAAAAAAAAAGGCAATAAATTAGCCGTTTCATGTATCTTACATTTAAAACATAATAATAACATCAAATATGCATTAAATTTACATTAATATTGTTTTATTGTAGTTTTTAATAAAATTAGGAAGTAAAATCACATTCATTTAACAATTGAGGACTGAACTAATAGTTTTTATAATTATGGAAATTAAATTGTCATGCAATAATCAGAATAACTAATTTTTTTATATTTTATAATTGCAGGAAACATTTAATCTATAATTAAACTCCATATGACTAGTAGGATTAGTTTAATTGGAGAAATAGGAACTAGAAGTAAAAGGAACTAGATTTGATCCTCGTGACACTTTTATAATTTTGTTTGCTTATTGTAAAAATAAAAAATAAAAAAAACTCCATACTCAATAGGTTACGATAATTATTTCCCCTGCATATAAGATGTGGGAACCTTGATTAAAAAAAAATGTGCTAACCTTTATTTGCTAATATTTGTGTGACATATTTCGTCTTCACAAACTACAAGGAAAATATATAACTTATTGGTTGAAAATATAATTATTTTTATTGTAATAAGATAAGAAATATTTTTTATTATTGATTCATCACATGTAATTTTAAATTTGTATAACATTATTATTTATTTTAATTTGGTAAATTAATAAAAAAAACATATTTAAGTCGTCGTTAGAGGTATAATATATGATTTTTTTATTAAATTATATAAGAAGAAATGGTGTTTTTAGCGGAGCTTTAAAAAAAAATAATAGAAGGAGGCAAAACAATTTAAATTATAGTATAAATTAAATATAATAATTTTTAGGCTATGTTTTATTCCTTTAAATTTAGGTTAAATTTATTTTTATTCTCTCAACACTACTAGATATTCTTGCAAATTTTCCTTAAAAAAATATTTGCAAATTTTTTTACGAATTTTCTTATAATAATAATTTCACAAAAAAAATTATGAACTTATTTACGAAAGATAATTTATAGATATTTTTTACAATTTTTTTATGAAAAATAATCTAGAAGAAATTTTTGTAATTTTTTATACAATTTTAATGATCATAAAAAAAATTTCATGGAAAAAATTTGTAGAAAATATTGTAAGAGTTTTTTTTGTTTCTTGCAAATTTTTTTGTAAAAATAAAATTTGCAAGTAATGTTTATTAAATGGTAGAAAAATTTCCCCATGGATTTTTCTGTCAATATTAATTCGCATGAAAATAAAAAAAAATTATAAGTTTAATAATTAAAAGATTTTAATTAAAAATTTTATTTAACTAAATTATTTATAAATACATCATTATAATTAATTTTTATTTTAATTAAATTAAATATATTAAATTTTATAAATATAATAAATTAATGATAATGAATTTTAATTTAATGATAATTTATAAAATTTTAAAATTAAAAAAAAGTTACTTAATAAAATATTGTTTTACTAAATTATTTATAAATATTTCAAAAAAAATAATTTTAATTTAAAATATTAATAAATTAAATATTTATTTTAATTAAACATATAATTTAATGATGATGAGTTATAACTTAATGATAATTTTTAAAATAAAATTATTTAATAAAAAACTATTTTTTTAGAATATTAAATATTTTAAGAATTAAAATAATTTATAATAATATAATTTTGTTGTTCAATATAATGAGTTAATCATTTTTCTAAAGACATGATCTAATTAATATTAAAGAAAAATTTCAAGTCCAACATCGATTGAAAATAAAACAATTAAAGAGTATATAAGTTGGAGCAACACTTACCTTAGAAGTTGATTTGCATGGTTGAGTGTTAGACTTATAATCTACAATCTAAGAGTTTAAAATGTTATGTATCACATGGTAGAGGTGTAAAAGCAAATTTCTTAATGTTTCGAATGAATTCATTGTGAGCATTTAAAAGTTGAAGAATAATTAATAGAATTTGTAGTAATTCCTTTGATTTTTTTTGTAAGAAATTTTCCTGCAGAATTTTTTGCAAAAAAATTCGCAGGAAATTTTCCTATGAATTTTTTTTGTAGGAAACTTTCTTGCAATTTTTTCGCAAAAAATTTTGCATGAAAATTTCTTGCGAATTTTAAATTTTACAAAAATATATTATCTACGTAGGTATTACCTAGAGATAAAATTTCGCAGAAAAATTTGTATGAATAATATTTGCTACGAATTTTTATATAAAATTCGCATGAAAAGTCGCATGTTATAAGATAAATTCTAGTAGTGCAAATTTAAAGCGGTTATTTTTAGTCTCAATAATTAAAAAAAATTATTTTAGTCATTATATTCAAATTTTGTTAAGGAGTTTATCAAATATTATTACATAAATTCTATCCACAAGTGTCTCTGTTAGTAAGAATATCACATTAAACTCAGTTGATATTATATAACCGTCTTAATTTGTCACTTTCATATATATTATTGGTAACCTGAAAGATTAAAACAAGATTTTGAAAATGAAAGGGACTAAAAAAAATTTAATTTGAAGGACAAAAATAAATTTACTTTATATTTGAGAGATTAAAAACATATTTAAGTATAATTTTGATAATCATTTCATATACATGATTTTAAGATTTTAATGATTATATTCAAATATTAACTATTTTTATTAATTTTTTATGGTATTAAAATATTTTCTATTAATTTTATTAATAATACTCGTGTTTCTTTCTCTCTCTTTTTTTTCTTCAACTTTTGTATCCTTTCTGCTACTAAATAAAAAATATATCAAATTATCTATATTTAAAAAAAAATATTACATGAAACATTTTTTTTTAGAAAGCAAATTTACAGGAAAATTAATTTTTTATACAAAACAAAATTTGTATGAGAATATGAAGAAAACAATCTGTGAATTTTCCCATAAACATATAAACTTTTACAAAAAAAAATGCACACAAGAAAATCCATAAATTCAAATCATATTGTATAAACTTTCTTATACCAGAATGAGGATACAAAACTGAAAAGAAAAAAAAAGTGAGTTTGAAATATGTTAAAAAAATAAGTCATTTAATTTAATTTTTATTTATTTTTAGTCCATGTCTGTTATGTACTGATGCAAGAGTATTTGTTACCCTCGTGATTTTAGCTGTTTTTTCTTTTGCCTTTTTCATGATGTAACCAAAAAAATCTAATTTCCATTGTTAATGCTCCAAATTAAATACATGCTCAAATAGTGCCCTAAAAAATGCATGCTCAAACCCTCTTGTAATTAAGACAATAAGTATAATTTATTATCAAGCTATACTTTCAACCATATGAGTAAAATTTAAACCAATTGGATTTGTTTATAGTTTTTATATTTCTCGAAACTTGATCGAGCAAGCTTGACCTTCATTATTTCTCAAAAATTGCATTAACTACAGGATTAAAGCCAATTTAAAGTAACCACTCACCTAATTTAGTCACTAAATTTGGATGGCACTGTCACATTAATATCTATATTGAATGAAAGGAAATTAAAAAAAAAATCTCTGATACTGAATTTCTTCTATCACATTAATCCAAGATTAGATATTCGTTAACTAACTCTATTAACAATGGTAGTGTGACACATTAAGGATCATATAAGAATGTGTCATTTGCATGAATGACAAGCAAATAAGAATCAAAATAAAATAATTTCAAATTTCTTCGATCATCCTCACCTTCCTCTCTCTTTTTCCCCCTCTGAGTCTCTCTTCTCTTCCCCTCGTCCTCCAACATTTTCCTTCCCATAAAGTTGATTTCTTCTTTTACTCTCATCACTTCACCATTTTGAGTACAAAACACTAAAGTGGGACTCTTATATGAGAAGGGATCCGTTTATTTCAAGAGTAAGTCTACCTAAATTTATTTCATTCAATAACTCATGTTTTATATCAAATTTCAATGATCCAACCATTGAATTTAAAGTTCTTAATGCAAAAATCAAGTCTACAAATTTTTAGAAAATTTGAAATTATTTGATATTTCATTTAATTAATTCAAATTGATGGATAATCATAAATTATTTTATACATTGATTTGAATTAATGACACAAAGTATCAAATGATTTTCAAATTTTTTAAAAATTTACAGATTTGATCTATGCATTAAAAACTTTAAATTCAACGATTGGATCATTAAAATTTAATGTAAAACATGAGTTATTGAACGGAGTAAGTCTAAGTAGACTTGCTCCTAAAAGAAACGGATCCCTCATATATATATATATATATATATATATATATATATATATATATATAACACCGGTGTAACTTTTACTAAGTGTTACACCACCCAATAACTTTATATTAAATGTGAATTTTGTAAATCCAACTGTTAGATTGAAAGTTCATATCACTTAGATCATATATACAAAATTTTGTATTAATCCAAGATGATTTGATACTTCATTTTTATAAAACAAAATTGACATAATATATTCATTTCAAAATATACTAAAATATAAACACTTTGATCACCTTCAAATTGTTGTTCAATTTTAACAAAATTTGATATACATATATAAAGTGATATGAACTTTCAATCTAACGGTTAAATTTACAAAATTCATATTTAATATAAAATTATTGAGTGGTGTAACACTTGATAAAAGTTACACTGGTGTAATTATAACCCCTATATATATATATATATATCACATTTTAAACTCATCTACACTTTGATTTATTTATCTATATTCGTATAAAATGGCTTAATTTCACTTTATATCTTTGAACCTTTTTTTTTGTTGACAAATTTTTACTCTCGAAGTTTTTTCTCACAAATTATGCTTCTAAACTTTTATATTTTGACTATTTGTCTTCTCATGTCAATTGTATGTCAAAATACTATTAGAGTATTAACTTATATAAACTTAATGACATATCTAATGGAGACTTAATTACATTTTGTGCCTCCAAACTTTTGTTTTTTTAGAAAATTTAGTCTCAAGTAATTTTTCTCACAATTTATCTCTCCAAACTTTTAGATTTTAGCAATTTGTGTTCCTCTGTAAATTATTTATTAAAATACTAATAGAATGCCCCTCATTTGTGCCATTGTAATAGGTCTAAATATAGAAGAAAAATGTGTTAGTAAAAAAATTTGTGTATAATTATTTGAGATATTTTTAGGGATGAGTTAAATATAATACATTAGGTTTACTCTAATGTTATGTAAAATGATGGTTTAACTTAAGATAATTGTAACCCTGTTTTTTTTTTTTTTTTTTGTGTTGCAATTTTTATATAGTTTGTCTATACTTTCATATGAACATATTGACACAAGTGTTGTTGTCATCTTTTTTAACTTTTCATTTTGGATATTTCTTACAACAAGTTGTTATTGGTCAAATAAATTTTCAATAATTTACTTATTCAAATAGTTATAACATTATATTATAGTGTTGTTTGATTAATTAAACTAAATTTTAGTTGAAGTTATTGATCACATTGGATTCATCTTATAAAAATAGGATATCTCTAATTGTGTGATTGCATCTAAAATGAATGAATTGTTCAAATGATACATATCATATGATTTTATTTTGAGGTTCGAATTGTGGCAATCCAATGCCTAGACTTTTAAACAACTAGCGTAATAGTTAGTTACCATTTTTTAATGTATAGATCTTGTATATCTCACATTAATCCAAGAGTCAAAATAGCATGCTTAACTTATACCCAATCATATAATAATCAATTACCACATTTATGAAAACAGGTATTATTTGCGTAAACTTGACATTCATGTATTTGTACACTTAAAAAATGTGTCAAATTAATCATGCTTGTGTGTGCTCCAAAATTCTATAATGAATCAATTACATGGTTAGACCTTACACTGAGCATGTTAATCCACTAATAATACCATAGTATATCTCTAATAGTATTTTGATGAACAATTGACAAGAGAATATAAATCGCCAAAATCTAAAAGTTTGGAGATATAAATCACAAGGAAAATTAATTGAGGCAAAATTCACGTAAAAGAAAAAGTTTGAGGGCACATAGTGTAATTAACCTTCCATAAGTAGATAAGACAATTAAACTCACACTCATGGATACCCATCCAACCCCAACCTAATTTTGAGAAGAAAAAAAATCTTACTTTGACTAGATTCGAATACAAATTTTTCTTTGATTTATATATGCATTAAGAACTTTAAATTCAACTGTTGGATCATTAAAATTTAATGTAGAAGATGAGTTATTGAACGGAATAAGTCTATGTAGACTTATTCCTAGAATAAATAGATTTCTCCTCATTTAAATATATATATATATATATATATATATATATATATATATATATATAGGCCCATTAAATATGAATTCTCTCTCTTTCATTCTTCATCTCCCATTTTTTCTTTTCTCTTTGACTTCATAACATCTCAATTTTCATTATTTTCTATTTCTAAATTATTTAAAAAAAATTATATTTAAAATTCTAGAGAGAGTTTATAATTCCAACACTCTATTAGTTGCGCCTATAAATCAACTCTAGTCATTTTTTTGTCAAATAATTGGACTACTATAGTACTATAGTCAAAATCCAAGCAAACTAAAGTCTAAATGATCAAGTCAATGTTGGAGATGGAGCTTCCTACAAGTTTGAGATTGTCTATTAGTCATTTCATCTATATAAGATACTCTTCTATCTCTATTGAGCCCTAGTGAAAACTATGGAATTCGGTCTTTAGTAGTGTGACACAAGAACGTGTGTGTGCTCCTGCTAGGCTTCGAACATCTTCCCAAAGCTCTATAGATGTTTCACGGTGCAAAAGTTAGGTTGCAACAACTTTTGTCATTAAGTTAAATAACCATCATAATATTTATTGGTCAATGGATAACCATTCATCATAATCATGATTGGTTTTCTTTATTGATCCATCTATGATGAATTGCTTGAGTTACTCTTTTTTCCCAAAAATATAATCATCAAGTTTTCTTCCTCAAATTAGAGGCAGCACAAGAAATTTTCAAGTAGTATAATTTTTTCCATCTAACTTGACTGAACACATTGAAATGAGAATACCTTTCTTTATAGTTTGAATTGGCAACGAAATCCATGATTTATTACACCGAGTAAAATGTGCTCAGAGCTTGAAAACTCTAATACCAAAATAGTAAAATAAAGAGAAGAGGTAAAAATAATTTTTCATTAATTGATATGCAATTTTAATATACAACATCCTAATAAAAGACTGCAAATATATCAAATAAGATGATTATCTTTTTATCACTTCTCTTTAATTTTTTTCTATTTTCATTGGCTTCAGATTATTTAGTAGTATTCACATATGATTTTTAAATATTTTTTCTAAACTAGAGCTTAAAAATTATCAAAATGTGCATCTAGTGTCAACAAATTAACTAAAATCCTATTTTAGTCGAAATATATAATTACATGGTTAGAGAATCTTTATTTCATACTTTAGAATATTAAGTATAATATTAAAACTAATATTGAACAATTTTTTTCAAGTATCTAGCTAGCTAGAAGAAGAAAAAAATACAAAGTGTACTATCCGTACTGCAAAGCTGAGCTCCCAGCTCGGCATCACAACGCAAGACGACCTCGGATACGCGCTGTGTGACGTCAGCTCGTCACTTAAACAGATCATAACTGATCTCGGGCCCAAGGCCCAACGAAACCCTAATTCACACCAAGGTACGTGCATTACTTATACGAGACTCATACTCATACAAACCCTAACTTTAGCATCGGAGTCTCTTTTGCAGGTACCACCCCCATCTTGGAACACCAACGTACCAGCGAATGAGGCTCACCAATCTTACTCGGCGGATCATCTCTACAGCAGATCTCCGGTAAGAACATTTGGCGCCCACCGTGGGGCCGATCGAGACAGCTCTTATCGGCCATGCTTATGGTATTCACCAAAAGCCATAGTAGACGCGCAACGGACGACACAAATCACACAACTAGCATGGATAACGAAGCCACATTGAGGAGACTGATCGACCAGGTCAAACAGATGCGGCAACAACACGACGCCGACCTGCGAAACATGCGTGTCAAGCACGAAACTGACCTAGCGGCGATGCGGACTGCCAACGAAGCTGACTTAGCGGCACTACGTGCTGAAAACGAGCGGATTCGCGCTCAGCTCCCTCGACGCCCCTCTGATCAGCAGCCTCAGGCGAGCAACCTCCACGAGGAAGAAAGACATTCAGTCTCCCAACCCCGGACTGCGACTAGGGCACCGACCCCGCGACCTGCCATGCATCAGTCTCATGCACCGACGAACAAGTCGGCCCATGAAGTCAGCAAGGCCCCTACTCAGGTCACGGGGGGTCAAGCAACCTTCCGCCGTCATTCTTTTGTGGATGGCATCATGGAGACACCACTCCCTCAGGGATGGAAACCTCTCCACCTTGATCGCTATGATGGCACAACGGACCCCGATGAGCATATCGACCTGTATACGACACAGGTAAACCTCTACACTAACAATGATGTTATTTTGTGTAGGGTTTTTCCGACCTCGCTCAAGGGGGCCGCACTCAACAGGTACACCCAGCTTCCCGCTGAGTCAATCGACAGCTTCAGCACTCTGGTCAAGCGATTCACGGCGCAATATGCAACGAGCCGACCTCACCACATCACTTCTGCCGCCCTGGCCAGTCTCAGACAGAACGACGACGAGCCACTCCGGGCGTTCATGGAGCGATTTGCCGCCACCTCGGTTAAGATCAAAAATGTGAACCCCGAGGTCGCCCAGCATGCTATGCTCATGGCACTCAAGCCTGGGCCATTCGTCGACAGCCTATGCCGTGAGGCTCCTCACGACATGGACGAGCTTCGTGCCCGCGCAGCGGGCTAAATCCAGATGGAGGAGCACTCCATTTTCCGTGACCAGGTTCGCGAAAAAGGACCAATGAAGCCAGAATAGGGTCACAAAGACAAGATCAAGGTCAACAACGACAGCCAGTTCAAGAAGTCGGCTAGGGCAAACAGAGGGGGGAGATATGACTTCTATACTCCCCTGAACACGCCCCGAGTACATATCCTGGAGGAGGCCAATAACAACAACCTGCTCACCCTGCCACCACCAGGTCACACCCCCAACAGTGCCGACAAATCCAAGCACTGTCGGTACCACAGGAATCACGGTCACACCACTGAGGAGTGTCGCACACTCCGAGATCGCATCGAAGAACTCATCCAGGCAGGCCACCTCGGCCAGTACGTCCAACGACAGCAGGGTCACCGAGGAGGCTATGGTGGACGAGGACGAGGCAGAGGTCGTGGTTCAGGAGCTCGCACGGACCAACCCTCTGGCTCTCAGCAAAATGCCGGCAGAGCAGTGCAAGTCGAGGTAAGCCAGGAAACAGGGTCAGCTCCCCTACGGGGAGTAATCAATACAATTGCAGGTGGTTTTGCAGGGGGAGGTGCCAGCAGCTCGGCCCGGAAGAGACACCTGCACAATATCAACAGCGTCCATTCCGCTACCCTGGCTTCGCATCAAAGCTCCCCGCCGATCACCTTCACCGATAACGACTATGTCGGCGTCAGTCCCAACCAGGATGATCCCACGGTCATAGTCGTGGAGGTAGCTAATTGGGAGGTTCACAAGAAACTGATAGACCAAGGGAGCTCGACAGATGTCCTGTATTGGCCGACCTTCCTAAGGTTAGACATCCCTCACTCTCTCATCCAACCTCACACAGAGCCCCTAGTCGATTTTGCAGGAGAGCGAGTACACACTCGGGGATACGTGGACCTGTTGACCACCTTCAGAACCTCTCTGGATACAAGGAGAATCATGGTCTGATACCTCCTTATGGAAGCCAACACCTCCTATAATATCATCATTGGGAGGCCGACGTTAAATCAGCTCAGAGCAGTGGTGTCCACCCCACACCTCACCATGAAGTTCCCAGGAAGTGAAGGAAAAATCGTCTCCGTCAAAGCGAATCAGAAGACAGCTCGACAGTGCTATACCGAGATTCTGAAGATCTCCTCATCCAGCGAGCAAAGCAAGAAGGATCCCCCCACTGTGGCTCACATCACCCACGTGGAAATCGCTGATCTCGATCCGAGATCCGACTCCCATGACGAGAGGACAAGCCCCATTGACAAGCTTGACGACCTCCAGATCGGGAAACTCCCCGGGCAGTGCACAAAAATCAGCAGGCAATTGAGCCTGGATTTGCGGTAGCAGCTCGAAGCTGAGATTTTCCAGAACGCTGACCTCTTCTCCTGGTCCAGCGCCGACATGCCAGGTATAGACGCTGACTTCATCTATCACAGGTTGGCGATACACAAGGAGGCAAGGCCAGTGGCCTAGAGGAAGAGGAAGGTCGGCGGCGAAAGGCGGGAGGCCATCATCACCGAGACACAGAAGTTGCTGAACGTTGGCTTCATCCGTGAGGTCAAATACACCACATGGTTGCGAATGTGGTCCTGGTGAAAAGAGCTCGGGGAAGTGGCGCATGTGCGTTGATTACACCGACTTGAACAAAGCATGCCCCAAGGACTCATACCCCTTCCCGAGCATTGACAGGCTGGTCGACGAAGCGTCCGGGCACGCCCTCCTCAGTTTCCTCGACGTCTACTCCGGGTACAACTAGATAATGATGTACCCACCCGACGAGGTGCATACGTCCTTCATCACCGACCACGCCAACTACTGTTACCGGGTGATGCCCTTCGGTCTAAAAAATGCAGGGGCAACTTACCAGCGGTTGATGGATAAGGTTTTCCACCAGCAGATCGGGCGAAACATGGAAGTCTACGTCGACGACATGATGGTCAAGACCACCTCGGCTACTAACCATGCTACCGACCTCGCCGAGGTGTTCGCCCAGATAATGAGACACAACTGCGTCTCAACCCGGAGAAGTGCGTTTTTGGTGTCCAGGGAGGCAAGTTCCTCGGTTTTATGAACACTAGCAGAGGGATCGAGGCCAACCCCGAGAAGTGTAAAGCCATCGTCTAGATGTAGAGTCTGCAAACGGTGAAGGAGGTCCAACGCCTGGCCGGACGGTTAGTCTCACTGTCCCGTTTCATCCCCAAACTCGCCGAGAAAGCAAGGCCAATCTTCACTCTGCTACGGAAGCCTAAAGACTTCCAGCGGACGGATCAGTGCGAAGAAGCTTTCTACAATTTCAAAACATTTCTCACGACTCCGCCAATCCTACAGAGGCCGAATCACAAAACTGACCTCCTCCTCTACTTGGCCGTGGCAGAAAATGCCATCAGCACAGTGATAATGCAGGAACATCAGAAAGTGCAAACGCCGGTCTACTTCATCAGCCGAGTCCTCCAAGATGCGGAGAAACGGTACCAAATGATCGAAAAGTTGGCGCTGGCACTCTTCACCGTAGCTCGACGCCTCCAACCCTACTTCCAGAGTCACCAGGTGGTGGTCAAAACCGACTACCCCATCAAGCAAATTCTGAGAAAGCCCGAGCTCGCAGGACGGATGATTGCGTGGTCAGTAGAATTGTCTGAGTTCGGCATCCAGTACGAAAGTCGTGGCGCCCTGAAAGCTCAATGCCTGGCCGACTTCGTAGCTGAGCTCACGCCTACTACTGCCGAGGAACCCCAAGTATGGACTTTACACGTTGACAGGTCCTCCAACTCTAAGGGCGGTGGTGCAGGTATCAAATTGGAAGGGTCAAACCAAGTTACCTTGGAGCAATCCCTTAAGTTCAGCTTCAAGGTGACCAACAACCAGGCAGAGTATGAGGCACTCCTCGCAGGACTAAGGCTAGCCCGCGACCTCGGAGCTCGAAGAGTGAGTTGCAACAGCGACTCGAAACTCATGGTGGAGCAACTCAGTGGGACGTACCAGGCAAAGGATACTCTTCTACAGCGGTACTTCCACATCGCATCCCACCAGATCTCGTCCTTCGACGAGTTCACCGTACAACATGTGCCGCGAGAACAAAATGCCCGAGCTGACCTCCTATCAAAATTTGCCAGCACCAAAAGGCCTGGACAGCACCGAACTATCATCTAGGAGACCTTGCACTCACCCATCTTGGACGACAAGGTCGTCAACATTAGTGACAGTGAAGACCAGGGGTGGATGACAGGCATCTAGAGTTACTTGAAAAAAGGAATCTTGCCCGAAGATAAGGACGAAGCTCGGAAGATGAGGATGAGATCAGCTAAGTTCGTCATTATTGGGGATGAGCTATTCAAGCGTGGCATTTCCACCCCACTACTCAAGTGCTTGACCGCGCCTCAGGCAACTTATGTCATCGAGGAAATTCACCGAGGCATATGTGACATGCATTCCGAAGCACGCTCAATGGCGACCAAAGTACTCCGAGCTAGATACTACTGGCCCACTCTGAAATCGGATTGTCAGGACTACATATAAAAATGCAAGGAATGTCAGCAATTTGGCAACACACACCGGCAGCCGCCCGGAGCTCTCCACCACATGATGTCGGCATGGCCTTTCTCCCAATGGGGAATGGACATCCTCGAGCCTTTCCCCCCTGCGAAAGGTCAGCTCAAGTTCCTCCTAGTGGCGATCAACTACTTCACCAAGTGGATTGAGGCATGCCCACTCGCCAAAATCACCACTGAAAACGTGCAAAGGTTCACCTAGAGGAGTATTATCTGCAGATTCGGAATCCCTCACACCCTCGTTACCGACAACGACCGGCAATTCATCGCACAGGGATTCAAGGACTTCCTCCGCGAGCTCGGTATCAAGCATCTCCTGACCTCGGTGGAACACCCCCAGAACAATGGCCAAGCCAAAGCAGCCAACAAGGTCATCCTCTGGGAAGTTAAGAAGCGGCTAGGGAACGCCAAAAGACAGTGGGCTGACGAGCTCCCAAGCATCCTCTGGGCGTATCATTGCACCCCCCAGTCAACCACGCAAGAGACACCTTATAGGTTGACCTACGGAGCTGACGCAATGATCCCTGTGGAAGTCGGAGAGACATCCCACCAACGCCGTTTTCAAAAACGAGCAAAACGCTCAGGAGTTAGCAACCGACCTCGACTTGGTCGACGAGCTCAGAGACGAAGCTCAAATCCACAAAGAAGCCTGCAAACTCCGAGCTTCCCGAAGATACAACAGGTGAGTGCAAAGAGTTACTTAACAAAAATCTGAGGTCGAGTTCGAACCTCGGTATGATTAGCTCGAGGTCGAGTTCGAACCTTCACAAAGAGTTACTTAACAAAAATCTGAGGTCAAATTTGAACCTCGGTATAATTAACTTAAGGTCAAGTTTGAACCTTCACGAGAATCACTTAACGAAAATCCGAGGTCGAATTCGAACCCCGGCATGGTTAACTCGAAATCGAGTTAAACAAAAGATAGAAGTACACAACAGACATTGAACGTGTGTCTCAAAATGCGCAAACAGCAAAAAATCAAGCCAAAACGCAAAGGCAAAGAAAAGCGCGACGGCGAATAGACAAAAAAATACACATATATACAGCAATGTTTTCAAAGTTCCACACTTGAATTCAAAGAAGAAAAATAAAGCAGAGAAAATTAAATTAGGTTATTACAAAATTGGCCTATGCAGAGGCATTCTCGCTGGAGCTGTCCTCGACGTCATCTTCCTTTACAAGCTTCCCGAAGCGGACGACCTTCTCCACGTGCATGGCAGAGAGGTCAAACCCCGGCGCGAGGAGCCTGGCCTGGTGAGCTGCCTTGAGGAAACCTCTTTTATGCTCAACTACAATAGATCGTTCGGTTTCCTCAAGCTTCTTCTCCAACGCCGGCCTCTCCGCCTCCTGCTTCGCCAGCTCCACTCTCAAAGAGGCGACCTCCTCCTCTTTACTGCCAAGGACGACCTCATCACAGAGGCGCTTCTCAGCTGCCACTAGATCACTCTTCATGGAGGTCACCTCATCCTCCAAGAAGTGAACTCGACCACGGGAAAACGTCACCTCGTCTTCCAAGAAACCCACCCGACCCCGGGACGAGGCGGCAAGCCCCTGCAGCTCGTTCACCTGGGAGGCGTAGTTCTCATTGGAGCGCAGGGCGATCTCCAGCAACTTCTGGACCCTCGCAAGGTTAGGGATGGCAACGGGGCGGGGCGGGTATGGGTTTTATGATACCCGTCCCCGTCCCCGCGAGTCAAATCCATCCTCGTCCCCGTCCCCGTACCCGCCGGTATGTGGTTTTCATCCCCATCCCCGTCCCCGTCGGGTATCGGGTATACCCGTACCCGTACCCGTACCCGTCAATTTTTTTTATTTTTTATTTTTGTAAAAAAAATAATATTTTTAAATTATTTTTTTTATTATATTATAATTATAATTAAGTTATTTTTCTATCTCATATTATAATAAATAATCACACATAAAAAATATTAAATTTTTTTTTAATATAATTAAATTAAAAGTGAGTATTAAATTAAAAATGGAAACGGGGACGGGTACGGGCACGAGTACGGGGCGGGTAAGTACATACACGTACTCGTACCTGTACCCGATTTAATATATCGGGTTTTACCCGTACCCGTACTCGTACCCGGTCAAACCGGGTATTTCCCGTCAAAGTCGGGACGGGTTCGGGTATTACCCGCGGGTACGAGTATATTTGCCATCCCTACGCAAGGTCCCCCCTCGCAGCTCGAAGCTCGGCACCCTGCAATTTTGCTTCACTGAGGGCAGCACTAAGAACCTTGTTCTCCTCCTTCAGGACCTTGTTTTCGTCCCTCAGGGGTTGAACTCGGCCCCTCAGTCTGGCCAGATCCTCCTACTGCTTGGACCACCTATGCTTCCAGTTGTCCACAATGGCCATGGCCCTCTGTAGAAGGACCTGAGCAGCGTCAAAGCTCTCCACGGGCCCGACCTCTTCAATCATCTCCTGATCCTCCGAGCTCAGGGAACCCTGGGGAAAGAACCTCTCGGCGGTCACCCCCGCGCTCCACAGCGAGTTCATGTCAGCCGAGGCACTCACGTGGTCCAGTCGCACATCAGAGCGGTCCTTCCCGAAGCGGTGGGCAATGTATCGACTCCGGGAGGCCCCCTGCTGTTGACCTGACAACGGCGCAGAAGCTGCAGGCGTAGCTGTTGGGACCTCAGAACTTGGCCCCTTGCCCCGAGCCTCGGCAGTAGCAGAAGTGGCAGCAAACGCCCCCTACTCGGCAACAGGAACACCTTCCTCAGGCACCGTCAAGCTCGGAGCCGCCTGGGTCTCAACAGCATCCCCCGCCTACGAAAAAATGGTCGTGTCAGAGGACAAAAGCACAATATATAAAAAAATAATACAAGAAAAAGGCAAGGCAAAATACTCACCACGGCGGCCTGGGTGACTTGCTCTGCAACCTGGGCCCCCACCTCGGTAGTGCCCCCTGCCTGCAAAGAGCGATAACACCTCAACAAACCAAGAAAAACCAACATAGACGAAAAGTTAAAGAAAACAAGACACTTACCTCAGCAGAGGGAGCAGCTTGCTCAGCAATCTCCGCAGCAGCCACTTGGGGAGTCTCCCCAGGCGGAGGGCTCCTAGTAAGGTCGACTGCATCGGCGTCAGCAGCCCTGGAAGTCACCTCCTCCATGCCACGAGGGGCAGAGGTACCCCCGACCTCTTTCTCACCCCTCTTTCTTTTTCGGTTGATCTTCAGGGGGAAATCTCCCCCTCTTGAGGCTCGGGAACCTCGAGCTCGGCAACATTGTAGTGGTGCTTCAGCTCACGCCACTTACTTTTGCCCATTATGCCTGCAAACACAGCAAATAAAACACATCAGCAAAAGAAGGTTTCACAAACCCTAACAGTCTAAAGAAGACGAGATACTCACTCTCCAGGCCCCTCTCCTTGTATGCTGAGTTCGCAAGCGACAGAACGAGCTTGCAATCCAGCGGACGAGGGAGCGCTGCGAGGTTCTCAACGACGGCCGCCTCCGAAGCCGTCAGTTTCAATTGGCCCACCCCATGAAACCTAGACAGTTTGGGGCACCAATAGAAAGGGAATTTCGGCAACCCGCCGAAGTAAAACGCCCCATCTTCCAGAGGGTCGACATCCACAAGAGCAACCCGGAAAAACTCTTGTTTAAAATTTTTGTATGACTGGGAGAAGAGAGTGAATAAACCCCCATCCATACTCCCACTCAAAGACAGTATGTCGTAAGGCGGAACGCCTATCTTCAACTGGTAAAAATGAAGAAAGACGGGAAGAGACACCTCTATCCCTAGAGTTGAACACAAAACCTGGAAAGCCCTAAAAAAACCCCAACTGTTGGGGTGCAACTGGCAAGGAGCCGAGTTGATAAAATTCAAAAAATCACACTCGAATTGTGTGAAGGGAAAGCAGACACCTAAATCCCTAAAGAAGCATTGGTAAACATACAAATGGGGAGGGTCAGTAGACTTCCCCATGTACACGCCCTCACCGGCCTGACAAGGTTCAAGCCGGATCATTCGGGAGATGGAAGGGTCACAAACTCTGTACGACCTCAAAATCGCATTGACCTCAAGAAAGGACCGGAACACGCTTTGGGCCTCCCCCATCTCGCGCCGAACCCAATCATAGCCAGGAATGCCTGGAACGAGGTCCTTAGGCGGGTCTGCCACCTTCTTTTTCTCGGCGACGGCCGTTCCGGTAGCCACCGCTTTGCCTCGCGCCTTGCCCTTGTTCTTGGCAGGCGCGGAGGATCCAGCACCACTCCCTCCAGTCATGGAGAAAACAAGAAAGACTCGAAGAAGATTTGGGAAGAAGGAAAAAGAAAACTGCAGAAAGGAAGTACCTAGTACTCTTCCTCAGAAAACAACCCTAACAATGACTGGGTTACTGGAAACGGCAGCGAAAACGGAAAAAATGGAGACGGAGGACGAACAGAAACGAAGGAGAACAGCGTGCGCAAGAAGCCACAAGAGTGAAAAAGAGTAAAGTGGGAAAGAGAAGAGGCGCGAGTGAGGGAAAAGAGCACCCCAGAATTTCAAAACGGTCACAACACGTGTCACCCAAGGGACACGGCTGACCACGCATTAAATGAGACCCATTATGATAGAGGAAGCCATCATTGCATAACCGTCATGCCCATTAACGCGCCGACCTCGCGTTTTGAAATATGAAATGACAATCGCAACACGTGGTATCTTGACAAATAGACATACGTGAAAGGTCACTGCTCCCTGACGAGCTCGGTCCTAAACTCCTCGACCCACGGTCTTCGGAGCTCGGGGGGCTAGTGTACTATCCGTACTACAAAGTCGAGCTCCTAGCTCGGCATCACAGCGCAAGACGACCTCGGATACGCGCTGTGTGACGTCAGCTCGTCACTTAAACAGATCATAACTGATCTCAAGCCCAAAGCCCAACGAAACCCTAATTCACACCAAGGTACGCGCATTACTTATACGAGACTCATACTCATACAAACCCTAACTTTAGCATCGGAGTCTCTTTTGCAGGTACCACCCCCATCTTGGAACACCAACGTACCAGCGAATGAGGCTCACCAATCTTACTCGACGAATCATCTCTACAGCAGATCTCCGGTAAGAACCCAAAGATACCTTAGTTTTAGTCTTTCCATTAATATTTTGTAACATCATGTTACATTGGATTCAAGCCAACGTTAACTAATTTTTTTATTTTATTTTGTTCGTTTTATTTAATAAAAACCCGTGGAAACTTTTTCCTGCAAATAAGATGCCACAAAAGAAGGAAAAAAAAATATAAAGATAACTTAGTTTTAGTCTTTCCATTTATTTATTACAAAGAAGCCGATACATCAAACGATCACAATATGAAAAATACATCGAAAAAAACTAGTAAATTATAGGTAGGACTCCAACCGAAACAAAAAGACCTAAATTAAACCCTACTGAGCAGTTTCTGATACTTCTAACTAGTTCTTCCTCTTGTCATTGCCTGGGAAACCTTCAATGTCGATAACCAAATCATCAAACAGACACGAGAAAGAGTCCAATTATCTGTTTTGGAAGTTAAGATTCTTGATTGCAATACCAAAAATAAATGCAAAGAGAATACCAAAGCCAGGCACCGCAACAGCACAAGCACCAAGGAAGTCATGTTTAATACCAAAATAGTCTTCTACGAAATATTTCACAGGCTTGTTGCCTTCAGACGTCATTGGAGTCATTATATCACCAAACTGAGATGCAACCAATCCATATAAGCTCCAGGACACTGGACATGCCCAATAGTACCATCTCCACCATTTGGGTATGTTCTATTGAAAATAGAAAATAAAAATAAAAATAAATATACATTATTATGAACATCCATTGAAACCATGTCCCTTCTCAATGTATTTAGCTATTTAGTCAAAGGATGGCAAAAACTTACAGGTCTTGTGATAACAAATCCTGAGAAGAGAATCCAAATTGCAAAAAATGCAGAAGCCACAATGGAAGCAGTATGCTGGTTTGGTGTCAGTGCCACAGCCATCATGCCATAGAAGATGTAGTACAACAATGTGAAGTACATGAAAAATAGATACCAAAAGAATTTCTTTGCAGTCCATTCAAATCCGATCATGGCATAAACTATCACACCATATATCATGGCTTGAGAAAAGATATAGGGTAGCTCTACCAGAATCTGTGACAAAAAGTAGGGAGTTTGTTAACGTGAACAATGTATGCAAACTATAGTACTAATAATGTCTTACTTGTGCAAATGCATAGGGTAAGGCAGAATACATTCCAGCAGCTTTTTCTCTGTAAAAGACACTTCTTTCAACTGATACCACAGGCAGTACAGAGTTACAATGTTGTACTCCGATAAAGAGAACAGCAATGAACATTGAACCTAGAGCATTCAATAGGTCTTGCCTATCTGAACTGTAAAATCACCAGAAGGAATCAGAACTTGAGTAGAATTTATGGAATTTTCTTTTGCGGAGTAATGAGAATTCATTTTTAAATTTTACTAATTTTTTACTTACTGTTTTCCTCCAAGGTCCCAGAAACTTGATCCAAAAAACAGGGATATGAGAATAACGAAAAAAAACCTCACAACAGTGTAAGGCGGATTACGCCAATATGACAAATGCTGTTTCCATAAGCAAGCTTGGCATTGGACCCAGAATGATTGAGAGTATTGAGTTTGGAAATGAAGATCCTTTGAACCAGGAGAAGGCTGACCAAGTTCTTGTATGAGCTGCTTGTTTCTCCTAAAAGCCATGAATAACTCATTTAAGCATTTTGAAAACAAAGATGACAATAGCTAGTATAGTCAACAAATTCTTAGCTATATGCGTTGGCCTACCTATATAGATCAGAATTCTTGTACAACTCAGCAAAATCGACACCCAAACTAAGTTCTTGTGTTGTAGTTGTAACTTCCAACATCCAAGTAGCCGGGTTATATCCGGCTTTGATTTTGCTCACCCCTTCAATGCTCTGGACATTGGAAATTATTGGAAAATTTTAGCATCTATTGTCAAGAATTATATTTGTTCACATAATAATATTGAATTTAACTATGATCTTACCTCAAAATACTTGATCAAATGACTAGAATGGCGACCCAGTGGCCCAACATATATTTCTTGTCCTCCACGCTTCAATAGTAATAGCTGGAATCACACATAAAATATCATGTTAGATTCAAGTCTAAAGGAGAAAGAAACTAAATAATAAGACACAAATTTATTTATCATTGCCATCACTCACCTCATCAAAAGCTTCAAATATGTCAATGCTAGGCTGATGGATTGTGCAGACAACAGTTCTTCCGGTGTCCACAGTGTTCCTGACTGTTCTCATAACAATTGCAGCAGCTCTTGCATCTAATCCAGAAGTAGGCTCATCCATGAAAATGATGGACGGGTTAGCCACTAATTCAACTGCAATAGTCAGCCTCTTACGTTGTTCAGTTGAGAGACCACTCACACCAGGCAATCCAACCAGGGATTTCCTTAACGGGTTCAGCTCCACCAGTTCCATCACTTCTTCAATGAACATCTGCAACCAATTGTCAAATTGTATAAGTTTGAACAATCAGCCTCTAAGCAAAGAAAGTCAGTTATCTAAATGAATAGCGTAAAAATTTTCATTCTTCCTACTAACTAACCTGTCTGGTGTTGGAATCAACACTTGAAGGTAAACGAAGCCATGCTGAGTAGAGCAAGGATTCATAAACTGTAACATGAGGCGAGTGGATATCATTTTGCTCACAGTAGCCAGAGATACGAGCAAATGTTTCTTGCTTCTTAGGGTATCCAGAAATTTTGATGCTTCCTTCGATATATCCACCGGTTTTCCTACCAGCCAGAACATCCATCAAAGTAGTCTTACCAGCCCCACTTACACCCATCAAAGCTGTGAGAACACCAGGCCTGAATGCACCACTAACACCCTTCAAAAGCATCAATTTGTCTTCTTGTGCACCTTGTTGCTTCATTTCCTGCCAGTTGAAATTAAGAGTTAGAATTTTAAATTGTTTTTTGGCTAAAGTAGAGTTAAAATAGAAACACACGGCTAGAAATCCACATGTTAATGTGATTTACCTGTGGCATGACAACAGAGTATACAATTTCATCAAAGATGATAGAATGTGGTTCAAAAGGAAGAATCATTCCTTTTTTCTTTCCATGGCTAGACTCCACAACAGAATCAGATTTCCCAGAACCTTCTGCAAGACATTTGAAAAAATGTTCAACGACTTGAGGCATATTACGATATACGAATTGCTAATCAACCAGTACGCTTGTCATCGAGTAATCATGTGTGATACATATAAGCAACATAACGCACCTATGCATGGTAATTCAACTTCTGTTACGGTTCTTTCATTAGGTGTATTTGTTTCTGGTTCTTCTTCAGTTTTTATTGCTTGTTGCTTATCAAATGCTGCACATTCAGATGCATACTTATTAATAAACCTTATGTCGCGTTTCTGTAAGAATTTTAAAGTTCCAATGATGTGAAAAGTACTCACAGTCAAGGAACTCAAGAGCAAAACCATATATCATGTTGAAAAGTAGCGTATATCCAACCAGTGCTCCAATGCCTAACCAATACCAATATGAATGTGTGAAGAATGCACGACTCTCCAGATATTGAACTCCTAAATTGTGGGTAGCCTATTATTGGAGAGCAAAGAAATTAGAATCGCACTTTTCTTAACCAAAAGTATGCAAATCCTAAAGTTGCAAGTTCAAGAAAATACGTTGTGCCAACTGTTACCAAGGAATTCATTGACCATCAAAGCATTTTGCCCATACATAATAGGTGAAATCCAGAAACCCCAAATCCACCAGCTTTTGATATGCTCTGTTTCATTGAAATTGAAATTCATAAGCATTAGTTTATTCTTGTTTATTATGATAGAAATACATTAAAAAAAATCACGTGTGCTATTTGAACTTACTTTTTGACAGAACGAAGCCACCTAATGTATAAAGCACGAGAAGAGAAAAAGATCCTAATGTGTTTGTGACAATCATGTTTCTACAAAGTCCTGCAATAGCTCGGAATAATCCAGCAGCCATCTGGCTTACAAATAATAGCACAAGGAACTCCTTGAAGAACCTGCACAAAATTCAAGAACTCGCATCATAAGTAACATGCAAACTAGTAGAACCAACAATATTCACAAGCTCCTAACTTAAAAAAGCTTTGCCAGTACCTCCCAACATTTGGATCAAATCCAATAACATAGTAGGTGAGACATACCCAGACAGCGACCTCCACTATTGTAATAGGAATCTTGAGAATCCATGAAGGAATAGAAAATGCCCAAGAGGGATAAAAAAGACTGTCCCGTTGCTTGTAGAAAACAGGAAGCCTAACAATGGTCAGAGAAAGCTCGACCATTCCATTAAACATAATAATTGATAATGTAAAAAATATAGCACCACCATAAACACCCGCATCCTTTAGATTTTCATGATGCATCTCAGTTCGGAAAAATACTGTCATTGCAATCAACGCAATGACGAAAATCTGAAAAGCATCAAGAGCAAAATGATAAATGTGCAAAATAATCTATAAATGAAATATAGTGTATAATTTGAATTGGTATAAATCAAAGTAGAAATCTAGAACCAACCTGACACAGCTTGAAGATGTAAACAAATGAATTCCTTTTCATAAGCAAATACTCCCTTGAGAAGTTAGCCTTTAACAGCTCCTTCTTGTTGATACCATACTTCTTCGTGGTTAATGCAGCAGGGTGGTTTTTAGTCTTGTCAAATGGAACTATAAGCTCCTCTGCAAGTTTCCTACCAATATGGAATGACTGGAAAGCCTCAGCAAATTGAGTGACAGTGACAAATCTGTATGGTTGATCGCTGCGCACCCAATATTGTGCTTGATCTTTCTTGGAAGTCACTTCTTGAAGAAAGTCAGCAACACCTTTCCTCTCAGGACATCTGAAGCCCATAGATTCAAAGAAGTCGAGAACATATTCACGAGGGCCATGGTAAACAACTTGGCCATCAGAGATTAAGATAATGTCATCAAAAAGGTCGTAAGTCTCGGGTGCTGGCTGGAGCAAAGATATAACAACAGTTCCATTTAGAATGTGAACATATTGCCTGAGAGAGCTCACAATCTGGAATGTTGTGGAGCTGTCCAACCCTGTGGAGATTTCATCCATGAATAAAGCATTTGCTGGTCCAACCAACATCTCTCCTGTAGTAAGACGCTTCCTTTGTCCTCCAGAGATTCCACGCCACATTTCATTCCCCACCATAGTATCAGCACATATATCCAACCCCAAAATCTGCAAAATTATACAGTAACTAATTCAATACCTTGGCCTTCGTAGCAAACTTTAACTCATGTCAATACACAATCGAACTGAAACTTGTTTAAAGCATTACCTTCATTATATAATCTGTTACGATGCTTGACTCCTGGCCTGCTGTTGCTGTTGCCTGTTATATCAAAAGATAATCAGATGCAAAAATAGTATATAGATTTTTGGTTTTCTTATTTTACCGAAATAAAGATTTAGAAGAGCTTATTCTTCTTACCTTCATGTAGAAATCAAGATCAGGGTCAGGCTTGATATTTGTTGCTTTCTCTCTTCTAGACAACTCAGATAGCATGTCTGTGGATCCAAAAGTCATGCTTAGGTTACATACATCTTAAATTAGATTTTTGGCAAATATGTACTAACCATAACGTGATCCAACCCCTTGGCACCTTGCTGAGAAAGCTAATGTTTCCCTCACAGTCATTTCCCCCATATGCACATCATGTTGGCTGATGTACGCAGCAGTTCTTTGAGGCACAAACTCATTCATTTCATGCCCATTGTAAGTCACTCTCCCAGATACCTGAACAACTTATAGGTACTCATATAGATTTTTCTTTTCCTTTCTTTTTTAAAGAAAAAAGCAATGAAACTATACATATTGAAGAGAGATCTATTTCACCTTCAGACTTTTATCAAGTTTTCCAGACAAGGCCAAAAGAAGTGTGGTCTTTCCTGAACTTGGAGGACCCAAAAGCAGTGTCATCCTGCGAGGTTTAATAATCCCGCTAACATCCTTAAGAATAGTCACGTGTTTCTTCTTGCTTGGTATAATATGGAGAATATTTAGAAACCCCTGCGAGACCATATAGAGAAAGACAGTGAAGAGACTGATTGCAACACAACACAAACCAAAACCAAAAAGAAATCAAAATTAATTAAAGAATTGAACCTCTATGACATTAGTAACAGCATTGATGAAAGATGGCAAAGCTCTACTTCCCACAATAGCCTCTGCCTCGATATTAAGGTGCTCATATCGAACTTCGATTGTTGGAATATCAAGCCCAACTCTATGAGAAACATACAAAAAGAAAAGGCAAGAGACTTAGAAGAAGGCTATTAGTCATTTCTTGATGAACAGGTTGTATGTATGTATATATATATACCTTTCAATTCGCTCCTTGAGTTTTAACAAGAACTTTTCATTGTCCTCTTCAGCTACTTTGACCAACTTGTCAAGAAGTTTCTGTCTTTCTTGGAAGCCAAGATCAGTGACATCGATTTCATTGACAGCACCATGAGATGCTGTCAACAAGCCTTTCTTGAGACGGTTGTAGGTAGGGAGCCTCTCAAGTGCAGCCCATTTGAGAGCTTCTTCATCATCCTCTCCGCGAGAAGACCTTGAGAATACGTCTTCGCCACTGTTTCTCCAAACTTTTGAACTTCTTGATCGTAAACTGTTAATTGCTTTGTATACATCACCTCCCTCCATTATGTTTCTTTCTTATGTAACGAAATCAAACAAGACACTACTCTTTCTGAGTGCAACTGAATGCTAAAATAACAAAAATGGTGTGTTCGATGGAAATGAGTATGGAAGAGGAAAACATGTCTCTAACTCCATTTATTTCTTATGTCTAAAACCGGCGGGATTAAATAGTCAAATGTTCGAATAAAAAGTAGTACCACATTTTTTATTTTTCTTTTATAAGTAAACAAAAAAAAAACTAAAATGTACTTTTGTGTTCTTTATTTCGCTGTCAAAAGTTTTTTTATGGTTCAGTCTTTCCTAAATTGCTGAAGCCGTTATTTTATCGTATTTGTCTCGGAAAATATTTTATGACGGGTATTTTTATAAAGTTATTACACAAGTATATTCTACAATAATGAGATATTGTCCGCTTTAGGCTTAAATTTTCACGGTTTTATTTTTAGTCATTACCCAAAAGGTCTCTCTAACATCGGAGTATGTGTGTGCTTTATAAGTTGTTATTTTTTTTCTTATTTTTATCGGTGTGGGACTTGTTTGTATCCCAACAATCCTCCCCTCAAACAAGGGACCTAATCTTTCATGCAACAAAATTTGTCTTTATATATCACATTATATGTTATGAGTTATGAGGGTTGTTACCACATCCAACCTTGCGGCTTTAATACCACTGATGAATTTATTTTATGGTATTTGGGTTATTTTATGGTATTTGTCTGAGAAAATATTTTATGAGGGTTATTTTTATTTATTTCACAAATATATTCCACAATGATGAGATATTATCTACTTTGGGTCTAAGTCCTCACAATTTTACTTTTGGTTATTACACAAAAGGTCTCTCTAACATCGGAGTATGTGTGTGCTTTATAAGTTGTTATTTTTTTTTTTATCGATGCGGGACTTATTTGTATTCCAACAATTATACACTTGTTCAGTGTTTCTTTCGATTTTAAAAAGCATTTTTGAGTTTTTATTTTATTTAACACATAAAATTTGTTTGATTAAATTTACTCGCTAAAGATTATGAAATCCAATTAATATTCGAAGAAAAAAATTATAAACATAATCAAAATTACTTGAGAAATGAATCTTGTGAGTAACTGAAATACAAAAAATCTATCAATTTATTTTACTATGAGATACTATTTTTATGTGGTTTTTATTGTATTTATGACTTTTTCTTTTAATATTATTTTAGTTTCATAATATTTATTAAGATGAATTTAATATAATAAGTTTTATAATTTGAATTGGTCAAAAGAATTTAAAATTTATCTCAATTAAAATTGATCATTTTTTTACTGAAATATTGTCAATTTTATAACTTTAATTGTCTAATTAATTAATATTGTCGAGAGTTCTAGATTTGAGAGACCTTAAAAGTAAGTTGATCTCTGGAAAGCTAAATCAATGATAAGTAGAATCAGTATAGAAAAGTATAAAAAGGATTTTTTTCAAAAGAAGATAATTGTATAACATCAATTGAATTTAATATAATATTTTTATCAATAATAACGTTAATAAGTAAATTTTATATAAAATATTTAATTAAAAAAATATTATTATAAGGAAAAAAATATTTAAACTAAAAAAAGTTGATTAGTGAATTACATAAGCAGGGACGTCAGTCACGGAAATCTCCATTTTTAACATCAAAGAAAATAAATGCTTCGAAGGAATTTTGGACCAATAATTAAAGTACTTCTAGATAGATAGTATGTTGTTACTGAAAAGTTGCAATAATCGATCCAATGGACCATTTTGTCTTTCATTTTTAATGGGTCAAATTAAAGACATAATCGAACCCATCTTATAATTAAGACAATAAGTTTTATTTATTATCAAGCTGTAGCTTCAAACTATAGGATTGAAATTAAAACCAATTGGATTTTTTTTTTTTCTCCGAACTTGATAGGACAAGCTGCAACTCTTCATTTTTGTGTACATAGTTTATAGTGTCCTAAGCTAACAATTAAAACATTCATTAAAGAGTTAAGCTTTCAATAAATATTTTTCTATATATACTAATCAAGGATCAAATCACGAATGTTACGCTTAAAAAAATAAGATAATTTATCAATCATGTGACGCCTTACTAATATCATGAGACATTTTACTAAAACTTTTAGTAATTTAAATTTCGACTATCATAAATTAGTTAACTTCTGATGTAATTGTTTTTTTTTTAAAGAAAATTATTAGTTATACTAATTATTATGGTGAAATAACTAGAATTGGTGAATCACATAATCATAACACTTTACTCTGTGTGTTTTCAAAATTAATTGTTTATTCAATAAAAGCAGCCTACAAGATTGCTTGTTTAGCATGGCAAGTATCATTTAGCTCTCACCCCACCTAGAGTCTAAATTCTTAGACATATATACCCACAAAATTTAAATTTAGTAGAGATGGGTGTAAATATCGATATTTAATCTTATCCCATATTATAAAGAAAAATTATAGTGGTTATTATACTATTAAAATTTTAATTTATTTTTAAAAATAAAATTTAATGATTATGCACCGAAAGGGTGAAACATTTTTATACCGTTAATCAATTAGATTATTGGTGATATAAATTTTTAATTATTTATATGAAAAATCAATAAATTTAAAATACTTGATTGTGATTACATATCAGTCAATACATAGTCCATCTTTTCCTAAAAAATATTACAAGAAATAAAAATAAAAAATAAAAATTTAATTTGTATTGATTGTTACTGTAAAACGATTTTTTTATATGTATCCGATAGGAATTCAACATATTGCGGCATTTGGAACGGTATTTTTAGTTTACATGTAATATTTTGTAATGGGTTGGAGTATTTTTTGTACTTCTTTTATTTTTAATTATTTGGATTATAAAAAATAAAATTAAAAAAAAGGAATTCAACATATTGCAGCATCATATTAATGAATAGAAGTTGATAAAATAATCAAATTTTAAGTTCGATGTGTTTTTAAATCTTATTGAACTGGCGAGTTTTCATTTAGTTACTTACAAAGAAATTCATTTTTTATTCTTTAAATTTTAAAATAATTGATTTAACGATTTTATAAAATAAGTGAATTTTCGTTTTAATTCTTATAAAATATTTTTCATCATCCCTTCAAATTTTGAATTCACTAACTTTGATTCCCTAACATTCATTATAAATAACATCTAATTTTACCTATTTAGTTTGTGCAGTGAACAAGGTATATTTTTATTTTATATAACTAAAATTTATAATAAATAAATAGTTTTAAATATATAAATTATATTATAATTAAAATTTATAAACAATGAATATTTCTTATCATATAATTTATATTTTAGATTTATGATAAATAATTTATATTGTGATAGAAGAATATTTTTAAGTATTATTGATGAAATTTTAATATATATATATATATATATAAATTTAATTAATAACTTACAGAAATGATAGTTAAAATAGATAACATGTTCACATATTTTATAAACATAAAGTTGAAAATATTTGTAACACCATGAATTTTCTACTAAATACAATATTAATTATTATTTATTTTTATAATTATTAAGATTATTTTTTTATAGTTATTTTAGTTAATTAAAGGGGTTTTATAGAATATGGTAAAGGTTTATAATAATTTAAATTATTTATGAAAATTTTTATAAAATTCTATTTTTTTTACGCTGGAACGGGTTGTTCCAAAAGTCGAATGGGCCGTTTCAAACAATGAAAATAAACTGTTTTTGAAGTAGCAGAACGGGTCATTCCAAAAGTGGAACGGGTCGTTCCAAATTAGTAAAAGGACCCATTTTTGTTATTCCAGAACGGGTTGTTCCAAAAGTGAAACAGGTCGTTCCAAGATTCAAAAAATGCCTAAAAAGTTAAGCTGGAAACGAGTCGTTCTACTTATGGTCAATCTGTGTTAAAAGGAACCCCAGAACGGGCCGTTCTAATTTTAGAACGGGCCATTCTGATTTTTGAGAACGGGTCGTTATAATTTTAGAATGGGCCGTTATGATTTTTGAAAACGGACCATTCTGATTTTGAAACGGGCCGTTCCAGTTGTGAATTTTGCCTATAACGCATGGCTGCGGAACGGGCCATTTTGGATTCAGTACAGGTCATTCTGGGTACCCCTGGATGCCTATAAATAGTAGGCAGGGGTGAAAAAATTTATAACTGACCAAAGGTGAAAAACTTATAAAGAGAAAGAGAGAGAGAGAGAGAGAGAGAAAGAAAGAGAAAGAAAGAGAGAGAAAGAAAAAGAGGGAATCCAGAGGAATAAAGTAGCAAGGTCCTGCTCAAGTTTCAGCTTTTGCTTATCCAGGTAAGGGGGGAGTGAGAAACCTCGTTCGGGGGTGTGGGGATAATTGTTGGATAGTCTGATTGTCGGATTGACCCCCAATCCCTTGCCTGTGGCATGCTCCTTTGAACATGCAAAGTATTAATGTGTTCTGTTTTATTTTCTGTTTACTCTACCTTGTTCCTTGTTGAAAGTAATAAATGAATATGTGATTAATGTAAAAAAATAAATAAGTTTTAATAAGAATAAGAATGCTCTCTGTGAATTCCTGTGCAGACCTTTGTTAAGTCTCAATTTTACCTCTTTTTGGATGAGACTTATTGAACGAATTCCACTCATCCTCTGAACCATTGCAATATAATTGTTCTCTTTTTGGTTCTTTTTGTGTGCAGATATAACTAACCCAAATTTAGCTAACAATACCTTAATACACCTTATTTTTTGTGCAGGTATTGAGCTAGGGACTTGAGGATTGAAGACTCTTAGGATTGGAAACCTAAGAAGCTAAGGAGCAGAGAAGAGGTTCTGCGCCGGGCTCAATATAACCCGCGCTGGGCGTGACAAAAACAGAGTATTTCATCTCTGCCAGTTATATTGCGCCGGGCGCAAAAGGAATTGAGCCGGGCGCAAAAGGAATTAAGCCGGGCGCAAAAGGAATTGCATCGGGCTTGTGTTGAGACAGAGAGTGCTTGACTTCTCTGGAAGAACTTGTGCCGGGCGCGAAGAATTGTGCGTCGGGCGCGGAACCCTAATCTAATCTCCCAGACTCGTATTTGAAGCCATTTTCGGGGGAGAAGCCTTCATTCTCACATTGGGTGCCTCCAGGAGCTGCGGAAGGGATTCCCAGGGCTTGGGATCGTCCGTGTGCGGATCTTTCCTTCGGTTCTTCACTTCCTCTTCCATCTCTATTTTGTATTTGCCCTCATTGTTGTGAGTGGTTTCACCCATTTTGTGGGGTTAGATATAACCAACGTACTCTATTGTAATCTTTACGGTTTTAATGATATATATACATGTTGTTTTATTCTTTATTGTGTTTGTTTCTATTCGTAATGCTTGCTTTGGATTGATCACCCTTTGCATGATTTAAGGTTCCATGGGTATTGGAAAATAACCTTTGAAACTAGTTCTGAAACATATGCCTAGTGGTGATTGTATCTAGGGATAGAGCTTGACCCATTAGTAGTCTTAAACCCTAGCCCGTAATGCGGGTGTAGATATTGGGTACTCAAGGGATTGATATTCAATATCCGCACCTAGGCTCTTTCTCTAAGGGATTAGGTTTGAGTAAACTCTTGGGTTGACTAAGCAATGAATTCAACAAGAGATTAAGGATACATTAGTGTTACGTTTGGTGAAATCTGACCCCCACAACCTCACAATACCACAATACCATTCCTTACATTTTCCACTCACAAAACAATATTTATTTACAGCTCTCATTCCAATAGTCACAACTTTGAATTCACTGCACAAACTATGAAATTGGAATTATTCTTTAGTCACGAATAGTCAATAAATGCTTATATTACCTTCTAATCCCTGTGGATACGATATTTTTACTACTTGAACGGCCGGTATACTTGCCGTGTTTGAGACCGTTGATTGAATCAAACTGATTTACAATTATAACAAAAGTACTTCAACGGAAATCTCAACAACTTTATGAGGAACAATTATGACATGACCATGTGAAATATGCACAAATGACATGAGACATAAGAATGGACTATTGAGACAAGTTGTGATTATGAAAAATGATGACATAATGTACTAAATAAAATTTTGTAATAAGTCAAATGTTGAGTCAATGAAATAATGAATGTATGACATGCATCATATGCATATATGACTCCAGGTGTGACGCTTATGCCACATACCAGTGATGTAACATGCTAACAAGGTGTACCTTAGGGTCACCCACGACGTAACATGCTATCAAGGTGTACCTTAGAGTCATCCACAACATAACATGCTAACAAGGTGTGCCTTAGGGTCACCAGTGATGTAACATGCTAACAAGGTGTACCTTAAGGTCACCAGTGATGTAACCAGGTGTACCTTAGGGTCACCAGTGATGAAATATGAAACTTTCTTATGGCACCACATGCATGCATTTATGAGTCGATTCCATGACATCATAGCATGATAAATGAGTGTACATTTGATATTGATTATGTATGTGTATTGTTTACATGTGACTTATATTTGTTATGTGTGTGTGTTATCTAACCTTTATTTCTGCACCTGAAACTAAGTGAGATGTTTCTCACTCCCTTGCTGTTTTTGTATATGTTTAAATTATGTTGCAGGTGATCATCATCATGAAGATGTTGGTGATGAGGCTTAAGGCTTCAGTTAGGCATGCTCTGATAGGATGTGACGTTGGGCATATCTAGGCTTAGTTTAGGCTGTTATTGTTTTAAAAGCCTTAGTTTTTTTTTTTGTAATTTTGAACATTTTTGATAAAAGACCAAAATGTACATCTTTGTCATATTATTTTTATTACATGATTTGGAAGTTATAAATTAATTCATAACTAGGAGGCACTGCCACCTTTGCTGGAATTAATCTATATTTTCTTTTATATGATTTCTTGAGTTTTGATACTTACATGTTGACTTTTTATGATTTATGAGTTACGAATATGAATCTTGTACCTTATGATATTGAGACAATTATTTTATCCATGAAAGATGTTGTTAACTATGAAAGATTTTATTTACTAAAAAAGAAAGAAAAATTATTGTTTATATTTATTGTGTATTAATAATGTTAGGGTAGAGGGTGTCACAACATTCCCTAAAAACACTTGTTCAAAAAAATTTATTCTAATTTATATAGAGAATAATTAAAAACTACAAATAGTATTAAATTTAAAAATAATTTGTCTCACAAAGATGAAACAATTAGTTTCGTCTCTTAATTATGGGATTGTGTCTTATGTTAACTTCAATTTTTATTTACCCAATTTTTTAAAATAATTTCATTCTTTATTAATATCATTTAATGTAAATAATTTCATTAAATATAATTAAGACTATATTTAATATAAATATAAAAATGTTTAAATTTAACTATATATTTATAAAATAATGTTATTAATTATTGTTGTTGTTATTGTTTAAAATTTTATTTTAACAACAAAAATAAAAATAAAAAAATAAAGTACACTAATTTTTATCTTTATATAATTGCTAATTAAAATAACTTAATATCAATTATTTTAATTTTAAATATATCTATAATTTATACTTATCATAAAGAAAGTACTGGATTATACAACTATTTTTTACCTCTACTTTTTAATGGATCATTATACATTTAGGATATAAAAAGAAATTATATCGTTCCAATAATTACTTACAACCTTCTAATATTCTATTTGTATAACTATTAAAAACAGACTCCTCTAATGATAAATAAAAGAAATATATCTCTTTTGCTTCCATTTTTCTTAGACAACTTTATCCACTTAATTGTACTATAATACCCTTCCAACAATATATTAGTTACATAATAAATTAGAAAAAGAAATGTATAGAAAAAAATATATATAATCACTCAATTTTTTTCTCTTTCTTTTTTTTTTCTCTCTCTTTTCCTAATTTAAAGAAAAGTTGTTAAAGACCGTTATATACATACACGAAATATCTTGGTCCACTAATATTTATAAAATTATTACTTGTAGTTATTATTATTTATAAAATATTTTAAAGTAATTAAATTAAAAAAATAACATAAATAATAATATAATATTTAATGTAATTGCTTAATATTAAAATTACTATTTAATTATTAAAATTATATAATAAATAAATCTGATTAGTAATTTAATTTGACACTAAATATAATTAAGTTCATAAAGTTTAATTACATCCAAATAATAATTATTTATAAAATTAAAGTTTTGATTAATAGCCAATATTTATTCAAGTCACCTCTATATATATTTTAATCACACAAAAAACGTGTATTAATATATACATAATAATTCATTAATTTATTTCAACCACTAGCTAGAATGGGTCAAGAGGTGGTAGGTTAAACTAATGTATACAAAATCTTTGGTTTAATCTTTGATTGTCGTCTATGTAATTCTAATAAATAAATAAATAAAATATTTTTTTTTTATTTTTTATTATAATTCATTTAATTTTTTATATGCTTATATAATTATTAATTGAAATGTGATATTATGAATTATTTTAAATTAAAATGCATATTTATAAAATCATTATTTTTAATTACTATTGTTTGTAAGATATATATTAAAACAGAAATTCAAAAATTGAGCATAAATAGTAATATAATGTATAATGTTACAACTTAAAATCAGAATTAAAATTTAAAATTTTTAAAATTATAAAATGAATATCATATTCTTAGTTGATATCAAAATTATATATAAAAAATTATTATTTAATTACAAAAATTATAAAATAATTATCATTAAATTGAATAATTTAATTTGCTATTGATTAAAATTAGGTCTAATAAATCCAATCAGTGCCTATTGTAAAGTTAAATTTTTGGATAACTAACTTATGTTTGTTTAAATATCTTAGATAGTTATAGATATATCAAGTATATTGGTGATTAAAATTAGGTCCAATAAACCCAATAAGTGATTATTGTAAAGTTTAATTTTTGATGAATAACTTTTGTGTGTATAATCAGTGACTATTGTGAAGTTAAATTTTTTATGAACAACGTATGTTTGTTTAAGTATCTTAGATAGTTATAGATCAAGTATATTAGTGAAATTAGATCTAACTAAGTTGTTGGTCAAGCAACTATTATTATATATACAAGAATCACTTAAAGGCAGTTATCAAAAGAAACATTCAGCTCCAACACCATTAAGTGACCTTCACTGCACAACTTAATATTTATTCATGCCCTACTCTCATATTATGTATGATCATCGTAGTTCAAATCACATGGAAATATGTAAGAGTAAGTTAGAGTTTAAAGCATCAACATATATACACATACAACATAAAACATTAACAACTTCAATACATCATCACATCTTCATCTTGTCTCCAACATTATTAACATGCATTATCACAATACACCCAACATATATCACCATCAACAACTCAATCTACTATAGCACAATATCAACTCGAAGATCATAATATTAACAACTCAAATTGTTCATCACAACAACACAGTATTTACAACATTACAACTATATGCGTTGTCACGTATTTCAACTAAGAGATCTCTTACAATTTTAAGTGACTTGATCCTATCGAACCAATAATACATGGTGATCTTTTTGGTTTACTAGATCAAAAGCAAATTGGATATCAATCTACAACACAATAACTTGATTTCTCGAATATTCTCACTTAAACAAGGAAGTCTAATATTACTATCAGGGTATAATAGTTGGGTTTGGGTCTATCACGATATTAATTAGCTTAACTAAGTCACCTATGAAATTCATCTATCGACTACCCTTCAAATTCTATGCCTTTTCGATACTCGATTAGGAGCTAAGTTTCTGACTTCGTATTTTACTCAATTGGTCACTTGCAATCAGTATAACTCGACCTAACCCCTATATTGTGATCGCTTTATACATGTGTGTCTCAACCATTAATAAAATACTAATTTAAAATCTCATCTAATTATATCATAATATTTTCATATCAAATTAAAAACCAGATATTAGTATGTTATTTTTTATTATCATTAATTTATAAAAATAAAAAATTTAAAATGACAATTTTTAATAATATTTATTTTTTATCAAGTATTTTTTATATCACTTAGAGCATAAAAAAAATTTGCCCTGCATCCCGCCAAGGTTATCTACAGAAAATTCATAGATAATCTGAATTTTTTCATTACTCATCCACCATATGTTATTTACTAAAAAATTTCATAGATAACTAAAAATTATCTACAAAAAAAAAATTTGTAGGTAATATTCCGTAGATAACTAAACATTATCTACAAAAAAAAATTTCGTAAGTAATATTCTGTAAATAACTAAAAATTATCTACAGAAAAAAATTTGTAGGTAATATTCCATAGATAACTAAACATTATCTACAGAAAAAAATTATGTAAGTAATATTTTGTAAATAACTAACAACTATCTACAGAAAAAATTTCGTAGGTAAATATTCTGTAAATAACTAAAAATTATCTACAGCAAAAATTTCGTAGGTAATATTTCGTAGATAATAACAGTTTTTCTTGTAGTGTCAACACTATTTAACAACACATTATAACAACACAGCAACTCATCAACTCACAACTTTCAACTCAGATAACATCTCTACACAACTTAACAACTCAGTTACAGCATGCATCTCAGATCTCACAACTCAATCATTTTCATAAACTTCAACAACACATCAACATACAACTCAACTACACATTCAACCACGTAAAAACTCAAACATCATATTAGCAACTCATATACAACACTAAACTAAACATACATTTCTACTACACATAACAAAACCATGCCCAGGGAAATTGTTATTTCGCTTGGCGCTAAGCCCAAACAGAAAGTATCAAGACTCTCTCACGCACGACGTGGGGAAAATCATGCCTGGCATAGGTCTAGATGAGACTCCCTAAGGGAATCTCTCCTGGCGTCGTGGTCTCATGCTCGACGTTAAGGCCTGGCAGAGACCACCCAAGGTAAATCACGCCAGGCGTGATTACCTAGCACTCGACACCATTCACCCAAAGACCCCCAGTCTCACTTCACGCCTAACGCAACCAACCTCATGCCTAGAGTGAATGTGAAATTTGAGCCTCTGATGAATGCTCGCCTGGCTTAGTGAAAATACGTTTGATACAAATTCAAAAATTGAACACCAAGCTCAAAAATTCAAGCTAGAACCTGTAATTCCAGGAGAATCCAACACATGCAAGCCAAAAACCCTACAATACTAACCACATACAACTCAAAAAAATGCAAGAAAAGTAACATGCAACCATTAATCATCATAATTCATCTCATTCTTCCCAACAACTCAAAAACCCAACCTTCAACTTCAACTCACTCAATTTTGATCAACATACAACCAGCAATTTAATGCAACAATACAACACTTCAATCAGATTTCAGCAATTCTAGTTTCCCTTACCTCGAAATTGGAAGAAAATTTGCACTTCGAGCTACCCAATGAAGAAGAAAAAGAAGAACGTCAACTGACTCCGTACGACTCCAACAACTGATTCAAACTTCTTCACTACCTAAATCACAAACAACACCACTCAGAATAGAAGCTAGGAAGAAGAAGAGAAGAAGATTGAGAGAAGAGAACTCACTGACCAGAGTCCCTCTCTCTAGAATCTCTCTCTAAAAACTCAAACCTCACATGAGTAGGACCAAAAAATGTAATGTGACTTGAACTAGTCATACATTGGCAAGTGCAAAAGATTGAAGAGCATGACTTTTAGAAAAATAAATACATGGAGACATTGAATACATGACACACTTGGTAAATAGTTAGTGAAAGTTTTTACACAATACAAGTTGAATCTACCATAGAACAATCAGCCATAAGCTCACATCCAACTTAATAATAAATAAACTTAGCACTATAACGAAATATTAAAATGCATATAGGGTAGACACCTTTGTTATAAGAAAGGATGATACAAGGTCCAAGTTTAAGGCCCTTATAAGGCACAAGGTCTATGCCTTTCATGCTCGAGACTAGTGAGTAAGTGTACCCTCCCAATGTTTTGTCGAGAAGGTCTATATGAGTGAGTGTACCGGCCTAGTCTCTAGGCCTTTTATGTTGGAGGTTAGTGGACAAGTGTACCCTCCCGATCTTTTTTCAAGAAGGTCTAATCGAGTGCCTAGTTGAGAACATCACCACTCATACCCCTACTTATAAAATATGTCGACATTTATCCAACTCAATATATATATATATATATATATATATATATATATATATATATATATATATATATGACACAAAATCTAGTCATTAATGACCATGATTAAGAACCAAAATACGATCCAGTAACAGATAAAATTTCACAAAATCTTGAGATTCTCAGAATTCATAAAGGCATAACAATTCATTATAAAATTCTCATTCTAAGATAAAGAGAGGCATAATACAATTTTGATTATTTTAACTTTAAACAAACAACTAAATTACTTCTAATACATTTATCATGCCGGAACAAGTTGAAACATGTGTTATCGTTATCATGGGCTATACCGTGAATTATGTTAATTGGGCAAATATTTTTTCTTGTCTAAGCCCAAAGTAAATGCCAAATCGGGCTTATAGTCAATCCGTGCAAAACAAATAAGTGCTCGGCAAGGGTATGAATTTTATCCAGCCACTGGCTAGGATTATGTCCTTCGTTCTATAATCCTGAAATAAGGGAAAAAAGGGCACCTCTTACGTTTTCAGTTTTCAGTTTTCATAACTCAAGTCACTATAATGCTTGTTACACCTAAAATTATGGATGATCATCATACATTTGTTGATAGACAATAGCTCATGTTGGAATAAGGTTAATTTTGTCAACACAAAAGTTTTTGTTATGTTAAATTAAGATTAATAATAAAGTTAATTTATGAATGATAACATTTTTTTTTCTTCAAAAATAAAAGATAAAAAAGACAAAAGTAATACATAAAAGAATAAGTAATACATGCATTTATATATTATTGTGAACATATAGGTGAAGGTCATGGGATGATAAAAGAACATGACCAATCATATATTGTTAGATTTGGCAGCATTTTGTTCCCTAACAAACATAACAACACTTTTTGATCACCATTTTCATTTGATTCAGTGTACACACCCACTTGAAATGGTTGAGTCAAAGTAGGAGATCAGGAATCGTATCAATCATATGTATCATCCTGTTCAAAAAAGTACCATGCATAACATACGGAGTATTTCCCATTTTCAACTGAGAAGATTTCCCATAATCAAATGCCATGATATTGATAGAAACTTAAGTACCGAGAAAAAGTTCAAGACCAAGAAAAACACAACCCCTAAATCCATGGGCCAAATTTACCACTCAAGTACCCGCTGAGAACATGCCTCTTCAATTGAGACTTTGAGACAAGGAGAATCTAGGCCCATAACAAAAACAAGGCTCTTAATTCAAACGAGAACCACCATAGAAACCAACTTTATACACCTTACCCCACTAATCTTCAACAAAGGATAAAGTCACCTCCCACCACACACACTGACCTATATCTAAATATTTTATACGATAATACCCTCGGCTAGTGTACCTTTCGCAATATCCAACCTTTGATGAACAAAAACATTACAATCTTGTTTCTTTTTTGGGAGTGTACTTTGAAATAAAAAAGAGGCTTTTCGGTAGCTTTTTTTCCAACAGTGACCACAATTTGTTGTTCAACCGAAACTGATTTCCTACTTTCTGATTTCAAATTTTGCCATGACGTTAATCATCCACAGCAAGAACAAATATTCACTCTTTATTCTTTTTGTTTCTTCTCCTTTTGCCACATATCTGGGTGTTACCTGAATTTTCAAGGGCACTTTAGTCCTAACAAAAGCTACGTAACTTGATTATGACATTTCCTCCCATGTAACCGTTACATACAGCATGACACTCTTACACCAAATTTATTACATGCACACACGTAACCCAAAACTTTGTAACAAAAAAAAAAACAAATTTTGAATTAATTATTTTGAAAGTTAAAAGCAATTCGACCGTTAGCCCTTCCTACTTACATTACTTCAACAAAACACGCTCCTCTTCACCCACAACTGCTACAATAAGCAACACAAGAAGCTTCAAACCCAACGGTAATGGCGGAAGCAGAAGATTATGGTTTCGCCCCAGAGGAAATGACGGTGAACGAGAATCTTGGCTACCCTAAAGCCTTCGCAAAACTCTGTCGTGACCGAAGTTTCAGTCCCTACAGCCATGGCCCTCCCTTTACTTTCATCCCTTATGCTTTGCAAGAAGACGAGGTAAAAAAAAGGATTTTTTTTCTTTAATTCTTTGTTTGGCATTGTAGAAATAAATAAATAAAAAATGCAATTAAAACTAGCTCTGACTGAATCAGTGAGTATTTTTTTTTATTGGGTATTTCTAATTCAATATTGTGTTTTTGTTTCTGTTTTAGGCTGAGAGGGCTAGGGATTAAAACAATTAAAACAAGTGAATGCAATTAAAACAAGTTCAAAGTGAATGGCTTTATTTATTGGGTTGTTTACTAGTTTCTAATTCAATTATGTGTTGGTGTTTCTGTTTTAGGCTGAGAGAGCTAGGGATTTGGATGAGATGTTTCCGATAATTGATCCCAAAGCTAAGGCCACGAGCAAGCCGAAAATCTTTGTCAGTGTTCTGTGGAAGCAGCTTCGTCATCTTGGGTAGGGTTTTTTTTTGTTTTCAATTTGGAAGATTCGGGAGGTTTTGCATCTGATTTCTGATGTATTATTTGTTTTGTGTTGTTGATTTGGATAATCTCAGAAATGCTGGCTTTGACCCTGCGGTGATTCGAGTTGATGGTTATGGCAACGTGGTCTATTATCATGCAGACTCGGCCTCTCCTCTGGCTTGGGACATTGATCACTGGTTTCCTTGTTCAAGTAATCTTGATCTTTCTCTTTCAAGAATGTGTGAATTGTGGAACCAGAATTCAGTTTGTATGATTTGAAAATTCTCCTTTGGGGTGACAATGTAGGGGGAGGTTTGACTGTTCTTAGCAATCTAAGGATATTACAGCGGCAAGCCTGTAAAAGGAAGAAAAACAAGCTGGAATTCTTGGTGCCATGGTGGGATTTCCAATTGGGCATCTCTGTGAACCAGTTCCTGTCTGTTTTTGCTTCTTCAAACTCAGACTTCAGGCGGGTTTTTTTGTTTGTTTGTTTGTTTTTGTTCTTGTTCCTCAATTTCCTCAATTTTGTTGTTTATATTTGTGTTTGCAAATGACAGGCACAGAGCTTTTTCATTTTTGTTCTATGAAGGAGAGAATCAAGAATTGAATGCTTCACAAATAGTGGATTCTCATTCTTTTCCACAACACTTTTTTGGGTTGAAAGAAGAAGTAGGCCTTGCTCCGGCTGCAATTGTAGAATCTCGAAGGGAACCATGTGATGCATTAGCTTTGAGACAACTTGATTACAATAGGAAGCCAAGGCCCATGTCTCCTGCAATAGGTTGGTGACTGACATTGCATGATTTATCCTACCAAGTTTGAATTGATTAATTGATTTAATATCTGACCAGTGACCAGTCTCTGATTGAAACTCTTTTCAGTAGCTGCAAGAAAAAGAGATGGCAATCTCCTGAAAGAAAACGAAGACCCGGATTTTGTGAAAAACCCTTACCAAGCAATTGTCATGGCCAGAGATTCCCTAAAGCAAAGAGAGGAAACTACAAAAATGCATGCAGAAATTCAGAAGCTGGATACTGAAGTGAATGAAATGAAGCTCAAAAATGAGGAAGAAAAGGTCACCATTCAAGACCTTGAATTGGCTCTCATAAAACGTAAGACGAAGGCAGAAAAGTGCAGACGCTTAGCTGAGGCTCAATCTTCTTATAGGACTATGCTAGAGAAGATGATTAGAGACACTATGCACCAGTAAGTTCCAGTAACCAAAATTGAAATGGTGTTTCTAATATTTCTCTTTATATTTTCTTGGTAAAGAGCATTAATTATGCTCTATTAAACACTCCCAAGTACTTGGCTAGGATAAGTACCTTGTATTTTACATGTAATAAATGTTTTCTTTGGACTTCAACAACTTGTTTTTAAATAAATTGGTTTGATGCAGGAGTGTCATTTATAAGGAACAGGTAAGATTGAACCAGGCTGCAACTAATGCACTAATGGCTAGACTTGAAGCACAGAGGGCAATTTGTGATGGTGCGGAGAAAGATCTTCACAAGAAATACAAACAAAGAGATGACATAGAAAAACAGATTAGACCTGAATGGGAGCAAGGAAGGAAGAGGTCAAGAATAGATGATGCCACTTTTGAAGAGCGAGAAATTAAACCTGCTCTTTATTTGCCTGGGCCCAGACCAAGAACGCCTTTGCATAAGGAGCTCAGACTGTTTCTAGAGGAGGAACAAAGGACATCTGAAGCCGGTTTTTCTTCAAATGAAGAGCAAAAGCAGGAAGAAAAAGAAGAGAAACTAAAAATGCCAGCTAATAATAACATAGAAGGGAAGCTAGAGGAGCATACCAGATCAAGTGTTGCATTGGATGAAAGCACAATTGAGCACAGACTTCAGAAGCTCAAAATCAGCGAAGGCAAGAGGGATTGTGGCATTTCATTCCCAGGTCTTCATGAGACAGAAACTGAGGAAGATGAAGAAACCAGACAGCAACGTGGAAAAGGGAATGTGGAGAAGTGGCTTCAAATGCTTTTAGAGAATGGTCCACAACAAGAAGGAACTGGTCCACAAGAAACAAATGAAAATGCTTCTTGTGAAACTGAAGAAATAATCCGACAATTGGATCAAAAGTTCCCACAAAAGGAGTTGAAGATCTCAAAAGTTTCAGATTCTGACCACAAAGGATGGACGGAGAAAGAAGATAGAATAGAAAATGAAGCTAGAAGTGTTATGCCGACAGGATATAAAAATTACTCTGAAGAAGCTTGCATTGGTGAAGGAAACTGCACTCCTAGTTTTGAAGGGATGGAAAGAAAGGAAGAGAATAAAAAGGGAAAAAAGCTTGCTAGATCAGAGAGTGCCAGGACCTTGAAGCGAATTCCATCATCTCCATCTTTGCTTCTTGGGATCAGAAAAGGTGTGGACTGCATTCGGAAGAAGCCAACGGCAATTGGGAATGGCAGTAATGAGGATTTTGCAGCATCAAACAGCTTCTTGAGGTCATCCATCAAGACAATCAAGAAAGCTGTGAAATTATGAATAGAGATACATTTGATGCTAAAGCATTTGTACCTTGGTCCTCAGCATTTGTACCTTAAGTTTTTTTTTACTATTTTTCAATTTGAGTGATGTTAGCAGAATAAAGTGAGTGAAAATTAAATCCAAAAAATAAAAGAAAAAGAAAAAACAAGTGTGTGAAATGTAGACATTTTGTTTGATTTGTGTATAAGTTTCTAAAGTTGTCAAATATTTGATAAGTGATAACACCTTGTTTTTGCCGCAAGCATTTAGGTTTCTTTTTCTTCTGCTTTGCTGATCAGTACAAAGTTAGTTGTAGAAACATGAATTCCCGCTTCTGCTATAGTGACTTCCTTGTTCGCCATTCATATTGTTTATCAAACCTGACCCAAAGCAGAAAAAGCAATATTGATGCAGCTTGGCATGAAGGTAGAATACACACACACACAGAGGTCTAATTACAAATAAAAATAACCTTGTGCATTAAAAATGAGGAAACATTCAAAACACAATGCAGCTTAATTTATCCATTTCTGGTCTTGGTCTTGTGTTCTTATCTTTTTCTTGGCATACCGTAATTTATGCAGTCACAGTTGTTTGGAAACCCATCTAATTACGTCAAAATCGATTTATTACCAGTGTTTTGAAACTCATCAAAACGTGAAAAACTCATCACAACAGTAACTTCCACGTTTTTTGGCCTGTGAACGGGAGAGAAGCCAGATGTACGTTTCAAACGTGGTTCTAAACAAACATACACTACACGGAAGCAAGAAGCAATTGCTTCCGGTTGACGCGCATAAAACTTGGTAAACGCTGAAACAAACACGCAGCTACAACTTTGGTACGCTCACATCTTTATTGAATTCATTCCAAATAAGACAGAGTTATATCTTACATTACTCCTCCAGTCTAACTCCAAAAAAGGAGCTTGTATAATGTAACAAATTAACACAAAATTATAGTTTTCATTCATAGCCTATGTTTCAGGACATAGATTTCCTCCACTTGTGGGGAGTCCTACTTTTGACCAGACTGGCTTTCATGTCCATAGGCGTTTGCCCTCCAAATCTGACTTCCCTTTCAGTCTCCTCTTCTTCTTCCTCATCAATGTTCTCCACCTCTCCCACTGCCACACTTCTACTAAACATAGGCATTCCAAACTTCTTCCATTTGAATAAGCCCTTCTTCTTTGCCGCCAACCTCTCCATCTGCACTTGCATGGCATTGACCTGTCTTTGCAGCCTGTAAACATCTTCCTTCAGCTTCCTTATCTCCATTTGCTGAGCACTCATTTCACGCTTTGAAAGGCATCGTGCCGGTGGGTCGAGGCCCCCATTCGGACTCCTCAAGCCACTGAAGGAGCTACTCCAATCTATATGCTGGTTGAGTTTGGTTTGTTCAGAGAAGAGCACCTGAATCACAGCTCTGACAGGCAACCGCTCGTTTTGAGCTGCATGAAGTGAGGCCTCTGGTGTGAGTTTCCGGCAATCAAGCAGCCTACACAGGCCCTTTCTTTCTTGCTTTGACACACCTGGATGTGCCTATAACACATTAGCAGAGTCAGGGTTTCAAGATCATAGATTAAAACTTTCTTACTCAGACAACAAATAGTGCAACAATCATGTTTCTAAACTCGGTAAGTCTTCAAATGGTATCTAATCTAGGACTATTGTTTGGTACATCCTGGTTAGCATAAACTTTGGTTATGTTCTTGTTTAGAGCAATATCATGCGTGTCACCATCCAGTACTGTCTCAAGTGGCAAAAAGAGTTTATGCATTTTTCAATAGTAAAATAAAGTTTTAATCATAAACTAGACAGGATTGTACCATCCAAATAACATGTGGGAAGACTACCTACTATGATATACCCTACTTTTACTTGATAGTTTACTTTAGAAGGAGGATAGTATATTTTTTTTAGAGTGGCAACAAGTAATAAATACACATAGCTATAAGAAGGAAATGCCAAGCTTTAACATCTAAACTAGAAAGAGTTTCCTATACTCAAAAGATCATTAATTACGTTCCATTTCAGTTAAACATTTGCAAAACCTTTTACATGCATCAGTATGTGGGACAAGAGAAAAGCCAAATGAATAAACAATGTTAATCACAGCTATGATCCAGTGGCCCCGCATGAAAGACATTTATGTCATTTCAGTTTCACTTAACCGATTCCTACTCCAAAGAATCTCATGCTGGTGGTGACAACACGAGAAGCATTTTCCAGGATATCCCGAATGAAACTCTTGATTCATCCCCTCCTCCTTGTCTTTGATACATAAATTAAGAAACATGAATAACAAAGAAATAAATACCTCTAATAAATCAAGTAATTTGAAACTAAAATGAGAAGACGTACTTTTAGATAAGTGTCAATGGCTCGGTACAAGCCATCATCCGTGGCTCTTGCATGGCTTGGAAGAGCTCTAGCAAGTGCAAGGAACTCAGACAGGGTCAAATTGGCATCCACAGCAGCCTCAGCTAGGTAGCAATCAACCAACTTGGCCACCTTAACCAAAGCAGCACCATCACGGTCTAAACTCACAAACCTCTTAACCAACCTCAAGACAAGCTCATCATCCAAGAGAGTCCCACACGTGTGGCTGAAGGAGGGTATCATGAGCTCTTTGAGAGAAGCTTGGTCAAGCTGCCACGAAATGCGATTCTCAAGCTCAGCTTTATAAGTGGCATCAACCCGAACCATGTTGGCGGTTCTCAGAAGGCGAAGGAGGAAGTTGCATGGGACAGAATCCTTCTCAGGAGGCAGAACACTCACCAAGGTTTCCACAAAGAACCTCTTCTTCATCCATGATGTCGTGACGCTTTCCGGGGAGTGGAAGTGAGTGGTGACACCATTTTCAGCAGAGGCAGAGAGGTCAGGGAGCCATATGGAGGCGTAATGAGTGATGATGGAACCAATCAAGTCTGCACGAACGCCTTTCTGTTTGATGCTTGAAAGGGTCTTCACAAAGTAATCCATGTCAAGGATGCATGCATCGTCGAACCAGCATTGCCATGATCCAACATTTGCCTCTGAATCTTCACAACACTGCTTCTTCATTTCCACTAACAACACACGGCACTTCAGCTTTGCAATTCTGTGCTATCTACCGTCTTGGTTATAACAGCTAGGAGAGAAGAGAGGATGAAGCCAGCATACAGAACAAAAGTAATTATAACAGCATCAAACTTGAAAGGGACTAGTTTGTTTTCTATGTATTGCGTGAGGATTTGGACTTGTTCCATTTACATGAGCAGAGAAAGGATATACAAACAAAAATTGGAGCATGCTGTTTACTTCATAACGCCACACTTGCATCATAGTATGTGTAAGTGATGATGGGCCTAGGATCGTGCATGGCTTTTGGCACTTGGCACACAATGATGGAAAGTGAAAGAAACGGAAACCTGAGAGTGGCCTATGTAAATGCCAAAGTTTGTGTTTTGCTTCCCAAGCTCGTGAACCCCCAGTATTTGTTGCTTTCGAACTAGACATATTGTACCTCTGAATACCATGGACCATAATTCATTTTTATTATTTGAATTAATTTACAATACCAAATATAATATTATTTAATTAGGGTGGATGGTCCCAAAATGATTTGCTCGGAAACGTGTTCTTTTTTCCACGGCAAGATTCTATTCCTGCATATCTGTAGTTCTGTAGCAGTCGGGACAATTGTTATTATCTCAATTGTGTTCAAAATGGACACTATCTTTTGGGCTCGGGGCCTCAATAGATGAAGCACGAATTCGAACTTGAAGCCCATGGCAAGATTTAGTCCTCAACTTGACTATGAAACGCGATTGGATTTGGTCCATACAAAAAATTAAACGACAATGCAATACTTATAAGTTATACCATCTATTAAAAAGTGTATTACATAGTAAACCTTATATGTAGAGTACTTTTCTATTTATTTAGTCATTTATAATTCTATTTTGGGATCGCAAGAGGGTGACATTGCTCCTTGTAACCATTGAACATATCTATTTGAAACAAAAACTTCGAATGTGTTCATTCTTCTATTTTTTTTTTATTTTTTTTAATGTGCTACAAAATAGGAAATTTCACAACGAGAGAACAAAAACATTTATCTATCGAGACAAAAGTAAACAATAGTGAGACTAGAAAAAAAAAGAGGGAATCAAACTATGACGAGATTATGACCTACAACAAATAGTTTGAGCTAACACATCACTCTTTCTGCCGTTCAATTCTGCAGAAATAAGCATGCTTAGATATTGCGAGGAGTTGAGGCTTCAGAGGGACTACTTGAGGAGTCACCACCAGTTGTTGGATTTAACAGTGGAACACTTGAAAGAGAACCATTTCCATCTTCGCTCTTGGCCACCACTGGTATCTTGACAGCAGCTGCTCTCTCCATCTCTTTCTCAAGCTCTTCTTCTTGGCGCAAGGCAGTAAACTGCGTATCCAGCGACTTGGCAGCTGATAACCAGGCAAGAACAATCACCAGAAGGACCCCTCCCAGGTATGGAGTTGAATTAGCCAGTGAACCAAAAGTTAAGATCATGAACTGCTGAATCAAAGCACCTCCAGACTTCCCCAATGGGTTGCACACAACATCAATGGCTGCCTTCCCCTTGACCTACAGCAAAGGAATTCAACACAAATCAAGCACAAGGGGATACAACTGCAACATTATATTTACATATATTGAGAGAGTGAGGGTTTATCAGGTGAGAGCATATTCTCATGAGAAAAATTAACCTTTGATCATAAAACCATTAATAGATGGCCATGATCAAATTTAACTTCAAACAATTTTGATCATCTATATATGATTGTATGATCAAGTTTTTTGGTATAGACCACAGGTATACTCCACCAGAAACAATCCTGTTTGCGTTGATTGCATGATCAAGTTTGTGTAAACATGATTGTAACCAATAAAAATCCAAACCTTGGTATCCTCATCCAAGGGTATGTAGGCCATCTCTTTGCATGGATCGAATAAACTGTACTTAGCACTCTTGCTGAATATGTTTTGCATGGCACCCACATATACAGCTGCTAGCAGTGGTGTCATTCCAAACTTCGCAATAACAGGAGCAATTGGGCCGCCAAATAATATGAGAGAAAAGAAACCAACTCCTGTCAAAAGCAGGACAGTGGGGGTGATCTTGGCAGCAACTCCCCATCCATATTTGTCAAATATAACTTGGCTTAGAAGCATCATTGTGAATGTAGCAATGCCAGTTGCAGTTGAGAAGTCGCCCATAAAAGATGAGTACTCGTTTGGGCTAGGAAACTGCACAAATTGCAGAGTCAACAAGAAAGAGAGAGCAAGGTGAAATGTCTGGTAGTAAAACCGTAGGCAAGAATGTTTTATGTTACCTGAGCTTTGAGCTTTGATTTCCATGTAACCTCAACAAGATTAATGCTGATTCCATATGCAACCACCAAAGTGGCAAGATCCCTTATATATTTTGAAGACACCAAGAACTTTATGCTCTCCATTGTTCCCATTTTGGGCTTCTCCTGGAAAAATGCATAACAGGGTAAAATGTTAATTAAGTTATTTCAAATATTTGTAAATCAAACGGAATCATAGTTTCTGTGACATTTAAAATAATGGGGACAACACTGAATAGGTAGGAGAATTTCATACACAAAGAAATGAGTCAATCATGGTACAGAAATGACTCCTTATGTAAATATCATGTTGAAAGCTAGTTTATGAAATAAAAAAATTCCCTGTACCATTTAACACCAAAGACACGTTAGAAAAAACTGAGGAATGCTACATTACTTTGCTTTCAGTTGTCTCAAGTCTAAGAACTAAATTAGTATACTCAAGAATAAAATAAAAAATGTAAACAGTGGAAACAACAGAATAGGCATGCATCAACCTGCCTAGGGTAGAAAACTATATGCATAACAGTATATCAGTCTCACAAAAAACTACCTTCTTCTTCTTGCTTCGTGTAGGCAGAGGAACATAACTATTGACCCACCAATACAGGAAACAGATTGCAAATCCCATGCCCACAACTATGCTCATCATTCCTTTTAGAGAGATGGCCCAGCCATCAACTCCAGGACCTAAATTCTGCCTCAGATTAGAAAAGTATTTCACTGTCCGACCAGAGAACACGAGGGCTACATTGGCCCCAAGTCCAAATAGAGGATAGAATCGTTTTGCTTCCTCAACGCTAGTTATCTGAAGAAAAGAAAAAAAATGAAAAACAAAATTAGCATTCTCCCTCACAAAGCAGAAGAAAACCACATAGCATCATATTCATCTTTATACTTTATATTCATTATAATTTGCATGAGACAGTTCAAAATTGGAAAACATAACATTAGAGGATACACACCCTGCCGTGCCATCACATTATTACATCTTATATTCTTATCCAGCTAATATTATATGCATGTTATTGCAAGTGAAACAAGCATATAACAATCACGAATTAAATAAGCATCATATAAGTGACTCATCAAAAGCTGAGAAGCTAAGCTACAGAGAAAGAGGCAGAATATAAATGAATACAACTAAAAGTAAAACAATCCAACAAACAACAGCCAACCGTGATGATGATATCAAGATGCCATGTTCAGTACACCATAATTATAAATTATAAGATGATGATAACGACACCAACACATACTAGGCCTTGTTTGATTAAATTCCTCCCCCGCAAACACTGATAACAGAACAAAACAAGGTAAAATGAATTGAAATTCTCAACCAAGTTAAAATCAACTTAAGCACTTAACTTCTATCTAAAAGTTCCTTTCATTTAGCATAAGGATAATTTCAATCCATGTTACCTTCTTGTTTACTTCTCCTACAAGTGTTTAGAAAGAAATTTATCCAAACAATATCAATAACAAAAATCAAGCCTGAGACCAATTACAAACTAACAATGCATGCTGAAAATTCAAACAATGAAACAACCTGATTGGCGAACCCCCAAAAGAGAACGGAAATGACAACACTCCCCCACAATTCAGCCATGACATAGAACAAACAGAAGCTCCATATTCTCATAATTGCAAGAGGACCAAGGAACCTCGGGCCAAGAACGTTGAGAAGTTTATCCGCAAACGCCTCGGGGTGGATATAGTTGCTGAGAGGATACAAAACAAATCCAAAGGCTCCAAAGAAGGCAATGAAGGGAAGAATAACAGAGTAAAAAAGAGCTTGCTTGGACAACACATTAGCCAACTTTGTGTACAACAACATGAACCCAATGGCCATGGGAAGGTTCACCCAAGTTTTCAGAAACGGTATAATCTCCGCACTGCTTCCTCTGGCTGTCACAACCAACACATCCTTGGTGTCCCTCAGAATGGTGTAGTTGAAGAGAATGCAAAAAAACATCAACCCCAGAGGCAGAATCTTCTTCAAGGTTGCAACTTCAACGCCCAAAAACTTTGGTTGTTCACTTTCCGGTTCCCCAAATGCTGCAGCAGCAGCGGCCTCAGCCTTGCACAGGAACAAAGTTTTCTCCTTTTGGGGAAAGACATTGAGTTTTGAGAATTTTGGGAAGCCATTGGAAGAAAGAGAAGGGACGGGGAGGGTTTTTGGGTTTGGAGAGAAAAATCTGTGCTTTAAGGTGAGAGAGGGGTGTGAGAGTGTGACCCTGTTTCTGGGGTTTGTGGGGAGAGAGAGAAGGCCTCTGGTTTGAAGAAGAACATCCATGTCTCTCTGTATTGAAGAAAGAAACAGAGAGAGGGATAAAGAGAGATAAGGTGGGTGGTGTGGAGAGTGGTAATGGAGGAGACGAGATTATATATATCTATGTTGGAGAAATGGAAGGGGCAGATACAAAAATATCTCTTTTTAAATATGCCAAGGAATCTCTCGAGTGTCTCAGAAAGACAACAAATGTAGCATGGAACCAAGATTTTTACGTGAAATGGTTAAACTCAGAGAGAGGATTGTGTGCAGTGAGAGGGAAGTGAAGTGAAAACGAGAGGTAATAAGAAAGTGCACGGGAAACGGTCAAGCCAAGGGGATAAAAGAGCATTCATAGGATCTTTCTTAGCCATATCAATCCTTTCTCTCTTTTTTTCTCGTATCCAAATTCAATCAACAAGTGAATCAAAACAGCCACTTGTTACCAAATATGTCTTCAGTTTTTTTTTTCCTTGTTTTCTCATTCCAATATCTGTTTTATTTTCATGCCAAGTAAATATGAAATTATAGTTTCTTAACATTTTATTTTTTCAAACACTTAAAAAGCATTTAGTACATGAAAATACCTTATTTTGAAAAAAATTTAATTTCGAAAATGTTAATTTTCTGTATTTTTTTTTTCTAAATAACATGTTTAGCAAATATTCTTTTTTAATAATTATTTTTTTATATAAATTTTTAATAAATTTACTTTTATGGAGAATAATGAGAAATTAACTTTTTTTTAATGTAAAAATAAAATTTTGATACGATAAAAATTGTATCTTATCTTTATTTATGATTCTCTTTAATCACAAATTTTGAGCGTAAAAATATTTTTTTAGTTTCTATAATTATTTTTTAGTTTTTATAGTTTAAAATATATTTTTTTAGTTTTATTTTTTTCAATCATTTTTATCCCTTAATTTAATATAGATATTTCTTAAATCTTTGAATTTTTAACTTTATTATCTTTTTAGTCTTTGTTATTAATTTTGTTGTAATATTGTCTTTTTCGTGTTAACATATCAGAAATATTAATTTAACTGTATGACACACACTAAAAAAGTATTTTAACCCATGAAAAACACACTAACTCGTGAAAAATTTATCTTCTTATTATATCATATTACTAATCATATTTTTCAACAAGTGGCTGGTTTCAAGTAATATTGAAATTGATTACTTTATTTCAAATTTGAGTCTTGTTTATGAAAAAAAAAATTATGATTACTCAAGTTATTTAGAGATTAAGCATTCAATGCTAGTAGATCCATCTTACCAATGACATAATCATTAAAAAAAAATATTACCTATTGTATTTATATTTTTTATTTTATTTTGATATCACCGTGTGTCATATAAACTATTGTGAGTGTGCAAAAATAATTTTATTAAATTTGTTTTAAGCATATGTAAATATGAACTTGTCTTTTTTTTTTGTTATTTTTAGGTATTTGACACATTTTTAGTTTTGTTTGTTATTAATTGTAATTAGTTCGATGCATTAATAAAATTACAAAAAAAACATCAATTAATATAATTAAGATAACAAATAAATGAATACTTTAAATTAAAATAGTCACGCATTCATAATTTATTTTTAATATATTGTTTTTGTTTTTAGATACTAAATCACTATATGTGATATAGTATAAAATATATATTACAACTAATTAAAATTAATAAATTAAATATAAAAAATCTTAAATATATTTTTAATCTTTATAAAATAAACAAATTTTACTTCTGATCTTTATAAAAAAAATTACTTTTTATTTTTATAAGATTTAAAAATATTATTTTTAGTCATTATTATTGCATTCATTTATAAAAAAAAGTTAAATAATTATCTTAAATATTAACTATAACTGACAGTGAAATGACCTTAACATAATATTATGTTAGAAACAGAAATTATCGAGGCTTTATCATTTATATCTTCTTAGAAAATAAAATAAAATAACTCGAAAGTAACATTTGCATATTTACTATTCACGAACTTTGGACGTAGAACTTGAACTGGTTCATGAATGAATGCCCAAATAAGGTTTTTTTTTATTTATGAAAAGTAAATCATTAAATGTCTTTTTAATTATTTGTATGCTAAAATAAATTATATTTTTAATATCAAAAACATGTTCTATTAAAAGAAATTTCTTAACTACTATCTAGAAAATGAATATAGACCAAAACAGAAAATTAATATAAAATACTATTATCTAAATATGTTTATTCGTTTTTATCTTGAACAACCTTTACTCATTGATTTGATTCAAGTGATAATGAATTCAATTTTTTAAAATAAAATTTTGAATTTGAATTTTATGTATGAAAAAAAATATATACAATTAAAAAAGGAGATTCAATTAAAGGTGACTAACTAATTTATTGGTAAAAATTAATTATTAACAAAGTCAATAAATATTTACTACTAATAACATAATAAAAAAAATCTTAAACAAATTTTCTCCACTTATTTTCTTAGGTACTATTTTCTCAACTACTACCTACGAGTATTCACTCCTATACAATAAACATGATGATTTTTTTTTATATTCTTATTTATTTCAATTTGCATTTATCATATATATTTCTAAATTCAATTAAATAATTATAAATTTAATTAAAAATAATTTTGTTCACAATATAAAGGATTTTTTACAAATATAAAAATATAATTTATATGTTTGAGATATTTATTTATACACATTTTAAATTAAAATACTTTATATATTAAGATATATCATATAAATTTTATTTATATATAATAAATATTTATCTGTGAATGGTTTATAATTTCTATCGGATAGAATTTATACAAAAAAAATAAAATAAACTTGGAGAAAATATATTTGGTAAATATTATCATTAGGTAAGATTGTATTTGTTATTTGCTTCTTCTTTTTTATGATTCAACTTATTGAATGTCTCAAAACATAAAATATATTTAATATCTATCACAGAAAATGAATAGAAAGATTGCAAGAAGATTTATAATTATTGGTATCAAACAATGTTATGTTGCTTTTTCTACCATTTCTTCCCTTCTAACAAGCAAAGCAACTAAAATAAAATCAATGTTTGACTAATCGTGCTTGGAAGCATGACCACGGATCAGTAATAAAACAAAATTATATTCAAATCCATACGTGCAAAAGAAATGAAGTGTCTATACTAATATTTAATTGCTAATATTCGTTTATATATACTTGTATTTTATCATAGATTCATTTATTATTTTCCTAATAGATTATTATTAACCGTCGCTTTTTAAATACGCTCCACACTTTAGGAGCTATAGCTTAAAATTGGAGTTAATTAAATTATAAGTATAAAATAATACTGACACGTAAAAAATAATAAAATATAATTTTCCAACCAAATATTAAATAAAGTTATAAGTCTTTAATAATATACAAACAGTCTATTACTATTATCCCAAAAACTTTGGGATATTCAGCCATCAAAAAATAAACCTTGGATCTTCATTTAAATATTTTGATCTAACTTTATTTATTCATCTACATAAGTGAATTTAATTGAATAATTAATTCATTTCTCATTTATACTACCATTTTGGTGCAACTCCTTTTGAGGTAGGTATGCGCACAACAAAGGCTGATATATATACACCTTCTATCTTTTATAAGTACACTTCCGATCTTTTTTTTTTTTTTTTTAAAATAAAATTTCTAAAATATCCTTTTAACTAAATTTTTATTTTAAGTTCTATTTTTAAATTTGTTTTTTATTTATCTCTTTTTTCATCATTTTTCTTTTTCTTTTTTCTTCTTTTTTTTATTCTCTTTTTTTATCACTCTAGTCATTTTTTGATGATTTTATTATTTTTTTCGTTTTTCATTCTTGATTTTTCTTCTTTTACAATCAACATAATCATATTTTATCTTTTTATCTTTTAAATCTATTTTTCACTTTCTACTCTATTATTTCTTAAATCCTAATTTTTCATTCAATCTTCACTATTCTCCATATTCAATATAAGGTACAAATTAATATATTAAATTACATTTTATATTTATAATTTTTTTTAACTTATTTAACATTACTTATGGATAACAGGATCGTAGACGACGATAGTGGATGAGGAGATAAAGAAACACGTAAGTTAAATTTGCCATACCAGAAAATAAGATTCAAAATTTAATTTTAGCATTCCGGAAAGTACTTTCTAGAATAGTAAAATTATTATTCCAAAAAGCATTTTCTGAAAGTGTGTTTCTTATATAATTCCGGAAAGAATTTTTCGGAACAGTAACTTTAGTATTCTGGAAAGTACTTTCCAGAATTATGTAACAAAACTTTTCCAGAAAATACTTTTTGGAATAAGAATTTACTATTATGGAAAGTATTTTCTGGAATAAAAACTTTATTATTCCAGAAAGTAATTTTTAGAACAAAAACTTTACTATTTCGGAAAGAGGGGTGCGGGAAAAAGAAAGAAGAAGGGTGTGCAGGAAAAAGAAAGAAAAAGAGGGGTGTAGGGAAGAAAATGAACAGGGGTGCGGGGTGCGGGAAAAAGAAAGAAGAAAAGGGGTGCAGGGAAGAGAAAGAAGAGGGGTGCGGATGCGGGAAAAAGAAAAAAGAAGAAGGGTGCGGGGAAGAGAAAGAGGAGGGGTGCAGGGTGCGGGAAAAACAAAGAAGATGAAGGATGCGGGGAAGAGAAAGAAGAGGGGTGCGGGGTGCGGGAAAAACAAAAAAGAAGAGGGGTATGGGGAAAAAAAGAAGAAGGGTGCAAGGTACAAATTTAAAATTTTTATATATATTTAAAAAAAAAAAGATAATTTAAAAATTTTATATATTTTATAAATAAAAAAAAGGGTGTGTTTATATGAAAACGGATGTGTATTTATCATCACCCCACAACAAATTCAATCCTCCCAGCCCAATACTTTCCTTAGAGTAGATTGGGCCATTGTTTGTTGGGCTTTAGCCCCATTTTTAAGAGTTTGGGCGTGAATGGGTAAATATTAACTTCTTTGTGATTTTTTTATTTATTTATCGTTTTTTGTGTTATATACTATAAGTTTGTATTAAATTTAATATCATTCCGATAAGAAGAATATTTAAATTAATTATACATAAAATGCAAAGATCCTCGATTGTAAACAGAGAATGTAATTGAATCATTAGGGTTGCCAAATAATAAGCTATTGAAATGGATGCATAAAAATTTAAGTTATTTTCATTGTCATTATTATAAAATTATATATATAGATTAAATCGCAAACCCTTACTTAAGATAGATCTTATTACATGATATCATATAACTTTCACCTCGAACTAGATCTTCATGAATAAAAATTGGCAATAAAACTTTATTACTTATTTCCACACATATGTCTTTACCTATAGCTGTATATAAAAGAAAAGAGGCAAAGGGAGTAGCAATCTTATTTAGCATGTTATTTATATACTTACCTTCCCTCAGCCTCCTTCCAACGTCATTTTTTGGACAATTCTTCTATTTTGGCCACAATTCAGCATCTGAGTTCAATAGACTTGAATCCTAACCATAAAATGGTGACACAAACGTTCCCAACAACCAAATTTTAAACACAAAAAACATTAATGCTTAGTTTAATAATAACTGGCCCAACCACATGGTCATTAATTCCTTACACTGCTCACACACTGTCTTTAACAGGTTTTGGTTAATGAATTCAACACTTTCTATTTGGTCGTTCCTTGAATGAAATGAAAGCATTAATAAACTTAGAAAACGACTCGCAAGAGAAATGTCATTAACACACTTTATTCACTAATTTTTTCATTAGAATAACTTACAATAGGGAATGAATTCTTTCTGTAACATCATCAAATAAGATCTAATTAACTCTTTCATAACTTTTATTAATTTAATATGTTTCTCAATAAAGCTTTAAAAGAATAAATGATCAGATGATGATCATACTGTATCAACTTAATTTTATTTTTTTTTTGTTTCATTCCACAGAATCCCTTCCCTAACTTATATAAGATGAAATCTCAGACTTAATATAAAATGAATACTTGAGCTACTTATCAAGTACTTAAGATTTTCATTTATAATAAAAAATATATATTATAAAATGTATTAATTACTATATCTTCTTTATATCTTGAAAGCTATTTTTTTATTTATCGAAATCAAATTTAGTATGAAGAAGTTTACAACAACTCTTACGACCTATTCAACTAAGATGGAGTTATAATTGATAAAAGTCAATTATTTTGACTATACAACACTGTATCTCATATCAAATATATACTCAATTGATATATAGTAAGTATTTATAGGGTTTTAAGATATAATTCTAACCAATGGTTAAATTATATATTTTATTTTTTTATAAAATTTATTTTTCAGTTTTGTTTTTCTTCAAATTTTCAATTCCATAATTTTAGTCATCTAGTTTTATAAAATTTGTAATTTTGGTTCTCTTTTCAAATATTTATTTATTGATCATTAAAATTATAATATTAGACATAACTTAATATTAAATAAATGCTATGATAATTAATATTTAATAATAGTTAATTAAATTATTTTTTTAATTTTTATTTTATCTTATTATATCTCATTTTATCATTTTTATAAGATAAAAAATGAAATAAAAATAAAGTTTAGTTTAAATATATTTAAATATTAATTTTTATGCCATTTATTTAATATCTTATCATAATTAACATTACAATTTTAACATCATTAAATAAAGATTTACAAAAAAAAAGTTAAAATTATGAATGTTTCATAAGGTGGTTTAAAATCGCAAAATTAGGGGTGATTAACGATCGGATACGATCAGTTTCGGTTGATATAACTCACTAGTTGCATTATTTAAATTTGCACATAATTAAATGGTTTATCGATTTAGGCGGATCTCAATTTTAACAAATAATTTTATACGGTAGAAATGTATTGAATTTTGAATTATTGAATTGATTCGAATAAAGTTTTTATTCAATTTATTCCTCTCTCTCTTTTAATTCTTATATCCTTTTTTATATATTTAATCATTCAAATATTATTTAGTTTGTTTAAATTTAAAACAAGTAAAATTATTCAAATTTCATATAATTTAAATATTATAATAAATTTTCTTAAGTATAATATATATATATATATATATATATATATATATATATATATATTTCACCTTCAACTATAATTTTTTGTGCGACAACAATCAAGATTTAAAATAAGTCAAAATAAACTTAATTTTTATATCTAAATGATAGTTATTTTGACCTTTATTTTATTTGAACAGTTAGGTTCAGGTATCAATGAATTGTTCAAGTTCAACTTAAATTAATTATTTTAAATTATTTTTTTAACTCGTTTTAAACTGATAATCCGTTTGAATTCATTTATTTAATTTTTTTTCTTTTGATTTTTTTTTTAATTTCAGATCAAGTCTCGGATTGGTGCTGACTCCTATGCAAAATGAGTGAGAGGAAGAAGCACATGGTGTAAAAAATTAATATTTCTTTTCAATTCTATATGTCACTTTTAATTTATGTCTCAGTTTTCTTAATTAAAATGAGTGTGAGACATCATTTGAGTCAATTAATCGTAACGAATGCAATATATTCTTTAATTCCAATCTCATTTAATTAAGTTATAGATGAGGACACCTATTCCTATTCTATTGGTAATTTCGCTCATATGATCGAACTACTCTCAAAAGTTACTAGTAATGAAGTTATAGATGAGGTCTGTTACCATGCATGTTCATTCTTTGATAAATTTGTGCATTGGATTCTTAAGTTTTCATGGTTATGAGTATTTCAAGTTTCCCCTTTCATGTGTTTTTTAACGCTACAGTTTTTTTTTTTTTACTTTAAAAATGAATCATTTACGTTTATGGAAAATAATAAGAAGATTGTACGTATTTCATCATGTGCAAAATTACATTTATAATTTATATATGATGCCGTTTGAAATTAGAACCAAGAAATTTTAAATTTCAAAACAAGTAAATTGTTGAAATTAAATGTCAAGCCCTATATATAGGTGGGTAAATCTAGTTGAGTTACATATTAAAATAGGCTTACTTTCGCAGGAAAACTGATTACGACTCATCAATTAATTAAACTAAAGTTTGAAAAACTAAAAATTAAAATTGCAGGTCTTCTGACTTATGCTGTCTTGTGGCCAGCTCATAATTTACCATCAAATTCAAATGGACAATGTTGAAATTGTTAAACTAAATTTTGTCATCTTCTAGAATTCTCGTTTTTCAACTAAATGCATGCAGAAGCCATTTTGACTATTCTAAGGTGACAAAAACTTATAAAAATAAATTAAATATTACTTGGACTTAGTGACTTACCCAGTTCATCGCTTCATCTATTGAGGACAAATTAGCCTCATCTTTCTCTAACTTTTCCCTAAAAAGTTTTAATTTTATTATAATTTAGAAACTTCGAGGGCTCATATTTTTAGGTCTTCTGAAAGAACGTCCATCATTGTTCCCTGAACAAGATAAAGCTACCCTGGACTTTGCTTTGGAATGGTTTTAGTTTTATTGTTTGTGTCTTTACTAAGAACATTATTATGAAGAATATTTCAATAATATAACCGGTTCAAAGCACAACAATCCAAATAGCTAGGTTGGAGTACTTGCAGACTTTGAGGTTGTTTTTTTCTTTTTCTTTTTTAGTATAATATGTTAAATATCTATCAACTTTATAGAAGACTGATTTTTATTGAAAAAAATCTTAATCATATATTTATCTAATATTGTTTTATATCTTTTTTAAATATGTTGTTACCATTTACATAACTTGAAGTGAAAATCTTACTTAAATAAAAAAATTGATTAAAATTCTACTCAAACTCACAACTTGATGAATCTAGGACTTATTGATTAGAGTTGTTGCAGTAAAGCCTATAATAATGAAGGGGACCATGCCAGACACAACTATAGGTGTGAGTTGCCTGCGGTGTGAGCATCTTGCTTAACTTGAGAAGGTAAGAGAAAACAAAGATTAGTATAGTTAACGAATAAGAAAGGTTTAAGGGTATGATTGTTTCATTGTTTGTATGCAATAATGTAATGGACAAAGATCCTTCTAATGTTTCGACAATCTGTTACTAAAATCGGGATTATTATTCCACACTTTATCTATCTGTCTCGCTATATATATGTATCACGTTAATTATATTATAACAACTGTACATGGTACAACTCATTGTTGTTTGTGTGTTAGATGTTAAATTATTTTCCACCATGAAACTTTGAACATTGGAAGTGAAGCGGGGAGAGTTGAAAAACGACCTCGATCAATATTCTGACACCACCTCAAAACTCTTTTATAGTACTTTGTTGACTTTTTCTCTTTTCTCTCGACATATTTTTTAGTTACAGCAAATTTGCTTGATTCCAGGAGGTTTAGAATAATCAAGTTTGGAAGTAGAATACACTAGAACGCCTGTACGCATGGGACCTACTCAATATTTATGAGATTAAATTAAATTATTTAAGAAATAATAAAATAAATTGAATGTTAAAAATAAATAAAGAATAAAAATATAATTTATGTTAAATAAAAAGTTTGATGACATGAATGAGAAATAGACAGCCTTTACTTTTACTGTTGCATTATGGAGCAGAGCAGGATATGAGTACAGTACTGTTATAGCCTATTGAGAAAGTAAAAGGTAGATTCCAAGTTGCCACTATTATGTAACCGCAGAAAACAAAGCAGAAAGAAAAAAAAAAAAAAAAAAGATTCTTTAGTTTTTTTAACGGAAACACGGTAACACACAGGCTATCATTGGATCCCGTCTACACATGTCACACACAGCCTACATACAAAGGCACCGCACCGCACCGAACAACCACAATTTAATATTTTAATTCATGTTCAAAATTAATAAAACATTTTGATAAATATATGCCCCATTATACCCATATAATAAGTAATATTAAACAGTTATTTTTTTAATTATATTATTAAAATTTGTTAATAACTAACTTTTATTTTTTTTAAAAATATTTCTTTTTTAATTATATTATATATATATATATAACTCAAATTTAAGATGATCAAATTTCAATCTAATACCACTCTCCAGCAATAATTTAATTTTTTCCCCTATAAAATTAGAACTCGTCCTAAAAAATAAAATATGAGGAAAACATGATTAAAGTGACGAATGACATTTTTAGAAATTGTTTTATTCTCTCCAAAATAGGCTAAACAAAGTAGTGATTAAAAAGCATGCAGCTCAAATAATGAACATGAGCAATGATGACCAATCTTTTGAAGTGTCCATTTCCATTTTAGAGGCAGATTGAGGCTCCCTTTTGTCTCACGGTGTGAGGGTGGAAAAGGTTCAAAATCTTTTGGCGACCCCAATCAAGATTCAAGAAGCACATGAAGACACGAAAATTAAAAAAGGCATTGAATGAGAAGAATGACCCATGGTGTTTATTTGGGGAGCCGAAGGTGGAAATAAGTCCCCTATGTTTTGTTCCATTTTGGTGTATGAAAATAAAAGTAATTATGGGAAAGGGAAAATAATGGGTTAATTGAATTGCCCCTTACCTTACCTTACCTTACCTGACCTGACATGGTTGTACCCAATACCTTGGTACTTGCTATGCTGTGATGTGCCTTAAGAATGAAAAAATGGGGTCCAAGTCCAACTCCATTTTTCATACGCAAAAAATAAAGCTATAACTTTTCCCATTGAGCTTGTATATTGCAGATACATCAATTCCTTTTTGTGACTTCTCTCTCTTGGCTTCCTTCACTTTCTGTCATTCTCTGTTGCACTCTGATTACTCGGCTTTGGTTTCCTCATTCCCCAAGCAATACATGTTCTTTCATTTCACTCTTTAAATTATTTCTTTCTCTCTTCAATAAAATTATTTAATTATTTTGTATCGAGTATTTATCACTTTAATTTTTAAATTATGATGTATTTGATAGAAATTAAGAGAATTAAAGAAGCAACATTAGGTGAAAAGATAAATGAAAATAATGAAAAAGCAGTCAAATAATATAATAAACATTATTCGGTATCTCTATTTGTGTGGATTTTTCTTTTTAATTTTTATAATTAAAAATATATCGTTTCAGTTATCATATAATATGTCATGTTTATTTCAATTTAGCTTTTATAGTTTGTTGTTATATAGATTAGAAAATAAAGTTTATAAAATTATAAAGATTAAAAAAAAGTATAAGAACAAAAATATAATTTTTTTATTATTAAATTTTTAAATTTTTTTTATAAAACTATAAAAAATAAACGAATAATTAAACTTGTCATCTAACACAATATATATCGTTAATAAACTATTTGGTCCTTACTTCTCTACAAACGTTTTTATTGCTTGTTTGAGGTGAATTTAGAAATAGAGAAGTAGATGAAAAAGAAATGTAAAAAAAACAAAGTTTTGCATTTTTTGAAAAGGGTAAGAAATAGAAGAAGAGGAAAAATATTAGAGGGATATGATGGAGTTATTTTATGGTATTTGTATAAGGGTTATTTTTATAAGGTTATTGCATACACATACTTCACAATGATGAAATATTATCCGCTTTGGGTCTAAGTCCTCACGGTTTTGCTATTAGTTATTACCCAAAAGGCCTCTCTTTTATTGAAATATATTTGTGTTATATAAATTATTATTTATTGTCTTATTTTATCGATGTGAAACTTGTTTGTATCCCAACAAAATCTACATTAAAAGAAATCTCTCCTAAAATGAATAAAATTTAGGTGAAGAAATGGAAAAAATAAATAGCGAGTCTCGTTAAAATTGAAATGATATATTTATCTTTGTATTTTAAACTATATAAACATTTTCTTAAAAATAAAAACAAGTATGTCTTTATAACATGCTCACAATTCTTCCTCTCTTACTTTTTATTTTTTATTTTTTATTTGTCTCAATATAGTTAAACAATTTAAAAACATGTTATTTATTCTTCATTCTCTCCTATAATTGTTTCTATTCTATTTATATCTTCTCAAAATCTTCTATCAATATTCAAACAAATATGCTATATCTAACTCCCTCCACAGTACATACCATATAACGTAAGTTTCATCTTTCAAATACAGACTTGTATTTTTGTTTAATTTTCTCACTCTTTTTATTTTGTTTTATTTGAATAAATAATAATTAGAGGCATGGGTCATGACTCGTGATAAGGACCTTTGGTAATGCAAATATTGTACAAGTAATGTGCAAGTGCTGTATTATTGGTTGGTTGCACGTGATCGGTGAACGTGATCCATGCATGTACAAGTAATGCAAGTATTGTACAGGTAACATTTTAAAACAGAGATTTGAAAAATAAATGGAAAGAAAAGTTGAGAGTTGAGAGAACGCGCACGCTTCTTGTTAAGTTAACACGTGAGAGTGAGGTGTGAGGGGAAGTAGGGAACGGGAACGGGAACCTACCAAAAAAGGGTGGTAATCCTCCCAAATGGAATACTTGAAACAAAACAAATTATTTGTCTTTTCTTCTTTTTAAAAGATAAAGGAAAACAACACAAGTGTCCATTTCACTGTGAAACTTGTGTTCATACTATGTGTATAAACAAAAAATAAAATAAAATAAACACTGGTGCTCATACTTCAAAAAGACAAAAAGCTTGCGCGTATAACTAGAGAAAAAAAAAAATGTATTATTGTGTGCGACTCTCTTCATTTGAATATGAACTAGAAATATTTCACATTTTTTCTATTACGAATTATTTATTGTAACTCAAAAATTTTGGTTAATCGTCCAGATGTAATGAGATTGACAATTGGGATGTGGTAGATTTAATATTTTTGGAACCGTATGATCTTTGAAATAAATTGGTTGTGGACAGTGAATTATGTTATAAGATAGATAACATTAGATATATTACATAATGTATTCTATTTAAAGTCTAAGTCTCTTTGGTGGTAGTGTGACAGATAAAATCCCCTAAATTATCCCTTCATCAAGTCAAATGTTGACGGAAATTGACTAGAGAATTATCAAGTGATAATGATTGGTGAAGTAATGGGAGATGTTGTTAGTAGATGAAAATGAAGATTTACGAACTCATTTGAAGGAAAAGACTCTTTACGTACAAAACTTTTTGTTTTGGAGGTGAGGTTGTGTCTATGTTGAGAAAATGAGTTTAAATTTTTTTGTGAGTTGAGATTATGTAACTATTATATTTATCATTCGTGAAGATCTGCAATATGACTTCTCTCGACATAAGAATGTAGATGTTATTGTTTATATTAGAGAGTTTTTTTGTTTATGATTAACAGGTGTATTGAAAATGTATTTCTAAATAGAGTAATATTTTTACTTATGAATTTAATTTGACTTTTGTTTAATGGAGAGGTTCTTCAAATTTCATTTTGCATGAAATTAATTTATATTTTATGTAATTTTCTTTGTTTGTTTCTATTGTATAAAAATATAGGTATGAAAGAATTGAGATTCTAAAATTAATATTCTTTTAAAAATTGTTTAATTTTAAAAACATACTTTATTTATTAACATTTATATAAATATACTTTCAATTTGTTATGTGTTTATAAAAGTTTGTATTTCTGGTATATTGGTTTTTAAATAAAGAATTAAAAAGACGAGTTTGGTAAGTTTTAATAAGAATAAAAAGTTGTCATCTTTTTATTTTTATAAAAAAAGTTATATTAAAATAAGACACAATTCAATACAAAATCAGAAACAAATATTAAAATTCTTATATTCTAAATGGATAATTTTTTTATTTAATTATATATATATATATATACCGCATTTATCGAAATGATATAAAGGAATTGTAAAAGAAATCTCTTGCATAAAGCAAGCTCAAAATTAGGCTTTTGTCCTGTCTATTCTTTTTTATTTTTTAATCTAAAGGAAGCCTTCGAAGTCCAAGCTGGCAAAAACTTTTCCAACACATCCTTGTTATTTGAAAAATATATTAAATCTTGATTAATTTAAATTATTTAATGGACTAATATAAAAGAAAACTTCTCTGTATTTTTTTACGTATAAAGTTCGAATTAGAAACTTTGGTTAAGAAAATTAAAAATCTCTTATCACTTAAATTAATAGACATTGATCGTTGAATAAGTTTTTAAATTAATTATTGAGTATCATTACATTATAATATAATAATAAATTTAAATTCAATTTGAAAATTATACATTTTTTTATATATTGTATTTGGTGAAAAAAAATTGTACCCTTTTTATAAAAAAAAATATTTATAAAATAACTGTATTTTATTTTTGATTCTTATAAAAAATATTTATTTTTTCATCTTCTAAAATTTAAATAATTATTTTAACCTTTATTATTATTTATTTAACGTTTGATAACGACTTATATATGAAACAAATTATCAAATAATTATCTTAGATGATATTTAATATTTTTTAAGATGTGTAAGATAAATATTATTTTTTAAAACTAACATAAGCATTGGGGATTAAATTTGATTATTTTAGATTTTGAAAATATGAAAATTAAAGGAAAATATTTTATAAAGGTAAAATTTAATGTTTATTTATTGAACAAATATCAAAAGCTAGCGAATAATTTTGAAATTTAAAGATTAAATTATATTTTTGATTTCTCTAATTTTGTCAATTTACAATTTTGGTCATTATATTTTAAAATAGAGATATCTAGTTTCTGTATTTTTTAATTTTAAAATTTTAGTCATACTCTTAATTTGATATTTGTTAATAATTAAATTTTAATATTATTCAGTGACATTTCATCATTTAAGTGATATGATATTTACTAAAATAACATATAGATATAAAAATTGATAAAATAACATATAAACAAACCTTTATTTATATATATTTTTTAATAAGTTATTAATGTTTATTTTATTAAAAAATCTTATATACATGATTTTTTAAATTTTTTTTTGTCTCTAAATGTCATATAATTTTTATGAATAAACGTTAAAATTTAGTTATTAATATATGTCAAATTGATGGAAAGATAAAAATTCATATTTTTAAAATTTAAAATTTAATTTTAAAAATTAAGGATTCAAAATTGTATATTAAAAAAATATAAAGCAACATTTAGCCAATTTTAAAGAGAAAAACTAAGAAAAAAGTTTACAACAACCAATATTAAAACCAATTCATTTTGCGTGTGTTAAAAACATATTTAAATTATCATCAAATTAGTTATAATCATTAAGTTACAATATATGTATATATGTATAATAATAATAATAATAATAAATAAATAAATAAATAAATAAACGTTATCGTTGATATTGTAATTTGCTTCGACAAATAAATAGTTTAACCCATTTCACAAAATAATAAATTAATTTTATTTTTGATATTATATTTTTTCTATACTTTTTTGTTTATTCATCGTTATTTTGATTTTTGATACAACGATTGTACAATTATTTACTTTTATTTTTAAGATAATTATTATAAAAAATTATCATGGATATATTTATACATACACTAACATATACTATGGATAAAAAAAGTACACTATTATATTAAAGACATTTCATGCCTGTTTTAAATTAACTAAAATAAAAATAACCGTTAACAATATCAATAATTTTTGAGGAATTATAATTGTTAGGGCAGTTTTTTATTTATATAATTGGACCGTCCCGGTTGAAGTCCGACTGGCGCTCCCTGCGCGCACAGGACCGACTACAAACCCACGAAACATCCTAGTGGGAAGCCTGCCGAGTCCCAAGGGACTAGGAATCGAGGCGACAGGCTTATCGCCCCATTCTCGACATGTCTACAAGGGTCACATTTCAAGCCTTTCCGCCTTATAGGCTCAAGGCTGGAAGGCTAGTGGACCATCTCGGTCAGAACCCGACTGGTCAACGTGACCCGACCTGACCCCACCATATATAGCAGACTGATTAGAACCTAGGCCGACCCCATCTTTTAGGGGTACTCGGTCTATGACTGACTATTCCCCTCGCGTGAGCCTGGCCGACCCCACATTAATCCCACATGTCTAAGAACCTACTCGGTAAATTACTGACTAGGTCCCCCAAGTGGTCCTAGTCGGTAGGAAGCCGAGCCCTACCCCTGATATCGATACCATCTCGTGGCAAGGGTAAAACCCCACCTTGTTCATCAGTTGTGTACCGTCCAGGTCGAAACCCGACTTGACCTTCTGCTCGGACAATACCCAACCAGGCTGCCCGGTTACAAGCCTTCTCGCCTTACAGGCTCAAGGCTGGAAGGCAAGTGTACTGTCCAGGTCAAAATCCGATTAGGCTTTCTTCTCGGGTATTTCCCGACTAGTGTAATCAGGCCACAAGCCCTCTCGCTTTCTCGACTCAGGGCTGGAAGGCAAGTGTGCCGTCCAGGTCGAAATCCGACCTGCACCTCTATTCGGCAGTAGGGCGACCATGTCTACTCGGCACTAACCCGACCGAGGGGTCAGCACAGACCTAGTCGGTCATGACTCGACTCGACCTGGGGAACTCGATTCCTCTCGCCTATAAGACTAAGGAGACTACTCGGCATTAACCCGACTGGGTCCTCGGCGCGGACCCAGTCGATCAGAACCCGACTAGACTTATCTCCTTTAACCCCGCACCATCAAGATAAGAACGGTTAGGGAAATCCCTTCATTCTCGGGGCCCAAGAGACCCATGAACGACGTACCATAAAACCCAAAACCCTAGAGTTGAGAAGGCAGATTACACTCTGAATGCTCTGGCTTTGAGGTTTGACCTAGGAAAAAACCCTAGTGCACCTTTTGGCCGGAACAATAATAAAATGGTAAAATAAAAAAGAGTAATTTGGAAGAATAATTGTCCAAAAAATGTCAGCATTAAATAAGATATTTTATTTTATTAATAACTAACTAGTGTAAAAGAAATACCTTGTATCTCACCGTATTTTAAAAATTGATAATAAAAATAAAAATAATAGAGTAAACTGTTGAAGAAAATATTTGGAATAAATTAGAGATAATTATAATTTATAAAAGTAAAATAATCTAAAAATCATATACACAGAAATAATGAATCATTTATATATATATATATATATATATATAAGTAAAACACATAATTAAATAATAAAATAATCCTTTTACAGAGTAATTGTAAGATTTTAGTTGATAAATCCTGGTAGTTATTTTAGAGTGAAGGAATTGAATAACAATAAATAAATAATTATTGTTAATATAATAAAATTGGTATATTATGGTTGTTGAAAGAATGCCGTTGAACTGTTGAAGTAGCAACGGGCAGCTTGAAGTTTGATTTTTGAAAGCATGGGGTGACCGTTAAGATGAGAAAGAGAGCAAAACATGCAATGCATATGCAACCATTCTCACTGACACGTGGCAACTACCAAGCAACGGAACAGGCTGGTTGTGACACTGACTCATGCTTCGAGTTCGTGCTTCGTGGGGACATTTTTTGTCCCAACCGTTTCCATTTCCACCAACAACATTGATATGTTTATTTTTTATTTTATACATGTTCATGTAATAATATTTTTAGTTATTTTTTACTTTTAAAGTCAATAACATATTTTGATTTATACATTTTATTTTATTTTTAAATTTTTTATTATTACCTGAAGAATAAATTCTACGATTTTAATATCAACGATTAAAAAAATCACATTTCATATCAAATATAACAATTATAAATAATTGTTAAAGCTTATAGAAATTATGATAATAAGCGGTTATAGAAATTTAAATTAATATTTATAATTAGTGTTACATATACAAGTTTTTTTAATGCATATAGACTCTACAAAACAAAATTGAAACAAATTTTGTCTATAAATATTTCAAAAGTATTTATAGTTAGCGTTACATATACAAGTTTTTATTTTTTCTGCATATAGACTCTACAAAACAAAATTGAAACAAATTTTGCCTATATATATATATATATATATATATTTATCCTTAAATGTGAATACAAATTTTCCAGCAGAAAAAAATGTGAATAAAAAATAATACATAAATAAAATATTATAATATTATGTATAATTATTTAAAAATGATATTTTTTTATATATCTAAAAGATATAATGATCACTAAAAAGTGAAAATTAAAAGCAGTTAAATACCTCAATATTCCTTTTACAATATATTCAAATGTTATTATTACTTCATTTATTTCTATCGTCATTTGGGTTGGTGCTTGTACCATTGATTTTTATATTTTTCTCGTGGAATTTAAGTTTTGTTGTGGTTGGGGCACTAGTTTTTTTCGAAAATTAAAACTAAATAAAAAACATTTAAAAAAAATAATTTGAGAAGTAATTATAAGAACAAAATCATCTTAAAAAATATGTACATAAAATACAATAATCATATTTATTAATAATATAAATATATTATTCTGTCCTAAATTTTTTAATTAGATATCTAAACTAAAAAATTTAATTAATTTTTTTAATATTTTTTTTATAGTTTTTTGTTGTTGTAACTTTGCCCATGTAATTAGAAATTAGTCTTTTGGACAATCATATTAAATTATTATTCGATGTTATCTGTATCAAAAATATTTAATGAAATTTTATAAATTTTAAAACAAATTTTTAACCTCAGACTAAAGTGTAACAAAAACAAAAAGTTAAAAGATATGATTATATTTTTATAGAGATATAATTAAAAATCTCTGAAAAGAATTTAGGAGTCAAATGATATTAAACCAAATATAAATATAGATGGAATGATTCAATACTTTACTTAGAGTCAAAAATAATAAATTCCTTTTACCATTTGGATTTTGGAATAACAAATATTAATTAATTGAATAAATTAATGTATTCATATTTTTTACACCATAAAAACACAATTTATGTATTAATTAAAATTAAAACTCAAGAGTTTTTTTAACTGAATTAAAACCTAAGACTAGTCATCGAAGAATGGATACTGTCATTTACATCTGAACATTGTATTCCGGATTCATCCAAAAACCCCCAAGTTTACTGCGCTTGTATTTTCAGTATAAAAGTTGTTTAAAATAAATTTATAAATAAGAAAAACAATTAAGGTTCAATTGATAGGAAGGAAATAATGTGGAAATAAATGAGAAAAAATAACAAAAATGAAAATACAGTAAAATTATACTAAAATGTATAAATAAACTCTAACAGTTTAAGGGGTTAGATAGGAGAAAAAGATTAGGAAAAGTACAAAAATGGAAAGATTTATTTAGTTAAAAAATTTAAGGAAGTGAAATAACGTATAATTCAAATTAGTAAAAAAGTTATATTTATTATAATAACATGTGTAATTTCGGAGGAGTGAGGTCTATTTTTTTCTTTTAAAATAATGAACCTTCAACAAACATACTAACTTACCTACCAAAGCCAATGCAATGCAATGCAATTTAGGTTTAAATAAAAAAACAAAAAAAAAAACAGCTTTTTCGACCCTCGTAATCTATGAATAAATACACACTGTTCTGAGCTCATGAAAGTTAATTATTATTACTGCATCCCGAAAAATGACAACAGTGACTAATTTTAAATTTTTCTCAACCTTTCTTAACATGCATGCCTGATTAAGTACTTGTATTTTCAAATTAAAAAAAAATCATTTGAGAACGTTTCAGGGCTCAAGAACACCACGCCGTTTATACAAAAGCTGTTAACAATAATTTGTATGTTTATTTATTCGTTTTTGCTGCATGCAACTAAACAACAATATTTGTGACCATGTTTAATGTTAAATTATCATATGGAGTCAAAGCTTACAAGAATCCGAAGGAACAATGTTTTTTTTTTTTTTTTTTTTATATTCCTCAGATTTTTTTACTTACATTATTTTATGAAGGCATTTTAATAATCCACAATAGTTTGATTTTTTTTAATGATATATTTGAAAGTCTTATTAAAAAAGTAAAAAAAATAAAAAATTAAAGAATTAGTAAACAAATAATATTATTATAGTATATATTTTGATGGAAGAATAAATGAAGTGGAGCAATATGCATTAGGAAAAAGGGCCAGGTATGCAACAGGCTGTGAATGAGTAGTGTAAAATGTGTGAAAAAAAATGATTAGAATGAAGTAATGATGATTATGATGAGTTAATTAAGTATAATAGAGGAATGATATATTTATAAAAATAAAAAAGGGAGAAGAGAAGAAGAGAGGGAGAAGAGAGAAGAGAGAAGAAAGAGAGGTTGGAGAAGGCGAAAGGCAAAGAAAGGGGATTTGAAAAGTGGTGAAAATAAATCAGAGAGAGGGCTTAACATCGTTCTCTCTCTTTCGCTCTGTTTCTTCGTTGCCACTGAAACCCTACCGTTGTTTTGTTTCGCTATGGCTTTCTTCTGCTTCCCTCACACGCAATCATTCCGGCGACACTGAACTTGCGCCGCCGGGAATGGCCGATGAGTCGCCGCCGGATAGCACTCTCTTGAATTTAGCTAAGCTAGGGTTTCAGTTGGACGATCGGACTCGGAGATCTCTCGCGTCTTAACTCTAAACTAATTAACCGGTTTTGTTTTCTTAAGAAAAGAGGAAAACGACGTAACCGTCCGGCGAAAGCGGGAACCGTTACCGGCTGGCGGATCCCTGATTTTCGTTTGGATTGCGGCGATGGCGAGGGGAGGGCAGTGCTTGGACAAGGTTCGGAGGTTCGTTAGGACGGTTTTCTTCGTGGCGGCATTGGTGGCGTCGCTGCTCGTGACGTCGCTGCCGGTGCTCGTGGCGGTGGTCGACGTGCTCGTCCCTTGCGTACTCGTCTCCAGCTTCACGTGCGTCAAGTGCTACGGCTTCAAGGAGCATTTGCGTCGTTACGCTTTCAAGAGCTCCTTGACGGACATTCCTCTCGTTTCGGTCATAAGATCCTTCATCATTATCTGTATGATCCGTTGTTCTCCATTTCTAGCTTCTCTTTCGCTTTTTTTTACTCGCATTATGTTACGACGTGGAGTCCTTCGTTCGTTGTGCTTCTAATTTCGTTTTTCTCGTCTTTTTCATGAGGTTGAAGGCCGAGGATATGTTGCTTAATTTGTTTACCGAGCCATTTGTTCTTCCTTTAGTTCTATATTTCTGTTTTAGATTGTTCTTTGAAATCAGATTGTGTTTCAACGGAGACAAAAAGCACGTTATATTTTTTTGCTTAAAATTTAAAGCAGAACTAACTCCTTTCTTGGAGTTTATTAACAGAAAGATTTCTTATTATTTTCTCAATTTGTGTTCTGTATAATGCAGAATATCTGTATGAGGATTAAACAGCAGTAGTTGGAACGTTTCTTCATGTTGTTTTATGTGTATATAGATGAAGGTTTGGTTCTAATATTGGGCTTTTTTCTTGTTTAAATGAATGCAGGTGTTTATTCGATTTGTGATGGCCCAGCTCTTTCACATGGTCCTTACCTTGGAACTGTGACTCTGTCCTCCTTTATCTCAATTGTTCTTCTTTCAGTCAAAGCCTGTGTTTTCACCGTAAATTCCCAGATTGAAGCAGAAGCTACGGTTTCCCCTACAAGGCAGAGACTCCATTTGAAGAAGTCATGGGGAATGCCTGTCTTATTTCTCTCGTCAGTTGTGTTTGCTCTTGGCCATATGGTGGTTGCTTACAGAACCAGCTGCAGAGCAAGGAGGAAGCTAATGTTTCATCGAGCGGACCACGAAGCGGTAAGTTGTTGTTCCAGCCTCATAATAACATCTCTGTATTGTTGTTAATGTGATGTTTCGTTTAATTCTTTGGAGTTAGGTGATGTCAATATTTTCCTCCTGCTTGAAAGAAAGTTTCTGAATTCATGAAAGCTTAAATTGGTTAGTTGTAATTACTTTGATGACACATGCTGAAAAAAATATTTGTTGGTTTCTGTCTATTAAGCAGGTACTTTCATGCAAAAATGTTTTCTCTGGCTATCAGAAGGTCCCTCGGTCTCCTGTTCCCTCTGAGGGGAGAACACCAAAGAGCGACAGTGAAATGAAACGGAGGCCTTTTGGAACAGCTCGTGATGAAGAACTGCCGATCAGATTACTTGCAGACTCGGAGAGCTTATTCATCACCTGCCAAGGTCTTATTCTCCATTACAAGCTCAGCCTGCCTGGTTCACCTCCACTTCACATGTCCTCAACATTTTGCCGCACTTCATCAATGTCTGGGGGTTTATCAAAGTTTAATAGGAACTTGACGTGTGTATCTCCAAAAATGCATCGGCAACTCTACAGGAGCTATAGCAATCAATTCCATGGCTCATCTTTATATGCTCCTCTTTTAGATGGTCCATTAACCTCTCCCCATCTCACTGAACATATCCCTGTTTTGCATCTAGATGAAATTGTTGAAGATGAGGAAACATTTAAATTAGAGTCTTTGTCTTTGGAGCAAAATTTAGAGGACACTGGCCAAGTAGGTATTGTTTTAATACATGGGTTTGGTGGAGGTGTCTTTTCTTGGCGACATGTAATGGGACCTCTAGCTCGGCAGAGTAATTGCACAGTTGCTGCATTCGATAGGCCTGGCTGGGGATTGACTTCAAGACTGAGTCGGGAGGATTGGGAGAAAAATGATCTGCCTAATCCTTACAAACTTGAAAGTCAGGTGATTACTATGAATCCTTAGTTTGAGCTTTTGTAGAATTCATTCAATATTTTATTGTTTCTAGTCTTGAATCAATATAAGAGGAGAAGCCGGCCTAAAAGACTAAGGGTATGTTTGGTTTACTGTTTGGCCTCTTTCAATTTACGTTTTGCCAGTAAACTCACCTTAGTTATATGTTTGGTTTCCCCAAAAATACGTTAGCACACTTATTTTGATCCGGAACCAAATATCAATTAAAAGCAATACTAAGAATGCGTTTTCAAAATGAAATCTATTCAAACTTAAATCAATTGACAGTCTTTGCTATGTTAAATTCCATAGTGTTTAGTTTTTGATCTGGGTTTTATTTGAAATCACATATTTGATAGACTTGTGTGTTTCCAGGTAGATCTGCTTTTGTCTTTCTGTTCTGAGATTGGATTTTCTTCCGTTGTGCTTATTGGTCATGATGATGGAGGGCTGCTTGCTCTGATGGCTGCACAGAGAGTTCAAACATCAATGAATTCTTTCAATGTGAGTAGTTCTTCCTGCCTTCTTACACTAAGTAGATATCTTAATCAGTACGATTAGCTGCCTTGTGCAGCTGGGCTTTTATCTAGACCTGTAAAGCATGACTAATCAACTACAGAAGTTAGTTGATGTGTATTGTAATTGTAAATTTGTAATGTAATATCAGAGATTCCTTTAAATTTTCCATCCAAAAAACATGAGGTCAAGAAATTAAGCAATAGGATATTATTTTCACATACATTGGTCATGTTACTCACATTCCATAAAATTATCTGATGCAATCTTATAGTTAATGTTTAAGGTTATATTTTTGTGGCTAATGTGCATTTCACATTTGATTAAGTTGTTAGGCCTGTTTTGTGTCATTCAGGTTACAGTGAAAGGGGTTGTATTATTGAATGTTAGCTTGTCAAGGGAAGTAGTTCCTTCCTTTGCTAGAATCCTTCTTCATACTTCACTAGGAAAGAAGCATTTGGTTCGTCCACTACTAAGAACGGAGATAACCCATGTGGTGAACCGGCGATCATGGTATGATGCTACAAATTTGACAACAGAAGTTTTGACACTCTATAAGGTGTGTTTGTACATTCTGGGTGTTTGTTTCTTGTGCTTTTGTTATCACTTCTGGAGAAAAATTTTATTGACTTGTTTTATTCGTGACTGTTTTTCATATGTTTAGGCTCCACTATATGTAGAAGGATGGGATGAAGCACTTCACGAGATTGGTAAACTGTCATCTGAAACCATCCTTACATCGAAGGATGCAGACTCATTGCTACAAGCTGTAAAAGACATACCAGTGTTGGTCATAGCTGGTGCCGAAGATTCACTCGTCTCAATGAAATATTGTCAAGCAATGGCTTCCAAATTTGTAAATTCTGTAAGTATTCAAGTTTCTGTCTGTTCATTTATGATCCGCAATTTGGGAATGATAAAGTAAGGGTGTGTTCAAGTAGAGAAGTGGAAAACGGAATGTGAAAGACACTTTTTTCTCATTACCATTTTTTCTATTTTTTTTTTCTTTCACTCTTTTGATTTCCATAGCACATTTATAATGACATATGATTACTTCCTTTTCAAAGTTTGCTCATATCTTGCGCATTTCCCGTGCAGAGACTGGTTGCTATATCCGGATGTGGCCATCTACCCCATGAGGAGTGTCCAAAGGCGTTGCTTGCGGCTATATCACCTTTCATTAATAAACACTTCTCTGTATATAACTAGCAAAGCCAATAGGTCAATCTACTATATTTTAGGCGCTTGTTTTCCTTCCTTCTCCTGTCCTTTTCTTGGCATCCTCTCTTTCTTTTCTTTCCAACAAATATTACTTCCAAGAGAAAGAGATCAAAAGGCATCGTCTTTTTCTCTTGGGTGTTTTTGATGTGCCAGCTTTAGGTGTTTTAAATTGTATCATCCCTACCCATTTTCTCTTTTAACTTTCTATATTTATGATCATTTGAGCTGCTTGTCATTTCCCACTAAAAGAACGCGGGATGATGAGCAGACATTACATCTGTAAATTTGATTTATCTTCAGGTTCATAATGAATATAATGTAGCGTGTTGTTTGTTAAGTTGCTGAACACCATTAATTTATAACTCTGACCTTTTAAAGGATGGACTTTAATTAAAACAACTTATGATTATAATTGTTTTTATTTTTTTAATTTAGACCAAGGACAAGCCCCTGTTGGTTTAAAGTAATACATCCAGTCATGATTCCATTTATAAGATAAGATCAAATCTCTTCATTCTTGATTAAGAAGCACAAATATCAAATTATTTGATCTAATGATTTTTAAGAAATATTTTTTTAATCAGGTTTAATTAGATATTTTTTTAATCTTAAGTTAGTTAATTCGTTTAATCCATCAATACATAGTAGGTTGGGATAAATTCTTTTATTATAAGCTCTCCTAAAAGTGAGTCAAGTTGTGTTGACTTACCTTGAATAACCTGTAGGTTAGATCAAGTTAGGTCAGATGATTCACTTTCATAACTCTAATTTTACTTGATTAAAATATTTGTTACAATTAATTAATTGTTGTAGTTAATTAATTAAATAGGTAGTGTTAATCAATTAATTGTGTATTGTGTGTACTCATCATCATTATATTTCATTTCAATCGATTGAAATTACAAAATAATTGATTGAATATTTTTGATGTATGAATCATATTTATCATTTTAATTAGTTGAACTTATTAAGTAATTATAATTATTTTGAAGTGTATTCACGTCAATGTAATCCATTGAAACTTATAAATTAATAGTTGAATTATTTCAATACTTCTGAATTATTTTAAAATACGTTTTTGACTAACAAATTATGTTTTAGGGGTAAAAATATAATATATCTATTCATTTTATTTCTTTTTCTCTCTTTTCATTCGAATCAAATAATTTCTTGACACTATTTTTCTTTTATCTCCATTTTATTTTTTTAAAATTAAATAATTCAAAATTGTACTCTATTTCTTCCTTATTTATTTCTTTTCTAAATTTTCATCCCTCATTTCTTTGCTTCCTACCAAATAGTGATGTGTTATTCATGAATTGATAAAAATGTTCTATCACACCAGCAAACAATAATTTGAAAAAACATTTAATTTGTTATCATTTTTTTTTAAATAAAGCGCAAATGTGTGAGTTGTAGATTCCTAATATCGAGTTCAATTCATACATATAAGAAAACTAAGTGTATACTACATTTTGTATCACACATAACAGTTTTTTTCTTTGAAATTTCATAAAAATATATAAAATAAAAAAAAATGACATAGCATAAAAAAAACAAATTTGACTAACGTTTTCTAATGTTAACCACTCAACTTTAATAAATTATTTTATAACAACCTTAAATTATGTTTATAGAAGGATTTCACATTACTTATAGTGTGTTTATAGCTGCGTTATTTATGCATGTTTTCTCGTATTTCTACATCAATAAACACGTGAGACACAAAAACCTGTGACAATAACTCTGATTTTGTGATTCCAAACAAGTGCTTAGTATTATTGGGTAAATGACAAATTGACAACAACATATTCCTAGTTGGAATTTTCAGTCTCTCATGTCCTATTCGCCTTCTATTTCAAATGTATAGACATCTACTTCTTGATATCAAGGTTTTAAGTCAAAGACGGATTTTACATGATCTTTAAGGTCACTCAAACATATCGTAAGGCCTGAAATAAATAATAAAGTGAGAATTTTAAAAAGAAATAATAATATTTTTAATAAAAAATAGAAATATTTTGGATATAAATATTAAAAAAATATTTTATTTATATATCTTTTAAAGTTAAACCTTTTAGAATGAGTTTTTAAAAATATAAAAAGTGAGTTTCGAGTTATAAATTAAAAAAATATATAAATATTAAAATAAAATAATTTTTTTAGAAGAACTTAAAAAAAAATTCTTATTGACTTTATACTTATACTGTCTTCCTTATTTAGGTAATTAAGGTTTATAATCCATATTTGTATTTTTCTTAAATATTTTCATATTTAAGTCTGATGCCTTTGGTGAAAAGTCTTTTTTGCTATAATGGGTGTCACAACTTGTAAATCATGTTCTATCGTCTCAACTTTGTATTACAGATTTTCTTAAGGAAAGAATGTTGAATTTCAAAGGTGGAATTTATTTAAAATACAGAATCAAATTAAGAAAGAAAAATAAATGAAGCATTTCATCAAAACATAGAATAGTAATAAAATTGGTTGTAACTAAAATTATGAGGTAGTAGTAGTGGGTAAGAAAAAATTGGAGAAGTGGAATGGAAACGCGAGAATCGCGTGAACGAAGTGCATTGTTATAGCCTACTCTGCTCATGCTCTGCATGCCTACTCTTAGTTGTACGGATGAAACGATGTCGTTTCAGTAACCAAACCCATGCCACCTTTCATTTCACAAATCACAAATCACAAATCACAAATCACAAACTCAAAACCCACACTCTCAGTCTCATCTTTTTCTTCTTCTTCATTGCATTGCATATTTGCATAAAGCCTTCCAATCACAACTTGTAGCTTCTTTCCTCACTCAGGTAATGAACCTTTTATTAACTCTTCATCTTCTTTCTTTGCTTTGCATTTCACACTTTCAAATGATGTGTTTTATTTATTTGTTCAGCCGCAGCATCATGTCACCGCCATTAGAGGCGAACGTTGGAGAATCCCTGGGTTTTAAGTGGGGCACTAAGATGGGTGTTGATGTGAAAAACAAAGACATACAGTACTACGAGTCATTTGTGTTGGAGGGTGTCGAGTATTTTCTCTATGATTGTGTCTACATGCAGACTACAGGGTTCCTTGAAACTTCCATCGCCAAGCTTCTTAAGATATATGAGAGGCCAACTCGGGAAAAGGTGGTCAGAGTTGTGTGGTATTTTCGTCCCGTTGAAATTCGGAATTACTTGGCACAGTATCAGCCACGTTGGGATGAGTTGTTTTTGGCTTCCGGCGAGGGCCACAAAGGTGCTGCCAATGACGTTGCTCTGGTAATTTTATTCTTTCATTGCTTGAATTAATGATATATTGATATTATTGTCTCTACTTGTTGATCATGTGCGGTGTTAATTGTTTATCAAGTTGTCATTAAAGATTGAGGAGTGTGAAGGTATATTTTGGACAAATCGTTGTGGTTAAATGTGGGGTTTAAGTGGTTTCAATGTTTGGATCATCACAGTCTGACTGCATGAAATGATGAGCTCATCTCTCTAAAGTTGACGCGTATGGGGCCCTGTTTGGGTAAACTTTTCAATTGGACAAGAATAAAATGAATTGAGCTTCTTTCATAATTAGTTAATATTAATACGAAAGTTAAAGTCGGCTTTTGGAGAAGCTAAATAAGAGAGCTTCTATAAAGGTGTATTTAAGTTGATTTTGGGCTTGTATGACTATGGATACAAGTTTAGAAGTGCTTTTGAGACACGGATAAGTTTTCAAAAACTCTTCTAACTTATGTCCAATTAGGCTCTTAAACTTGTGAGAGGAACTTCATTCACTTTACTTTCTTATTGTCTTCTATTTCTATCTTGTAAGTGCTTATCTTATTGAGAAGTTTATTAAATCAAGGCCTTAGTTTATTTTGGTAGGTTGAAAATGGTCTTTCTGCACTATGACTTGGTTGGTTATGATTTTTGCAAGGCTACTAAACTAAAAGTGTTATGATATGGGGAACTAGAGTACTATACATCATTTCTTCAACTGAAAGCTGAGGATTGCAAAGATGCTTGTCAAGAATACATCGACTCATGATAGATATAATGCCATTTTAAAGGAACTTGAGAGGGAAATAAAAGCAATAAAAGCAGGTGCCTTGGCCTGCAGTCATGCTAATACTAGACTCCCCTTTGAAGTTTTGAAATGGTTATTATTTTGATTTGCTTTATTGCACTATTATAAACCACACAATGTTATCTTATTGAAGACATGCATATATTCTTTCTTATTGGCTTGCATTTAGATGGCTGGATCAAGATGTCATTTAAGTTGTATATTGTACCTAACAAGTTTTGAGTTTCCTGAATTGGGAAATTCTGACATTATCATTTTCGGAAGAGCCAATGTGTCTTTTTTGCTCTACATGGTACTTTTGTAGTATGTAACTTTGATATAGTTGAAAATTGAGTGTTTGTGTTTGTTGATGCTATTACCTACTAAATTTTGTTTTTAGGAATCAATTCTTGGAAAATGCAAAATTGTTTGCACTTCCAAGGACGAGAGAAATCCTAAGCCATTGGATACGGACTTAAAGAAGGCAGACTACTTTTTCAAATGTACTTTTGATGTTGCAAGTCGTGTAATCATGGATAAATTTCCTAAAGAGATTGATGGAGTTAAAGGTCATTATCTGTGTCTTGTATTTCGTTACCAGCTATCTTCATTAAAATTGAACTATATGACATAGAAGCTATTTAACCTGTTGTTCTGGAGCAATTACTATTTTTTTCCCCTCTAATATAGCAGCCTTTAGTTGCCTTAAATTAGCATTACGAATTTACCACTCACGTCAGCTCACTGTATTTCTGTTCTACAGTGGAGCAGTTCTTCAACAAGAATGGGGATGAAAAAACAAGTAGCCATCTGCATGTTGGGACAAATATGAGACCCAAAGTTGTAATTAAGACTAGGACTGATCCTTGTATTATCTCACATTGTCAAGTTAGTGATAAAGCTGAAATGAGAACTTCTGTGAATGTTTTGCCAAAGCAATCACCAGATTATTTTCCAAATAAAAAGAGGAAGATTGTAGAAGAGAAGCCAACCATTGGTCGAAGTAGCCAAGTCCTTAATGAAGAGGAAATTGATGAGAAGAAGGTAGAGCTTAGACAGGATGAAAGAGTCAAAACATACAATAAAGTCATTGAAGTAATGAAAAGGCCAGATGCAGTAAGTCTCTAAAATTTTATGTTGGTTGTCATCCACTCATTTTAAGTTTTCTTAGAAGACTAATCCTAGATGAGGTCAACGAATCAAATAAGCTATAAGCTACCTACTTGTTTGGTGTTTTGAGTAAATTAACCTTACAAATATTGTAGAAATATGAAAGGTTCATCATCATCATCATTATATATTCATGATTTGAAGCTCTTTTTCCTTGTCTATTCTTTGACTACAACGATAGGGTCCTTCATCATCCACTCCTTTAAATTTAGAATGTCCTTTTTCACTGGATATAAATAATTTAATTTGAGAACCTGACTTCTGCAGCAAGATAAAGGGATTGAGAACTTTGATATAAAAAAAAAGTACTCATGAGCTGTTACATGTAGACGTGGTTTCATATGACTCCAGTCAGTCACAATTCTAATCCTTTGCCAACCCTTGATTTCATTGTTGCAGGAAAAAAGAAAGTGGTTTAAGAAAATGGTGAGTTTTTATTTCTTTATATTTATTGTAAATTCACGGTTTAAGTTTTGATCATTTTCAAGGTTTGGGTTTATCTAAAAAATAGTCATTTGGATAATAGAGAAATAGTGAAAATAATGCAAGTTTTTATGCTGAAGGTTCTTTACTTTTTCAGAACTTCCACACCTTATACTCTGGGATCTAAACTGGTTTGTTTTATACTTTTATCTTTAATTTTTTTTATGTAGCATCTAAAACTATAGAGTTCTCTTAGCTTTTGAATTTAATTTTTATTTTTTTTGCATACCGATGATTTCTTCTCTTTTTAGTGATTAAAGTACTGAAATTATAGCAGGCAGACTATGTTTGCCTTTACTTACATTTATCTGTATTATCTGATCTGATGTGAAAAGAACTCGCTTGACAAATAAATTTTAAAAAATGACTTTACACACGCCCTAACAAGTAACATCAATGATATATGACTATGACTTAAATTATCTGCCAAACTTTAGTTAGTTTTTAAACATTTGCTCTTTTACCTGCTGCTAAAGAATCTTTTTATAATCTTGATTTTTCCTTGAAATTCTTAGGCTGTTTGATAGTTAAGAATTCCAGATATATTAGCCAAGAGAAATTAATTTTCCATGTGAACTGCTAGTATAAATTTTGTGGTTTCCCTCTTCCACTAAATTTTTTTTGTTGGTTTATCACATTTAGGCCATTCTCCTATCAAGTCATTTTTTTTTCAGTAAATCTTAAATAAGATCCTTTTAACTTTGAGTGGTCAGTCTATATCCTTGTGATGTTGATTGAAAACTTGCCGAATTATTTGTATGCCATAATTTTCACTTACCTGAATAAAGTCAATTGAACAAATTGTAGATGTCACTCTATAACAATTGCATGTGGTTATTTTTAAATGTTTTTTTGGTTGGTTTGGCGCACATGATGCTTGCCTAGGTTGGCTTAAAATAAGCTATGATAATCTTAAAATATGATCAAACAATTCTGTTTTTGATCTGATACAAAATAAGTGTACTTTGTAACGGAACAGAATGAATGAAGTTTCCTGGTTTAATCATTGTTAAGATTCCTATTCTTATCTGCTATCATAAGGATATAATATTGTTATGCTTGATTTCTTGTTAACAATTTCCTTTGTAGCCTTGGGATGATAGACTGCAGAGAGCTCAAGAGTTGAATACCCTAGTTTTATTGAATAATCTGGATCCATCCTATACGTCATCTGAAGTAGAGGTATAAGGGATCCAACTTTTCAAATTCTCTAGTTGCTTGTTTACTTTCTACTTCTAGTTTCTACTGAACAGAGCTTGTTTATATTCTACTTGCATTGAGATGATACTATGCCATGGTAAACAAACTGTTCAATCATTTTTGCTTTCTACTTTATTTTTATATTGAACTTTTAAAGATTACAAACCCTCTAAGATTATGACCAGCTTTATGGAAATTTCAACATAAGCAGAGACATGAACAGTTGTTGAATTGTTATACCATGTGACAATTGAAAAGTGAAACTTTTCTATTAGTTGAAGCTTATATAATATATGTGCTTATATAGGTCTAAAAGTACTCTTGACATAGTTGAAAGGACAAAACTTTGATCAGGTTCCTTACCCTTACCCTTGACATATTTAAAATATCCTGTATGTTGTGTGCGGATGTGCTATATGTGGCTTGACAATTAAGTAATTGAAACTTACATGGATGTGTTGGGACAATCAGTTGTCAAATGAGTTATTCTTCCCAAGAGAAAGTTTAGGTTTAGATCTTAAATTAATCTGCTGTGAATCATGGTATTGTTTCTTAATTTCTTTTTCCTCAAATTCTTTTTCAGGATCTTGTTTGGTGTGCTCTCAAAGCAAAGGTTGAGGCAAGGATGATAGAATGGAGACCAACTTCCAATACTTACTATGGTCTTTACATATTTACCTTGAAAATCAACAAATAATCCCATTTTAATTTTTTTGTGGCTCTTCCATTGGCATGATGAGAAATATCAATTCAGTAGTACATAATAAGTGTCAGAGACTTTTAGATTCTCCATTGATTGTGTTTCCTCATCTGCCAACAGGTAGAGCATTGGTTATTTTTAAAACAAAAGACGCAGCTGAAACTGCAATATCCGAGTTGAACAAGAGATGCCTTACTCTTGGGGAAGGGAGGTATTGCATCTGTTACCTTGTTTTCATGTTGAATTTCTCTTCTAACTTTATGAATTTGTTTCAGTGATAATCTGTTCTGTTGAAGAACTTGGATGACATCTAAGTGATCTAGCACCCCTACCTCCTGAAAAGATTATATTATGAAGTTGAATATCTAGGCAGTAGGGAAACTCCTAGTTGCAGTATAGTTACTAGTTAATCAACCATGAAAGGTGCTTCGTGTATGTACTTGAATGTTTTTGCAAATTATTGGTAGTAAAGATGCAAACTAATATTGAGCTGTCATCCTAAAGGTTTAAGCTTGTAGCTGAATGGCTTTAATATTCAATTAGTGCCATAATCATTGTTTCCAGGTCAGACAGTTAATTTGGTAGATGCAAACCACATAATAGATTCTAATTCGTTGATATACTAATGGTAAAACTCCAGATATGAAAGTCTCCATAGAATAATGGGTAAGTTTATATTTCTTTACAATGGTTTGACAAATAAAAACAAAAACAGGGATTTTGCTCCAAAAGTTGAACCTCGCAATATTCTGTATTTAATCATGGGGTAAGGAATAAATAACGCAAACCATGTGTTTTCTTATTTTTTGCCGGTACCATTTGTTATTACAATGGAAGGAAAGAAATATCTTTGACATTGTATGTATTCGATTTTTTGAAGCATTTTAAATTTTGCAGGATTGTCAGTGCCATGAAGGGAACTCTAAGTGAGCCTGCCAAGAAAAGAAATTTTACTGGCCATTTGGTCATTGACAGAGCTGCGCGTCATAAGCAAAGCCAGGAGATGGTAGCCTAATTCCTTGGTTTATTTTACCTCCCTCCCACATATTAGAAAATATGATTGACATTGTGTTTTATGCTTTTTAAAGAGAAATGCAGTATCAACATCGCATTGTTCCCAGCCCAATACAATTGAGTTCGAGATGGCCATTGAATGGAAACTGCAATATGAGAAGTTCAATGCATGCTGGAATGCACTACATCAGGTGGGGAGCATTGTGATAAATTATTTCTTGTGTCTAGGTTGGACTGTTTAACTTAATTTGTTTGCCTTGCAGAGACAAAGGAAGGAGATACAGCGTGTGAAGAGTAAACTTAAAATGGATAGGATTTTTTCTGATGTCTCATTGTCAAATCCTCCTTGACGAAGAATTTTATTTTTCTAATGTTTTGACTTTTTTAGCAATCCAACATGATTTTGAGGGGGGGCATGTTGAGGTTTTGTTTCCCCAGGTACAAGGAAATTTTAGGTAGGCTAGATTCACTTCCGCCCTGTTTTGTAGGGGAATATGGGTCAACCTATGTGGTATTTGCACTCAAACGTTTCATCTGGGTTTAGTTAATACATTGTATTTTGAAAATTTTGGGTGTAAAATTGTGCATATTTTTCTTAATACAATTGTAGAAACGATCCTTTTCTAGCATCAGTTTCTTGTCCTTTGTTTGGGAGGCAAAAAAACACTATGAATTGGTTGAATCAATATATCTGAAAAGATTAGGAGCGGATAGAAATCATATTAAAAATTGTTAATCCTTACAAATTACTTGGTATATGACATATTACTCATACACGAGGATATGAGTGTAGAAGATTTACCTGATAGTTAGCTTAACCTCTGGTCTAATCTTCGAACTGCTGATGCAGCCGCCATCTTGTCCTTTCACCACCTTCCTAAGCCACTGTGCGTCTATGCCCACATTTGTCACAGGTGCTTATTTGAGCCCTCAATGGGCCTGCCTAGTATAATGTGAGTCAGCCCAGCATTAATGCCCAACTGATCATTGAACAGGATTTGGGCTGTTCAAAATACTACCCAATTCCTCTATATTATTTTGTATAAATCTAAGTCTCTCACCACTATTATTAAAAGGTTATTATATTTTTATTTTGGGTCTTTAAAAATTGGTTAAAGAATTAATAATAATTTTTTAATAAAAAATTACAGGTAATATATTAATACTTTATAATAAAAATAAATAAATAAATTTTGATTCTTTAATCTGTGATGGATGCTGGTTAGCATCTTTTGTTCTAAAATCCTAACTTATTCATTTTTTTTTGTGGCTGAGGCTGATAGCCCCCTATTACATACAAAAATATTTATGGTCACAGCCTCCTAGGAGTCGACCATTATTATGGTCCTTAAGTTGTCCAACAGAAGGGGACTCTCCCGTTATTATGGTCCTTAAGTTGTCCAACAGAACAGAACCTCCACGTAATGAAATATATTAATTCAATTGGTTTTTTTTATTGTTATTTTTTAGATGCAAGAAAATTGAGAACCCACAAACTATTTTTCATCCTCCGAACAAAACTCTCTCAATCATCCATTTAAGATCACATAAAGAGAGAGCATATTAGGTCACAATTTCTTGTCGCCAAGTTACACAACACGTCCAATGAGACCCTTTAATATTTTTTTTGATTCTATCAATTTCTGGGTTGGTGCTGGTGCCTCTGCATCAGTAGAATTTAGACTTGTCTCTTATTCATGCATGACGCCGCAACACACATTTCCACAACTAATGTTCATCACACAAATGGCTAACCAAATCAAGAGGTGAATCTGTTCACTAATTCATTTCCACCAAACCTTATTTTTTCAAAATATTACTTTCCATTAGTCAAAGTGTTTCTTTTTTTCTTTCCACGTTTAACAAAAGAAATCTTAAGTTTTGGAATATTCTTTGTCAACCTCGTTTGCTTGATTATTTGGAGTTTGGACTATGAAAAAATGACGAAAGGCAGTGAATGATAATGGACAAACAGATTAAATGGCCCATTGAAACTGTTCCACGTCTACGGCATCTACGTACTTTCTTTGTGTAGTAGCAAACTAACAATAAAATGGGTTTTCAAATAACTTAAATAATGTTATTTAAAAAAATAAATAAATTAAACAATGTTATTGAATATTATATCCAAATTTAAAAAAAAAATAGTAATAAACCAAGAGGATCTAATTCAGTTGATTGATTAGTGTATATAAATTGCTAAAATTCTTTAATATTGAGTTCGATTTATATGATCTAAAAAATAAAAAAATTATTTATTTCAAAACAAAAGTAAGCATTACAATTTTAATCTTAAAATATACAGATAAAATGTTTATTGTTGGTTTTTAGGAAAATTTAAAATAAAAAACTCAAATGCATATTAACATAATACATATAATTTAATAAAATAATAAATATTATTAAATATTGAGTTTTAAATTTCAACATTTTGTACGAAATAAATGATTACTATACTATTCAAAAGTAATTTTCACTTTAGTAAAAAAATTCAAATTATTTGTCATTTTATATAATCAAGAAAACATTTATTTTTCTAATTTTTTCATTTCGCTTCTATATCAATTTATATTATCTATTGTCCATATGATAATAAATTGAGTCATTTTATTTCTAGAGAAATGATCGGTTAACAATTCATTATTCCAAATATGGGTAACTTACTTTTATAAGTACTATTTTTTTTTACATTCTAGGATAGTTATTAGTGTCCTTAATTTTTATATAATATTCTAAAATGGCTATTATTTTAGAACTAAGAGAGTAATTAATTTAAAATTACCCTTCAATCCTTAATTATTATTAACAATAAAACTTCCACTTAACGAATAGCATTTTACATAAAATGATATTATATTTATTAAATTATTTATATTAATAGTATTTATTTTAAAACAACATATACAACAATTTGAATTTCTTTTATTTCCTTAGCTTTTTGATGTGATTATATATAATATTAAAATTGATATGTTATATGAATACATTTAATATTCAGAATTCCATTCCATATATTTTCATGTCTTGATCAAATTAAAATTAAAATCCAAATAAGTAATCATATGATAATATATCTTGAATCAAACATGAATTAAAATATAATGCATTGATATCGTACTCATTATTTTAACTGATAAAAATATATTAAAGGAAATTTATTATAAAGCATATAAGTAGGCCACTTCTTAAAATAAGATACCATAGCAAAGAAAGTAAAAACACGCGTTTTGGGTTCACTTGGAAAATTGAAATTAAATAACTGTCACATGGAATACAGCACTTACTCTTACGCTAACTTTTTGCTAATTAAGGAATGTTACCAAAGAATGATGCCATAAAGTTGGTGCCCACGACCAACCCTAATGTTACTTCCATTCTTCCATTCTTATACGAATCAAAACAGTTTCATTTTACCACTGTTATAAAATCTCAATTCTTATACAAAATTTCGTGCCACTTAGAGCATATGTGACAAAATAGATTGTTTAAATTTTAACAAAATTTCTTGCAGAAGTTCTGTTGCTTAAGAAAAAGAAGATGAAAAAAATTGATATGACACAGTATAGTTCTTATAAGCAACTACACTACGAATGCTTTTATATTCTTTAATCAATTATATATATTAGATTTGATAAAGTATTCTCATTTGTTTTTTTTTAGCTAGCGTACCTTAACAAATTACACCATTAACATATTTTAAGATAATTTTAGTTATGATTGTTAATGTATGATAACTAAAAAATAAGTAATTATATTTTAACAAATTTTGTTAGCATTTATTGACACACTTATTTTTTTTACCAATTTTGTGGGCCATAGATGTTTACTGTTTAATACGTGGCATAAATGCAAAACCTTATGAGATTGGGTGATTGTGACTCATTTCTAAGACAGAAGGAATCACACTGCACTTAACATAATTGTTTTGTCAAAATCACATTAAAAAGAGAGAAAGAGAGAGAGAAAGGGATATCAATTATCAAGGTTTGATATATACGAGAATCAGAATGTGTTTCTATGAGAATTTATTAAGAGAAAGTTTGCGTGCATGTTTGGTAGGTGATGGTGGATTCTGATGCTCCTATTGAGCCTACATATAGCACTTAGTCTTCTTTCTACACTACAGATAAATAATATTGTGTATGATCTTTTTTTATTTTTTTAATTTTATGTATATATAAACACACTAACATATTAGTTCGTATTTTGATTAAAAATAAATAAAAATATAAAATTAAATAATAAAGGTTTTTTTTTTTCAATTGGTATTAAAATTTATTTTTTTAACTTCAAAGTCTTGAGTTTAAATTTTGAGTCTAATAAAAATATTAATTTTTTAAAAGAGATTTCATAATAAAAAAGATATAACAGAGTGGTTATTAAAAGAGAGGTGTCCTTTATTTTTAAAATATTAAAAAAATAATTCTTATTATTAGATTTAATATTTAAGCTTAAGACCTTGACTCACAAACTACAACTCAAATTAAAATTAGCATATTTTATTATTTAATTAAAATTTTATTTATTTAAAATAATTATAAATTATTTTAATTTCACTTATATATATATATATATATATAAATAATGTCACCACCTTCATTATCGCTCATACTACTGTTAGTGTTACTAACATTATTGTACTATTATTATTATCATCGTTATACTTTAACTTTAGAATTATGATCGTACTTGAAAATAATTATGCCATTGCATTAAGTTATAGAGTTTGAAGTTGATATTCAACTAGTATTTAATTTGTATAATGCATAAACTAAATATTTATTATATATAACTAAATTTAATATATATATATATATATATATATATATATATATATATATATATATACTATGTTTCAATATAAATAAATATTTTTACAAATGTAAATGATGTTTTTTACATTAACATATAAATTATATTTTAGATATATAATAAATAATTTATATTATAGTTAATATTATTTTTTATTTATTGATAATTTATTTTAAAATATTAAAATTTAATTTATAAATAATATAATAAATAAAAATTAAATTAGATAAAAAATTAAAAATCTTTAAAATCATAAGAGAAAATCTCCTATAAAAAAACATTAAAACGGAAGATAAAAGTTCAACTTTAATATATAATGAGTTGATTCATTTTCATATATTAAATTTAGACATATTATTCAACCGTCTAATTTAGACATATTAATTTTTCTTCTTTTGATTCTTAAATTTATTTTTTTTATAATTATTTGTAACATAAATTTTTATACCATGGAATAGTTTTCTTATTACTATATATACGTAGTTGCTTTTAATTTTTCCTAAATTATATATTACTAATATTTTAGCTTATTCAATTAGTGCATATTAGATATTTAGTATATATAACTAAAATTTATAATAAATTATATGTACTAAGTATTATGTTTAGATATATAAATTATATTTAAAATTTATATAAATAAATATTCATCAAATATAAATTATATTTTAGATTTATGATAGATAAATAATTTATATTATAGCACAATAATATTTTTATTTATTGATAATTTATTTTAAAAATATTAAAATTTATGCTGATAAATAATTATGATAAATAAAAATTAAATTAAATAAAAAATTTAAAAAATGAAAACTCTTTCATAAAAAAAAATCTCTAAAAATGTTTTACTGATAGAAAAATGTTCGTGTTTGATATATATGAGTTAATTTATATTCATAAATAATTATGATAAATAAAAAATTAATTTTTTTTTAAAAATCTTCTCATTAAAGATAAATTCATAAAAATACTTTCGTGTTAGATAAATATTTATGTTTAATATATAATAATGAATATTTTTGTTTTTTTTTATTTTTATTCAAATTTAAAAATAAAATTTAATTTTTATATATTATCTGTAAGGATTTTTATTCCGTTAACTAAAATCAAATTCTCTTGAATATTACTTTCTAAATAAGAGAAAATAATTTATGCATCTATAGTCTAAAGATTTTGTATACTGTTATTTAATAAAAAATTGTAAAACAGATTTACATTATGGAGAAGTTTGATATTGTTTTTATCTGTCTATAAATTGAAGTTGGAGCTTTTCAAGTTTAGTTTATTAATTAAAAAATAATATCTTTAGAAAATATTATTTTTTGGAATATTTTTTTATCTATGTTTCTCCAGAAATTATTTTTATGAGGTAGTGAGAATCTAACATTTTTGAGTGGAATGAAAAGTTTTACCCTTTGCATTTCATAATAAGTATCATTTCAAATTATTTTTATACATATAAATAGATTAAAAAAATTTGATAAATAGATGAAAAAGAATAGTAATTTTGCAAATATAATTTTATAACTTTTTTTATTAAAAAAATATGCAACACAACAACAACTTTTTACATAATACTATTAGAGATATAAATGGAAAAGAAACAAGTAATACTACATTAAAAAAATAACATGATACTTATTTTGAAATAAATTTTTCCTTCTAATACAACATTTTTATTATGAGACAGAGAGAATATTTCATTAAAAATGTTATGTTATTTTTATTTATTTATTTAATATAATAAAAATCAATTATTCTCAAGTAATATATGTAAATATTTTTAAAAATATTTACAACCAATTAAACATATTTTAATTATTTCTAGATATAGATATTTATAATTTTCAGAAACCATCATTCCTAATTTAAAAAAAAAATTATTCTATCTAATGTTTCCTAATATCCAATCACAAACTATCTATTAATAATATAAAGGAAAGAACTCTTTCTTTACAAAAGTCACAACTCTCTTCCCTTTAAAACTCTCTCAATTTTTTTTTTATTATAAAAATGTTATTTATAAAAACAAAATACTCACACAAAATATATGATATAAAAAATATCAAAATGAAAAGAAAAGAATATATATATATATATATATATATATATATATATATATATATATATATTAAAAGGATGACATTAAGGAGAACAAAAAAAAAATGAAAAAAAATATTGATAGACTGGTTGTTCAAGAGTATTGATTTATTTATTTTGTTAAATTATAAAAATATTAATTTATTTAATATTTTATTAACGTGTTGAAATTTTATATGTTTTGTTTAATAATCTTATTAAATGTGCAATAGCTTAAATTATACATTTTGGAGAAGTTAAACCAATTAAATGCAACATGTACTTGATAAAATGGTCATGTTGTATTAGTTCTTCAAATGTTTACGAGGAAATATAATATTTTGTTAAGTTTACTAAATTATAAATTTTGTTTAATTCGTTGATTTATGTATTGTATTTTTGATAAAAAAGAAACAAAATTTATTTATGTAGGAAAAAATTGTGTTACCGTAAAAAAAAGAAACAGAATAATCATTTTGTGAAGTTCAATTTCTTTTAAATTTTTAATTATGTTTTTTTATATGTTTAAATATGATAATCATAAAAATAATTTATAAATTTTAAATTATGATAATATGAAAATTGTTATTGCATAACCAATTTATGTTATTTAATATATTTAAGTTAATTTGCAATATATATTTATATATTTGATTTAATTAATATATTGGCTTAATTGTGTTTTTGATCCCTCAAGTATTGCAATTGTGCAATTTTGATCTTCAATATTTTAATTGAGTAATTTTAGTCCTTAAAAGATTGTAATTGTGTAATTTTAATCCCTTAATTTTTTATTGAACAGTTTTAGTCCCTCAACTATTATAATTATACGATTTTAGTCTTTCTCATTAAAAATTTAGTAATTTTAGAATATATATATATATATATATATATATATATATATATATATATATATGATGTTTTAAAGTTATACAATTGTTTGCTTATTTAAGTTAATATATATTATAATTTTTGTTAATATATCAAATGATATATATTTATTATTACTAAATAAATAAAATTTATATATTATTAGTATTTTAATATTACTGATAAATTAATATCAATAATATTTTTAGTATATTTATAGATAAACTAATAATTTGATAAATATGACTTAGTATATATTAATATAATTTTTCAAAAATATAAATATATAACAAAATATATGTATATTTCTAATTAATATACTTATATTTTTGTAAAAGTATATTAATATATAACAAATTATATTTATCGAATTATTAGTTTATCTATAAATATATTAATAATGTTATTGATATTAATTTATCAGTAATATTATAAAAATAATAATATATAAATTTTATTTATTTATTAATAATAAATATATATCATTTGATGCATTGAAGAAAATTATAATATGCATTAACTTGAATAGACAAATATTTGTATACTTTTAAAATATTGTATATATATATATATATATTAAAATTATTTAATTTTTAATGGGAGAGACTAAAATCGCACAATTATGATATTTGAAGGACTAAAATTGTTCAATTAAAGATTGAAGGACCAAAATCTCACAATTGCAATCTTTTAGGGACTAAAATTACCCGATTAAAACTTTGGAAATCAAAATTGTCCAATTACAATATTTGAGGATCAAAAATGCAATTATGCCTAATATATTTTATTATGGATTGAAAACTTTAGTTTTAATTATTTTCCCACCATTTTTGGTTTTAAAATAAACACAAAGCATTAATACAATATACATCATGTTATAAAATAAAATTTAAAGTAGTTTTATTTTTTCAATTTAGCGATTATATTTTGTAATAAGTATATTTTATTAAAATAAATCAAATCAACTTCAATTTGTTAAATCAAATAAAATTATTTTAAAATCACAATTTGCTAATAAGACTGATGTAATAAAATACATTAATTCTAAAATCAGTTTTTTCTTATGATCAAAGAGTGGATTAAAAAATTTAGTTGCTAATAGAAAAAATGAAGATTAAAATGTGTTCTAATGTTGTTTATAAAGATGTTTTCAATAATTTGTAACAAGTTAATGTATATTTATTTTTAATATTATTTTTTTATTTATTCTTAATATTATTATATTTTATAATAATTATTATTTATTTTTATTTATATAATTAGTTAAATATTATTTCAACTAACTTACTTAAATAAACTGTACATCGTACGGCTATTGTTCTGGTTGATTGATAAAATTGTTACGCTGCCGATGTATGATTATTTTTTTCTTTAAATCTTTACAATAATTACTTAAAAGCATGTTATTTTTTTTTTATCCAGAATTATATGTTAGTTGACCGAGTAAAACAGTTATAGTGTTTTTAAGTGGTGTTAAACTCATATTTAAAAAAAAAATTAAATCTTCATAAATATTTATTAACTTTAGTGAAATAAAAAAAATTAAAAAAAAATGAATCTCATTAATTAGTTGGCGACTTGTATAGGAAACAATTCTAATACTAGTAACAACAACTGTTCACACCAAAGCATGAATCATAATTCATTATTGAAGATATTTCTTAATTAACTCCATTGATATCATGGCAAAAATGACTTTTACTTTTTGGATAATTTATTTATTTATTTATAATTTTTTATGTCTGATACATTCGAAATAGTCACGGAGCCATGTTGTTCATGCTTTATAAATAGTTTTAAGTAGGAATTCTGAATATGCAGTTGTGAACAAGAAAATTGTAACAGTGGGGACCATTGATGATTCTCTTCTCTTTCACCGGTCTTTGAACGACGTGCACTTTGGCCACTCTTCTCTGCAAAAGAAGCCGAAGCCAAAGCCATTTCTAATACTCACATCTTTGGTATATTGTTCTTCTGTTTCATTCTAATCAATTCTGCATTAAGTATTAACCATATGTGCCTTCATTTCTTAATCTGCATGAGATTATATGATACATGATACACTTTTTTTTTCTTCTTAAAACATTGCCAATGAATCCATTGGTTTGTTTTGTTTACCTCATTGCGTGTATGAGATGATGAGTTTGGTTTCTTTTGTGTTCTTCCTCTTTGTGTCACGAGAGTTCTCATTTCTTTCTTTTCTTTTCTTTCTTGCCCATCAAACATATTTTCAACGTGTAAAAATCACACGTTTCCGTATTTTCCTATTCTATTGACTGTTCCATTAGTTGTTCATTCCTCCGTTTTGAGTCAAATTGGTTGGTGAAAAGAAACCAAAGCCAAAACCAAGAGGAACAAACTCAACACATGTATGGTCGTGTTTACTCGGTTCATGTTATGCTTTTCTCTTTCACTTTTTCAATGTTTTGATATGAAGAATTTTGTTATGACTCATTAGAGTGTGGAAGCAGAAATGGAAGGATTAAAAGCACCTTTCAAGGGTGTTGTGAACGATCTTAGAGGAAGAGCGGTGTACTACAAAGATGATTGGACTTCTGGTCTCTATTCAGGAACAGGGTAAGTGTTTCTTATGGTTAAGATACTTGTTTGAAAATTAGTACTCTTAATGTGTTTTTGCTTTCTCATCAATGATCCACGATTGGAGCAAAACCACATAAAAAAATAACGTAAAAGCAACTAGTAGTTGCTTCTTGGATCAACGATAATATGCACAAGCAAACATGCTCTTACTCTGATGAGTTCTTGTTTTTTAATCAACAGGATATTGGCTCCAACTACTTATATATTCTTTGCTTCTGCACTACCTGTTATTGCCTTTGGCGAGCAGCTGAGTAGAGACACAGGTTTTTCATCTTCTTCTATATCCAACCTCTCTAACCACACACACAAATAAAGTTGTATTTTAGCAAACTACACTTTTATATTTTCAAGGAGTCATATAGCTTGTTAAATGCTCTTTCTGCAAAAACAAGTGAGTATATGTATTTTAGTTAAGTACACTTGGCAATATTTTAAGAAAATTGAAGTATGTATGTATATAATCTCTTTATATGTAAAAAAAAATTGGCAATGGGATTGAACAATTTGTTGTTTGTATACAGATGGAAGCTTGAGCACGGTTGAAACACTGGCTTCTACAGCTATTTGTGGAATCATACACTCAATTTTGGGTGGCCAGCCTCTCCTAATAGTAGGAGTTGCTGAACCCACTATTATTATGTACACCTACTTGTACAACTTTGCAAAAGATAGGGATTCCTTGGGACGAGAACTCTTTTTAGCTTGGGCAGGATGGTAAGAAAAATCATTTTCTACATAAAATCTGTTTGGATATAAGTTAAAGGCGTTTTTAGAGTTCTACTACTAAAAATAATGAGCTTTTTCTAATAGAAAAACTTTCAAAATTGCTTCTAAGATTGTATTCAAAATGGTTGATAATCCAAGTTCTTTGTAGCTGTCTAATTAATATTATTAACGTGACAGGGTTTGTGTATGGACTTCTCTCTTGCTGTTTCTACTAGCAATATTCAATGCAGCAAATATCATCAATAGATTTACAAGGATTGCTGGTGAGGTTTTTGGCATGTTGATCACAGTCTTGTTCATTCAACAGGCAATCAAGGTCAGTTTTTGTGATACTATCAAATGAAACATGATTTGTCATAACACAATGGAAAAGGACTTTGATACAAGCTTTTGTATGTTCAGGGAATGGTAAGTGAGTTTAATGTTCCTAAAGAAGGAGACCCAACATCAGAAAAGTACCAATTTCACTGGCTGTATGCAAATGGATTGTTGGGTATTATATTCACCTTTGGCCTTCTCTATACTTCTTTAAAAAGCAGAAGAGCAAGGTCATGGCTATATGCAACAGGTTTGTCAAGTGAATTTCAAGTGATTTGAGCATGGTTGGGGAGGGGAATCTGACATGGTTTGTTTATGGAACAGGGTGGTTCAGAAGTTTCGTTGCAGACTATGGTGTCCCTTTCATGGTGGTGGTGTGGACAGGTCTATCATTCATAGTACCAAGTAAAGTGCCTTCTGGAGTTCCAAGAAGACTCACTTCTCCTCTTGCTTGGGAGTCTACTTCTTTACATCACTGGACAGTGATCAAAGTAATCCATATTGCATATAATGTGATTCACAACTTCTTAGTTCTTACTTTTATAGTTTTGGAGATTACTTATATAACATTTGCTGCAGGATATGGGGGACGTTTCTCCAGCATATATTTTTGCTGCTTTCATTCCTGCCTTAATGATAGCAGGGCTTTACTTCTTTGACCATAGTGTTGCTTCTCAACTGGCACAACAGAAGGAATTCAATCTCAGGAAACCTTCTGCATATCACTATGACATATTGTTGCTAGGATTAACGGTATGTCTCTCTTCTACTATAGAAATTATTAGGTAATTCTTGACTACATAATCCTTAACTAATTTTTATCTGATATATAATTAAGTATTATTAAATTTTCTCGTCGATTGAAAAACATAAATGCATATCATATAGTGATTAACTAGGATCATAAATACTTGGTGATCTTATACTACCAAATAATTTTTCATTGTGCTGAGTTGTTTAATTGTCATTTATATTAGTGATCCAATTGGAATTTATGATTTGCTTTGGTTAAAAAATTTCAGACTTTGCTTTGTGGATTAATTGGCTTACCCCCTTCAAATGGAGTTCTACCTCAATCTCCTATGCACACCAAGAGCCTGGCTGTTCTCAAGAAACAGGTGCATAAATGAGTATATTGGTGTTTGTAGTAACTATCTTGATTGAATTGGATATTTGATTTGGTGTTTTTTTAATGGCAGTTGATCCGAAGAAAGATGGTTAAAAGTGCCAAGGAAAGCATACGGCAGGAAGCTAGCAAATCTGAAATCTATGGGAAGATGCAAGCAGTGTTTATAGAAATGGATAACTGTCCAGATGTAAGCATAAGCCTTTGATCTCTTAAGAGCATGTTTGGGTATAAGTTTAAAATTATTTTTGGAAGCTCCTCTATTGAAAATAAAGAGTTTTTTTTAGTGGAGAAATTTTTAAAAGCACTTTTAACTTGCATCAAAACAGGTTGAGTCCACTGACACATAGCTAAGTTTCTTTTGGTTCTGAATGTGATCATTAACAGAATCATTCAGTTGTCAAAGAACTAGAGGATTTGAAAGAGGTTGTCCTAAATGGTGAAGACAAAGGACTCAACAATAAGAGTACCTTTGATCCTGAGAAACACATTGATGAATATTTGCCTGTCAGAGTAAAGGAGCAGAGAGTGAGCAATCTTTTACAATCACTCCTTGTAGGAGCATCAGTCTTTGCTATGCCTGCCATAAAAAAGATACCAGCTTCAGTTCTGTGGGGATATTTTGCATACATGGCCATTGATAGTCTTCCAGGAAACCAATTCTGGGAAAGGATACTACTTCTTTTTGTAACACCAAGTAGGTGGTACAAGTAAGTGGAAGTTGTTAATATTGTTTCATCATTTTCACGACAGCATGAAACTTCTTTGTAAGTGGTTTCACTCAATTAAATTCTCTAATACCAACCTATTTTTGGCAGATTGTTGGAAGGGGATCATGCTTCCTTTGTTGAGTCAGTACCTTACAGATACCTAGTCTGCTTCACACTCTTCCAATGTGTGTATTTCTTGGTTTGTTTTGGAGTGACATGGATTCCCATAGCTGGAATACTGTTCCCCTTGCCTTTCTTTTTGCTCATCACATTGAGACAGCATATACTCCCCAAGCTGTTCAAGCCTCATCATCTTAGGGAACTAGACGCTGCTGAATATGAAGAAATAGTTGCTGCTCCAGGACTAAGTTTCAACAAATCTTTCAGGGTATGAATTGTGTCGATAAAAAAAATACAATACCATAAAAACTGTTAGATACGTTACTATAGGTAACATTTAATGAAGTTCATTATTATCCAAATGTGGGATATGAAAGAGCTTGTTTACTTTTCAACAGGAGGTGGAATCACCCCGAAGATCAAAGGAAATGAATAATGCTGAAATACTAGATGAGTTAACTACTAACAGAGGGGAGTTGAAGGTCAGAACTGTGAGCTTTAGTGAGGAAAGAAATCGCCAGGTAACAATAATTCCACTGTTGTTGATTTGAATTCAACTCTAGATTAGCATTTTTTTTAAATATTTTTTTTATCTTTCTCTCACATAAGTGTAATATGTTTGTGCTTGACTGAATGTTGAGGGTTTGCAGGTGTACCCTGATGAAAATGGATCCCCACCCTCAGATTGTTAGGGAAAGCTGATGAATAATCTGATATTATATGGTAAATGTTCCAACCCCTACAGAGGGAATCTGACATTAATACGTTTCCTCTAGAATTAAGATAAAGATCAAGTTTTAGAAATTATAAATTTTCATGCCGCAGAATTAAGATGTTAGCGGGTCATAATTTCCGGAATTTATATGTAAAATTAAATAAAAATACTTACTATCGATAACTCTACTCTTGTGTTAGCATTCAAATTTCAGAATATATAATATTGAGTTTAAGAGAAATGTAAATATAAAATATAAACTTTCAAAAAAATTATATACCTTGTGTAAATTCGAATTCGGAAATTTAAATTCACAATTTTTACCCTGCCAATAGAGGATGTGCTCATTGTTATTAATTATTAACTAAAAAGTGTTAAAAAATTAACTTAATGCAAAAATTCTATAAATATTATTTAAATCTATTTTCATTGTATATTTCAATACCACTTTATTTATTTATTTTTTTCATTTCATTGTCATTATTTTTCTATCCAGAAATGTTTATTTTTATTTATTTATCGAAAACTACTTAATAATGCTTTAAGAAGGGTCAAATTCTTTTATTATTTCCGATTATTGATTTTTATTTTTTATTTTTTGCACTAATATTTTAAAATTTTGTCTTAGACTAATCTATCTCATCTAAAAAAATAAGTAAATTTTAATTAAGATTGTTTCCGTCAATGATCATTAGATTATTCTAAATATATTTTTATGTAAAAATAATACGACTATTAGATATAAAGATTTAATTAGATTATTTTTAATATAATTTTTTATTTATAAATAATAGGCTATTATTTTCAGTCAAATTCTTTTAATTTAGAATATTATTTTCACATACTTCCAATCATTCGGCTATTTAGAAAAATAATAATATTTAATTGATTATAAATTTCATTTTTATGAATTAAAATTATTAATTTAAGTATTTTTATAAAATTTATTGTTTGAATTTATATGAGTTTGACATATATTAATGAATAAAAAAATTATATAAAATATATATTTTTATATTTAAATTTCTGGAACGGTGAAGATTTTCTATAAAATATTTTAATTAAATTTGATCGTGCATAAAAGTGCATACATTTTAAGCACTTTATATAAAAGAATAGACCACCTATCACCGGATGCTTCATTAAAAAATTATTAAAATTACAATATAAAAATTCAAAAATTTAAAAAAAAAAAGACAAAAAAAATACTTAAAAAATTATTAAAATTAAAATATAGAAATTCAAAAATTTTAAGTGAAAAGATAAAAATATACTTAAAAAATTATTAAAATTAAATTATTTTAATATATAATAATATTATTACAAATAAATTAGAATATATAAAATAAAAATAAAATAACTAAATAATTTAAAAATTGAAAGAATAAAATATTATAAATATTATTTAAATAAATTATTAAAAATATAAAATATAAAATATTGTACCGATACCCTCTCAAATAAGATAGGTATCATAGAATTTCTCATATTAATAGCATCAGTAGAAGCGTCCAGTGAGGAATCATTCAAAACTCGTTACGTGTTATCGCTATCTGCTGCATGTTACTTTCTACTAAGTTACGTGTTACTTGCTGTTAGTTACTTATTACCTGATATTTACGATTTCTTATTTATTATGTGCCATCTATTATCCATTATATGTTACTTCTTACTTATTATTTACTACAAGCTACCTGTTATCCATTAGAAGCTACAAGTTAAATTTTACTAGTTGTACACTTGTTATTGTTTACCTGTTACAAGTTAAATTTTATCCCTACTTGTTAACAGCTATTTATTATTAATTACATATTACCTGTTATTATCTACGTGTTACTTATTACTTGTTATCTACTTACTGCTAGTTAATTATTACGTACTTCTTTATACTTGCAATTTGTTACTTGTTACTTGCTATCGACTACCTACTGCATGTTATCTACTACTTGTTACATATTACTTGTTATTTATAACTTGTTATCTACTACTTGTTACATGTTATTTGTTAATTACTATTGGCTATCTACTACTTGCAACTGACTACTTTTTATCAGTTACCTGTTACTTATTACTTGTCACACACTATCGGCTACAACTACTACACCTGTTACCTGCTACTTATTACAAGTCACATTTTACCTTCAACATTGTTAACTATTACTTGCTACCTACTACTTGTTATTTGTTAATCGTTACCTACTACTTGCAACTTATTACCTTCAACTTGTTACCTATTATTTGTCTCTTGCTACTTGTTACATGTTAACTACTACTTACAACTACATTTTACCTACTTGTTATCACTATTGACTACGTGGTACATGCTATTAGTTACTTTTTACCAACTACATGTTTCCTACAACCTTCTTCCTACTACTTGTTACATGTTACTTGTTATTTGGTACAAGCTATCTGTTACTTGTTACATGTTAATTACTTGTTACTTGCTACAAGCTATTTACTACTTGTTACATGTTATCTCCTGTTTTTTACCTACTACTTGCTACTTGATACCTACTACTTGCTACCTTTTACCTATTACCTAAAACTTGTTATTGACTACTTGCTACTTGTTAAATTTTACCAATTGCCCACTACTTGTTAGCTGTTGCTTGTTACCAATTATCTGTTACTTGTTACCTACTACTTGTTACATGTTATCGACTTCCTATTACCTTCTATTTGTTACTTGTTTCCTACTATCCACTACCTATTATTTGTTATTTGTTATTTACTACCTGTTATTTGTTACCTATTATCCATTGCCTATTACTTGTAACCTACTACTTGTTACCTGTTACATGTTACATGTTACTAGGCATGGCAATCTAACCCGCCCCCGTGGGTACCCGCCCGAACCCACCCTGATTTCGATGGGGAAAACCCGTGTTTATCAGATGCAGGTTTTCCCCGATTGATAAAATCGGGGGCGGGGACGGGGGCGGGGATGTTAATACCCACCCGCCCCCGCCCTCATCCCCGCCCCGCTTAATAACATAAGTAAAAAATTATTTTTATATATATAAACTAAAATTATAAATATTTATATGTAAAAATTTATATTATTTTAATTTTCTTTTATTTTTTTTTAAATTGTTCATATTTATTTAAAAGAAAAAAAGAAGAAAAAAAAATAGGAGCGGGGGCGGGGCGGGGAAACCTGAATCCAGCCGGGGGCGGGGATGGGGACCTAAATTTTATTCTCGGCGGGTATCAGGGGCGGGGGCAGGGGCGGGGGCGGGAAACGTAATACCCGCCCCCGCCCCGCCCCGTTGCCATGCCTACATGCTACTTGTTTAACTTTACATGTTACCTACTATTCACTACCTACTACTTGTTATCCACTACTTATTACTTATTACCAACTACTTGCTACTTGTTACATATTTCTTATTACCAACTTTCTACTGCTTGCTATTTGCTACCTATTATCTATTACCTGCTATTATCTACTACTAGTTACCTACTACTTGCTACATGTTAGGCGAATTTGGCAACCACACGAGCCACACAAGTAATCAATGATAAGTAAGTATCACTTCCTAAAAGACTTGTGTAATATAAGTAATAAATACATTCAATAACTAATTTAGACTAAATAATATTCCATTAATTGATATTCATTGATAAAATAAATAAAATCATGTAAAATAAAGATAAAGTTCTTTTTGGTATTTTTGCAAACACTTAAAAGACGGTTTAGATAAAAAAATAAAATATAATATTAATGTTGGGATTAAACTTTATTAAACCTCACTCTTATATGTTTAAAACACTCAATTTTCTTTCACATTTAATGTTAATATCAATCCACTAGTTTACTAAAACCCTAATTCCTTGGAAGAAAAAGTCCAAATTCCTTTATTAAGTATCAACTCCTTTAATACTTAATAAACAAACTTGAGGTATTTTTTTTCAATTCAAGATTACAAAAAGATATTTTTTAATGTCTAATGAATCAAATATCAAGTTATAGTTGATCACTCCACAACAAAAATTAATATATATTAGAAACAAGATACTAACATCGAAATAGAAAGACACACACACATATAATCAATACAAGTTACGTGGGAGTTTAGTGGGTTACATTTAACCCTAATAAAGATGGAATTAGATCCTCATTATCACAAAGAGCACAAAAAATGAAAACAACATGGAAGATGGAGAGCCAACGAGAAGTTTCAAGGTGATAAAGGAAGCCCTAACAACACTTGGAAGAACCCAAACCCTTGAAGAGAGGTTTAAAATGAATCAAACGTGCCACATAATAAAAATGGAACCTGACATAGGCTAACTTACACAGATGTAGGCACACAAACAAAAAAGGACATTCTCTACCAAGATTTCATTAGGTGTGAGTAAAGTGGTGTTCGATGTAATGACCTGTCATGGTCACTACATTGAACAACACTACCACTAGCAATGAAAACTAGTTTACTAAGACATACAAGATTAAAGGAAGAAACGCGCTATACATATATACATATAATATGAGTATAAAAGTAAAACACCTAAACTGATGTAAACAAGTTATATATATACACATGCACAATAATTCTATGTCCTAGTGTTTGTAAACACGACTATACAAGCTACCAAAGTGGCACCAACATCAACCAAAAGGTATTGCCAACCTCCAAATGACATTACTTTTCTAGCTTAATCCTGATCTACTCTCATACAATCTATGATCATTACAGTCCAAATCACAATGGAAACAAAAGGGTAAGTTAGAGTATGAAAATATGAACATATAGAAAACAATTTTATAACATACAACGTCACACCACAAACATACATGAAAGCTACAACACTCCAAGGAAACATGTATATCATCCAAATCATGTCAGACAAGACATCAACAATGCATATGAACACACCTCTTCACCCATTATATACAAACATATCAATCAATGTGTCGTCACACATTCACCTATAGAAAGAAGTGGTACAACTAGGTATAGGCATATCATGACCTTGGAAAACATTACCAAGTCACATATGGAGTTAGCCCACTAGTCATCCTTAAGGAACCACGCAACCTTTCTAGGTATTTGGTCAAGGGTTGTAGCCCTTGATAAGTTTCTAATTAGTTTGATGAAATTTAAATTTGAGACACTTATCTAGCACACTTTTTGTATATATATTGATATAATTTTGGCAAATACATTAAGAATCAAAGAGGGGTTCTTAATTTACATTATTACATGGAGTGATGAGTTTTTGATCAGATTTTCCTCTTACTTTGTAGTTTTTGAAATCTAGACGCAAACGGCTGAGCACCTTGAAACGGTTGAGCGCTTTCAAGCTAGAGAGCTCAACAAATGCAGCAAAGGAGAGGCGCTCAACCACTCTAAGGCGCTGAGCGGTTTTGGCCCTGGACGAAGGAGTGTTCTCTGCCTCCTAGGCGCTCAGCAGATATGAAGCGCCCAGTCCCTTGTGCTTGCTTAACAATGAAGAATCTCTCAGGCGCTCAGCGGATTTGAACGGCCCAGCCCTTCAGATTACTTCATGGTGAAGAATTCTTCAAACCGCTTAGCCGTTTCAAGGCGCTGAGCGGATTCTTCTCTTTCCTGCCTACTCTGTTTTAATTCTAGCACTTATAAAAGGGCAGAGGAGAGAGAAAAGGGGGGATCACAATCTGTACGAAGAGAAGAACAGAGAGGAACTAGGAACAGAGCACTTTGGAGCTCGTGGGGACGCGATTCTTCAGATGATCTCTTTCTTCTACCTTTCATCTTGTTGTTTTGTGATTTCTTATACCATGGAGAGCTAAAGCTCTAGGTTTGGGATTAATGTATTCATCAAACTCCTGTATATTCCTCTTTGATTTATATATATATCTCATCTATTACTCAATGTCAGTGATTTGTATTCTGATCTTAATGCTTTGATAAACTGATCATTTATCTTTGATCTTGGATTTAGAATTTGGTTGGAAAACGTTTTCTGAATCTAGACTTGAAACAAATCACCTATTAGTTTTGAGAGCCAGGGATGGTCTTGAAATTAATAGTTGCAACAAGTTCTGATTCTTAATGCGAGATATTAAACTGAATGAAGTGAGGAATCATTCATTGAGTTAAATATCTCAGAATTTCTTATGCCAAGGGATTGAGTTTGAATGAAAATAGAGAACTCAATAGCAATGAGTAATGGAATCATTTGATAGAATCATTAGGAATACATAGGAGAGAGATTGATGAATTTAATCCCAAATTGTTTCTCATATCTGTTTTTCCGCAAGTTAAATTATCTTTTGGTTACTTAAGTTTGATAATCATCCATATCAAAAATTGAATATGTGTAATTACCCAAGTTTTACATTTAAGCATCAATTAGTATAATAGAAATCATAGCTTATCTCACAAGTCTCTGAGGATCGACAACCTTTTAATCATACTACAGAGACTTGGGTGCGCTTGCCTAAAAAAACCAACAGCCCTCGACCTCCTACCTTACTCAACCACTAACTAAAGATCTAGAGGAGACACATCTACTCAAGGAGGGTTTTCTAACAGTAGCCTACCTGAGCATCATTCTAAGATTTACGTGAAATCCTCAATTTTCAAAATAATTTTCTCTTCTCAAGCCCTAAGTTAGTCAACATACTTTAATGTCATAGTGTATTCTTAACATCTACAACTCACCATAAATCTACTATATACATCACATCCAGTCAATACATATAGAGATCAACAACATCATCCATACATGGCATATCAATGCTTGAAAAAAATCATACATCATACATATGCACAACATACATATACTCGCCATCATCCAACACCATAAAAACATATACACATGGCATATCCAATTAACATATGCAGAACAATTATCATACATCCTATAATCATTTATATATGTCATATTCAATCAACATATATAGAACAATCCTTCCATAGAATAACCTAATATACTGGTGTTCATCATACAAGTTCACCAAAAACATTACATATCATCCAAACATCCCACGCTCAACACAACATACCTTGCATCTGACGCTATCGAGGCAAAGAGCTCTTTACCTTGCTCATGCCCGATGCCATCCAAACTACATTCAACACGACCAAGGTGGAGATCCTCTAGGACCTCGCACCTAGCATGGAAAAAACCACACTAGCCTCATATCAAGTAGAGAGTCTCTGTATGACTCGCGCTCAACATCACCTTAGCAACGTACAACATCACCTAGTTAGAGACTTCCCCTACTCTTATGCCTAACACCATTTGAACCACACTTAGTGTCATCTCAACCCAAGACGAGTTTCTCTCCTAATGCCTAACATCACTGATCCTACGCCAGATATGATCGAGACAGAGCCCTTTAGTTGAAACTTCACCCAGTTCCACAAAGGCACGCCCGACAAGACATCAAAAATTCATGAATGTAGACTTCAAAAATTGCTCCAAGCACTTGGAAAATAGGAAATCCAAAGCATGCAAAGCATTTGACAATCAACTCAACTCAAGTATGATTCAAAATCAAGCCAAAGTGATACATGTAACATCATACAAACTTAAATCACCAAAGTTCACCCCAACACCTAAGAACACCAAAACCCTTCACCCTTCAATCTGATTTCAACCACATTTTGCCCATAATTGATGAAAGAAACAACACAATTCATCAATCAAATAATTAAATCGTTATAGCTTCCCTTATCTCAATCTCCAAGTAATCGAGAAAGAGAAGGAAAAGAAAGAACTTTGAGCTTCCAAGCTTAACACTACCCCAACCCTCTAATTCTTAGTTTAAGCTTAAAATTTGACACTCCCAACTACAAATTTCGTACTCCAAAGGAACCTAGAAAGAAGAAGGGAAGAAGAATCAAAGTTTCTCTCTTTAAATTACTCTCTTTAAGCTTTTTGAAAAATAAAAGATTATGAGCTCTGTTCAAAACAAAAATCTTATATATTTTTCCTCTTAGGGCCAACTAAACCTCTAACCAGAGACCCTCCCCACTTATCTAAGCATAGTGTTACCCCCAATGCTGAAAAATCTTCAAGGAGGACTTCAAAAAGTCTTTCTTCTTCACTTCCATATACTCTCTCTTGTTTGACTTGCTCCAAATCAACTTCTTAATCAAATGTTAGCCAAAATATAAAGATTAGTGATATAATTAAGTAATAGTAACCAAGTTCCAATTAATTACAAAAATTCATTAAAAAATGACTAAATTAGTTAAAAGTTAAAAAAAAAGTTGATTTTGATAATGTAAATGACCAATAATTATAAATATATATTATATAAAAATAATATATGCATATAAATTGAATAATTTAATTTATTAATTGATTAGAATATATAATGTTGTATAATTATTATTACTATTATTTTATAAAAATAACAAACATTAGGTACGTAGTAATTTTCAAATCAAAATTTTAGAATATGTTGTATATAGTTTTATATCTCGAATTATATTTTTTATTTATGATTTAATTAAGTTAAACGTAAATGATTTAATTGATCGATTGAATTATAATATATAATTGTTGTACGTATGATTATTATGATTAAATATATTTATGTATTTTATAAATTAAAATAAATCAATTTCTCCATATAATTGAAATATTTAAACTAATTTTAAAATTAGTCATATTTTTTTAATTATTTTTAAATATAATAGATAACATACTCCTAAAAAAGTATAATGGATAACTTCATTTGCTTATTTATCCCGTACATGGCTAGTTATTTAAGAAATTTCAATAAAGTTTTACTTGAATTAATGTAATATTGATCAATAGTGATGGATTTAATAAATTATTTTAATAAATAATATTTGATATATATTTTTCAATCATAACCTAGTTAAAAAAATGAAAATAAAATGTTATTAATGTTAATAAAAGATAAATATATTATCTTAAAATTTTATTCGAAATAAATTGTCTAAAAGATAATAAAATTAAGCATCATTCTGAGCATAATTTTTATATAAATAAATTATATATTTTTTGATTAAATTATATTTTTATCTTTTATTATTATTTATTTATAATTTTAGTCCTCCTATTTTAAAATATAAATATTTAATATTCTTAATTTTAGAAATATAAAAAGTTTTAGTCTCATAATTAATTTAATATTTATTGATTATTAAATTTTAATGTAATTCAGTGATGTTATTATTTAAGTAACGTGATAGTTAATGATATAATTTATAAAAATAAAAACTAAAAAAATAAATTACAAAAAATATTATTTATATTTATTTTAATAAATAATTAATATTTATTTTATTAATAAATTTTATTTATATAATTTTAATTTTTTATTTATTTTCAAATATCTTATATTACATCATTTAAGTATAAATAAATATCAAAATTTAATGATTAACATATACTAATTTAATAATAAAATTTAAAAAATATATTTTTAAAATTAAGAAAATTTAAAATCTCTATTTTAAAATATGAAGTTTTAAATTATGGATAAATAAAAATAGAAACACCAAAAATTCAATTTAGTTATTTTTAAAATGTAAGTAAAACTGTACAATACATAAGTATTAGATCTAATAGTTTTTTAATAGTGTCATAAAACTTAGTAATACGTGTCATTTATGTTATTTTTTTTTTAACCCACACATTTCTTCAAATGATGTGCACTTTATACGGCTTAAGTAATGCTGAGTTTGAACTTTTTAATTAAGAAGGTCATGGAAAATCATGATTACTTACCAATAAAATCATCTCATTTAAGGATACACAACCATGAGGATTGAGGACTTGAGAAGGATTCTGAAATGCTTAATGCTTATTGGGTATTATTTCTTATTTTCTGAAAAATAAGCTACTTTTATTTTCTTGATGAAAGGAGAAAAAATATATTGTGATATAAAAATGATCAGTTATTATTATTATTTTTTTATTTTTTTATTTTACTTATTTTAATTTTTAATATATTTTTTAAAATATTTAAATTTAATCAAACACAATTTTAAATATTATCATGAATAGCATTTGATATTATTTTTTTCATATAGATCATTCACATAATATTTATAAACTAATAAGAAAGACTAATTTACTTTCACAAGTTGTAACTTTGCTAGTCAAATATTCTTCATGGTCATATAATATATTTAAAAAATAATTATAGAAAATATAAAACCATTTAATAAAATAAGCATTTCTTAATTGAAAGAGACACTAAATGACTAATATAAATATGGATGAGGCTAAGGCACATGTTTCAGAAACGGCACCGCTACTATTACAGAGTACAGAATCACTTTGAATCCAAACAAGATTAAAAGCCTTTATCAGGCAATGTGTCATGTGTTCAAAGTTTGGCCATCACAACACTGCAATAGTCGCTGTTGTATGAAACCCACTCATCCAGGTTTCAGTACATTAACTTTTTACTTTATAAATATTTATAAAAAATTGACAGAATAATTAAATCATTTTTTTCATAAATTTAAATTAAATTTTTATTTGTTTTCTAAATAATTGTGGTTTTAAAAAATTAATTTTAATTTATACATAATTTAATTTTAATTTTTTTAAATATTTTTTAATTTAACCACAATTCTATTATAAAATAAAAATGGCCTACTGCTTTATTTTTTCCGATAAAGAAAAAACAACGAACGTAAAAGAGATCAAACTTTAAAAAATATAATAAATAAATGAATGAGAGAAAAGAAAGTCCAGTGCATACACACATGGATTCATCATTTGACATTGTCGGCTAAAAATCTGTCTCAGTTCACCTGATTATTTATTTATCTTTGTCCTTTTTTGTCTGTATACTGAGAATTTTTATTTCTGCATAATTATTTTTAAATATGAAACGGTTTATGAAAATACGCTTCAATTCTATAATTTTCTTGTGAAATAGTCCAGGTAAAATCTTCCATCCAATTTGTGCAAATTTTACTTATCAAACACTCACTTCAACGAATTTAATAACAAAATATAAACTAAAATTTTACAATTTGAAGTTTTAAAGTAAGTTCCATTAGTCAATTATTTGAGGCTAAATCTGGTAGATGCTACAGGATGCACTAAACTACGTGAACCACATGCGACCATGTTAATTGTTGCCTAATATTTGTGCATAAAAGCAATTATTCTCGAACCTGCCCCTAAATCAGTGTCATTATCTTCTTACCCAATTTACCCATTCTACAAAATTATTGAATTATTGTCCACCGCTGAAGAAGAAACAAAAAGACAAATTAAGAAAAATAAAGAATGGTCGCAAATATGTAGGCAAGGTGAAGGGCATATTGAAATTAAAAATAACTTGCACTCACATGGGTTGCCTAAGGTAGTATCTGGTGAATCACCTTCTGATTTCTCATTCACAGCTTGGATTGGATGCTGATCGTATCTCAATCCTCACGAGGGCATTCAATTTTTTTTAGCATAATAATAAGTATAATTAAAATAATATTTTTAATTATAATTTCATGTAAACTAATTAACGATCTAAGATTTGAATCTGAGTTCTTATTGAGAAATACGAATGTCAAAGTACTTATACTAAAATTTTTACGATGAGATCTATTAAACCATGTAAATTTGGTTATACACAATACTCACCAATTTCAATTAATTGAGGGGCCATGTTGTCTTTGTGATGCAGAGATCTTGGACCCAACCTACCTTCTCAGAAGATTAACACAAACATTATCAAATTCCAAAGTCATGTGTATCAGGAAGATTGTGCAACGAGGTTAAAATGGTCATTTGAATGTCATCATCTATTTTCTCAAATATTTATTTAACCTGTTCATGCATAAGGCGGTGAATCAAACCCACTGAGAGATCACTAAAATAAAACGTTATCCCATGTTGCAAATGACTGGGAAAGACGAAAAACAACCTGTGTCCACGAAGAATTATACATTTTTACCTCCTGTACATTTTTATGAAAAGTTAAGTATATGATTTGATTTTAGTTATAAAAAATTAATTTACATTAACTTAATATTTTCCTTATGATATATCATGAGATCATGATCATGATCTTCACTATAATGCTTTTAGAATAGGTAATGATTTGTGGTCACCGACAATGTATGTTCTGGATTGAAAGAGCATGTGGGTTTTAAAGGCTTTGTCTCAGCTTCGGCCTAAAACTGAATGTTGTACTTTTCTATAGCAATCCCTTGCAACGAGGACTATGTGAATGACACGTGTCAATATAATTATACTTAACTGGAGAATATTCCTTTCTTTCGACTGTGGAAATGTTGCTGGCTCGGTTATTTTTTTTTTTCCTTCGTCAAACCGTTTTCTTCAATTTGGCATTTCCAGTTTGATATTTAGTTTCAAATCTAAGCCATTCAAAATCATCCTGTACTTCTTAATTTGAATTCATTTAATTATGAAGAACAAGGTACCATATATATATATATATATATATATATATGGCAATAAGTTAATCTATACCTTCCAAAACCTCATTGATAATGAGGTAAAAGAAATGGTAATGACTATGATATATAACAATACAAGTGATATCAATAGCTATGATGATAATGTGAGAAAGACCAGCTTCATGGTAGGCAAAGTCATTGATTGACGATATTTGTGATAATAGTTCAAAACAGACTTAATTAATAATAATAACAATAAGGATAATTATCATACATTTCTTTTAGTGGTGAAAGAAATTGCAAAGTAGAACATTATCGTCTTGTGTGCGTTAATTTTTCACTTTCTCTTTATTATGCAAAGTAGATTGGTATGATAAAAATAGCCGTAAATAGAAACAAAATTTTTGGTGTCAATGTGGTTAGTAGTGAAGAAGTATTAAATTAATGAGCATTAATAGAAAATAGAAATGAGATAATGTTGACACGTGTGAGATATGTTTGGGAATATAACATGCATTGGAGACAAAGGTATCTGTTATCGGAAATATGAAATGGTAGCTAAAAGGTTTAGTTTAGGAGGATAGTTCCAGTGGCATTAATGTAGTTTTACGCGTAATGAGTGGTCATTTGATGAAATGATTCAAATAAAACGGAGTGCTCGCTCTCCCTGGGATCTCAACCTCAACTCACACAACTCAGCATCTTACTCTCTCTCTCTCTCTCTGTTTTCTTCAAAATGCAGAACCTCAAACTGCATATACTGCTTTTCCTCTCAATCTCAACCTGTCATGTTGTTTTCTCATTCACAGATGGTTAGTTCTAATTATCTCTAGTTATATATATATGCAAAGCAAAGGTGTTTGGCTTTTAATCACTTTTCTTTATTCATTAATTCTTACATCAACGATAGAACCAACCATCATTGATCATACCAACTACTAATGTATTATCATAAGATCCAACATCATCTCCAATCATCACTATAGCATAAAGCTTTAGAATTTACTTTTATTCCTTTCACTTCAATCGTCATAGCGTTCATTTAAAGTCACAAAATTAAGCTACAGTTATATATAATGCAGAAGTTTCTTTAGTTTTAAATTTAGCTGTTTTAACAAGCTTTCTATATACATACACCCGGTTAGAATATTTCAGCACTGTTCGCAACCCAATACTAGCTTGCTTACATACAAGCCTAATTCGTATGTTGTTATTGGAGTATTGTTTTTGTATTATTTTCCTCACATAAAATACTAGTATACTACTAATGTTTTGCCTAAAACATCACAAACAATATTACAGTAATATATTGCTTTGGATTTTGAAATTGTAGAAGTTTTTGCTTAGCCTAGTTTGAATCTGCAACATCCTTTTTGTCAGATCGCACTCTGATACTTGTATTAAAATAACATGCAGAATTAACCTTCAAATTTGCGTTATCTTTTAATATGAGATATTGGTCATTGTGCTGGAACTAAAACAATTGCCCTTTAGCCTAGCGAGTTAATATCATTTATTTTTCTGAGAAATAGTTAATCAAGTCTAACGAATTCATGAAAATAGTCCATGAGATCCGCATATTTAAGAGAGAAAAAATTAAGAAGAAAAAAAATTAAAATTACGTAATAAACAAGTTAATATATAAAATACTTCTCATCTTAACTTTTTATAAAAACTTATTTTTTATTTGTATTTATATATTAATTAATTTAAACTTTTTCCTTCAGTTAAAATATATTTTATGGAGAAGTATATATCATTCACATAGCTTCTTTAGAAGTTATAGGAAGATTTATGTCTTTTCTTTTCTTTTCCTTCTTTCCTTACATGTAAAAAAAATAAACCCCAACAATTATATAGATCTTGTTAACAAATAGAAGGAATTTTTAATATATCCTGTTCATTAAATATTTTAGTTAGTTTTATGTTTCTCTCTTTGCATGGTATTAGGATTGAAGCAATGGTAAGACAATTTAAAAAATATAATTGATGAGCCAATTTTGAAATCCATTAAAAAAATACCGACAACTGGTAGGGATCTACAAGAGCTAGCCTGAATCTTTTCACATGGCTTATACACATTATCATGTGCTCACTCACTCACAGCCTGCACTGGCACTGACATGTTTCTCATCACATGGAACACGACACAAAAGTTGTCTTAAAGAAGAAACTGCATGATTTATTTTTCTAGTGACACCCCAAGTGCATGTGAATTTCAGGGTTGTTGCCAAATGGGAACTTCGAGCATGGCCCGAAGGCATCACAGTTGAAGGGGTCGGTGGTGACAGGGCATAATTCCATTCCGAACTGGATAATTTCAGGGTTCGTTGAATACATAAAATCGGGACAAAAACAGGGTGACATGTTGTTGGTTGTGCCTGAGGGTGACTATGCAGTTAGGCTTGGCAATGAAGCTTCGATTAAGCAGAAGGTGAAGCTGATCAAGGGATCGTTCTACTCCATCACGTTCAGTGCTGCTAGAACATGTGCACAAGAGGAGAAGCTCAACGTGTCAGTGGCCCCAACCACTGAGAAGAGCGACTGGGGAATAATCCCCATTCAGACTATGTATGGTAGCAATGGTTGGGAGTCTTTCGCCTGTGGCTTCAGAGCAGATTTCCCAGAAGCTGAAATTATCATCCATAACCCTGGCAAAGAGGAGGACCCAGCATGTGGCCCACTCATTGATTCCATTGCCCTCAAGCTTTTGAACATACCCAAAAGAACCAGAGGTGAATACTCCTAACTTTATTTCCATCCATCCACTAACATGTCGTAGAACTGAATTTTATGAGATATAGATGGTAAAATCAACTAAATAGGTTTGGTCATGGTCAAATAATATGTTTACACGTTGAGGAAATCATTTTCATGATGAAAAAATCATAAATAAATTTAAAAAAATATTCTAAATTAATTATAAACACAGTTTGACAGATATTTTGTAATATCCAAAAAATAATAGTTTTAACTTCATTGATATTAATCAATTAATTATAACATTACAAGTTAAATTGGTTTATAGTTTTAGGAACTATTCAAGATATAATTTAATTTACTTGTGTATATTAACTGTGTATGCATTATATAACCATTTTTTTTTTTTTAATTTGGGTGCAGCCAATTTGTTGAAAAATGGAAACTTTGAAGAAGGGCCATATGTGTTTCCCAACTCATCTTGGGGGGCTTTGATCCCACCCCACATTGAGGACGCACACAGTCCTTTGCCAGGATGGATAGTTGAGTCTCTTAAAGCCGTAAAGTACATTGATTCTGACCACTTTTCGGTGCCCGAGGGGAAAAGAGCCATTGAACTTGTTGCAGGGAAAGAGAGTGCCCTTGCCCAAGTAGTGATCACCACAATTGGCAAGGTCTATGATCTCACTTTCGCAGTGGGTGATGCCAACAATGCATGTGAAGGTTCCATGATGGTAGAGGCATTTGCTGGCACAAACACTGTCCAAGTTCCCTATCAATCCAAGGGCAAAGGAGGGTTCGTCAGAGGCAAGCTAAGGTTCAAGGCCGTCTCAACACGTACTCGTCTTAGGTTCCTAAGCACGTTTTACACCATGAAGAGTGATAACTCTGGTTCCCTTTGTGGACCCGTCATAGACGATGTAAAATTGCTTGGTGTTCGTTATCCCACACGTGCTTGATGACACCTAATACGATCCAAACACATGTGCTTGATTCGTGTAGTTCATTCCGCTACTAGTTGAGCATGTATACTACAACATATATTCTTCTTGTAATAATAGGAGGATGAGCATTGTTGAGCGAGTTTTACCGAGTCTTGTATTCTTGTATCTATTTTCCCATCAAATCAAATGCAGCCATGACTGAAAGTTCCTTCAGTTAATATGATATTAATACCTATATCTTACATGCACCCATGATGTACCAGATAACATGTGGGTCTTGTATTTATATATGTGCCTATCTTTTACCCAGTCAAATTATATGCAATCATTTACAACGATATCGAGGATGTTATTTATACTGCAATTTCTTTTCTTCAACTATAATATTATCCCCACTCTTACTCATTTGCAAGCAAATCACATATATATATATATATATATATATATATATATATATATATATATATATATATATATATATATATATATATAAAAGGAGCACTGATCTCTAAAATAAAGTAGTAATTAGAGTTTAGTTTTATTTAAATGAAATGGAACAAATGTATGTAAAAATAGGACTTAATCACTTCGTTAAAGTGTAAAGTTTTTTTTACTGTCATGTGACTTTTAATTATGTAATGTCACTTTAAACATATTTAATAACACAATTAAAAAATATATAATTGGTTGTCATTAAGTGATTAATTCTAAAAATAAATGAGCGTAACAAATTATATGTTTTAAGTTACACGAACCAAAGAACTTACAATTCTATGGACGAACACAATGGCTAGAGGTTGTTTTAGATTAGGCAGTAACTTGGAGTTCAATTTTCGTTTTAAGAATGAGATAGGACCTAAATCTAGTAATCATCTCGAGAGTAATTAGAGATATAAGTCACTTTAACTTTATAAATAGTTGACGTTTGACATGGTATATATCAATTTACCTATTTATTTTTCTTCATGAAGATGATTTATATAATGTTTTAAAAGTAATAATTAAGAATTAATTTATACTTGTGATTAAAAAAAAAGTTACTTTAATTATTTGGGTTGGATTTCTATCCTTATTATACTATTATTCACAATCACAAGTATGATCTGGGAAATTGAACCAGTGACAGACTCATTTTTCATCTGCGCCCACCTATTCTTCAGATCCAAGAGGCCTGGACAGCCAGGAATGCCTGGTGGTAGATAATTCAACTGCATGCATTTTTAGATGAAAAATGAAATATATTGATACTAATTAATTATATTAAATATTTATGATAAAAAATTTATTATTTATAATGACCCCACTTAAACAAAATTATCTTTAAAAAGAAAATATATGTGATTTATAACAATACAGTATAATATTTTAGCATTCTAGATCTGTTACAGAAGATTTGCACTATTTTATATTACCTAAATTTAAAATGTTGTTTTGTCTTTTTATAAGAAGTAATAATAAGCGTCTCTTGCATTAATTATTTTATATTTTTATAGCAAATATCTCTAATCTCTAATTAAAGTCATTTATAAGTAATTAGTAGAATAAAGATTTGACTGATGTTAGACGTAATTTTGAGAAGAAAAAAAATATTAAGATAAATTTAATGTAATTAACTAAATTAATAATTTTAGAATATTAGTGAATTAAAATGATTAGATGTTATAAAAAGGAGTAAAGGAGAATAAAAATAGAAATAAAATAAGTGATGAGATTAATAATAATAAAAAAAGTCTTGGCACGTGCGAGGAGGTGGGTGACGTGTGAAGTGTAGGGGTGGAGGGTTCAAAGAGCATGGTTGAGCGAGTATTTGTGCAGTAGAACAGAGGGAAAGAAGGCAATAGCTACCTAACGAACCAACGACCTAGCACAGCGTCTTGTGAGATCGAAATCCCTAACCATGTTGCGGAGACTCTTCTCTTCTCCTCACCTCAAAATCAAAACCCTACGCACAGCACTCTCTCCTTCCAATCCCCGATTCGCCGCCCCTCTCCTCACTCGCCATGTCACCGCTCAACCAGGTACGTTTTCGCTCTCTCCATTGCGTTCCACACTTCTTATTTCGATTCAATTCAATTTTGCTTTTTCTTCTTGTTATCCCAATCAATTAGATGCTTCATTCAAAAAGAGGGTCGAAGATATCGTTCCAATTGCTACCGGCCACGAGCGCGAGGAGATTCAAGCCGATCTTGAGGTATTCTTATAGGAATCTGATTCATTTTTATAACATAAAAGCTACGTTAATTCTGCATATTTCAAGAGATTCATTTCTTCGTTTTTCCTGCTGTTTTTCGTCTTTTGAAAGCCTATAATTATCGTTTTAATCTGCTTTTTTTTAGGGAAGGGATATTCTTGAAATTAACCATCCTGAAGGTCCTTTCGGCACAAAGGTTAGTGTTATTTCGGTGTGCGTGTAATGTTTGCATTGTGTTGTTAAAATTTAATCTTCGATGTGTACATTCTGATTATCCAAGAAGGTATGACTATGAGTACCTTTTTATTGTCCTTTTGTTTCAATTCCTTGTTTTATACCAAAATGGCATAATTATATTTTAACCCTAACATTATTGTTTAAAATAAAATATACATTTTAAAAATTGGGCACCAAAATGTATGAAATTGGCGTGATCTCTACGCAAGTACGCATCAAGAAATTGACATATTTTTAGATATGAAATTATAAAAATGTTTGTTGAGTTGGGACCATTGTTACTTACCGTAATGCTCTAGTGCCTACCGAGTTTAATGTTGAAGCAATCCTCTGAAATTATAAAATTGACATAATTTCTTTCGATTCATATTTCCCTAATATGTATAATCATTTTAAAGTATGTATGCTTTGTTATTTGTTTTGGTTGATAGGAAGCACCTGCTGTTGTTAAATCATACTTTGACAGGAGGATAGTTGGATGCCCAGGAGGCGAAGGCGGTAAGTGTTCCTTGTCTTTCTTAATGAATCTGTCTCTCGCAAGCCTTTTCATAATCTGATGAAAAATACTAGAAGTTGGTTATATTGTGAGGTGAACACCCCCCGGCCCTCTTTTTCTATGCAGAAGACGAGCATGATGTTGTCTGGTTTTGGCTGGAGAAAGGCAAGTCTTTTGAATGTCCAGTGTGCTCACAGTATTTTGAGGTAAATTGAGAATCACGTTTAGTATTTTATCGTTACCATATCTACTTACCATGATAGATCTGGATTTAAATGTCAAGATATGTGAGCATGTAGATTGAAAACTATTAATCTGTTTGCTTGCTCCTGCACTTTTTTCATTGGGTATCAATTATTGAGGGCCACTGCTTGCTATGGACTTCACATGTTGATATTGCTTCTGTAAGATATGTGTGATGACATGCTTTGAGTCCCTTTTCGATGTTTACCCAATATTATGTATTCTCCGAACACCCTGAAGTATGATCATCGGACAATTAATTGTTTTGGTTTTTGCAGTTGTAGCATGTTGCTTTCTTACGTGTGTATGTGATTCCTATTTTAGCAAAAATTGACATTCTAAATAGATGTGGAACTGTCACGTCAAATTTCAGAACGTTGATTGGCTTTGATTAACATTTGAAGCCATTTGGTATAAGTGTCAATCTGGTTTTAATCTCAAAAAAGAATTACAAGTCAGAAGAGCGAACCTTTTGGCTCCAGAAGCAATAAAGTAACATGGACTGATGGACATAATGCTAGTTAAAATTATTTTTTTATTCATCTTAGACTGAAAACATTACAGGAATTACTTTATCTTTTGCAAGTGTCACCACTCATCAACACTTCATTGTAATATTTAACCTTGTGTTATGTTTGATTTAGAGAAACCATAGGGTGCATGCCTACATCATAAAAGCATGCATAAAAAGGTTCCTATAGCCACTCCATTCCTTGCGGATATGGTTGCGAAGTTAGTGCACTGTATCATGTTTACATAAATGATAATTTGTAATTGGAAGACATTGTAAAATTATTTTACAATGTTAGTACATCATCTATTTCCTCGTGTAAAACCCTTTTTTTTATTATTATTTATAGGAATTACAGTAACGACATAATTCAAATTTAGGATCCTACATATATTACCTCAATCTCTCACTACTAGGCTGAACTCGGTGGTTCCAACAATGTTGCTAGTGAGACTCGAAGCTTGTCCCTCTATCGAGATAGAATCTAATTAACACTATGCTACCCAACTTCTATGTTTGCGTAAAACTGCTTTGAATGGGTGTTTTACTGCTCATTGAAACTAATTATTTGAGTTTTCCTTACAGCTGGAAGTGGTCGGACCTGGCGGTGATCCTTATGGACATGGCGATCACCATTGATTGCATCTTGCAATTTTCTTTCAGAAATAAAATTTGCAGCGAGAAGAGACATTTGCACCATTCAAAATCATGAGGCCTTGTTTTGTTAGGATTTGATTGGTAAAACTATACCCCGCAGTTTTGCGAATTTAGATATAGAAAGTTTCTATAATTATTTTTTTGACAAACACTGGTCATTCGATTGAGCTATCAAATCCTGTTAGGAAGCTTTTTTGGCTCTGCCAAATAATTGATAGCAACACTGATTAATTCTTGAACATGTAGAACCTACAACTATTTTAAGCGCCTAAACCATAAAAGAGAGACTACAATTTAATCGAATTGAAGAATCATTTTGCATTGCAGTTGGAAATAATGCAAGTTTTTATCCCTGTTTTATTTTGTTAAATTATACAGTGCCTCATTGTGCTTGCATTTTTTTTCTTATGTATCATTTAACCTCGTTAATTATAGTTTAAAAATTGATTTATTTTTTACTTTATAGTTATCTTTTCATAGGAATAATAACCGTTGATATTTTTTTGTTGATATCCAAAATCATTTTTGAAGAAAAATAGTTGTTAAAGTTAATGAAAAACCTTCATTTTCAATTTGAATTATAGGATAAATGATGCATAAATTTACTTGAGATACTGTGAAGAGGACGAGAAGTATACGAATACGACTTAATGACTTTAATATCCTTTTTGAACCATATTGCTCGTTTTTTCCCTACTTGTTTCTTCAATTAAGAAAATGACATCAGTGAAAAATATTATAAACTAAAATATATTCTCAATTGTTAGTCTTTGATCGACGGTGTTAAACACTATTGACTGTTGAGAGGTGTTTTACACTATTGAGAGTTCAAATAAAATGTATAAAAAGCATATAATTTGATTTCTGAAAGGAGATTTTTCAGTTTTCAAGAACTAAATAAATTTCATTTTCACTCAAAATAATTGTACAAGAATTTTAGAAGCATCTTTCAGTAAAACTAATTTATTGTATTTGAATTTTTATGTTTTGACGAACATTATTGAGAAGTTGCGTTTAAAAAATTTAACCATTTCGAAAAAATTAAAAACTTAAAAGATCTTTTTGAAATAATAAGAATGATATAGAATATAAAATAAATATAAAAAAAAAACAATTAATATTTTTCTTCTGAAAATTTTCTTGCATAATATGCAATAATAAAATTATGATAGAGCGAGTGAAAAATACTAGCAATAGTAATATGTGACGTTGCTACAGGCAACCGGTGGTGTGAATATTGGTAGAAATCAAATTCTTATGGACCTTTTAATTTTTTAAAATGATGCCCAAACAATCTCTTTTACTTTGGGTCATGTATTCCAGTTTCCAAATTCAGAGACTTATCAGCTCAACCCAAACTCATTTTAAGGCCTTTGAAATCAATAATGAGCCTGGTCTACGGCCCAAAATTCAAACGTTGACCCAAATCTTTAACTGGACATTCTGATCCACAAGTGTTTATTTGGGTCTAGTGAACTTCCAATTGAAGGGGTGAAAAAGAACACTAGATTCTGAACAATGAGACGACGATTTTTCTTGTCCAACAATATAAGAAGAAAAAAAGTCATTTTAAAAAAAACCTGGCGGGTGGGGACTGGACATGAATTTAATTCATAGGGAATTAAAAATGAGAAAATGCATATAACCCATTTCTGTTTATTAAAAATCTATTAATAGGAAAAGAAAAGAGATATTCGGGTAAAAACCAGCATCATTTTCTTACCAATAATGAAAAGGAAATAGTTGTCATTTTCTTTACAAATTGAAATTATTGGGACAAACAAATAATGACACAAGCTTTACTAACTATTATTCCTTTTGGATCATTTTCTTCTTGAAGATCTTTTACTTTACCTAGTTTATATTTTTTACAACATCTACTATCTTTTTCTTTATATTGAGTCAGAATCAATGACACTATGCAAGCTTGTGAAAGTGAATTTTGATTTTGTTTGAGGAGCTGCGATCAGTTTATGAAGATATTCAATTTCAAAGCTGTTGATGGTTCTTTTCTAATAGAGAACATGCTTTTATGGACCTTGTGGGACTCATTTATATGACTTTAATTCATTCATGTTGCTATTACTAACACAAACAGAAAATCAGGGGATTCCAATGCCTTGTGAGAATTAAGAAATGGGAATATGGGATAAACCGAAGGAAAAAACATGAACTTCAAGATCAGCAACAAAATTAAGGAGGCTAGCAAACCAAACTATACTACATCACAAACTTGGAAGAAAAAAACTTGAGGTTTACAACAAGGTGTGGATCATGAAATACATAAGAAACATATAAAGTATGATTTGGATATAAGTTATAAGTGATTAATATAAAGTCTATTTAGATATAAATTAAAAGTGTTTTTAAAAAAATTTCAATTAAAAATATAAAATATTTTTTAATAAAAAAGCTCAAAAAACATTTCTAAAATTGTATTCATACAAGTTGATAGTCATTGTATCTATAAACAAAAATACTTTCTATGATGTGTAATTTCATTATTTTTAAGGACTTAAATACATAAATCAATTTACATTCGAAAATTTTCATCATAGTATTGAGACACAAAACTAGCACGTACAAAATGTAAGGACACAAAATTTTAAAAGAGAATGAGAAAGAAGATAAGTTACTTTTTTTTGTCAAAAAAGATAAATCACTTTTTCACGAAAGATTTACTTATTTATAATAAAATTCTGATACCATTTTCTGAATGATAAAAGAAAATTACGAAAGCAACGTTAAGGAAAGAGAAAACGGTAATATTTTGCCACAATCGTTCAGAAAACCACCATGAAAACAACTAAAAAATATCAATGTTTAACTTGATTATTTTTTACAATAAGGTTTAACTTGATTAAAAACGGATAATAACGTTAATAAAAAACAGTAAGCAAATAAATTCATAAAACGATGATCATTAAATATTTTACTTTCCAAATGAGATGAGATTTTTTTTTAAATAAGTTTATATATTTTCCATTAAACAATGAACATAAAACCAGTTATTTTCCAGATAAAATAAGATTTGCTCAAGCAAAAAATAATTTCCAAAATTAAAATAATGATGTGCAAGAAGACAAATTAAAGTATTTTGCACTTGACTATTCCAACTCACTCGTCCTCATGAGTCTATATTCTTACTTGCATTTGGAAAACTCTTTAATATAACATAATTTATGTTTACACAATTTTTTTGAATAAATTTTGTCCTTTTAACAAATTTTAAACTACTCTTTTTTATTATCTTTGTCACAATTTTTTATTTAGTTTATATTTTTTTTTTTACTTTTCATAAATTTTGAACTATTTAATAATTATCTTTTTTTTTCATTTTTAAATAATAAAGTCACGTAGTATCTCTCCTTCAACAATATATATAAACACGAAGAAGATTTCAATAGTTCTATCATTGAGTATCTTAACAAGATTTTATTAAGATATAAAAAGTAATAATAATCGGAAAAAATATTTTAGTCAAACTGTAAATATCATGAACCTTATATATATATATATTAAAAAAAGTGGAAGATGAGAAAGGGAGGGGGGTTTAAACTGTAAATATCATGAACCTTTAAAAATTCAAAATCTTCATGATTTGATTAAAGGTGGAGGAATGAAAATTTTAGAAAGACACCCCCCCCCCCACCAAATTTAAATAATTGGCACAAGCCATGTTTAGAAAAAATAGGTAAAGTTAAATACAAGTTGAAAAGTTAATTTTTAACTAAAACTTGTTGGATAAAAGGTATTAACTATTAAGTTAGTTTATTAAATTTAAAGTATTTAAGTAAAATTAACTATTGAAATAATTGACAAAATATAAAATGATACTATAATAAATTGTTTTGTGATTTTTATATATATTTTATTTTCTAGATAACAATTTTTTTTAGGTTTTTATTATAATTTTTAATTTTATACTGTTAATATTTTGGCTTGAAGACAACATATTTTATTAATTAAGATTAAAGATAAATTATATTTCTATAAAAAAATATATATAAGTAGTTCAAAAATTTAAATAAACAGTACAATATTAAGTGATAAAGTAGCTAAGAAATCTTATTAAAATATTGAGCATAAAACTTTAAAAAAATATAATAAAAAAAACGCTAAGTTGAAGTGCTACAAATTTTGTCTAATAAATATTATAATTAAGTTAATGAGATAAGTCTATTTACTCAACACCTCTACCTTAATAAAATAAGTTATAAGTTAAAAATATTATAAACTAACTGAAATGGTTTATCGAATGTATTTATAACAATAATTGTTATTATCGCATCATCATAACTACAAGAAAAAATTCATTAAATTCGAAAAATTTAACGTAAGACAATCCAAGCAAGAGCATGACATAGAATGATTAGGTGAGGACCAAAGAAACATGAAGTGCAATATATCAAAAGGGCTTATCATTTGTATTTGACTTTTAATGATGAGCACAAACTTCTTTTTCACTTTTTAAACAAGTTTTGTCGTCTAATTATATTGGTCCACCCTAACATCAAACCAAATTTTGAAATTTTGCATAGCAATCAAAATATACTTTTTGTAGCCCAACTAATAATTAGATAATTACACTTTTTTTCAAGAAGATTTCATTCACAAAGCAAGTGATTCAATAATTTGTCTTACTCAATCCCATTTAAGATTGAATACAAAATATTTCAACAATCCTAAAAAAAAAAAAAAAAAAGACATCTTATTCCTTTAATAAATAGCATATTATTAAGGGATTTAAATTTTTTAAAACGAGAAAAACATGAGAATATCAAATATTCTCAATTATTTATGAAAAGTTAACGAAAAAAATTATAATAAATTCATATATATCACAATATCAACAAGTAATTTTATGTTAATGATTAAACCTTCTTGTTTTTGTTTGGAATATTACAATTCCCCGCAACCAAATTAACTGATGTATAGTAATTTCAACTTGATTAATATTATCTCCAATAAAAGATATTAGTAGTGATTAACTTTAGAATACACCACAAGTATCATTTAAAAGAAATAATTTTATTCGAAATCACTTTGAGAAACAAAATTTTTCACTTCAAATATTTAATTAAAATACATATTTCAAATTTAAGACACATAATTAATTAAATAAGAACAACATCATATTAACTATTTTATTCACTCGATGTTAATGAAGTAAAGATTAAACCAGCTATCTCACTATGACTTACAACAAAATATATTAATGTAAGCATATATAAAATAATATTTCATAAGAATCATTTTATATTTTCATAGTTTTTTTTTTATGTAATTATATTTTGTTTTACACTAATACTCTAATCTCACCCTAATATAAGGTAATGTGCACTACCACACTGTAGCATTCGCACCTAAATACCGAATCAACAGATTCAATGTTTGAATTTGCACACCAAGAAATATTAAAGTAATCTCAATTTTAAAGGCAGCAAATTAAAGTGTGCTGATGCTTGTTCTTTCTATAATTTTTTAAACATTTTTTTGTCACATGTCTTTCTTAATTAGGACGTTAAAGGTAAGGTAATTTTTAAATATAATTATTTATTACAAATAAATGGATTTCTATTTTAAAAAGAGTGTAGAACAATTTAGCATCTTTTCCCACCAAGTTAAATATGGTTTCAATATATTAAAATCCTTATATGAAATTGTTTATTTTTATCCTGATCCAAACTTTTGAATGACAAAAGGTGAAGCTAGAAACAGGCGTGTTATGCTTCACAAATGTCTAGTCAATACACAATAGATTATAGATGAGCACCAGCCTCTTGGCATACATTTTAGGTGACTCAAAAAATTTGACTAGCGTGCTTGAATACTTTTTTTTTTTTTTTTGAAAAAAAAATCACGTTTGTATTAGTTTCTTAAAATCACACTTTTTTTTAATAATTGTTATTAATATGAAATATTCATTAATATTACATTGACCATCTTTATTATAATTTCTACTCTCAATCACATTTTTTCTATTAACAAGACCTAATTGAATCTAAAACATTATTACTTAAGTGATTTGAATTAAATTTCACTTGAAGTAATAACTTATTAATCGTAAAAAATACATTTAGAATTTAGAACTAAACACACCATTACTCTCTTTAAAAGATATTAGTGTGTATCTCTAAATAAGTTTATTTTGAATCATGTTTATTATGTTTTACAAATGTAGATTAATCCATAATTATCAATTTTAGTATATTATATAGACTATATCCATGAAAAAAAAATATTTAGGTAATGTGTTATTTGTTTATCACAAAGTACATATGTTAATTTCCGTGAAATTGCTCTAAATTGATCTTGAATTCAAATTTTGAATTTACATTTGTATTAAATGTAAAGATAAAAAAGTTTTATTACTTATAATAGTTTTAGTGTGTGTTTGTTTTACCATCAGCACACTTTTCAATGTCCGTTTAACTGAATTCATGAATCTTGTAACTTTGAATCGAACATACATTTAAGGCTTCTCAACTATAAAACAAACATGCTGTCAGTTCAAATAAAATTACTTTCACTTGAGAAAACTTGTGGTCTATATAAAAATTAGTTATATGTTTGTTTTATTTTTTTAGAAGGGGTTATTTGTTAAAATACTCAAGTTTTATATAAAACAACTATTTTGTGGTTTGAGTTAAACAAATGCTTTTTCTCCAAGCAAAGGAATATTTGTTGTGAGTGTGCATTCCAGCTTATATTTATGAGATTCAGAAGTTTACACACTTTTTCAATTGGGTACTCAAATTTGTTCCCTTTACTGAAAAGCTTTGGCTATTTAATCTTGAAGATTACACCTACCACACAGTAACTTATCTCCAACAAGAAGCTAGTGCCAACAGCATATCTTGTCTGATCTTAAACAAAGGCTCCTACTTGTACTCTTCAATTATTTTAACAAGGGCTTTTGGAGCTATTTCTCCTTATTAGGTGAGGGAAAAATCCACTATTTTTTGACTTTGGAGGGATATTAGATGCTCACCAGTAACAGGTCAACCAATTAGCATCTTCCACCTCACAACTTATTTCAAGTAAGTCAACCAGTTTAATATTGATGTTGCTTTTCTTCTACTACCATTGTCTTATATGTATGCAACCAAACCCTACTGTTTAACCTTTTTTTTTCTTCTTTTCCAATGTATATCTCCTAAGATATTCATTTTAATTCTTAGGTTAATTTCGACACCCATTTAAAAGGAGAAAAAAATGGATTTAACATCCAATATGACATCTTTTAGTCATGTATTTTTAACTGAAATACACTTTTGGTTTCTTGTCATATTTATTTATTTTTATTTTAGTTTAGGTTTCTAAATTTTACAAGTTTCATTTTAGTTTGTTAAAGGTTTATTTCTTAGATCAAATGGATTTTTCTGTTAACTTTTTTGCACTGAAAATATAATTTTAGCTGATATATGATTGATATATCATTTTCTAAGTTAACCAAAGTTAACGGAAACATAAAGTCAACTTGTATTCACAGGATCAATTCTTATTAATATTAAAATAATATTTAATTAGCAGAGATCATGTTCTACAAGCACAAATTAACCTTTAATTGTCAGATTTAAAAAATTGTGTAAATCCATATTCATGAAAATAAACAGGTTAACATAATAAATTTTAATTGAAACCAAAATTAAGATGGGGACAGAAATATGTTTTACTTTTTTTTTTTCATAAGGAAGTGGACCCCTATATTTATTCTATTTAGATTTTGTAATGAAGAGGTGCAAAAGCAAAATAGTTTTAACTAAATTCTAAATGAAACATCATTATTCAAAAGGCTTTATCTTAAGAAGACAATTTTAAAACCACAATAGTTAAAAGAAAGAAAGATAAAGTGTTAAACATTGTCATTCGATTCTATTAGGACAAAACTAGTGTCTGAGTTGGAATTATAGCCATTCATTCACCTTTTTCTCAAGTGGGGGTTTGTCCATGTTATAAAGGATAACTCACCTAATAATTTTAACTTAAGAAGAAAGCAGTGTTTGGAAGGTTTGTTACACCAATAAGATGAAGAAGGAATCACATATCATGATAGTTTGACATTACGCAAAATAAATTGGTTCATGAATTCTTTTGGGACTTGATTATATTCCAATTTGAAATTTTCATGTTAGTACAGAGTTTCCATCAATGCAAGCATAGAACATGGGAAAGAATGGTGCTACTCTAAGCTGCAAAACAAATAGTGGATAGAAGGAAGGACATATAGCATTTTAAGATTTCCAAGTAAGCTTGCATGAAAACTGAATATTATAGGGGAGTAGACATAGTGGTGCACAATAAATATACTCATTGACCTATGCATAGTGGCTCTACCTCTGTATACCTCAATTTTATCTTGTACGTTGAGCCTGGGATATGTGACAAGTCCACCTTTCTCTTTTCAATAAATTCCATATTTTCTATTACCGTGAGAATCAAAGCTAAAAATATTTGCACAACTTAGAGATGGAAAATTGGAAAGCCATTTAACTATAAACCAATAAAATAAGTAAGTTGGTCAGTGAGATATATTCAAGTTGGACTCCACTGAGGCCCTTTCTAACTAACAAAACAAAAGATATACAAAAATCTACTAATAGCTTATAACATAGAGATTTGATAAATAATGGGCTTACATTTGTTATGCTTCTTAAGATTCCTTTTGGGGAAGATCATGGCTTGAATTTTATTTTTTTTCTCTTCCAAAAGAGATACCTGACTGCTAAATAAATGGACATCTTAGGACATTAATTTTTCACCTAAGTGTGTTAAATAAAAGCTCTGCCACTATTATTATTTGTCATTATGCTTAAGACAAGGTATATAGAATTTGGACATATGTTGTTTCTCATGTGTATAAACAAATTAAACTTTTCTTCAAGTGGGGATAAGATTTGAGCAACTAAGTTTAGTGGCAAGCAAGACAACCAAAAAAGGAAGGTTAGAATGAAAAGCTTACATGCTTTTTCTTGTCAACTCTAATTTGAAATCCATGTTAGATTACTGAGCTTAATTGTCATTTATGGGGCACTAGAAAGGAGGGGAAAATACCAAGAAGCTTCGATTCCTTTTTCAAGTGCAATTCTTGGTGATTTCCAATTTTTTCTTGAGCTCCTTTGAGTAGGCAAAAATTGAAAGAAAAAAATTAGTTTGATGATCATGGGTATCCATCAATCATGCAGAAATCCATAAACAAATGATTGTGAAAAGATATTTTGTTTTACAAACTTAGGTTATTTTCTTGTTTTTAGTAATATTCTTTTGTGGTTGTTGTGGTTTGCTTTATTTTCTTGCCACTTCCCACAAGCATATATTCTCTCTATGTGAGACTCCAAAGTCCTTTCTCCTAGCTGTGTGGCTTAGGAATGGATGATTATGCTCTGCTATACTTTGATTCTCATTGCTCATAAAGGTTTCCTACTTTTGTGTTTGTCTTTACCTCTCCTTTTCATGGATACCCCTCTAGGCGGTTGCAGCAGCATTCTTTAGCTGGTGCACTCACTAGTGACTATACATACATGCAAAAGTGTATTCACGTGTTTTATTCCAACTACATCACACCCCTTAGAGTATAAAGGGGCATCACCATCCTGCATTTTCTTCATTGTAGAACCTCTTCATACTCATTGATGTTGTAATAGGTGTGTGTGTGGGGGTGCTTTCAACACTTTCTTCAAGCAGCAAAATGAGTCATGCACATTCTCATATGGGCTCTGGTTTGTTATTTTGCACCTTTTCATGATCTTTTATCCTTCCTCGCACCTTGCATAAATTTTATCTCTAGATTGCTATCATTCAATTATAGGACCTTTTTCTTTATATTTATTTGTTATTCAGGTCTTTTGGTAAGTCATATTTATAATCTTTTCCTCTAACTTCTTGCATTTTTTTTAATTCCAATGTTGATATTCTCGATCCTTTTAAAGGATTATCATTATTTTGTCCCCATGTTTTGAAATCTATTAGTAACTATCTTCAAACTTGTTATGTCATTGAGTAGTAAGCTTTCTTGCTTACAATTTGATGGAATCCTATGGAGTTCACATCACAATTGCAGGTAGTAGAACCACTCAAAAAGCTTTTGAGTTTGGGAAGACACATGTAGTGAGGCCCAAAGGAAAACACCAAGCCACTATAGTTTGGTTGCATGGTCTTGGTGATAATGGATTGAGGTATGGATGTCATTTCTTCAATATTGTCATGGGCCATGTTAACATTGCCATAACTATTAGTTATTCATTTACTTACTGGTTCTATATTTACTTTTCCTTTGTAGATCTTTTCGATTCTTATTTCCTTTCTACTGCAATCTTTTAATGTTTTATAATATTTACCTTTTTCTTTCCCTAACTTCTCCTTTTGCTTTTCTTTTTCACTCTGCTCTTTCTTGCTTTTGGTTTCGAAACAATATAAAGTTGAGGCATAAGTGAACATGGGAATGAGTTCTTTTTCTTGTTGAACTTTCACACAATCTAATCACATAAAAATTGTGTCTCTTAAGTAAGTCATAATCGATATTGGTGAGTACTTCGAAGGCAGAGATATATACAATTCTTTGCATGACCATGTCACGTGAAAATTCAACTTGACAAGATTAATTCATGTAGACATTTTTCGTTTAACCCTTACACCCAACCCCAAACCCAAAAAGTATTTCAACAGTTCAATTTTCTACAAACTAAATGTTTGGTTAGGGAGCTCAAAGAGTTTATAGGTTGGATCTAGTTTTCACTACTTTCAAATTCCAAAAGTGTCCTATTCTTATTCTTTTTGTGTGTTACCCCCATTCACTTGCTTCAAGTACACAATCCGTTTATGAATGATGGAACTTTTATGAGAAAAATACAAAATATATCGGTGGGATCCAAAATGGAGTTGTCTTGAGTTGAATGTTCAATATTGGACTTCTTTTTGCATAGATTCTACATGGAATAAATTCTATTGAAGAAAATTGTGATTTTAATTCTTGGAATCCTGATTGTGAAGTGCATATATTAAATTCTCAATTGGGGGACCACGAATTCACTTGTTTTTCCACCAACTGAATGGCTAGACATGACTTTTGATAGAAGAATATATTTTAAGAATAAAAACTGGTACATTCTGGTAATGTTCTTTATAGTGTTTAGTGTTGTCATAGATAATATCATTGAGTTTGAGTACTTCAATGCTTGATTGAGTACTTTATTCTAGAAAATGTTGGCTGGGAAACTATTAGCTCCTAATTGATGTCAAATTACAAGTTTGTCTGATTTTGAGCCTTGTTTTGTTGCAGCTCATCTCAACTCCTTGAATCCCTTCCGCTTCCAAATGTAAGAATTTTACATCTTGAATTAGTTTGAAATTAACTTAATTGCTTATGTAAACTATATTCTCACCCCCCATAACTATGATAACTTTGGGGGTTCTAGAATTTGATGTTTTTCACAAATATAATATGATGTAGATAAAATGGATTTGCCCAACTGCTCCTACCCGTCCTGTGGCGATACTTGGTGGCTTTTCCTGTACTGCATGTAATGTCAAAATCTTATTTTTCTCATACTCTATCTGGTTTAAATCAATAGTATGTAACCCGAAAACTTTTACAGTAAAATACAAGAAAAACTCTAACTAGTGTATTGGTTATTAATCAGGGTTTGATATGGGAGAACTTTCAGAAGATGGTCCAGATGATTGGGAGGGTTTGGATGCCTCAGCAGCACATATTGCTAACTTGTTGTCAACAGAGCCAACTGATGGTATTTTCTAGCCTAAATAATAATAAACTAATAATAAAACCTCAAAAATTTGCAATTCCACAAGGTCCCATAATATCATTTCTACACTAGGATGAGTTAAAAAAATTGATCAATCTTTAATTTATTACCAAGTACATTCATCTATAATTCTGGGTTGGGTCTGTATCCTTGAAACAAATCCAATTTGGATATAGATGTTATTGATATCTTGAAGATTGATTATGTTAAACAATTCATTATGTGATAGTGAAAGTTGGTATTGGAGGCTTCAGCATGGGTGCAGCAATAGCCCTATACTCTGCAACTTGTTTTGCCATGGGAAGGTATGGAAATGGCATCCCATACCCTGTTAACTTAAGAGCAGTTGTTGGATTAAGTGGTTGGCTTCCCGGATCAAGGTATATTACAAGATTACTTGTTCCACAGGCATTCCCAATAATCTATGAACTAAATTCACATGGTTGACACTAGTTGGAACCTGTTATTTGTAGGAGCTTAATGAACAAGATAGAAGTGTCACATGAAGCAAGAAAGCGAGCAGCTTCGTTGCCCATTTTGTTGTGCCATGGAATTAGTATGTATCTATAAATCTTATATGTTGATGCCTTGTTCCTTTTTATTTTAAAGGAATGTTTATAAATTAAAATCCATTTTATTGCTTAGGATTCTAATATGGCTATCTCCAAATTTATTGTGTAGGTGATGATGTAATCCTTTGCAAATACGGAGAAAAATCTGTTCAATCCTTGTGTTCAGCGGGGTTTCGGCATGTTGTGTTCAAATCCTATGATGGGTAACTTATATTTTATTTGAAATCATCCCACTAATTGAACATGGATCGGTTAAAGCAGTTGCCCAACTTTTGGTTTGTCATGTGTGCAGGCTTGGTCATTACACAGTTCCTAAAGAGATGGATGAGGTTTGCACTTGGTTTAATTTAAGGCTGGGGCTTGAGGGGTCCTCATAAGTGACATAATTTGTATCAGTCAGGGAATGGTTGTAAAAGGTATATGGAACAACACTAGGGAAGGTGGGGAGACACATATGCACAAATAGGTAGATCATGAAAAGGCTAATGGGCATGTATGTAATGTGTGTGTATATATATATATAATTTATTTTCTGGGTCGGTTTTTGTCATGTTCTTCAACAATAAAGATCTACATGTATTTTCTATGTATTTTCCTCTTATTATTGTAGAGCCTAGGGACTGAATTAGTTGTACTATTTGAGAGATTTTAGTTATTATTATTCTAACAAAGCAAGGATCTTTGCCTCCTTATTTCTCAATTTCAAAGAACATGTGATTAGAATTGTCAATATCCATAATTAATGTTTACTTTTTCTTTTAAAAAATTTGGGGTAAAATTATTGACTATAACATCACGTACAAAGGAAGAAGGCTAAGCTTGTAGAAAGTAGTTACAAATACATTCACTTAAGGTGGTCACAAATACTTGTGATTAAACACTTTGCCTCGACTTGTGTTCTTGACAACTTATCAAATAACATATGTCATTGTCGTTTTATTTAGATAAAATCACTTGAAACCATCAACAGTTCCAAATAGCCCAAAAGAAAAGACATTGTTGTTATAACTACAAGCTGAGATTGAAATTTAGTAAGCGTAGGCCTTGGGACAATAGACACTTAAAATGTTATGCACTCTCAAGAAAGTTGAATAACAAACTTATGTGGGCACTTGGTTTTGGCATCAGCATGCATAAAAAATTTAAACTCCAAAACTCAACACATACACCAGACATGTTGGACAACATAATTTTCCAACAAAAGGCATCCTACCAAGACCAAGGTGTAATTAGATAGGATGAGTTACGTAACGAGGTTGGGGTGAATCAATGTAGCTAGCCAAGGGATTATCCCTAATTTTTTAGGAAAATACCTAGGCTCTTAATACGTTATTGCAATTGCAAATAAGATATACAATTAATGGTTTCAAATAATTGTTCAGACTACACAACAATTATTTTAAGATATACAATTTAAAATAAGATTCCAACAATGATATTTGGATTTACACAACACAACGTGAAAATAATAACAAGTTTCATTTCATATATGATTATTATCAGCAACAACCTACATTTTTATTTATTTCCTTTTACTGAGAACTACTCATTATTGTCACCTATGTTATTTAAGAAAATTATGCTCACATTAAGAGCAATCAAGCATCTCTATTATGAGGCAATAATAATAAAACCATAAAGAATAAACTTACCTTGAAAGCTTTTACAATAGCAACATATAATGATAATTGTAACTCATAAAATTGCCACACATTAATTAAAATTAAAATTTTAATATTTGTAATAAATTTCTATAGACCATAGAGAAAACTAAGCTAACAAAAAATATCATCAATTAGAAAAATTCTTTTGAAACTTAATTGCATAGTATATAATATGAGTGAGTAAAGGCCATAACATAGGTCATCATAATTAAATTTCAGGCCAGCAACAACAAATTACTTTTTTTCTTCTTGCTTTAAAATTAAAGAACAATGAATTTTTTTTATAAAAAAGATAAAATATTGTATATAATTCAGAAATGAAAGATAAATGCATATATGATTGACAAAGTATTTCTCTTACTTTAATTAATAATGTTATTCCGAAAAAGGTGAATAATTTTTAAAAACTAAAGAAGAGATGTATATCATTTAAATAAACACCAGGTTATTAATTAGGTGAATATAATTTTTCCTATATAAAAAGATTAAAAAAAAAAGGAATGTTATCAACATACTTCTCTTAATATATTTTCTTATTAATTAATTTATTAAAAATTAAGAAAAAAAAAGTCATTAAATAAGATAGGGTGTGAGACTTACTAATTCTTATATTTTTAAATAAATTTGAATCAATAAAAAGCTATTCAAAAGAAGATGTCAAATAATATATTTCTAACACTCCATTGATCCTTATAAAAAAAATAAAATATTATTTATGATTAGGGATACCTCTTTGAATAACTTATATTTGACTCTTATTTTTTATTAGATTCCTTTACTCCTAAACATGTTTTCATAAAATTTAAAACCATTCGTTCTCCATATAAAAAATAACTATTAACTTTTACTAATTTATATGATTATTTGCTCTCGTCTCATATTTCACAATTTTTTTCTCATATAATCTTCTCTCGAAACGTTCCAAAATATAACTTAAAAAAAATAGACTAAATGCTAATTTAACTTTATAAAATCATGATAATTATTTTTCATTTATGTGTACTCTATCGGCCATATTACTATAAAATAAATAAATTTTTAATATTTTTTTTAAGAACAGCTTTTGATATATTTTTATTTAAAGGTAGTTATTGAATTTTTTAAGAAATAATTTTAATTTAATTATTTAAAAAATATTTTTTTAAAAACCATGCTTTTAAAAAAAATTAAATTTTAAATAAACTGCCCATGATTGTTGAAAAAAAAAAAAAGAGAGAGAGAGAGACTCCAATATATTTGGCTATAATGGTCAAATTTTTGAATGATAGTGTTCTAGAGAATCTTTACTATTTCTATTTCTTAGTAAATTATATTGTTAAAATGGTAGATGACATTTACAATGTAATTTGAGTTTATATTATTAAAGAAGTTAACTAAATAATTGATTGTTTTGCTATTTCTTAATTTGAGTTCTATGGAATATTGTTAAAGAAGTTCCCAGTTCTCTTACTAGTATGATCGAGACATTTCGTGTCTCTATTAAAGATAAAATAAAATAAAATTAAGCAATAAATATAAATTAATTTAATATTATAATTAATCAATTAATTTTAAAGTTTTAATTTTAAGAAAAATATTATATTTTTAATTTTTTAAAATGAAAAGTATAATGATCTACTTTATATATTAGTATATATGTTATTTATTTCGATTCTCCACTAGTTAGATTCATTTTTTTCCTGTCGATAAATCTGATGTAACTCTCCTTTATGATTCTTAAAAGTTTTATTGGGCTTTAAGCCTCCTATTTCATATAAAAAAAATTAAAAAAAATGACGGATTTGAATCCTAAATTTCTTAAACCCTAAAACACTTGTTGTTTCTCAAATTATTCCCTCCCTGCGAAGGAGAGTTCAAACTTGGGAGAAGCAGTTTCCATGGAAACCAAAAAGGCGAAGAAAAGACAAGCAACTTGCGATCCTCATCTCCCAGCCACAACAAACGGACTCCATTTTGGTAAGAATCATATAAGTTATAACGTTTTCAATTTTTACGTGTCTTTTACTCAAGTGTAGGCATAATTTGTGTGACAAATTGATGAACTCACAATAGTTAGTACAAGCTTTTTGCTATTCAAATTTGAATTTTCCTATTAATATACGATTCGTGAAAATTAGAATCTGTATTCCTGTAAAATTCTTGTTCGAATGACAAATTTTAGATAGCATTTAGGTTTGCTACTGGCTAAACTATTTTTACTTGAAAATCCGTTAATGTTAAAGCATGTAAAGATTTACTGTTTGTGTAGATGAGTCCTATCATCATTCTGAGGAGTATCGATTGATATTTATTCTTATACTGAAATCAGATGTAGAGCAAGGTGAGGTTGCAGATGGAGTCCTTCATGATGTTGATTTAAGTGAACTAACTATGGGAGAGAAACTTGCTGGTCTCAGTTTGCCAGATGAAAACAAATTCAGGATTGATAATGAGCTTGATTCTTCTGTCCCAACTAAGCCTCCGAGTGCAGACTCTGTACATGTTTTGCTTAGACAAGCATTAAATGCTGATGATCGCACCCTTTTGCTAGATTGCTTGTATACACAAGATGAGAAGGTTCTTATATTACTGACTTATGTATATTTAGAATAAGAAGTTACCTACCTTTCCAGTTTTTATATGATGTGCATGATGAGTTGATGACTAATATAGCTCCTTTAATCCTTTTGCAGGTTATTACAAAGTCAATTGCACAGTTGAACCCATCGAACGTCGTCAAATTCCTCCACTCTCTCATATCCATTACCGAGTCTAGGTATGACACATCACAGTGGAATTTGGAACATTTATCTTTAAGTTAAACTTTTAACTTATTTGTTTCAAGCCTTAATGAATACAGTTCTGTTATTGCATGAATAGCCACTTATTGAATTCAAAATCTTTTAAAAGCTATTTGACAAGGATTATTTGAGACTTTTCTTGGGATATAGCTACATGCTATACTTTTACTACCAACACTGGACTTTTTTTTGGTGCTGTGGGCGGGGGGTGGGGGGTGGGGGAGTAGACGTAGGATAAAACTGTAACACTCAAGTAATATTGGTGGAGAAATCACTGGCTAAGAGATATTGAACTCACCCCAAGGAATGATGGTTTTCTGTTAACAATTAGGAGTTAGGACATTTGAAGAAAACTCCTATTATTTGGCGAAAACGGGTCAGTCCTTATACTTTGGAACCCTTTTATATATGACATAAACCCTAATTAAAAATAAGTCCTTCCTTTGTAGTATATACTATAATTCAAATAAAAAGAGAGTAAGACTAAAATATGAAGTGAGGCTGCCAAAATACCTATCATTATTCATTAACACTTCGCATTTACAGATTATTGAACAGAAACTTGACATATAATTGTAATTTGTTATTAGAATTTACCCTTTGTCGTGCATCAAAAAATTTTCTATTAAAAAAAATTGCTGTCAGATTCTGCACCAACTCCTGATGCTTTTATTTATAAGCTATTCTCTCGTTATTTTAGGGGTGCTGTAATGGCATGTGCCCTTCCATGGTTCAAGTGTCTAATTCTACAGCATGCAAGTGTGATAATGTCACAGGAATCTTCGTTACATGTTTTGAACTCATTGTATCAGGTAGGGTCTGTTATATTATATATGATGTACTTGACAGGCTTTCTTTATATCACTCGTTTAACCTATGCTTTCCAAGTTACAAGTTCAAGATAAGATATATCATAAAGCATAATATCATATATGTATTTCATATCTGTGGATGTACTTGAGAAAGGCATTTTATTTTCAATTTGATTTCAATAAATTGATTTTTTTGTGTGGATATGCTAGAATTTGGCAATGCATCTTCATCAGTAGTTTAATAAATCAGTTGGATTTAACAATAGAAATAATCTATACCAAGTTTAAGAATATTGCTGAATAATTCAATTACAGGTGCACCTTAGGTAGGCTTCATTTGGTTTGAGTAAACCGTGAATATTAGCACTTAAGCTTTTTGTACCCATACCATAGCGTTTTCCTTAATTGAATCTGTTGTTTTTGTCTAGTTGATTGAATCTAGAGTTTCGACTTTTGAATCTGCCGTTCATCTATCAAGTTGCTTAGACATTCTTTACACAAGGGTAAGTTTCTATTTTCCGCGTTTAAATGTGTTACCAGTATTTGGGATTGGGATCACTTATTCATGGTTTCTTTTAAACAGGTTGTTGATGATGAAGAAGTAGATGAAGGTGAAACAGTGCCAATTATCTATGAGGATGAGGATAGTGCAGAAGAATCCGAGGATCTGGAAAGTGATCAAGATGACAGTGATGAAGGATCTATTGAAGCATTTGAAGGAGTCAGTGATATTGAAGAAAGTAACGATATGATGAGCGAGTGATTTAGTGCGCTTCTTTTCAAGACTCACATAACGAAGCCCCGGCTGACATGTGGCAATCGGGTTTGCAGAAAATGATGTCTAAGTTAAACCAAAGGAAGTAGAATCTTGAAGCACGGTGAACTGAAATAGTAATGCGTGATTTTGCCTATTTTTGCACGCCCATTTGGTCACACCCAAACCATCACAATTTTGCCTAGTTTGAATTAAGACTAGTATATTGCACTGACAGCACAATTATGTAGCATTAGCAGCAAGTAAATTAAATTATACATCATACAATTCCATTTGAAGCGTGCGAGCAACGTTAATTTTAATTCGCCATTCGTGAGACACAAAAGTGTAAATGCACCTAAAAAGAAACAAACCAAGGCTATGGCATTATTATAACATAGTTGACATTAACAAAGGGAAATGGATATCATAAAACATACATGAAACTATGAAATAGAAAGTGCAGATAATAGTACTCCTTAGGTAGGAGGGAATAGCAGCTTATTTAAAAGTAGCTAGCTAGTGATTTCTGCGATTGTCTTGATCATGCTGGCCCAAGCCCAGGGTTTCCTTCACAGCCTCTGTAGCACCTTGGGCCGCACCCATCACCTTCTCCCCTGTCTGCTGAAGGAACCCTTGGGTGTTGTCCTTCCCCGACTGGGCTGATTCCTTCGTGGCCTGGCCCATCCCCGAAGCCTTCTCTTTAGCAGCACCTCTGTTCTCTTGGGCCTTCTCCTTGGCAGCTTGGGAAGTGTCGCAAGTCTTGTCCTTCGCCGATTGGGCTGTTTGTTGGGTCTTATCCTTTGCAGCTTGGGCTGTTTGCTGGGTCTTGTCCTTCGCAGCTTGGGCCATTTCCTGGGCCTTGTCCCTTGCAGCTTGGGCCTTGTCCCCAATATTGCCCATCATCTGGTTCGTCTTTTCCTGACCCACAATGGAAGTTAATCTCTTTCTTTAAACGATTTGGCCATAAAATAAAAACAAACAAATACTTGTTTTTAACGAGGTTATTTATTCAAATATAAGGTAATCAATCATACTTGTGGTTAAAACGTTTTTCTCACACCTCGTATAAATCTCTATTTTTTATTCTAGATAAAAGATGTGTTCTAACTAACATTGAGGTTGCATGAAAAGAATAAAATAGTTGTAATAGATTGTTACCTCAGTTCGGCCCTTGGTTTCACCAGCTTCATAACTTTGGTTATGGGATGCCATGTTTGTTTTCTTGAAAGGGAATCTCAACTCAACTCTCCTTAATATTAACAGTATCTTTTATCAACTATTGCAAACACCTGTGACTGACTATGTTTGAATTGCATTCTTAGTATTTATAGCATTTCATGCCTTCTGTAGTATTACCACGTGTCCTACTTCAAGACACGTGTAAGGCACGTGCCGCTCTTAAGATTCACTGCCCCTTAGAAGATTTTTATCAGCCTCTGGAGTTTCGCCACATTATTTACTTTTCATCATTTCCTTTTTTCAATTTTAATTGCCATATTGTCATGTGAGATAAACAAAAGGAAGAAAGATAACATCAAATCCTACCGATACACCCTCTTCCGCATTCTTTTAAATACATTTTATTATTCTCTTTCAAATATATTTTATTTGATTAATTAAAATTTATTAAAAAATATAATTTAATGAAATTAATCTTATTTAATATTTTTTTACTTTCTAATTTTAATAAATTATTATCAATAAAAATATGTTAAATAAAATGAATTAGAAAATATATTGTTAATATTTTTAATATAATAATAATAATAAGGAGGAGGAGGAGGGTATAAAACACTTAATTTAATTATCTGTTTAGTCAATGACTCTGATATGAATAAACGTGAGTAAATTTCGTAATTCCTCTAAAATTGTGCAGCTGTAGTTAAACTTAAAGAATAATCCTCAATTTTGATTCTAGTACTCGTTTGTTCTCTTATATAAGTATCGAATTCATGTTAAATTTATTATAAAAATATTAAATAATTTTCTTTTTAATTAAATAATTTTTTGGTATGTAAAATAGTAGGGAAAAATGTTGAAAGATATAATAAGTGGATATAACATGAGAAAAATATGGGTAACATACTCACTATGTTAGACACTATGCATAAAAATTAAACTCTCTTGTTTTTTTGTTTTGTTTGTGAAAGACATGGTTGGCGTTGGGCCAAGCAACAAAGATACCGACCAAACAAAAAAAAAAAGCAGAGAAAGCAATTAGTAAGCAGAGTATGAGAAACGAGAAGAGTTAATAGGAATTAAGAAGCAGGTTTAGGGCATGGATTAAATAAAAGAGAAAAAGCATTAATTTAATGAGGAAGAACAAGAGAAACTGTTTGTTTACTTTATCGAGTTGAAGGTTGGAGCCGAAGAAGGCGAAACGAGAGAGACAGAGAGATTAATCGATTAAGGGAAGGGTTTAGTTGAGTGAGGGTTTTGAATTCGCAGAATCGATAATGTCTCTGACGAGCGTGAAAATGTCTTCGGAAGTGTGGTTAAGTTGCGTCACTCACGCATTGTCCACCGAAACCGAAGAAATCATGGGCCTTCTCCTCGGCGACATTCAGGTAAAACCTAATTCAACTTTCCTTCGCTATTCTCCATTCAATTCAATTCAACTCGCTGACTTTCGAATTCCACAATTCAGCATTCCAAAAACGGCAGCGTCACGGCATTGATATGGGGAGCGTCGCCGCAAACGAGGTCCGATCGCCGCAAGGATCGCGTCGAAACGAATCCCGAGCAGTTGGCCGCGGCCTCCGCCCTCGCCGAGAGGATGACCTCCGCCACCGGCAGAACCACCAGAGTCATCGGCTGGTACCACTCGCACCCTCACATTACGGTTCTCCCTTCGCACGTTGACGTGCGGACTCAGGCAATGTATCAGCTTCTCGATTCTGGATTCATTGGCTTGATTTTTTCATGCTATAGTGAGGATGTAAACAAGGTTTGTCTTCACTCTTCAATGCATGGTGAAAATTGAAAATTGACAATTAACATGGAATGACAGCTTTGTTGGACTGTGTACAGGTGGGAAGGATTCAGGTCATTGCTTTCCAGTCCTCTGATGGGAAGCAGAGTTCCATTTCACGGCCTGTGCCTTTGTCTCCTGTAAATAGAAGCTCTGTTATTGATATTGATTCGTCGCCCAGTTCCTCGGAGAATGTCTCTGTGCGATCTGGTTACTTTAAGGCAGATGGCACTGAGCAAGACACCGGGGATTCGACAAGTGTTGGTGCTAGTAAGGTATAATTTGTTGTATCTCGAATTGGTTTTAAGATGAGTGTTGTTGCTAGTATGGTATAATTTGTCGTGTCTCGAATTGAATAGGCAACGGTTTTTAGAATGTAGGAAAAACATGGTGCAGCTTATGCCTTGTTGAATTTGTAAGACTAGGGTGTTTCTTTGTTAAAATTCAGTTCTGTTTGTTTTCTGCTTTTCTATCTTCGTTTTTGAACAAAATGTCTTACATGACCTTGCAGAGTGTTTTTTTAATGTTAAGATACTGTCATGCCGGAATGTTTTTTTAGTGTTCCCTTCCCTTCCAGTGTGGTGTTGTGATGTATTGATAGTATGGCAAAGTTTTCTGTGCAAGATACTCGAACCAACAAGCTTTAGAATCCCATCTTCTTTTCTACATCTGAAAAGCAGAAATTGGATTGAGTGATGGGAACTGAGATCCAAATGGGTTAGGAAGGATCTGCTGATAGATTGGAGGCAGTTATTATTAGGGGTATGTATATATGTGTGTGTGTATATGTATGTATATAACTTATTGTGTATTAGTAATTCTGTATGGGAAACTGCATGATGGCAGCTTTCATAGAAAATAACTGATGTAAGTTATGTATTAGGAGGATTAAGGCTAATACTAGGGGGTGTAATTAAGAAATTAGTTATTTGTAGTTTGTCAGTCCAGAATACTCTCTATAGGAGACTTTTTGTCGTTGGACAACAAGTATATTATCTATGATTTTTGTGTTCAGTATAGTATTTTACTAGTTTATCAATTTTTGTTTTATCGTATAATCAATCACCCTCAGCATGTGGCTAAACTGCTTTTTTTTTTTTTTTTTCTTCCTGAAAGTAGTTTTACTTGAGGATAATGTAATTCTTTTCCATTATAATGGGCCAGTTTGTTTGAAATTAAAAATAAGTGTTTTTAAAAAATTGCTTTTAGAAAAACAATTCTTTAAGAAGCAAGTAAAAGTCGTTTCTTAAAAAAAAAACAAAGAACATGTCTTTTTTTCCAAATAAGAGTTTAGACAAACATGTCAAAAGTAGAAAATTGATTATTTTATTAAAGAAAAGTTTTTTAGGAAAAAATAGTTTGAACAAACTGACCCAATGCTCACTTGTGTATATACCTTTTTGTGTTCATATGGCAAAATGAGGGTATAACCTGAAACGCAAACACTCCAGCTTCATCTCGTGGGAAATGAATTCTGTCCATTGAGACTGCCCTATTAATAAATTAGACTTGTTTCTTGTTCTGTACAGGATAAAAATACTGCATTCTGTGTTTCCTTTTTTTTTTTTAATGTATATTTATGCAATTATATATTTTGGCTAGGATGGGGGAAGATCAGACTTAGGGAATTTCTTCGCTAATGCTGATGCCAACTATCTAGGGAGAGATAAAAGTGGAGGAAACTACCATCTCAACAATTTGGAGTCCAACACAGTTGATGTTGATCCCATGGATATGTCAGAAAGTATGCAGGAGGCTATGCATCGTTCAAATTTGGAAATGAGGTATAGAATATTGATGAGTATATAATTGACCACTGATATATTTATCAACTGATATTTTTCAGGCCTAATTTTGGTATTGCGATTCAATCATGTGATTCATGTCCCCTTGAAACATAGGGGAACATGGTGACGGCTGTTTCAGTTCTAAAGCCTCAAGTACCTGTGACTTGATAAGGATGTGGATAGCTGTTATAAAGACAGACAGGAATATTATGGGAAGAACCCAGTATCCATTTGTCCTGAACAATAGTTGGCTTCTGTTTGAACATAAATTCTAGCCTGCCTTGAAAACATTCCCTCTAATGCTTCTCAGCGATGATTCCTCTTTGGTTATCTAAAACTTTCCTTCACACATTTGCGCCAATGTGTATCACAGGCCATTAATATCTTATTACACCATAAATTTTCTATTAATGTAATCCCATAATGGGGATAGGCATTCTTTGAATACTTCTCAATATCTGTTGGTTAAAGTGTAAATGATAAATAGATGCTATAATTGTAGAGCATCTCTTTAATATAAAATAGTAGTACCTCTTTCTGTCTTCTTTGTATTATGATTGGTCAGGTCAACCATATTTAATCATTTATGAGGTTGAAAAGATAGTTTCTCTCAATCTTGGGTTTTAAATTGGCTTTTATTGGTTGCAGTGGTGCAGAATATGTAAGAAAAGAAATTCCTCTTCATGTTTTGCCAGCCCCATCACTAATCAACCTTGATTCACCACTATCGTCATACACAGATCTGCAACGTGTACTATTTGAAGAGGAGCAAAATGCTTATAATCAAGCCATCTCACAAAATATGAGGTGATAATTTGGTAGACTATATGCTCAATCTTAATACTTAAATGAAGATTTTATGGAAGTTTTTTTTTTTTGGGGTGGGGTATTGAGATGGGAGCATTTTATTCACATTAATTATATATCATCATTTTTTTACTGTCTTTAATTTCCTATGTGCCATTCATTTGTACTTCGCAGAGATGGGAAAGTGCATCCACTGACTTTCATACACCATACTTCAACTTATCAGGCTTCCTTGTGCAAGTTGATTGAATATTGGTCAGAGCAAAATGTCCATTTTTCTATTCCTCTCTTTCGTCTTTATTACTACTTCTCCAATAATCATTTACTACTTTTCTGACTTTACAGTTTAAGTCCTGCAATAAATGCACTTCAAGATCGACTGAGAGAGAATGAAATTCGGGTATTTAACTATTTATCAACTTTTATAGTTGCATCATGATAGTTTTTGATTGACCACATTACTAGCTTCTAAAAGTTTAAGGGATTTTGGATATATATTTCAAATCCTTCTAGCCCAATCCTCTCAATCTGTTATTTGATGCTTCAGTAAATTTGAGATTTTTTTTGTCAACCAGGACTCTACGTTTGTTCAATCATTCTAAACATGTGTTGCACTTATGTTTTTGATATAACAGTTAGCATTTCTGAGTGAAGAAGCCAAAAGTCTGGAGGCTGAGGCATATAGAGGGAGTGAGGCAGGTTTGGGATCTCCACGTCAAGTTGCATCTCCTGTACATCGAGGAGGTTCCTCCCCTGGTGTGAGAAACTTGCAAGGTTCTCCTGAATCACTCGGTTCTAGGAGTGTAGCTAGTCCTAGTAGCCGGAGCAGAAAAGGATATTAAAGCGACACTGTCTTTGGATGTAATGCTTCAACCAATATAAACGATGATAATCTATGATGGTTTTGCTAAAATGGGATGTTTAATGCGTAGAATGTGCATGGAAATGGTATTGCCTCATCAAAGTTTGCTAGATGAAAATGATGCTAAATGAAGTATTCTGCTAGTGAGTCTAATAGTGTAGAAATGGTGATTTCATTCACTTGGATGTCGCCACGGACTGATCCGGATCCTTGGGCTAATGAAGTTAAAAGCTGATGAGGGGAGAAAGAAAATTGTGTGCACAGAATCGTATACTGTCGCAATTTGCTGGTATTTTCAACGTGGAAAAGGATTTTTGTAAAAAAAAGAAAGAAAAAGAAAAAAAAAAAAAAGAAGTTTAATGACAAGTGATTTGGTTAAGCATGGCCAAACGATGGAAAGGGATACTGAAATAAATGATAAACATAAACTATTTTTTCATAATCCTTACCCAGCATTAGCTGGATAGTATTTGAAGATGTAACTGGGGCTTGCTTGCCTCGACAACACTTTCAATTTACCCTTATTATGTTCTACGATGATAACATGAAGAAAAAGATCCTTTTTGTCAGTGTGTTTGCCTCTGGTTCCCGTTGCTCAAGTCGTAGAATTCGGTTTAGGTTGCCAATCCCATGGGCCATGGCTAATTAGTTCAACTTGGGTCATTTTTATTCACAGCCCAAAATACGAGAAAAAAACAGTTGAAGATCCCTTCATTTCACTAGATCAAACATCATTAACAACTGCTCTCTCTTGTGTGTGAGATCATGACGGCCATTGACTCGATGAGCACAATCATTCCTTGAGATTGAACACAGGTTTGCACCCTAGTTCACCCCAACCAAATATAGTGACTAGTTTGAATGTTTGATAGTCCAGATAAAAAGTAATAATAATAAATTATCATAATTTATTTTTAATTTCTTGTTTGGTGAGTTGATATGATTAAAAGGTTTGATAACATGACCGTAATAGGAATTATTGTAATTTAAAATAATATTTATTGATTTAAATTTAAAAGCAATAACATGATCATAATAATAATAATTTAAAATTTAAAATAATAACCTCGCTCTCATGTCTATCTATAAATCTATGTAAACTGTACTTGCTTAGTGGATGGAAATCTTTTGGTGTCGAGCCTCGAATCCAAGACATTGTAATTACGGTAGTAGTAGTTGAAAAACTTACCAACAAGTTAGGCTCAAGATCAACCACTCATGGAAATCTAAATTTTCCAATGGTTGTTAGATCAAATTAAATTTAATGATTTAATTATACTCAAATGAAAAAAATAAATTGGTAACATTAATAATATTTATTGCATAATCCTTACTCAACTGAATAAAATTAACTGATTTATACACTAATTAAGAAAGTTAATTAATTTGATAAAGCTAATTATTATCATTTAATTTTGTTAATTTTAACTAAAAATATATTTTTCTGTAAAATAAGCTCGTATTTTATGTTCGTTGCCTTCTCTTAATAATAAAAAACAATTTGAAAAAAAAAGTCAACAATTGAAATTACTACTTTAAAAAAATAGAAATTAATAATTCCAAATCCAATTTGAATTTGGATTCCAATTACCCACAGAAGAATGTTTTGTTCGAAAACTACGAAAATTAAATTTGGATTTTTATGATGTGAGAAAAAAATAATTTAAAAGATAATTATATTTTTTCTTCTTTTTATAAAGTGTGGTTGTATATTTGAATAACTTTGTAATCAAATATACAAATTTATATTCTATACCTTCCTTCATTGAAATTTAATATCAAATATAAAAATCATTAAAAACATAATCTAAATTAAATGAAAAATATTTTAGAGATATTAATTATATAAAATCTTAACAAACTTATTTATATTTTGATCAACTATTCATGCAGTATTAATATATATATATATATATATATATATATATATATATATATATATATATTCTATTTGAATATTGTTTTTTTTATTAAAATTAAAGTTTTTTTTTTTAAATAGAGAAACTTTTAAAAATACTTCTAACTTATATTCGAATAAAAGTATTTTTTATAAATTACTAGATATACACACATATAAATTAAAATAGTTCTACATTTTGTAAATGTTTCACTTTTTATTACATTTATTATCATTTGACTATTCTTATCTCATAAATACTTCACTCAAACAATTTATTTTGTAATTCTCATATTAAACAAACCATCTATTATCTAGCAATTTGTAACTAAATATAAAATGATATATATATATATATATATATATATATATATATATATATTATCTTTAAAATTTGAAATATCACTTATATTATTTTTATATTTGCTTCAATATTTTTAACTTTTTATCTCTTTGAATATATCATTTTCATACTTTTAAGATATTATAAATAATTAAAAATAATTTTATATCATAATAAAAAACATCTATCTAAAATACAATTTATATATATATAATTATTTATTAATTATAAATTTATCTATAACAATATGAAATAAATAATTATCTTTTACATTGCATATGGACTAAAAATTTATTAAATGAATGGCTTTTATCTCCATGTGTATCTATAAAAATGTTATTAAATAAAAATACCTAATTTTATTTAATACTTATCAAAGTTTATAACAATATTTTTTAAGATACATAGCCATTAAATGCATAGTAATTAAACTCATTTTAAATATATAAAAAAGATGTAAACAAACACATGTTTATAGATAAATTAATCAAAATCAAAATAAAAATGTTGTTAAAATTTAAAAGTAGAGTTGACCCACTAGAAATTTGATTTGCGATATCTAAATATACTATTATTAGAGAGAAGGTAAAATTACAAGTGTAGCCCTGCCCAGCTGTAACCGTCAATCTTGGTTCATTCATTCGTTCCATGTTGTCTGTCTTCTTTTTTCTTTGCTCTTCCAAGTTTCAAGTCTTATGCTATTCACTTCCCAACCCTTTACCCTTTACACGCTCCCAATGGCTTCATGTGAGTTTTCCCTCTTTTTTTTCTTTCTTCTAATTATAAATTACAATTGCTACTTCATAAAGGTAGAAGCTTTTTCATTCCACACCCTTTGTGCTGTCCATAATTTTATCTTTTGCATGTGCTTTGCAATATCAGAGACTGTGGGTGGAGTTGGAATATCCAATGCTGAATTTCATACCAAAATTTATGTATCTCCTTTTTCATCCTTTTCAGCGCGTAATTAATTATTAAGATGGCAAATGTCATGTTTGAGTTATCTATTATCTAATTTGCTTTCTACTGATGCTGGGTTCTAATTTTAGATTAGATAAATAACAAATTGTGACTTAAAATAGGCGGAGCAACATAAGTAATCATGATTAAGAATAAAGTAGATTGCCACATAAAGGGTAGGAAGAATTTTAAAATTCCTAGGTTTGAATCCTGTCGCCGTTTTTGTAATTCCTATAGAACAAGAAAAGATTGATGTTAAATTCATGAATTGCTGCAGCCTTCGGGTTTATGTCTTTCCATTTTTCTTTTCTTTCTTGAATCTGAATATTTCAATAAACAACTTGATTGGTTGGCTTCCAATATCTTTTTTTTTTTTTTTTGGTTTTATGTTGGTGTTTAAAGCTGCTTGGTGCCTTGGTATATTCATTCCATGACTTAAGCTTAGCAGATTGTTGCGGATAGTTCTTCTTGTCCTTTAATTTGTGATCCCACTGGATTCCTGTTCTTCAATTCAGGAGTATACGTGGGCTTTCTGTTCTAAGCCTCAAAGATGGACTGCAAAGTCGAATAAATAGGACTTCAGGAGTATGTGACTGATTTATGAGAAAAGAACATTGGTTATAACAACTTCCATTGCCAATGCAAAGAATATGTGTTTCCATGAATAGCACTTTCATGTGTAAAACTAAAAATATAATCCTAATTAGTGTTGAAATGATATTTATCAGCACCATGATCACATCTACTGCACTCACTTTCTTCATTCTAAACTCTGTCAAAGACGCTATGTAGTCTAAGAAGCTATCAGAATTTCCTATTATTTTGTTTTTTCTTAAGTATTTTTCTCTTTTATATCATCAAAGCATTTTGTTGGTGTGAATTTGTTTTCAATAAATCAGAGCATTGTTCAAATATGCAAGACAAATTTTGTAACATTTTAAAGAAACTTTATTTGTTCATCAATTATTATGTTGTCTTGATATGTAGATACTTACTAATGAAACTATGAAAGAACATTATGTAGTTTTTTTATACCACCAAATGGTTATTTAGATGTATTCCCTAAAAATAATGGCTATTTGCATCATTAATTCTATTGCAGGTAGCTTAGGGACCTCAAACATTAAACTATTGAACTTGCACTTTGGTGGAATAAAATTTGGCCTTTCTCAGCAATATGGTACAAGAAGCTGGATCAGTAGGCAGTCATTGCAGTACACTAGTTTGGTCATGTCACGACAGACAGTTAGGTTTTTAGCATCACCGAATGACCCATCGCCAGATATCGAATGTAAGTTATTCTATTTTTATTTTTATTTTTTTACATTTTTTTTCCTTGTATAGACTATCTAAAAATTTTAATTGCTATATTACTCTACTTAGGATAGTGCTTTTCATATAGAATCTGAGGAACTTCTATGGCAAAACGGTTACACTAGTTTGCAATTTGCTGTGATACAAGGAATATGGACACTAGACAGGAACTTGCACTAGTCTATGTTGGCTAATTTACAGTACTTAATATTTTGAGTAAAGACTGGAACTATTTAATATACCATTTAAAGCAACTGAATTGAAGTTTTGCACAAGGCAAAAGCCTATTAACTTGATATTTTGTCCTTTATTCTGACTTCTATAACATACTTTAAATGATTACACATCAGTTGTTACAAAGTCAGAAGAAGATTCTGAAGAGAATAAATCATCAGGCTTGACAAGTGAGCTGATTCCTAATTTTAATGAGGTTAGTGCTTGGAATATCTCATTGTCTATTCATCTATTTCTCTGCTCAATTGTCTGGAGCAATAACCATCTATAAAACAGATCCAAATTTGTGATGACATTCTTCTGTGGTCTGTCATCTATAACCTTATTTGTTAATTAAGTTTTTGACTACTTTTAAGGTTATTTTCATTTTTCAACCCTTGGTTTGACCTGATTTCTATTGACCCTGTTTGATTTATGAGTAAATTGCTTCATATTTATGAAACCATTTTATTTTATGTATATAATATTATGTGCTTTCAATATGTTGCCAGTATACATTTGGTCTAAAATTGGCCAACACCGTGCTTGAATTCTTGCCCTACATTAGGTTCTTGACCTTAAGCTCTTTCAGATTAAACTGGCAAAAATAAGGGTTCAGTTTGTGTCCGAGCTTATGAACCTACCAGATGTTTAACATCCTAAGGCTTGACCTACAGCACACTGGTCAGGCATGTGATCTCATTGGAATGCATCGTCACTCTCAACTGCAAGTCTATTTTCTACCATATCCTTGATGAATGGAAAATTTGAAGTCCTCGTGCCATTTACAAAGTCATGTATTTCTATATGCATGGATAATCTTCTTTTAAAATTTTAAAACTTGTAATCTCTTTACAGGTGGAGTTCCTGCTCACAAAATTATGTGACACAAGTTCAATTGGGGAGTTAGATTTAAAGGTAAGCACGATGAAGTTGAATCTTTAATTTCTTCATCGGCACAATATTATTCAATTTCTCTCTCATAATGGCATTAGATACATTACTTAAATCTTTCTTCCTATTGTTGTTTCTTCTCTTTATTGTCATCTGCCCAACCTCCAAATGATTTCAGCTTGCTGGGTTTCACCTGCATGTAGTGAGGGATTTGGGTGAAAATATTAAAACTCTACCCTCAGCGAGTCCTGCTTCTGTAAGTATAAATAATGTTCCAGAAACACCTAAAACAAATGGATCAGTTTCTACAACTTCGTTGGCCATCTCAAATCCAGTACCTTCTCTAGGGTCTATCCAGAGATTCCTAGACAAAGCTGCTGATGAAGGCTTGGTAATAATTCAGTCTCCAAAGGTAAGGATCTGAAACTTATACTTTACATTCTTTACATAATGCACTCTAAAACCGTAGAACAGGTTGGTTTCTTCAGGAGATCACGAACCATAAAGGGGAAGCGTGCTCCACCTTCATGTAAAGAGGTATAGTTGTTCCCAGCTTTTCTCTTTTCCTTTTTCTGGGGAAATCTTGTTATTCTTCTACATAATACATTGACACCTTTTGTGGATATAGAGAAATATACAACTTGTAAAAATTTATTTATTTTTTATGATTTTCTATCTCTATCTGTTTGACAATTAAATACATGATTATTAAATTGCATGTTTTGAAAACAAGACTGGTAGGTAGGTAATTCACAAAATTTGGTTAATTATTATTCTGGCTTTTGTTTGGTGTTTTTGATGAAGTTGTGCTGTGTATCAATTGACAGAAACAAAATGTTGAGGAGGGGCAGGTGATTTGTTATATTGAACAACTTGGTGGAGAGCTGCCAATTGAGGTTTGTGTCTTGACCTCTCTTCCAGGTTGCCATGATTATGATATGATTATTAACAGTTTCTGATTCATGTTTGTAGTCTGATGTGACGGGGGAGGTCATCAAGATACTACGAAAGGATGGTGGTTAGTTTCCTGAATCAATTTAATTTAATTAGGGTCTGTATTGATAAATTTCTCTAGAAACACTTCTAAGAGAGAAAAATAATAAGAAAAATAGAAATAAGCTTCTTGATGTGAGTTAAAAATAAGATTTTGTAGAAACTAACAGAAGAAAACTGCTACATATTAGGTTATGTATAATTTAATTTCAACTTATGGAAAAACTTGTTTCATTTTTTTTTTCGTTCTTATTTTACCTTCTTAAGAGGTGTTTGTGGGAAAGTTTACCCAAAAAGACTCCTACTCTCTAAGGACTAGACTAGGACTAGTACTGTGTGGTGTAACTCTTATTTGTGTTTGACAGATCCTGTTGGATATGGTGACGCACTTGTTGCAATATTGCCATCTTTCCCCGGAATAAAGAAGCTTCAATAGGTTTCATTTTTTTGAGGAAGAGACATCCCTTGCCAGCCATGCTGTAATTGACTCTACATATATTCTTTACTCTTGAGTTCCTGTGGTCCATAGCTTGTTTGTTTTTTTTTTTACTTTTAGTATTAGTTTTGCATCGCATAGACAATGGTAAAATAAAACAACTCTATTTTCTCATTCATTTTCTTGTTCCTGTTGTCACGCTCTTGCATTTTGGTTTGCAAATGGCCGTATATTCAAGACACTAGAACGAGAATGAAGTGATTTACTTGCAAAAACCATTTCCATAGCAATCGGCACACCTGTCTATCAACAATTTGTTTCTAAATTATATGTAGTTAAGGCTGCAAAGTAGCTGATTTAATTTAAAAAATGGTTATTAAAAATTTAAGTGACGATCTTAAATTATTTTATATTGAAATGCCATTTGCTAATTTATTGTATTAAATGAAAATGTTCACTTAATTTTTTTATTTGTACACTGATTTTAAATTAAAACAAGGTGTGAGTTATAACAATAACAATGTTTGAATATTATTGTTATTTATTTATTTAATCGTACTTTTATTAGATCTTTAATCATTTTTTTATGATTTTTATTTGTCTAACAATCATTATAAATATTAGTATTGTTATTTTCATTGTTAATATTTTTTAATGAAAATAACTTACTAATCTATGAGATTGGTGGTTATTTGTGGTAATTAATGAGTGTGCTTTATAAATACTTTTAATTTTGTTATGTACCTGGATCTTATATAATGTAAATAAGTAATTTTTCATATATTAAAGGCTAAAAACCTATTTTGGTCTCTTATAATAATTGTTTATTTTAATTTAGTCCTAGTTTTATTTTTTGTCTCAATTTGTTCTCTAATAAATTAATTGGTTGCAATGTGGGACTTCTGTCTAAATTATTTAAACGGAGTTAACTGTTGGCCACGTGGATGCCATGTAGATACAAAGGTGGATGCCAAATTTCTTGAAAATACCTGGAACCAGAACGACCCGTTCTGAAACCAGAACGGACCGTTTTGGGTGCACACTTGGTGTGTTAATTTTGCATCTGAAACGGGCCGTTCCAGATGCAAAATTAACACATCAAGAGTACAAAGGAACGACCCGTTTTGAAACCAGAACGGGCCGTTCTGGATGCAGAACAGCCCGTTCCAGAATTATAATAATTTTGAAAAATATTTTTTTATGATAAAAATTTTAAAATTACATATTTTTATAAAATACAATTGCCTTATAAATAGAGTGATAACTTTTCCTTTTTCTCTTTCTGTCTGAAGAAATATTTAAGTGTTACTTAATAATTTTTTGCAACTTATTTAAAATTAGGGGAATAAAATGATAATAATTAATAGGATAAACATAATAAAATTATTAATTTGTTTTCTTTTAGTGTCCTCTAAATTTTTACACTCATTTAAAATAAAAATATTTTATATGTTATTTTGAATTAATTTAACGAAGTATCATAAGATTTTTAATTTTTATAAAATTTTTTATAAATTTGATCTATATATGAAAAAAAATTAATTTAACAATTAAATTTTTAAAAATTTGATATAGAACATTAATTATTAAGTAAAATAAATCTATCAAGACTTAATGTTGAAGTAAGTAAATTTTTTCTTCATTAAAAATGAAGATAATTTTACCAAAAAATAAAAAATAATTAAACAATAAAATAAAATATATAAAAATATATTAATGTATTTATTATATTAAATATGTAACGACCCACCTTAGGTCATCACATCAATAACCAACCAAAATAAAAGAGCATTTATAATAAAAAAAATAGAGCAAAAGCCAGCTACGCTAGAGTGTAAAAATTGTTTTCATAATAGCAAACATAAGTATATTAGTCATTCTCAGTAAAATCATACAGTCATCCAAAATATATTAACATTAACCATTAACAGAAACACCCTAGGTGCTGGTCAAGCTCTAAGCCTAGCCACTTCTCAAAGCAGCTACCCAGAAGACTCCTTGCTATCCTATGGCTTCACACCTGATCTGCTCCCCCACATAGTGAGATCATCACAGTTCCACCACATGGAAACATAAGGGTTAGCACGTATAAAACCAACCATAGTATAAATATCATTTTAACAATTATTTATTCAAACCAACCAATATAATGTATACATATTAATTAAAGAAATCCATAACCAAAGTATACAATTCATACCATATATATATACATAATCCACATCCAAAGCAAAGTCACACCACCGTATAATCCATGATGTAACCAACACATCCAAACTAAATGTTGGCCTCAACACCTATCCAAACCAAGTGTTGATACGGTGAAACATGTCAGCAACCCATGTCTCACGCCTAACCTCTCATGGAAAGTATACAGTTGGATTACGTCGTCACGTAACCCTGGTGGGGTCACCTCATCCATCGGTATGACTCGACCCAGACCCATACCGGTAGCAAATAGATACTTAGAGGAGTACTTCAGAATCCACCTAACATCTGAAGTGGTTTACTATATAATCCTTGGAAAATTTCCAAATTGGAAATCCTCACAATGGGATTCCGAAATACCATATTTTCTCCAAAGATTATATCCCTGATCTCACCAAGAGACCTCCCATCCATAACCTTACTCCTCTCAGTCCTATTTACTTTTCCAAACCACATACACATACTTCATAATTATATATATAAACATAATCATAACCATGCCAAATTAAATATCCAAAACAACCACCAACTTGAATAAATAACAACCATCAATTTAAATAAATAACAACCTTCATACAAACAAAATAGCATATTAAAAGTTATACTACTCCTATCATGCTCATGTATACTAGATTAAGTCTTATAAGTACTACCCATACTAGATTAATTTTATAAATGCCACCCTTACTTGGATAATCCTGAACTGAAACTCGGGCAGAAACTGAGACTATAGCACAGCTGCCTCCCCAAGGCTCCTTCCGTCTAAAACAGGGACCGGAGCTAAAATTAGGACAGAACCTCTTCCTCTAGATTTCTCTTGGTCTTCAAAGAGAAGAAGAGGGAAAGAAGAGAGTATGAGAGAAGAGAGGATGAGAATGAGAAGTGTTTCTTGGGATGGTTTGAAATGGAGAAGTGAAGGCCTATTTATAGCCTCCAAAACACATTAAAAAAATGTAAAATAATGGAGAAAAAGATAGACAAAACTAAGTGGAATGAATTAGTGGAATGAATTATAGAAGTTGGTGGGATGAATTAATGGAGTTGGTGTGAATTAATGGAGTTGGTGCCATGTTCTTTTCCGCACCGACTTTGGCTACTGATTTGGACCTTATAGACAGCCGAATCTGAAAATATTTCCTTCATGAAAGTTGTAGGATTTTCTCTTATCTTTCCATAGCCACCAAGTTTGTATCATTTGAACAACCACCGACCAAGTTATACCCCAAACACCTAGGCTTGCCAATCAGCCCAGCGAGAAACAATTGTATTAATAAAGGTCCAATTTTGACCTCCTAAACGACCGATTTTGCAAATGGCTATTTCTGCAAAAGTTGTGCATTTTTCTCTTAGATTTCCATTGACACCAATTTTGCATCATTTGGACCATCACAGCCCAAGTTATGCCTCGGACACTGAGACTAGTCAGTCAGCCCAGCGAGAAATGATTCTAAAAAAAAAATTTCACAATTATCTAATTAGATCTAACAACACACATATCTTTCTAAGCATAAATGGAGTGTGAATTATCTATAATTGAAGTAAAATATAACCACCAAATTATGACCAAATACCATATAATAATAATAATAATAATAATAATAGTAATGACCATTTTGAAAACTGGGATGTTACAATTCTCCCCAACAACAAAAATTTTCGTCCTCGAAAATTCACTTACTTGAAAAGAGATTTGATCCTTCATCTTATCTTCCAACTCCCAAGTGGCTTCATTAGTAACCTCATCCCAAATAATCTTTACCAAATTGATAGATTTTCTCCGCAAATATTTAACTTTCTTATCTATCATTGAGACTGGCTGTTTCTCAAAAGTTAAATTCTCCTTAACTTGTACTGCCTCTGATTCCAAAACATGACTCGGATCGTGAATATACTTTCTCAGTTGTGAAACATGAAACACACCATGCAAATTAGACAGGAATGGAGGTAATGCAATCTGATATACCACTGATCCAATCCCCTTGAGAATTTGATACGGCCCAATAAACTTAGGATTCAACTTCTTAGCTTTAATAGCTCTTCCCACACCTGTGGTAGGAGTCACCTTCAAAATACATGTTCTCCCTCTTTAAACCAACACAAAGGTGTTCTACATTTCCTCCCATATAGAGCCTCAAATGGTGTCATTCCTATACTTGCGTGAAAACTATTATTATAAGTGAACTCGACCAAAGGTAACATTTCTTCCCAACTCCCTAGATGATCCAAAATACAAGCCCTCAACAAATCCTCCAAAGATTGGATAGTTCTCTGAGACTGTCCATCAGTCTGTGGGTGATAAGCAGAACTGAGTCTCAACTTAGTCCCTAATGCCTGATGCAAACTCTGCCAAAATCGAGATGTAAAACGGGGATCCCTATTAGAGATGATACTGGAGGGCACACCATGTAATCTAACAATCTCCTTAATATACAACTGAGTTAACTTTTCCAAGGACCACTTTATATTCACTGGAAGAAAATGAGCACACTTAGTTAATCTATCCACAATTACCCAAATAGAATCACAATTCTTAATAGACCTTGGAAATCCAACAACAAAATCCATAGTTATACTATCCTATTTCCATTCAGGGATCTCCATCATTTGTAACAAACCTCCTGGTTTTTGATGTTCCACTTTAGCTTTTTGACACACAATGCAAGATGCAACATACTCAGCTATCTCCCTTTTCATTCCATTTTCTTCAAATCTTGATACATTTTTGTCATACCTGGATGTATACTCAATTTGCTTTTATGAGCTTCCTCAAATATCAATTTCTTCAACTCCTCATCCTGTGGAATACAAATTCTACTCTTGTACCTCAAAATTCCATCTGTACCTTGTTCAAAATTCTTCCTAAACCTCCTAGGAAAACCCACAACAAAGTTTATACACATTATCTGATTTCCAAATAGGAACATCTAAAGGCTACAAAAGTCCTAAAAGGCACCTAATGTTCTGTCTCAGACTTATACTATACTAAATATGAGTACACACCATCCTCTATTCCTCTCTACACTTAAGGCCACCATGCTTCCACTGCACGACTTTGATACACCTTAGTAGCTCCTCAATGGATACTAAGAGAACACTTGTGTCCTCCCTTTAAGATCATCTTCCTAAATTCAAGATTACTAGGCCATAGATCCTATTATTGAACCCCAAAACATCATCAATTTCCACTCGTAAAGGGCTATTTATACCCACCCCTACTAATCCTCTCCACTTGGTTCACTAAGAAAGAATTTAACTCCTAGGCTTCTCTAATCTCGTCCATTAATTCATTAGTTACTTTCAACATACTAAATTCAATGCTCCTAAGGGTGAGCTCACACATCACGCTTAAGTCTCTAAGTTCTTTAGTCAAATCCAACCCTTAAATCATCAAATGTGGTAGGCGAAAGATCATCCTACTCAAGGTATCTGCCAGAATAATATTTTCATTTCTACGACCCTCTCCAAAAATCATGTGCCTAAGCGTAAGTTTTACACAGAATCAATCTCCAAGTCTTACCACCTCATCTATACCGAAGGCAGCTCTTATCCACTACCTTGTCCTATATCCTCTTGTCTTGTTTTCAAAATGAATCAACTAATTATGCTTCTCCAATTTCCTTCAATAATTCACTTGTTACTTTAGTCATACCTAGTCTCATACTACTAAGGGTAACCTCATAAGCCAAACTTAAATCTTTAGACCAAACCAAAAGATCTATCTCTCTAACCATAAGGGAAGATATATCTAGAGGTCTTCTACTCAAAGTATCAACCACCATACTAGCTTTGCCCAAATGACAATTAAGATCAAAATCCTAGTCCTTAAAAATTCCAATTATCTCTTCTTGTCAATAGATATTTAAAATTCTTATGATCGCTAAAAACCTCTAGCTTAGAATCATATATGTAGTGTCTCCAAATCTTAATTAAAATTGCTAACTCAAGGTCATGGGTAAGGTAATTCCTCTCATGAATTTTCAATTGCCTAGAATCACAAGCTACTATCTTTCCTTCATGCATCAACACTCTTCCCGAATCTATCTTAGTAGCTATAGGAAAAGAAAGCAAAGCGATTCCTGTAGTAGAGGCGAGTGAGATGAGAGTAGCCTAAACCTCGAACTGCTATCTTAGAAATTTACTTAATAAATCTCCTATAAATTATCCTAAGAAAACTCTTAATTTTACTAATTGAATTAGGTATCTCTCACTACAACTTCTACCTTAGGTAGCTCTATGTTAAACCTTCACAAGAAATTACATGGCCTAAAACACGCACCTAATACAATCAGAGTCATACTTAGATAATCTAGCCTAAGTTTATCTTGGATATATCTTCACACTTAACTCTAATATGATGGTATCACATCCTAAGATCAAAACCTTTCATTAACACACAAATATCCACTAATTGATCCATAAGGTCACATACTTGCATATCAATTCATATTAGAATACTTCCTTCACATATACTATCCCTAAGCATATATGAATTGATCACCATGAACCAAGCATATCATTTTAATCAACCTTTCAATGACCAAACCTCAAAACATCACCAAATCTATTTTATCCTTGTTATGCCTATCATGACAGTATATATCTATAGAGTTATACTCATCCAAATGATTTCAAACCTGTCTTAAATGAAAGCTAAATGAATAAGCTACAACTCTTAAGATTTCAAAAAGATCACCTTCCTAACTAAAATTTCAACAATCACTTCAAGTATATTCAGCTCTAACAACTAGACTTCTGATCACCAAAGCAGTCATAACTAGAGTTCTAGACCTGCTTTTTACCTGATTCCAGTTCCATTAGAAAGATAGTATCTAAAGCCATAATTCTCATAAAGACCACAAAATCAGATTCTATCAATATGATACTCATACTGGCACAACAAAATTTCAACAAAAATAATCCCCATATCATACAGCATTAGTGTACTAACATACCTTAATCATTCCAAACTCACTCCTTTCCACCTTAAACTCATATTCAAGCTTTTCATTACAATCCTAAACCAAAACAGCTCACAAAATAAAATTCACATACTACCTCAACCATAAAAGTTATCATGCAAGCACCAACACTCAAGGAACGTTCCAATCTCCCATCAAAACTTCAATTCTCAGATACAACCTCTTTGGATTCAATCACTACTACTATAGATTCCTAAATTCCATTAATTGTAAACTCTTGCCAAATCAATGTCTCACCTAAATCTAAGGTGTCAATAATTTCTAGTTGATTATCAAGGCTTTATTCATACTATTGGTACCTAAGCTCACCATAAAGTATTCTATTATCCAATAGTAACAGCAATTAGCTCCATAGCTCGAGCAATTTGCCGCCCATCCATGCTTGAAGAAGAATTAGAATGATTTCCCCTACCAGTCATCCTAAAAAGGTCAAAGAACTTTATGAGTTTACACGAAACTCATAAGAAATTCCTAATCAAGATTAAGAAACTCATGAGTTACTCATGAAGTTCCTTTCAAAATTCGTTTCCATACAACGGAAACATAACAAGACCATTCCCCACAAATCCTAAAGAGACTTGACCAGCTTTGATACCAAAATTGTAACGACCCACCTTAGGTCATCACATCAATAACCAACCAAAATAAAAGAGCATTTATAATAAAAAAAATAGAGCAAAAGCCAGCTACGCTAGAGTGTAAAAATTGTTTTCATAATAGCAAACATAAGTATATTAGTCATTCTCAGTAAAATCATACAGTCATCCAAAATATATTAACATTAACCATTAACAGAAACACCCTAGGTGCTGGTCAAGCTCTAAGCCTAGCCACTTCTCAAAGCAGCTACCCAGAAGACTCCTTGCTATCCTATGGCTTCACACCTGATCTGCTCCCCCACATAGTGAGATCATCACAGTTCCACCACATGGAAACATAAGGGTTAGCACGTATAAAACCAACCATAGTATAAATATCATTTTAACAATTATTTATTCAAACCAACCAATATAATGTATACATATTAATTAAAGAAATCCATAACCAAAGTATACAATTCATACCATATATATATACATAATCCACATCCAAAGCAAAGTCACACCACCGTATAATCCATGATGTAACCAACACATCCAAACCAAATGTTGGCCTCAACACCTATCCAAACCAAGTGTTGATACGGTGAAACATGTCAGCAACCCATGTCTCACGCCTAACCTCTCATGGAAAGTATACAGTTGGATTACGTCGTCACGTAACCCTGGTGGGGTCACCTCATCCATCGGTATGACTCGACCCAGACCCATACCGGTAGCAAATAGATACTTAGAGGAGTACTTCAGAATCCACCTAACATCTGAAGTGGTTTACTATATAATCCTTGGAAAATTTCCAAATTGGAAATCCTCACAATGGGATTCCGAAATACCATATTTTCTCCAAAGATTATATCCCTGATCTCACCAAGAGACCTCCCATCCATAACCTTACTCCTCTCAGTCCTATTTACTTTTCCAAACCACATACACATACTTCATAATTATATATATAAACATAATCATAACCATGCCAAATTAAATATCCAAAACAACCACCAACTTGAATAAATAACAACCATCAATTTAAATAAATAACAACCTTCATACAAACAAAATAGCATATTAAAAGTTATACTACTCCTATCATGCTCATGTATACTAGATTAAGTCTTATAAGTACTACCCATACTAGATTAATTTTATAAATGCCACCCTTACTTGGATAATCCTGAACTGAAACTCGGGCAGAAACTGAGACTATAGCACAGCTGCCTCCCCAAGGCTCCTTCCGTCTAAAACAGGGACCGGAGCTAAAATTAGGACAGAACCTCTTCCTCTAGATTTCTCTTGGTCTTCAAAGAGAAGAAGAGGGAAAGAAGAGAGTATGAGAGAAGAGAGGATGAGAATGAGAAGTGTTTCTTGGGATGGTTTGAAATGGAGAAGTGAAGGCCTATTTATAGCCTCCAAAACACATTAAAAAAATGTAAAATAATGGAGAAAAAGATAGACAAAACTAAGTGGAATGAATTAGTGGAATGAATTATAGAAGTTGGTGGGATGAATTAATGGAGTTGGTGTGAATTAATGGAGTTGGTGCCATGTTCTTTTCCGCACCGACTTTGGCTACTGATTTGGACCTTATAGACAGCCGAATCTGAAAATATTTCCTTCATGAAAGTTGTAGGATTTTCTCTTATCTTTCCATAGCCACCAAGTTTGTATCATTTGAACAACCACCGACCAAGTTATACCCCAAACACCTAGGCTTGCCAATCAGCCCAGCGAGAAACAATTGTATTAATAAAGGTCCAATTTTGACCTCCTAAACGACCGATTTTGCAAATGGCTATTTCTGCAAAAGTTGTGCGTTTTTCTCTTAGATTTCCATTGACACCAATTTTGCATCATTTGGACCATCACAGCCCAAGTTATGCCTCGGACACTGAGACTAGTCAGTCAGCCCAGCGAGAAATGATTCTAAAAAAAAATTTCACAATTATCTAATTAGATCTAACAACACACATATCTTTCTAAGCATAAATGGAGTGTGAATTATCTATAATTGAAGTAAAATATAACCACCAAATTATGACCAAATACCATATAATAATAATAATAATAATAATAGTAATGACCATTTTGAAAACTGGGATGTTACAAAATATAACAAGATAATTAAAATATAATTAATAATATATATTTTATAAAATTATTAATATTTTATATATATAAAAAAAAGAATGAAAAAAAATTTAGTGGGGGAAAATGCCCTCATTATGATTAACTTAGATCTGTCCTTGCATGTGATTGTGTAGTGAAATGTTAGTCTTGTGTATCCTCTTCCTTTACTTCAGGTTCTACCTCTTCAAAAACAGGTTGTTGTTGTTGGGGTACATCGTTAATGACTTCAAGAAAAAATACCATGTCATTTCATCATTTACTGTATAGTGTCAATTTGGTAGTAAGTGGTTCACTCCAGTTTAACTAACAATGAAATAAAATCTGTTACCATTGTCTTTAGTGATACACTGCATTGTCCTTAATGATACACTATATAGTCCAACTGTTTAGCAATTGAAGTTATCAATTTCCATTGACAATATTACCAAATCCAGTTTTTGAAATGCTTTGTACCTTGGGTCTTTTTTCCTTTCACGATTCACAACCGTGAACTATAATCATCGACAGTTTGTGTGTAACAGCCTGAAACCAGAACGGCTCATTCTGAAATCGGAACGGGTCGTTCTGGGTGCACTTTTAGTGTGTTAACTTTGCACCCGGAACGGGCCGTTCCGGATGCAAAATTAACACACCAAGAGTGAACCCAGAACGGGCCATTCTGGTTCCAGGTATTTTCAAAAAAATTGGCATCCACCTATGTATCTATGTGGCATCCACGTGCATGTCACGTGACCAACAATTAACTTCGTTTAAATAATTTAGATGAAAGTTCTACATTACAACCAATTAATTTATTAAGGATCAAATTGAGACCAAAAATAAAAATAGGACTAAATTGAAACAAACAATTATTATAAGGGACCAAAATAAGTTTTTAGCCTATATTAAATAATGTACATGAATTATCTAAATATTTAACGTTTGGTGGCACATAGTAGCCCAAATACCTCCTGTTATACCAAAAAGAAGGAAAAAAATCAAATAGATATGTAGAAATTATATTTCATGGACAAAAAATAAAAGGTTAATAAAAGAAGTATATGGGAAAAATAAGGATTAATTTTTAAAAAAAAATAAAGATAAACTAAAGTTGCACGATACTTAAAAAGAGATTTAAAAAAGTCAATATTTCAACTTGTTTTGGAAATGGAACTATTTTCTTCAATTCATAGGACTGTTTGGCTTAAAATATATTTTATATTTTAATTTTATTTTCTTTTACAAATTTTTACGCTACTATTGTTATTATTATTTAAAAATATTAATATTGGAAACGGTAATTTGTCAGTATATTATATGGCTTGGTATAAAAAGTTTAAAAATAAAAAATAAAGTAAAAATAGATGGCCCAGAGAAAAGGAAAGCCCATAATATATTGGGCCGGAGATCCATAGATACATATATAAGTGCGGTAGAAGGTGAAGGAAGTGGTGTGTGTGTCTGTTGGTATTCAGAAACGATGAAGGGAGAAGGAGAAGCAGCATGCTCTGAAAGAGAAAGGAACTTTAACTTAATGGCCAAAACTGAACTCTGCCGGAGATTCAAAAAAGGCGCCTGCGCTCATGGCTCCAAATGCAACTACGCCCACTCCACCGCCGAGCTCCGGCGTCAACCCAAATTCTGCAGATTATTCCTTCAAAACAAACACTGTCCCTACGGACGCACTTGCCGCTACATCCATTCCACTTCCGCCACTCCTTTTCCAGGTACTACATTCCTCTCTTCTCTTAATTCAATTCTTATTATATTTCTTAACCCTATCTATCTATCTATCTAACTATCCATATCCATTTCCACCGCCATGCATGCTCTCAATACATCTTCACTAAACAATGCCCTACTTTGACTACATCTTCTTGTTTCCGACGTCAATTCAAACATATTTCTATCACTAATCATACCACAAATTATTTTCTCCTCTACGATTATTATGCTGCGGCTCGCTCTTCAATTCACGTCTAATTCATATTTATTATTTCTTTCTTCTAACTTAAAAAAAAAAATTAAAAAAAAAAAACGCCGTTATATTTGCGTGAGATTTAGTTGAGACAAAGGACGCAAAAACTATTACATGATTAATCTGTGCGATTGAAAAGATTCATTAAGAGAATGTTTGGATATATATATTTAGAACTCTTAAAAACGTTTTTAATTTGTATCCTAACAGATTCGGTGTACTCTATGTGACTTAAATTAAAATTTTTAATTCTTTTTTATAAATTAAAAATGTGTTTAATTTATACCTATTAAGGGGAAATTGGTCAGGATCACGTGGTCTCATGTAATAATTTGTTGTGCCTAACCATGTAATCATTTTTTTTTCATTGGTGGCTTCTCTCGATTCCAGTTGTTCAATTTTTAGACAAGATTATTTTAGCTAAACATAAAATTATAACGAGGATTAAACTTAGGTCTTCATGCTTCTAACTATCTCAACCATTCCCTTCCCAACAACTAAGCTAATAAAATTATATATACATACAATTTGGTTTCCGTCAATTTTAATGTAATATCAAATCAAACTGTTTCTTTTTTTTTTTTTGGATTCAGTTTGACGTTTATTTTTATTTATTTTATTTTATTACTTTTCAAAATTGTTTTTAATTTGACAAATAACAAAAACTAATAATCAGTTGACTGATTAACCAGCCTTAAAGATAACATTTACATAATTATAAATAATAAATAAAGCAATTACATATCATGTTTGATAATAACTACATCAGACGTTTTATAAACTATTTATAGTCAATTAAGATAATCATATTATGTTATTGTCATATACTTATAATTTAATACTCTCTTTAACTTATATATAACAAAAATAACTAATTTTACATGTGTATCAAGAAACTTTTTTTTAGATGCATTTAATTTTTATATAAAATATGTATTACATTTTATAATCATATTCACGATAGATAGGGATGGCAAAACGGGCCAGCTCGGCCCGTTTTAGCCCGGCCCGCCATTGGCCCGCCAAAAATGGGGCGGGGCAGGCCGGCCCGCCAATGTAAAACGGGTTGGAGATGCTGGCCGCCCCGCCTAAGATCGGGCTGGCGGGATGGCGGGCCGGCCCGCTTGCAAAAAATAAAAATAAAAAAAAATGGAAAAAAAAAATATTTTATGATCAAATAAAAAAAATTGCTACAAATAAATAAATATAACCATATGAAATTAAAAATGCATACATATTGTACATAATATATGTTCAACAAAAACAAATTACAAACTTAAAACAAAATCAAATAGAAATTAGTCCATTTACACCAAAATCAAAACCAAATTATTTATAAACTAAATTTTTTGATAGTCCACAAAACAAGTTTAAATACAATTAATTAACTTTAAATTTTTATTTTAAGAATATTAGAAGCTCTCTTGAAAGAAGTTGTCTCTACTTTTTTTCTTAATCATCTTGATCCTCATCTTCTACATCAAAATAAAATAAACATAAAAATAATTAAATTAAAAAAAAATATATGCGGGCCGGCGGGTTGGGGCGGGCTGGCCCGCTATTTGGCCCGGCGGGTTGTGGCGGGCTGGCCCGCTATTTGGCCCGGCGGGTTGGCGGGCTTGCGCAGGCGGGCTTGACGGGTTGGCGGGTTGAAATAGTTGACCTGGCCCGCCAATTTTTGGCGGGCCAACTAGCCGGCCCGCGGACCATGGCCCACTTTGCCATCCCTAACGATAGATACTATTCTTATTTATTATCATAACAATATTTTTAGATTAAAAACATTAAATGAAGTTAATTTAACTGCAACTTATTTATATTTTAGTCCAATTTTTTTTAATATTTTTTACTTATATACAAGAGATGGAGTATTCAACACCCACTATTAAAACTTTAAAATATTAGTATGTATTGTTATTAGATTGATATAAGTATGTCTCTATAAAAAAATATAAGTATATGTGATTCAGTTAAATATTAACAATAAGAACAAAACCAAACCACTACAAAGAATGCGCTTTTTTTTTTTTTTTGGTTTAGTGTGATATTAAAACAATTTAGTTTGATTTTAAACACGGCTAATCATTAGTCAACACATATAAGCTCTGAAATCCTCTCAGAAGCCTTTGCTCACGGATACATATATTTATTTTTATTATTATTATTATTATTATTATTATTTATTATTATTATTATTATTATTATTATAAGCAAAAATGTTGGGTTTGATTTGATGGTACACTATAAAATATTTGCCTGACCTGTTGTGATTCTATAGAACATGGGACTGTGTTTGTGTCCAACGTAAATACATAGTGACCCGTGTTGTTTGAGAATGCAGAATTAGAGAAATTTGATCGGCACTCTTGTGCAGAATACCAGAGAATGAAAACTTATGTGGCTGCTCCAAGTGATGGCTACCCTTCTGCAGAACACAGGATAATGCAAACTTCTGCTGCTGCTGCTGCAAATGTTTCAACTAGCTCTTCGCAAAAGAATGAAGCAATACCATCATATGCTGTGAAGCGCAGATTCAAGGATAACGAGTTACAGAAGATCAGTCGCATCTATGCGGATTGGATATGAGATGCGCCCTGTTCAACAAACTAGCTGAACTAGTGGATAACAACACTAAAAACTAAAAACTAAAAACAGCTTTTTTTTATAGAAGGGTAAAAATTCAAGAATCAAGAGTTTTGCTTCACTACCAGTTTGACCGGGTTTGTTTTGAGGAATATGGTTCCGTTTTACTTTCAGTATTTCATGCAGACATTAGAAAGATATACATAGATCTCTTTGTACATTCATGGCAATGGCCCTCTGTTATACCCCTTTACGATTACAAAAAACTTCAAAGAAATTAAAATCATAACCAGTTCATATTCGGATATTTCCTTGTACTGTTGGAGCAGATGTTCATGAAGTGTTGTATCATAAATTTCTGCCAGAGAACGGTTCAAAATAGATGAAAAAATATATATATTCCTAAGAAAGGGGAGCAACGTATAAAACGAGATCTCCGAGGATATGAAAGAAATGTATATCTGACCTTTTTTTTTTTTTTTTTTTTTTTTCTGGGGGTACATAACTTATTATATCTATGATTCCTGCATATTATACTTTTTAATTTTCAATAGTAATAAGATATCCACCTTAAGGTTCTTATGTTCTTGAAACATGAATAATATTTATTCATACAACAAATGTATTTTTATACATTCGCTTTTTTTTTTTTCCTGTCTATCACATTACTTATTTCACTACGCACTTGTATATATATATATATATATATAATATTGAAATATTGATACCAAACAGTTTAGAAGGGCCATTAAGCGCAAAGCATTTGCATCATCCCGTGAGCTTTAATTCTTGAAGTTTGCTTATTGAGCCTCGACTGCACAAGTGCACATGGCAAACGACGGAATAAAGACCGATCTTTGAAACTAAATTAAGAATGACCAAACAACATTAACATCATCCTTCCAAGTCGAGCCATAATATCATCAGTGATGATCTATTGCTTTGCCACCCCGTGAAGTGTGATCTTACCACCACGTAAAGGTGATTCTATTTGAATCCAAAATCATTTTTACACATTCACAAAGCCAAATGGCCTCTATAGGTTTTCACGACTAAGCTTTTATACACGTCTCTGTTGTGTTTTATCTTATGTGTGTCACCAAATTAGTGATATTTTAAAAAATTCTTTAAGCTCAAATAACACTGATTTATGCATGAACACAGAAGGAAAACATGCTCTGATACTCAGATATTTATCTTTGGTATGATTACAATATTATTGAATACAAGAATTTGCATTAATGAAATGAACGATATGAATGAAATCAGAAGAATGTTGATACATAATGAAATGCAACAGTTGTTTTCTTTTGAAGCTCATGTATTATTCCCAGAGGATTTTACCCATTTGATAGTTGACCGGGCCAAGGCGTCCATTGGATCAATACATTTCTTGAGAAGAGGGTCGTCTGGGGGCAAGAGGTCCCGCATATCGTCAGAAGCAAGGATAACAGAATTTGCTGCTCTCACCAAAAGAACTTGAAGTGCAATTCTCAATAGATTGCATGCCCCTTCCATGTCCTTTCGGTTCAAAGCTTCAATTGCAGGTATCACTGTGTGCTCCATTGTTGCTCTATCAGGCAGTACAATCTCAAATCCCTGAATACAAGTAAATGAAATCAACAGCTTTCCAAATCTCTATTGCTTGCCAGCACAATTCAACACGGCCATTCAACCATTGCATAAAAGGTGAAAAACAACTAGTGCATTACTATTTACAAGTACATTCTTGAAAGTCAAATCCTTGTTCATAAGCAAGAAAATGATAAAAAAAAATTGCTATTCGGGTTTTTAGCAGCAGTGGTAAGTGGTAATGCATGGCAGTGCACAGATGTAATAGTGGTTGAATAAAGATGTAACCAGGTAGAATTCTTCCAATGTTCTTATTCTCAAACATGAAGGTTTAATAATTAGTGCTCTGAATACAGAGAGATTATTCTTCATAAGGGAAAGATACACCGATGAAACTAAACCAAAAAACAAGAAACAAACAGATTAATTAATGTGTGTATTAAGGTCATGTAAAACATTTATGAAGTGTATGTTGTATACGGAGTTACAAACGAAAGATTAAGATCCTGTACTACATTACAAAGGAAAGATTAAGGGACGATACTTCCCTCCTTCTGAGGTTGTTTTTGTGCTCTAACTGCCCCAAGAAGCAAACCTAAACTATGATTCATTTGACCCTGTTAACAACTAAACATTTAATTGCATGTTGATCTTAGTTTGATCATCGAGAAATTCTTTTTTGACAGGAAATAAGTAAAGGTTTTACTGAAGAAATTGGATCTTCAGTAATCACGAGAAAGAAAACACGGTTCCAGCGGTTTCATTTTGCACATGAGAAATGTTGTTGGCACTTGTTGAACAAAGTTAAGAAACAAATAAACAATGCAAACAAATTATATTCTCATTGCAAAAATGTAGTCTTATTGAAAATAATAAAATCGACAAGTCATGAATTGCTAAAACATTAAATTAAGCATCTCAAATTTGACAAAGTTTGAAATGTTCATTAATCAAACATTAAATTAATGTTCCAATCATAAATGGTAAGTGATAGGTTCCTATAATCTTTCCAATCTTAAATGGACATAGATCTGACTTGGGCCTTCACATATTATATTATTGTTATGAAATTTTACATGTTTAAACCTGTAGAAACTCTATCAAAAATGCTGCAGTTATTCAATACTTATAAGAAGCCAAGAAGAAAGCAACAAATTTTGAAAGGATTTTGTGAAGGTCAACATCATATAGTGTTCTGATTTCTTAAAGTTATAATGTGAAAAAGCAAGACTGTAATGGGCATTCCTCACAGAAACTACATTGACCAAGGAGCTATATATAGGGAGAAATTACTTTGTTCTGAAGTTTAATAGAGCATATACTGTATTTAAGCCTAGGATGTAGTAATAACATATGGTGTTGTTGTTTATGAGAGCAATTTATTGAAAACAACATAGAGAAATTACTTCATTCTGAAGCTTGTCCTTATAAAAACCAGCACCAATAGTTGCATTTGTTGCAAGCACTCCAATCCGCAGAGGACTACCGGCTTCAAGTGGCTTTAACTTGGCTTCCTTGAGCTCCTTTGCAACGCACTCGGCCATGTGAAGGAAAGGAACAGAACATCCCTCAGACACTTGTTCATACCAAGAATGTGACACATTACAAGGCATCACTATGCAACTAGCCCCAGAATTCTCAAGAAAAACCCTCTTATTTCTAAGGCTTTGCACAATCAGAGAAGAATCCAGCTTTAATGATTCTGCTTTACTTGTGCTAGAAACAAAATAACTCCTTTCATAGGACAGAAGCTGCTTACTCAACACAGGATCAGAACACAGCACAAAAGGGCTGGAATCTCCTCCATCTTCTGAACTCAACTCCACAAGTTTTCTCAAAAATTTGAGAGTGGCATCCACAGATACCCCTCCAATTATACCCACAGCACTTCCCTGAGTGACAAAAGGAACAACCTTTCCTGAAACAAGGTTTGAGCCATGAAGCTTCTCAGAAAATTTGCCACTTTCATCTGCATTCAAAATAACTGAAGATGGGGGTGTGGCTTGAACTTGGCACCACCTTGTTTTGCACAAGTATCTACGACTAGAAGTAGTTACATTTACACAACCTAAGAGTAATGTTTGGAAAGGGTAACTCAAAGACATCACATCCAACATCTCCAATGCCACAGAAATTTGAGAATTGGAGTTCCCTCAACTCAAAATGGGTTTCTTATTTCTTGTTTATGCAATTTACAACCCCATTCGAGCTCCAGAGTAAGACAGTGGATGAACAAGAATCATCCTATAGAAAAGCCCTTGTGCAGACATGTGGCTTCACAGTTTCACACCAAACTCTCTCACTTCTCACCTCACAGTAAAACACACCATGCTTCTCTTTCTCAAATAATGCACTGTTAGACCATCTACAACAGTTCAACTACCCTACACTAATTAAACTAATTTTTATTCAACCAACAATATCACTTGAAATTTAACAATTGTAATAAAAAAAATATTATACCACATGTATCCTCCAACAGAACTAATTACCGGTAAAATTATTATACACGACAAAACTTTATCTTCAAATATTTAACATAATTATATGTTTAAGACTCAAACTCTAACATCATAGATTATATCGAAAGAATCCTTATCAATTAGTTTCTATACTTGTCGGTAATAAATTTCATTTTTAATAATATATATTTAAAAATTCAAAATAAATCTTATAACTAAAAATTCTTTGAATTCATGAATAAGCATTATTTATATAAACAAATTATATGAAAGCATTAAGAGACCATAAATACCTCACTATTAACACATGACTAAAGTAAGTCATACTCACATTGATGAATAACCAAAACAATAAATAAATTTTTGAGTGAGGTTACTAAATTTTAGTATAGAATATTAAATTAATGTAACCTTGTAGATGTTTATAATAAGTTAATCATATAAACATATTTAGTTGTTTTTGTTGATTATCTCTGTAGCTTGAAGGTAGAATCAGCAGTGAATGAAAACTTCAAATTATAACATGGTTAATGAATGTGGACAGAGTTTAAAGAAGGAAAAGTTTGTAATCTTTATGAAGCAAAAAATAAAAGTTAAGGGTGAGGAAGGATTTCATCATATACCAAAAATTCCTTTTTGTGTGATTTGATGAAATGGCAATACCAATTATTAACAAATGGACCAAAAGAGAGAACAAGTGGGAAGCATCGAAGAATGTTCTCGCCATGTGCAGCATAGGTGTCACGTTTCACATTGGTTGTATCGTTCTCCTTTGGGCCCCACCATTTCTCAAATAATCAAACAATTTAAATTACAAACTTTCTTTCTTTACATTACATTTCAGATAATACTTTAAGTATCATATGTTTTGGTTTTTTTCCAGGGAAAAAGTCACTACATCTGGGTTGCCATGTCTTGGGCCCCGGCCCATCAAGTGTCTCTAATATTGTGGCCCATATTTATACTTGAATATTTATAATAACCATTCAAAATTAATTGCCAGTGATATTAAGAAACATGAAAAGGCAAAACAGTTGCCTTTAAGAAATTTGTTCATATTAAAATAGATTAAACTATAGTGCATATAAATCCCTTAAATTTAATTTAACCAATCCTTGAGTAACTAAACCTTTTTATGTCAGTGGATTATGCTAATCAAATAATTTTAGTATTAGGCAAAAAAAAAGTTTTAATATAAACAAATTTTGGGTTTTTTTTTTCCTTTTCATTTTAATTATATCTAGTATTTTAGCATATGCAATGTATAAGATACATGGTTATTTCATATAGCTCTAGTTTATAATAAATAGATAGTTTTGAATATCTAGAATATTATAATTAAAATTTATAATAAATAAATATTTTAGAACATGTGAATTATATCTTTGATTTATAATAAACAATTTATATTATTCTATAAGATTATTTTTAATTATTGATATTTTTTACACCATTTATTGATATTTTTAATATATATATATATATATATATTCAATATAAAACTAAAAAGGAAAAAAAAAAGTTAAATTGAAAGGGATGAGAAATTAAGAAAATAATTATTCTAAATTATATAGAGATTATTAATTTAAAAAGACTTCTTCCTAAAATTAATGATATACTTAGATGAACGATATTTTATTATTATTATTATTATTATTATTATTATTATTATTATTTTGGTGTGAAGATAAACGTTACATCAAATGTGATTATTATGATGACTTGTAAGTAGACGGAACCAACAAAAAAGAGTAAATATAATGATCATTCAGCATAGCAAAGGATTAACATTCTACAACCTTTCGTTATTCCTTTAATCCATTGAACTTTCCGCACTCTTATCTAGTTTTTTATTTTGTGTGTTTTACAAATTACTATATCATTAGAGAATTAGCGACAAAAAGCTACTTAAAAAAGCAATATTTTTTTCTTATTAATGTGTAGTTTGTCTAAATCTAACATCTTCGTTCTCTTTCTTGAACCACAAAACAATGAATGCTCTCAATAATCTAACTTTAATCCTCACATTTTGCATCATCTCATTTTCTGCCCTCTCACAAACAATGCCAAAAGCTACTCATCCTCAAGCCATCAAATTTTCCAACTTCAATCAAACCCAACAAGTAAGAAATTTTCATATGCTCGCAAATACTAACATATATACAGTAGCTTTTCACCCTTTTATGTATAATGTATAATAACTTATTAGTTACTCACTCTCTATGTTCTCTATTATAAGTAAGAAATAAATAATTTTATGTATATTCAAAAAATTATTTATCTGTATTAAATTTTACTAATTTTATAACATTCTTCTTAAATTATTCTTATTATAAATGTCAAAAGAAATAGTGTAACTGAAAGGTCATATATTAAAGGAAAAATATTTTAAGAAGAATACCATTAAATGAGATGAAAGTAATTAAAATTTGTTTATATTTAAGAGAGAAAAAATGTTTTTTTATTATAATAGAGAAGAGAGAAAATGTAATATGAACTAATTGTATTAATTGATAGAAAGAACATACATAAAAGGGGTACTCAGATTTCAACTGAAGCACTTTCAAATCTTCTCGCATATGAAATTAAATGTTACATGTATTGTATATGCAACATGCAGATAAATGGAGATTGTAGGTACAGTGTCACCATGAAGACAAGTTGTAGTTCTACTTTCTACGTGAGAGGGCAAATAGATCTTTTATTTGGCGACATCTATGGCCGTCAGGTCCATAATCATATACATGTTTCTCTCTGCTCTTAAATTTTTTTGTTCACAACTCAAAGTGAAATTGACCTAATAAAAAATGCATATCTATATAATGAGTAATTGATATTTTGGTTTGTGACTTTGGTTTATAATCAGGTATATGTTCCACGATTGGATGGTCCTTTGGATTGCTCTCTGAATGAATATGAGGTATATGGACCATGCATCTCACTAATTTGTCATTTGAACCTACACATCACTGGAGACACTGATTTGATTCTGGAGACAGTGAGCATATATGACTACCTCCATGATCCTGTTACATTTTACTTCGACACATATATTGATGATGGTGGTCCCTATGATTTTAACTATTGTCATGATTATTAGTACAACGTTATCAAATACTATTGTATTAATTGTGAGAAGAGGTGAGTACAACTTTTGGAGATTAGGATACCCTAGTTTAAAAATTTACTAAATAAAATAGACAAATGTTTTTTAATTTTGAATTATCTAGTTAAAAAAAAGTGTTAAGTTTCTTGTTTTTTAACTTAACTGCGTTGATTCTCTCAGAAAAAAAAACGTAGTTGATTTACGAAAATAGATATATATTTATCTATCAAAATGAAACTTACTCCTAAGATTTACAAAAACTCATATACTCTTCTTATAAAGTAGTACTTAAATAATTATTCTGCTCAATATAATATTTTACCGAATACAAATCTAACTATTTAATTATAATCATCACGATTATATCCTTAAGTACAAACTGAATTTACACTTCTTAAATTTATGAAGTGTAAAACTTACGTCTATGACTTAATTTAACATAATTTATTGTTCTTTATTTATTTATTTTTAATTTTGAAATATAAACTATTGATTAAATCTTTGTAGAAGTTTTATAATCAAGTGATTATAATTTTTTATAATCCAACCTGGTTAGCAATATGAATGATTTCAAATAGGATTCAAGCAATTTTGATATTATAAAACTTCTTTGACGGTGTCAAGAATTAGAGATATTTTTTTTTGTTTTTTTACAACAGAACTAGAAAGATTGTTAATAATATTTTATAAGTAATACTTGTATTTAAAAAATTACACAAGCTTTGGTACCATTTTAATATTTCTAATGGGATATTAATATTGTTTTTTTGTTAACATTTTCTTCGATACCCATGTTTTCCAACGCGAAACGTATCCACCTGTTTCGTTACTGTTGCCGCAATTCACGGAATGTTATGTTATGTTAGGTTGGATGAAAAGAAAATACAAAGAGCATCGTTACAGCCTTTTTTCATGCAGCCACGTAATATGTAACTGACCTGTCCTCCAAAAATCTCAGCCACCAAAAACGGAGGTCGAAAAACGCTCTAAATATTAAAAAATTATTATTTTTTAATAAATTTATTATAAAATAATTATTTTATAATAAATTTATTAAAAAATAATAATCTTTTAATTATTCGAACAATTTTTCGGCCTATATTAGATATAGTATTTTCCAAATACAAATAACATGTATATTCTTTTAATTTGTTGAAGAGAAAAAGAAAATTGACTTTATACTATCCTTTCAATTTTCCATCATTTTGATTTTAATTTGTTTTCTCCCCTCTCCACTTTCTTTTCTTCATTCATTAATCCCGCATCAGTTAAATAAAACGTGTTATTTAACGTAAATTTCAAAAGCTAAAGAAATAGCTTGTGTTGACCGTGAAATTGATGCAGTGTACTGTGTACGTGCAATGCTGAATGATAACCAAACACACACTATTGCTGCAGCTACGTTGCAATAACGCACTATTCTCCATCGGCTATGTGAACTAGACTAGTTAATAGATTCAACGAATAATGTTCTTACAATAACTTTTTCAGACATTTATGGTGCATTTGATTTTTATAAAGTATCATAAAATTCATCATACAGAAAAAAAGTTAAAAAGTAAAAACCAGTTTAATGCTATAACCAAAAATTTAATTATTCTCTTTGTATTTTAATTTCATAAACTTAAATTATTACTTCTTACAATTAAAAATATTTCATTTTAATTTCTATACATATTTACGATAAACTTTATTTTTTAGTCTTTATAAAAGTAAACTGATAACAAATCTTCATTTAGAGACGAGTGGATGGTACTCCCACCAAAATAACGAAAACAATGAAAAAGAGCGTGGTATTTTTTTATAGCAAAATAGGAGGGCTTGAAACTTGAAAGTAATGTTCTTATTAATACAAAGTGAACAGTATATTAGCAACAGCTAAAACAAAAATAGAAGAGGTTATGAGAATATTGACAACCAGTGTATTTCCTTTTTCTGATCCACCAGCAGACTTTACATGTGTTATGCCACTCAAAACCTTTAACCAAACACATTCTGTTGCCTTCTTTCAAGAATTCAAAGGTTAACTACAATTGCCATCGCATAATTTACTTTCACAACCTCTGCGCAACTCTCTCATACAAATCACGAGGCCAATTCCTCTTTAAATTATTTGCGATAAAACTCGCAATCTGCAAAAATAAAAATAAAAACATTTAGCCATTATGAAACAAGAGCAGATCCCATCAGACACCAAATATAAAAGCTTGACATAATCAGCTGAAAGTATAAATTTAGAACTACAACAGATAGATTGTTAAAAGGCTCTACCACTGACAAGGAAGCTTCATAAAGTGCTGGTATATGTTATACAAAAATCAGAAAACAGAACAAAAGAGTATTAACTACAACAAAATGGATTAAGGGCAGAGGATAGCTATTAAATGTAGTTGTCACATAAAAAAATGAACATAGATTCGTATTAACATGTTAAGACTAATTTCTAGGAAAGCTTCAAGATATGGGTTATATTTTCAATGACCATAGATTTTACAATACCATATGAAAGGCGTAAACTCATTAGTTCTGTGAATACTCCCGACACATCAATTTCGAAAAGCAATAGTGAATTACGGTATTTCAACAAAAGCAAATAGAGCAAGGATATAGCCCAACCAAAGAACGGGATCTATGAGATAATACCTTGGCCCTTAAGGCACGAAGTGATCCATCAGAGTCTGTCACATTGTCCAGACAAGCGAGAGCAGCCTTCAAAAGATCTGGAATACAAGCTTGGACATGAGGGGATAAATTTTCAAACACGTCACCAGCAATATCAGGTCCTCGGGGATCTAGAGGAAGAAATGGAAGCTTAGCAACTTCCCTTAATGCATCAACATAATGCCCCACTCTTGCTAATTTGTGAATTGACAATATTGACTCTAGTTGTCGTAACACAGTTTGCTGCTCAAAAACGTGATCTCTCTCTTGAAGACTGTAAAAAAGAACTCAATCAATCAATCATTTTACTAAAGAATGGAATGGTACTATGTTACATAGAAAGAATAATAATTAATTTGTATAGTTGAATTTTATAGAATTCTCATTGAAGAGCCAAAATCCAAATGCTAGGGTCTCCAATACATTAAAATGCAGCGTCTTCAACATCTAAAATCATTGAGTTGCAGCAACACAAGCATTAGTCAGGCATATTGGAATTTCCAAGTCCGACTTCTTAAGAATACCAAACACCTAACAAAAACTACACACCCATGGAATCAGAAAACCAAATCCTACATGTAGTACATCCTATTTACCAGACTATCATCCCTCTGCAGCATCTGGACTTCCCATAATGCAGAAGAAAGCATTTGAGGTCACTCCACAATAAAAGATGAGTGTAAAGTTAAAAATATTTCAGGGTGAAATCATCACAGAATAAGTTATAAACATGCCTCTAGGGTTCATACATTTCAAAGAATAAGAAGAAATAGAAGCATATCAATATCACAGAGCCATATCCGAAAACGAGGAAATAAGCAGGAGCTTCAATTACCTGACATCTGGGTAATAAGTGTATGTCTCCAAAATTTCATTGCCAGAATGGATGAGGCCAGCAGTCTGACTCTCACCATCTAATCTTCCACGGAAAAGGGAACAAATAGCTTCAGAGAGGCACCTATTGATGGTATCCAGTGCCATTGAGAAGGAACCCACTCTCTTCTGAATTTCTATAGACTGAAGCAAAAACATCGGGTATTGGTAAAACCAATATTAAGGTCAGATGAAAAGCCAGAAATCCACAAAAGATTTGTAACAAGGCAAAGAGAGGTAATGAAAACCGGATGATAGAAAAGTAAGAATAACACTATTGGTAAGATAAATCTACGAGTATAGACAAAAAACAAGAAATATAATTACAATTTATATGAAATCACATATTAAACATTGAAAATAAATGAGTGAACAATATCTCTGAATGCATTAAAGAATAATTTATCTTTTCACCAGAAAAAAAGGAAGGCTAAGAGGTCAAATCAAAATGTGATCTAAAATCGGAATGGATCCCCACTCTAGCTACCTCTAGAACCTGATTGTGTTGTGTAAGATACTCCTTATCAACCACGTAATGTTATAATTTGTAATGGATCTCTTCTATTTTCACCCTAAATTAAAACAGTAATATATTTTTTGTTTCAATTTAAAACAGTAATATAAGAAAGAAAGAAATTACCTTGTCATACATCCCAGCCTCTTGACACTGACATGCAGCTTCAATTAAAAATTGTTGTCTTGCATTGGGATCAGTCACAAAACGTCCCAATTCACCTTCTTCTCCAGCACCTCTTGCACCAAGTAAAAGATATATGCCTCCATCCCTTAACAATAATTCAGTTAGAAGCTGCTTCAGCATCAAATTTCTCTGCCTTTGCTGATCAACATTACCCCTACCAGTCCATGACAACTGCCCCCCACCCACTGCTGCAGCAGCTTGTGCGTAATATTCTAGTGCCATTTGGAGATCACCAAGACGCAAATACATAGATCCATACTGCCTGATAATGGTGGACACTTCTGCATAAGCATCCATCACTCCCAACTTTTGCCCAGAACCAGCACCTTCAGAAAGGACCCCATGGTCAGCTAGCACGATTGATAGGTGGGCAGCATCAATGTTATATCCTTCATCACCCGCTTCCTTAGACAAGTACAATATGGCTGGAAGCAATTGAATGCTTAAAAGCAAGATATAGGGATAAACCAGAGGATCTTTTCCATTCTTTGTATAATATGAGGGCTCAAATTTATTCAGGTAAATTTGTAAATCATCCAAACTGTAAGGAATCAGACCATCACTTAGAACAATGGATGAAGGTCCACTAGAACAATCCCGCACAGCTGACAATTTGAACCACAAGAAATCCTCTATTGTACTAAAGAGATTTGGCTGATCTCTAAGCAGGCGATCAATATGCCTTCGAGAACCTGATATGATGGCATACAGAAGTAACTTTTTCTTGTCATATGCAGTTCGACCTACCCGGTCACCAGTTCTCAACATTCTTTCGCATTCCTCTGATGCAGCAGCTGCAACCTCTTCTGGCACCATCCCTCCAGTATTAATCCACTCTGTGAGCTGTCAGAAACAAGTAAATTATTAAGAAATAATACATCATAAATTAGTAAATAAGAAGTGACTGCAGTATGTACCAAAGGAGAAAATTGATGCGAAGCACGTGAAGATAGGGCTACATTTCTTGCTTCATCATAATAACCAGACCTCAGGCAAAAATATATCTGTCACAAAAATTAATTAATCAATAAGTAAATAAACAAAATAGTGCATGATTGGCTCATCATCAGTATTAATTTCAACAAACAAAAAGGAATTAGATATTATCAGTGAACAGAGTCAAGCCAAGGAAAAAAAATATAGCAAAGATAACAAGTCTTTAGTATAGCTAGTTTTATAATCAGATAAAGTATCTGAGACCTGCTGCCATGTGGTATCAACAGGAGGCTGCCGCCGAGCATCACCAGCATCAAAATCCAGTACTCCATAATCCCTCAACCGAATCTACTCAGCAATAATTAAAATCAGGGACCTTTCAAAAAAAAATAAATGTATGGCATTATTTATAATACACATTTTTCAAATTCAAACAAACCCGAAGGAAGGCATGGATTCTTTGCAAATTCCCAACTCCACCACCAAGAGCAGCCTACCATAAGATAAAAAAGCAAGAAGAAATTAAGTGTTGATAACAAATACAAATTCCTGTATGCTCTCTATCTTGTATGAATAAAGAACGGAAGACACAAAAAATGAGAAGCTTGCAAAGCATTTCACTATTTGTCGAAGCATATCCCTCAAAAGCATAGCATGCAATCGCAGGGAGTCGACAGTCAAGAAAGGCAGAATTAACGATCTAAAAAAATAGGTAACATTACTAGAAAAATTATCTCCAGACAACATTAGTAGTACTAGTACAGAAATCCTGAATAACAAATTACTTGAGCAGGATGACTTTGTATGGTATCCATTATGTGCTTCTCATGTCCCCATTCAAGGTGGCGTCTTGCACCAATAACCAATGACATCCTTTTTGAAACACGTTGCGGGGTTGAGTCCTCACCCATCAGCATCTGTTTCAATAAGCAAAGTTATAGAGAATAAATAAAATATTTACTTTGCCACAGGTAGAAGCAATAAAGGTGCATGCACAAGTTTTTCTTCCTGTTTTGTCTTAAACATAATAACAGTATACAACAACCTGAACAAGGTGCCATATCTTTCGCATCGTTACTGATTTTCCACCACTAGCATCAATGCCCAAATTTTCATATGCACCCTTGAAAGCTGCAGCAGGCTATGAACCATGAAAAAAATAATTAAAATTAACATACAAGAATGTATTTCCGGAAGATATTACAACAAAAATCTGAACATATAATGTGCTATTGTTTATCCAAAATGAAGAATAGACATGATATTGCATTAAAAGTTCAAAACATTAGTTTCAAGCCAATTAATATGTTGAACACAAAGGCATAACTTTTAAACTGGTAAAACGACACAGTTTTCAATCTAATATAGAAATCTCACTACATATTTATGAGATGGAGAAAGCAGGGGACATACTTTAAATGGTAACCCAGACTCCCTTGCTCTATTCAGAGTCTTCACCACCTCAGCATAGACAGATGCCTTTTTCTCCACAATAGGTCTTCCTGTCAGAGGAACAATCTCCATGCTAGGCATACCAGATGAGACTTGTGGAGTAGAAGACACAGACGCAATCTGACCTGGGAGGGTACCCACACTGCTGTTAGCAGCAATGTTTGTCCTAGGTAATGTTGAAATTCGACTTAAACTCTGAAGGAAATCACGCTTTTCTTTTTGCCAATCCTCCTGTCAAACAGTAAATTATATTGACAGTAAGGAAGGTGAGCCACACAATAACAAGAAACCTATCTTAAAATATAAGAATGGAGTAGAATACTCATCCCAATTAAAAAACTGCAAATATGAAATAAAATTATTTACTCACTGCACTATGCTACTTCATTTCATATGTGAAGTTCCACATATTAACCTATGCAGGTTCAATAGAAAGCAATCAGCTAATAGGGATGCTTTGGTTTGTGAAAGTTAAGCAGGTCAGCAGAGCTAATTGTCATTGTTAAGAGTTGAGACTGTTAGAAACTATTAAGTTGCACAAGTTAAACAGAACTATTTATTTTTCCTGGTCCTTTTGTCTAGAAAATGAGAAATTTTTCACAGAAGAATCAATAAGAATTACAAAGGTTAGCAATAATAAGAATTAACAAAGACACAGATATAAAACATAAAAAAAAATAAACAATCTTTTTAATATAATAAATCTACTCAATCCCTTTGTCATAATCAAGTCCTATTCAAGGCATTTTACTAGGACTTAACAAATAAAAGAAAAGAAAATAATCAAAATATAACTATATAGGACAGACTTATTATTTTCACCAAGGCAAGGGAAATACAAGAACAAATCATGTATGCAAAAAAATGGTTTACCAATACTATCCCAAGGATTCTTATGTTGGTAGTTTTATGAACATACGTTATCCAAGGCATATTACAAATTGCCATGATTACACTAACCTCTAAAACTTTCATCATGTAATCACTGAAACTCCTGAGATTATCCTTTTGAGCTTCCTGAACAGCAGAGACCATTGCCATTTCATGAACCTGAGAAGAAAACACAGTACACAATATTGTCGCAATTCCATTCAAAAAGGACCAGGTGTGCAGAGTAAGAAGATTTTCTTGGTTTTCCATAACAAGTAACAGAGCTTCACATACAAACTTAATAATTTTGCTTATAGAAATAAATCAAAGGGGGCAACAGACACAAACAGCATTTAGATATAACAACCATGCCACAATACCAAGCTCATCCGTGAAAAGTAAAAACTACATAAAAATGAAAACAAATAATAATGCAATGAAAGAATTCAAAAACAGAATTCTTACATCATATAGGAACAAATATTTCTCACTGTTTTTGTGGACATTGGACAGAGAAAATGTAAACGAAAAATAGAGCATATAGTATCTCACACTGATAAAAGTGATCCAAATTGAATTATTCTAATGCCTAATTGTTAATTAAATGTTACAATAAATCCAAGATGAATAGTAGGCAATCTAAAAAGTGAAAATTACCTGCTGCAGATACTCTTCAACACTTGTAGCCTCAACAGGAAAAACATCCTCAAAAGTTGTCTTCAAAGGGGGAAAAAGACAAAATGTACGCATAAGCAATATAGTAGCCATATGAATTAAGTAACAGAAAGAACCACAGCAAACAACTTGACATGAACTTTCAAGGGAAAATTATGTTTGCTAACAACAAGTTGTATCAGGAAAACAAGCCTGTGACTTAAACTATAGCAGTGCAGAAATTTCATGAAACCTATCACCGAATGTTCAATGTGAAAAACATTGTAAAGTTGATATTAAGAAGTACCTTCAGTTCAAATGACTTCAGATCCCTAGCAAGCTGCTCTGCATTTATCCCCTCTCGAGCAAGGAGCCTGTCCATGCAAAAGAAATAAGAAAAATGATCACAATAATTGACCAAGTTCATTTAATCACAAAATTTCTGCTTTAAGGAAATTATTTTGGGAAGTAAGAAGATGATCTCCATTTTCCCTGGTAAGAAAATGTGAAATTAAAGGGATGCCGCTTTAAAAAAGGGCTAGAGGGAGACCAAAAGAGCGTGGTGTGAAGGGAAGTGAGAAATGGGATACTGTTTTGGAGGGTTTAAGCTAACCATGGGACGCCTCATGAATGCATGATACAAGATTAAGTTTGGGCAAAATGAAAATCTAAAATCCAAGAAGCCAACACCATTTGGTAGAAACAATGCTTGGCCAAAAATTAAAAATTTTTGTAAGTTCTAACAACTCAAAGAACTCCAGATAGCCACAACATCATTTGATATTTTTTATAATGTTTAAATTCTACATGATTGAATAATTCAGACATAATAAAAAAACTTGCAGCACTGGCAATCATAATTCATAACCAAAGAGTACCTTGTTGCAGCAATAGATTGCGAAGGTGCTTCAGTCCTTACGGTCTTGGATTTAAGCTTCTTGGATAACGCTTCCAGTTGATCCAAGTTCCTCTGAACAATGTAAAAAGGTGAATTCAAAACCAGAGATCTCGAAAGCCATATCTAATCAACAGTAATTCCTATTCTTCTAACTAGTGACAATTCTCACTGACAGAAAGAAGCAATGCTCATCCATTATCTCGGTCAAATTGAAGCTATCATTGCCTCGGTTCACAACCGAAATACACTCACACTCAGCTTCCAACTTCATTTTATGCATTCATAAAACTTAAACGTGGCGAAAATTTTCGTAGCAGTTAAAATAAAAGAGTGAAAAAAATGCTTGGAAGAAAATGAAGTATGTGGAAAACGAAGAACACAAGTTGAATCGGTGGCATTGAAATGAAATTGAGAAATGGAGAATGAAAATGAAAAAGTGTGAAGTGGGTGGGTTTGGAAGAGAAGGAAACCTGAAGGGGAGGGAACTGAGCAGAAGGAGCAGCTTGTTCGAGAAGCTTGGTTGACGAATGTAGGAGATCGGTCCAACTTTCGTTCGCCATGGCTCGCAAGAACAAGAACAAGGGTTTTAGTTTTACAGACACAAACGTTCTTAAGCCCTAAAATTTGAAAACTCAGGTTGGGTTCTGCACAACGGAGATGCACCCTAACCAACGGGTTGTTTCAGACCAAATATACCAATTTATAGTTATGTATTATCATAATAATTTTTACGTAACTTTAGTTCTTTTCTTTACCTAAAGTTAAAAGTTTAAATCCTGTTTTGTGTATGTGTTGCGTTAAATTTTGGGGTCAGTTATCTCACTCTTTGAGGTGCTTTTATTGTTATCAGCCCTAATCTAGAGACGATTAAAAAGATAATAATAATTTTTACACAAAAGTAATTATTATAAAATTAAATAATTTTATCATATAGTAGTTAGTATAATTAAATTATATTAATTGTTGAAGAGAAATTTGGTCTCTACACTTTATACGGAAAAGATTTACATTTAATTTCTATGTGAAAAATATTTATGAATTGATTATCTTATAAAAAAATACCAATGATTTTAGTCAATGATGAAAATTAACCTTTTAACTTATACACACAATATGTTATTCTTTGTTTTAATCTTTATATGAAAAAATTAGCATCATTATAATTTTAATAAATGGTAGGAATAAATTATAAATAGTTTATAGATCAAAGATAAATATAAAACTTTTCATGTAATGAAATACCAAATTACAGTCAACCATTAACCTACTGTAAGGGCAATGACTTAGTGTTGGAAGGGGGAACAAATTAAAAAAGAAAATCCAAATATTCTTGAATATTTTTTATTTTAATTATATATTTATTTAATTTTCTAGATGGTGAAGTATGGATGAACCAAAAGACAAGATCTTTGATGATGCAACACAAGTGAACCAAGAAAAATAATGGTGTTTGTTTACTTATAAATATTCTTAGATCCAAGTCATTAAACATTTCAATAGAGTATTATTATGGTAAAAAGAGGCTGTTTCAACACCCAAAGATAATATTATTCATATAAAAATAGGGTACTAAAAAAATATATGAAATTTGTAAAATTACATTGGAGTTTAATAAGATATTACATACATAAAATGTTTTTAAGAATTTAAAGTGTAAATGTTTCAATTTATATGAAATCCTATATCATAAATAAGGTAATATATTGATAAGAGTTGTACACTTATGTTGATTAAGTATTGAATCGACGAGTCAAAATAAGTGTTAGATGATGATTGAAGTAATCGTAAGTCTTAACTTGAAATTTTTTTACATAATTGGTCTACTTATCAAAAAATATTTTTATATTTGTATTGATTTGATTGTGTTTTGAAATATGTCTGTCATAACATATATAAATAGATTAAAATTAGTATTTTAACCATTACAATATATAGGATTTATATATATATATATATATAACTATAGTTTTTAATAAATAAATACTTTAAATGTATAAATTTAATTTTTATTAAAATTATATCATATAAATTATATTTAAAATTTATGATAAATAATTTATATTAGATATATGAATACTTTTAACGGTTGACAATTTTTTTTAAAGATAATATTGAGATAAACTCTTAAAAAAACTATCATTAATAAATAAAATAAAAAGCGTTCTCATTTAATAATGATCTCTAAAAACACGTTAGTTTAAGATACTTGTACTCATTAAAACTTATATACATAGATAAATTACTATCTCCTTTTGCACGTTTCGTTTCTTATATATAAACTAAAATGTGGTGTGATTAAAATGTAGGTTAAAACCTTTATTTAGTTCCTAATAACATTTTTTGTTTCAATTTAGTCTTATTTTAATTTTTAGTTTTAATTTGATCCTCAATAATTTAAATTATTGTAATTTGGGATTTCCGTCCAAATAATTTAAACGGAGTTAACTGTTGGCCACATAGATGCCAGGTGGATGCCACGTAGATGTCACGTAGATGAGGCCAAATTTCTTGAATTAACCTGGAATGAGCCGTTCCAGATACAAAATTAACACACCAATAGTACAACCAGAATGGGCCGTTCTGGTTTCAGAATAGGCCGTTCTAGTTTCAGAATGGTCGATAATTATAGTCCACGGTTATAAATCGTACACGGAAAAAGACCCAAGGTACAAAACATTTCAAATACTAGATTTGGTAATATTGTCAATAGGGATTGATAACTTCAATTGTTAAACATTTGGGTTATACAGTGTATCATTAAGGACGATGTGGTGTATCACTAAGGACAATGGTAAGAGGTTTTATTTCATTGTTAGTCAAATTGGAGTGAACCACTTACTTCCAAATTGACACTATATAGTCAAAGATGAAATGAAACGGTGTTTTCCCTTGAAGTCATTGACGATGTACCCCAACAATAACAACCTGTTCTTGAGGAGGTACAACCTGAATTTTTGAGGTTTAGAGTTTCCCTTCAGCGTTACCCAGATGATTTCCTTTCTCAGTAATTTCTTTAAACTTTTTTAGTATATGTTATGTTCTGAATTTTTGTTTTCAGTTTCTGAACATGTTTCTGTCTTTGAATTTATTATATGTTATCAATTTTGAATTTCAATTTTTGAATCACATTGTGTAAAATGAAGTTGGCGTTCTGGAACGGGCCGTTCTGAATCCAGAACGTCCCGTTCTGAAACCAGAGCGACCCGTTCTAGTTTTAGAAAGGCTCGTTCTGGTGCACTCATGGTGTGTTAAATTTGCATTTGGAACGACCCGTTTCAGTTGTAAAATTAACACATAACATGTACAAGCAGAACGGTCCGTTCTGGTTTCAGAACGGGTCATTCTGGTTCCATGTGTATGCATTCAATTTGGCAGTCACGTATGCATCTACGTGACATTCACCTGGTATTCACGTGGCCAATAATTAACTCCGTTTAAATCATTTGGACGGAAGTCCCAACTTGCAATAATTTAAATTAGTGGGGACCAAATTAAAATTAAAAATTAAAATAAGACTAAATTAAAACAAAAAAAATATTATAAAGGACCAAAATAAGGTTTTAACCTAAAATGTATCAGTCTCTTATTAATTAATTTTTTCATTCAAATGTCTTATATTCACAAATATGTTAAAACAAATTTTTATTTCAATGTAAACTATCAACGTGTAATAGATTTTCAAATCAAAAAATTTATAGTTTAGATAACATTTTTATATTTTTAGTAAAATATATTTTTTTGTTGTGTTAATGTTTTGCGACAAATCTTCTCTATTTATTATTATTTTTATTATTATTATTATTCTTATTATTATTATTATTATTATTATTATTATTATTATTATTTTGCTGAATCAAATCTTCTGTATTTATATTCTTAAAAATGTCATCTTTGCTTTAAATTTTATTCCCCCTCAAATCACTGTTCCAACTCTATATATTAAATTAGATTATAATATACTGTTTTCAAAAATGACCTTTCAGTCTATTAGTCCGTGAAAATGGCACCTATTATTTCAAGAAAATGACACCTGTCATCTCAACTTTCTTCTCTTTTAATTTTAATTTTTTTAAAATTAATCATGGATATGGGCATATGGCTTAGAATTTGGATTCAAAACTCAACTTGGCAAAATCAATTAACTTACAAAATAAGAAATATCTAAGTTTATAAACCCTATTTAAGTTGTATCTCTAATTAATATATATAGAACTAGACATTGTTGTATTTAATTTATAGCATTTCAAATGGGTAACAAGTTTTATGGCATTTTTAATGGAAGCAACTCATTTGAGTTGTTTCATAAATTGAAAAATGAAAAAAGTAATCCCCAGTGTATCTTGTCAGCATTAAACAACTTAAATACAAATTTACTTCAATAGTAAGAAATTTTAAGAAATTCAACTTTTAGAATTTTTTTCTAATCATTTATGAACTAAATTTAAATTTTTATTAAAAAGGATAATTGTACTATAATGAAAAAAAACAAATTACAAGAAAAAATACACAATAAGTAGATATTAAAAATAAAATAAAGCAATAGTAAATACATAAACATTATACGAAATTAACTCTCATCATTATTACTTCCGAAACGTTCCTAAATATGTTCAATAAGATATGTTTGAAATCTGGTAAAAATCTGGTAAGGAACGGTTGCTTAAAGAAAAGAGAGAGTTGCTTCTTTAAGCAACTCATGTTGTCATGCCAGATTCCTCCAATGACAAGAAACCGAGGCTTGAGTTATTTTATGGGACAAACAACTTCCATTGAAGTTGCTCTTACGCCACCTAATTTTATTTTTATTCACCTATTAATTTATATATTAATATGTGACATAGACATAGAAAGAGTACATTACCCAAAAAAAAAAATACAAAGGAAAGAGTAGTTATAAATGTGGACCAATTGATTTATTATATGTAAATCTATCAATTTACTCTCTGTGTGGTGATAACGAGCTTCTCCTCGCAACGTGCCTTACACGTCTCAAGCGTGACTACAATTAAAGCATGTTTGAGTTTAATTTTATGTTAAAAAAAATATTTTTAATGTTTATTTTGAGAAATTACCTGAAGTTGACATACTAATGTAATGCACAAAATGCTTGTTTGTTGTCAGTGTTTTTTTTCTTCTTATTTGTAGATTATTAAATGTATGCTATTAACGTTAAAATAATTTAAAAAGTTTAAATTAGTTGAGATGAATATCATCTAAAACTTCCTTTTTCTTGCTTCTGCTGCTTTTTAAGAAAAAGTTTATCCAAAAATGTAAAAATTACTCGTAGGTAAGTGAATACTTCATTTGAAAAAGTGTTTTTTTCTTCTTCTGAAAATAAAAATTTAAAGAAATATACGATAATCAACTTGGTGGGTTGGAAAGGATTACGGCTACCACAACTTTATTTGATCAAATTTCTAATTTGATAATTACCTCTTCTTTTTTTACTATCAAACAAGTGAGTTAAATGATACAAATTAACATGATTAATGAATAGTTTCAATAAATAAATAATTTGTCTCCTTTGTATCAATTATGAAATATATACCAATCATAAACGTGGCTAGTTTTAATTACCAATTACGTATGCCACAGATATGGAAGCGTTCTTGAAGATATTTGCTGACCAAATCAAATTTAAATGCATATATATTAGTATTGTTATTTGTTTTCCTAAGAAGCGAGACCAGAGATTGATTCAAGTCAATAGATTCAGCCATTCAGGTCATATGATTTAGTTTTGCAAGCAACTATATTTGGACTGGCCAATTTTCAAAATATATATATTGTGCATATGTTTTAAGAATAAAACAAGTGCATTGGTCAATCGAATACTTTGAAGACGTTTCTTGAATGAGCAATACAGCACTTGCTTATGTATGCATGACCAATTATGTGTTATATTATTGTTGTCTGTTAGGACTACTTGAAGACTACATGGGTCGAAATAGTATATGAGATTCCTCGAAAAACGTTACGAAATCGACACTTATCAGCAATAAAAGTTCAAGATCAAAAAGAATTATTTCGAGTGGTACCACGATATGCCCGAAGGAAAAATAGACATTGTCAGAGATTTTCTTGTACGGTTACACCAAGGCAGTTATTCAAAAATAGATCGAGGAAGTAAAAAACACGTGGGAGGACAGTTATGGGAAGTTATATTAAACCCACGTAAGCAATGTAGTGGAGAGCAGTTATACACACCCATGATGGATTCTCACGAAATTAACTGCTCTTGATTAAACTCTATAAATACAAGGAACGTATACCTTCACGATGGTCAGAAAAACTCATACTTGAATAGAGCTCGCAAGCACTCTCCGCCTGCGCATATGCAAAATCGTTTTTGGGTATGGTTTCTTATTGACCACATTTCTTTTCTCTTTTTAAATTAGGATTGGTTTAGTCTTCTTTTTTCTTGTAATCACGTAGTTTTAATTTACGCAAACTCTGATGATGTTGTAATGCTTGAACATTATGAACCATGATCTGTATAGGAAGTATATCTATTGTTCATTTTGTTTATTTAAGAGTTTACGTGCATGAACATTATTTGTTGATAATCATTGACGAATATTTGGAAACCAATCACTATTAAATCTTCCTCCTACGTTTTCTGTCATTAAATTAATAACCTAAATTGAAACCGTTGTTGGTGTTAGTCCGAATATAAAGAATCCACAAACGAATTTCACCATAAATAAATTGGCACGCTCGGTGGGACTCATTTTAATTGCCTGTCAAACATAATTGGACTAGTTTTAGGTTTACATGTTGTATGCAAACATATAGTTTTAGGTTTACATGTTGTATGCAAACATAATTGGACTAGTTTTAGGTTTACATGTTGTATGAGACTTAGGAGTGGAAGAACTATGTCTACGTCGAATAATTCTAATAATAGGAATAATGATAATCATGTAGATGTAGAACATCAAGGAAATCCTAACCCTGATAATAATGGGACTAGTGTGACAAGGGGGGCAGGGTCTTCCCTTGTTATAATCGGAAATGTGCCTAGGCTTGAAAATGGGGCTAGACAAACTAATGTGACTCAGGAACTAACAAATGTCACTAGAGAGTATCTTTGGGGTATGCCACAGAATTGGCGAAATACCCAACCCGTACATGCCGAAATGTCAATACCTTTCTTAGGACCAAATCCACTAGTGCACGTATCTCCACAGGGATACAATCCTGGACCAAATGGTTTGGGTTTTGTTATGCAAGACCCATATCAACATGTAGGGACAAGTCAGGAAGGTTCCTTGATTCGACAAGGTAGTTATGTACCTACCGGTATAAGTAATCAAGCCATGATGGCTCTTCGACAACAGATGGACCATAGTAATCATGACATGGTCAATCTGTTGTCAACCCAAATGCATAATATAATGACGCCTTTGTATGAATTAATAAACAAAATAGGAGATAAATTGGGTGATGGACCACCTTCGAGGGCCATGAGTGCAGATTTTGAGGTTAACTTAGTAGAGTTACGCCCTGGTCCTACTTATCAGTGTCAAATGTTAAAACCAGGGGACAATATAAAAAGAAATTTGACTAAGAGATACAGTTTCGATGTCACTAAGGCTGATAAGATATTTGATATCTTATTAAAAGATAAACAAATTGTACTCCCAGAAAACCATAAAATTCCACCTTTCGAGCAAAGAAAAGGGAAGAAATTTTGTAAATATCATAATATGTATGGTCATTGGACTAATAACTGTGTGCGTTTCAGGGATATGATCGAGAGAGCGATCACTGATGGTCGCCTTGCTTTTGAGGAAAAGGAAATGAAAGTGGACACTGATCCATTTGCTGCTCACACTGGATATGTGGAACCAGTCTCGATGGGCATCAATATCGTCGAAGTCAATATCGAGGATGATGAAAACATCGAGCCTATTTCTGATGAGAAACTCGAAGAACTGATGGATGACTTCGCCAAGGAGGAAGAACCGATTTATCCAAAGGAAGGAGACAGTTTAGTTGAGTTTCTATCAAAGAAAAAGGAAGCTGATAGGGAGGTTATGTTGTGCCCTCGATGTAGTGCTGTCTTCGACAGAGCTGCTGCTAAGGCTTTCGAGGAGTCAGAAATGATGAGGAGCTACAAAGCCGAGAAGCTTTGAGAAAAACCTAAGCTTAATGCTGGACCAAGTGCTGGGTTAACCATGAGGCATGTTCACATGCCTCAATATAATGCTCCGGTGGGCAAGATGGAGATGTATAATTCATCGAAATTCGACAATACTTTTATGCCAAATGCAAACGTTCTTGTAGGGAAATGGAATGCCCCATCAAGGCCAATGGTTGGTGGAATAGGTCGAGGAAAGCAAGTGATGAATTATGTTGGACATCCAATGCAAGGAACTCCTGGAAAGTTCTCAAATATATCTGCAGGTCCTGGTAGATTTTCGACTGAAAGTTATGGGCGTGGTTTTCGACAGCTCTTTAATAACTTAACCAAAATTCAGTGGAGGAGACAACAAAGGATGCGAAAAGCTACCTTTGAAGGGTTCAGAGGGAACCGTTTTTCAATTCCTGTACCTCAAAAAGGGGAGTCATCTCGAAAATTCATCGAAGATGATGAAGATCTGATAACTAATTGCTTCGAGAGCAGTTTCGATGATTCCCTGAAGGATATCTGTGGTATAGTATCTATTCTGCCTTCCGAGTACGCTGGAGCCATGGAATCTGTAAACGAACAAGAGGATATTCATCGAGAAGATTTCTTTGATGATCCTAATTATGAGTCCAAAATCGTGTGGGTCAATCAAATCTTGAGGGTCATCCCCAAATTTAATTCAGCTGTGTTCGATTCTCCCTCTGAAGAGATGAAAGGTCACCTTAAGCCTTTACTGCTAACTTTGATGATCGAGGGGCATGAAGTGAATAAGGTGTTGGTTGACGGAGGTGCAGCTGTGAATATCCTACCTAAGATAATGCTGAAGAGGTTTGGGAAATCCATGGCTGACTTGAAGCCTCACAATATATTGATTTCAGACTATGCAGAAAAGTCTTCACACCCTGAGGGTATGATTCTGTTTGATGTTCAGATCGGAAGTGTGAAGAGAACTACTATGTTTATAGTAACTCCATCAAAGGCAAACTTTAACGTTTTGTTAGGTCGAGAATGGATACATGGGGTCCGGGCTGTTCCTTCGACAGTACATCAAAAGATTTTCTTTTGGAATGATGACAAAGGTTTGGAAGTCCTCGACGCAGACTAAAAGGCCTATGAGGTAGGTATGTACTTTGCTGACCAACAATTAACTGCGTTTGCGAATACCAAGCCCTTCGATGCCTACAATACTGGAGTTATGGACGAAGAAGAGGGAGTGAAGAAGATTTTCTGTTGGGATGTGAAGAAAGGTTTTGTAATTCAAGCCGAAAAAGATTCGGCTCCAATTGAGGAATGAAGGATGAAGATCCTTATTCGAACTTCTTAGCTCGAATATCGGCCTACATGGCCGATGGAACGGCCAACATGGCCGAGGAAGGTCGAGATAGGGGAGTAATGTCAAAGGAAGTTGAGAGTGAGAGAAATAGCACGACCACTTTGGCCGAAGAAAAATAAAAAACAAAGAAAGAGGGTCTGGACTTCGAGGTCGGAAAAGAAAAACAAAAAACAAAGGGAGATGGCTGAGGCTTCGAGGTCGAAAAGAATGAAGAAAAACAAAAAACAAAAAATCAAAGGGACCAGGAGGTCTCGAAGAAAAAAGAAAATGGAAAAATAGAAGTTAAAACAGACCAAAAGGTCAAAAATCTAAAAAAGGATGAAGAGCAAGAGTCAGAACTCAAGTTAGATTGTATTATCGATGATTCGCCGTTGGGATTCGAAAGAACAACCAAGGAAGAACATAAGTTAGAATCTCAGGATCCGCTTGAGGAAATTAACTTGGGAACTGTTGAAAATAGAAAGGTAACTTACATTAGCAAGGTCTTGCAAGGAAAATTAAAGGAGGAATTAATTCGAGTATTGCACGATTATAAAGATTTCTTTGCATGGGATTATGATGAAATGCCGGGATTAGATCAAGGATTGGCGGAACATAGGTTACCCATGATTCCCGGAAAGAAACCTGTCAAGCAAAGCCCTCGAAGGTTCGCTCTTGAAGTAATCAAAAAGATTAAGGAAGAAATTGAGAGATTACTGAAAGCAAAGTTCATCAGAACTTCAAGGTATGCTGAGTGGATATCGAATATCGTGCCCGTTATAAATAAGAATGGAAAACTCAGGGTATGCATTGATTTTCGAGATCTCAACACAGCAACCCCCACAGATGAGTATCCTATGCCCATCACTGAAACTATGATAGACGTTGTTGCAGGTAATGAAATTATGAGTTTACTTGATGGTTATTCAGGATATAACCAAATTTATATTGCAGCTAATAATGTATCAAAAATTGCTTTTCGATGTCCAGGTGCGTTAGGCGTCTATGAATGGGTGATGATGCCATTTGGATTAAAAAATGCAAGTGCCACTTATCAGAGGGCAATGAATTTAATATTCCATGATTTAATTGGTAAGTTTGTACAAGTTTATATTGACGACATAATTGTTGAGTCGAAACAAAAGGAGGATCACTTATGCCATTTAAAATTATCTTTCGAGAGAATGAGAAAACATGGTTTAAAAATGAACCCACTAAAATGTGCATTTGGTGTTATAGCAGGAGAGTTTCTGGGATTTATCATACATCAAAAAGGGATCGAAGTAGATAGAAATAAGACTAAAGTTATCATGGAGACTAAACCTCCATCGAACAAGAAAGAACTTCAATCTCTCCTAGGTAAAGTAAACTTTCTGAGGAGATTTATATCGAATTTGTCTAGCAAAACTAAAGTGTTTTCTCCTCTTTTGCGTCTGAAAAAGGAGCAAGAATTTCAATGGAATGAAGAGCACCAGAAGGCGTTTGAGGAAATCAAAGATTATTTGGCTCATCCTCCAGTGCTTGCACCACTCTCTAAAGGAAAGCAACTAAAGTTGTACATTTCAGCTAGCGATTCGACTATGCGGGCATGCTGGCGCAAGATGATGATAATGACATCGAGAGAGTCATTTATTATTTAAGTCGAATGTTAGTAGGAGCAGAAACTAGATATTTAGAGAAATTATGTTTAAGTCTCTATGTTGCTTGTATACTCCCCCAAACTTAGAACCTTGCTTGTCCTTAAGCAACAGGTAATTAATCTAGCAGATAACAAGCAATGCATGTGTGTCAAGTTCTACATCCTAGTTCACTTGTATTTTCCTTTCGCAAGCATGAACCTTAGATGAACTTTCAGTGACAATTATTGCAATGGAACATGACAAGGTGCAAACAAAGGTTTCAAAAGAGATCAAAGAGCTGAGAAAAGTTAATGACTATCTATGAATGCATCCTCACTAGGAAGGTGTTTCTCTCCATGCACACTAGTGTATCAGGGTGAGTGTTTCTCTCAAATCTACAACTCACGCCACATAATTCAACTTTGCTCTTCATTTCCAAAAGAAACTGTTGGATATTTTTTTTATAGGCAAGCGCACCCAAGTCTCTGTAGTATGATTTAGAAGGTTGTCGATCCACAGGGAATTGTGAAGTAATCTATGATTTTCATTATACTAGTTGAAACTTTATGGATTGAAAATTTAGTGAGTACATAGATCCAAAACTTGTTGTAAAAGATTGATCAAAACTAAGTAACCAAAGATAAAGTACCTTTAGGAAAATAACAGATATGAGAAACAGTTTAGGATTAACTTCATCAATCTCCCTCCTATGTATTCCTATCGATTCTTTCTAAAAATTCCATTACTCATTGTCATTGAGTTCTCTATTTTCATTCAAACCCAATCCCTTGGCATAAGAAATTCTGAGATATTCAACTCGATGAATGATTCCTCACTTCATTTAGTTCAATACCCCGCATTAAGACTCAGAACTTGTTACAACTATTAATTTCAAGACCATCCCTGGCTCTCAATACTAATAGGTGATTTGTCTCAAGTCTAGATCCAGAAAATGTTTCCCAACTAAATTCTAAATCCAAGATCGAAGATAAGTGATCAGTTTATCTAAGCATTAAGAATGGAATACAAATCACTAACAAAGAGTAATAGATGATACACATATATATATATATGAATCAAAGAGAAATACATAGGAGTTTGATGACTGCATTAATCCCAAACCTAGAGCTTTTAGCTCTCCATAGTACAAGAAATCACCAAATTACAAGTTGAAAGGTAGAAGATGAAGAAGATCCTTAGAGATTCGCGTTCCCACGAGCTCCAGAATGCTCTGTTTTTCCTCCTTCCTCTGTTCTTTTCTTAGTTCTCGTACCAGTTCCCCCTATTCTCTCTCTTTTTCCTTTATATAATAAAACAGAGTGAGCAAGAGAGAGACTAACCCGCTCAGCGCCTTGAAACGGCTGAGCGGATTGAGAGTTCTTCAACATGAAGAAACCTGAATTCTTCACCATGAAGGAACCTAGGCGCTGAGCGCCCTGGATCCGCTGAGCGGATTGGAGGCAGAGATCACCTTCACGTTTCTGGATGAAATCCGCTGAGCGGATTGTAAATGGCTGAGCGGATTAGAGGCAGAGAGCATTCCTTTTCTTCCAGGGACCAATCCGCTGAGCGGATATGATTGGCTGAGCGCCTTCAATGTGGAAACTCTCTGTCCTTATTCCGCTGAGCGCCTCAGAATGGCTGAGCCATTCATCTCCAGGTTTCAAATCCTACGAAATAAGCACAAAATTAGATCAAATACTTCCTGTTTTATGTGCTAACATTAATCGAGAGTATCTCTTTGATTCCATGCCTATATAAATCAAAATAACATTAGTAACAATACAAAAACTATTAGATAAGTGTCTCAAATGAATGTTAAATCAAGCTAATTAGACACTTATCAGAAACCAATGGTAAAACAAATGCAAGCACTTATCACAAGGTCGTTATTAGGGCAATCTAGGTAAAGCAGTAACAATCTTATGGTTTTTCAAGGATTCAAGTTGCTATGGCTTAAGAGAGCAATTGAGATTTTACAATGATGTCCCTCTCCATGCCCCAATACAACATTTTGGCGCATGCCCTTTACCGGATCCAAGCCATTAGCCTTTATGTGATGCATACTTGCACTTTTGCATCTTAATATTTTTACTTTTGTTTTTTTTTATTATTTATTTTGAATGGCTGACCACATACTTTCTTCTTCCCAAAATTCTTCATTCTTCAACTCTCCCAAACTTGTTTGATGTCATCAATTTGCTCTCTTAACCAAAGCAAAGGTTATGGTTAATTTTTCATAGTTTGGGACAGTGGAAGGTGTAGTGTTTAGGCTTAGGAAAGTATGGGTCAAGTGAAAAGTAGAGATGAGTTTTTGGCTTAGATGGTTAACAAAATAAAGGAATATGAATGCCTTGATCATATAAATACACAACACTAGCAAACCACTAGGGAAACTCAAGCAAAGTCTATCATGCAACTTAAGCGTAGTTTACTCATCAGTATTTAGGCTCAAACCTCACCCGACTATGCATCCACAAATTATCAAACTCAGCTCAGTTCTATGATCAACATTGAAACCCGTATGCAACTAGTCATGAACTAAGGATCTAACGTGACTTGAAAATGTCTAAGATACACGCACCACAAACATCGAGCAAACCACAATCCAGAATCGACCACAAGCAAAGCAAGTATCAACAAGATTAAAAATCATGCTAAAGCAGAATATTCACAAAAAGAACCAACAGAGTAATCACAAAAAAGAAATTAGATATAAACACAATTAAAATACTGAAAATAAAAGAGAAAAATAAATTGCAATAAACAAAGGTAAACTAAGGTAAGCTCCATCTGCTTCTATCTATGGAGTCTGGTCATCATCATCAGCAGCTGCTCCACCATCATTAACTCCATCAGCATCAGTAGCTCCACTCCCCCAAACTTAGGAGCCTGGTCCCCAGGCCAACCAGTATATGCCTGAAAGTCCTGGAAGCCGGGTGTGGTTGCGGAGTGTAATCATGAAAGAATATGGTGAGCACAAAAATTATACACAGTGATGACCAAACAAATATAGCAAAATGGAGAATATCCTTAGACCAAAATTAAGCACAATATGCATGCACACGGAAATGGACTATGACAATGCAACATAAAACACACAAACAGAACATAAAGAAACATGATTGAAAATAGATAAATATTGGCTGTCAGGAAAGTTGCGTCGGGCGCGAAACAGATGCATCAGGCTTAGTATCAGTAAAAACCACGAGGTTCCAAAATCTGATATCGCGCCGGGCGTGAATTAAGCGTGCCTAGTGTGGTGGTGGTCAATTTGCCTAATTTTTCTTTAAAAGAAGTCCTTGTCTCCACCCAGAACCAGAGTTACCTCATTCCTCTCATTCCAAACAAGATGTACCCTATATTTACCCACTCAAGCATGATTCTGACAATTAACATATAACAAAGAACAACATATACCACAAAACAACATATAACACAAAACACATAACATAAAACAACTATGCATAACAAACATTAACACTGAAATCTAAAACACGAATGAGATGAAAAACACATAAACAGCATTCAGATCTCTGGGTTGCCTCTCAGGAAGCGGTTGTTTACTGTCCCGAACCTGATTGTGACCAACTTGAATTGCTCTAATTCTCCTTCTCCTCCTGTTGCTATTGTTCCTCCTTGCCTTGTGTTCAATCTCAGCATTGCTCAACAATTGCTCAGAAGGATTGGTCAATCTCGTTCAATAGTACCTTCCATACAAGAGAGAGCTGAAGACTAGAGTACCCAGGTTAGCGCCAAGAATTCATTGCTAACATAAAAAAAACAATAACAAGTCACAAATAGTTATAAATACTAAATTGCCTTACTAATCCCCGACAACGGCGCCAAAAACTTGTTGAGATTTCCATTGAAACACTTTTGTTATAATTATAAATCAGTTTAATTCTATCAACAGTCTCAAACACGGCAAGTATACCGGTCGTTCAAGTAGTAAAATTATCGTATCCATAGGGATTAGAAGGTAACATAAGCATTTATTGACTATTCGTGACTAAAGAATACTTCCAATTTGTAGTTTGTCATGTAAAAGTGACTTGAAGAGCATGACTACTGGAATGTTAAAACTATAAAAATATGTGTTTGTGAGTGGAAAGCGTAGAAATGGTATTATGGTTTTGTGAGATTGTGGGGTCAAATTTCACCAAACGTCAGACTAATGAATCCTTAATCTCTTGTTACATACATTACTTAGTCAACCCACAAGTTTACTCAAACCTAATCCCTTAAAGCAAGAGCCTAGGTGCGGATATTGAATATCAATCCCTTGAGTACCCAATAACTACACCCGCATTACAGATTAGGGTTTAAGACTACTAATGGGTCAAGCTCTATCCCTAGATACAATCCCCACTAAGCATATGTTTCAGAACTAGTTTCAATGGTATTTCCCAATACTCAATGGAACCTTAAATCATGCAAAGGGTGATCAATCCAAAGCAAGCATTAAACATAGAAACGTACACAACAAAGAATGAAACAACATGTATATATATATCATTAAAAAACGTAAGGATTACAATAGAGTACGTTGGTTACATCTAACCCCACAAAAAATGGGTAGAACCACTCAACAATGAGGGTAAATACAAAATAGAGATGAATGGAGAAATGAAGAACCGAAGGAAAGACCCACACACGAACGGCTCCAAGCTCCGGGAATCCCTTCCACAGCTCCTAAAACGCGCCCAATGTGTGAATGAGGAGGAGAGCCCCGAAAATGTCTTCAAATACGAGCTTGGGGGAGTCAGATTAGGGTTACGCACCCGGCGCATAAGTCTTTACGCCCGGCACAAAGCCTTCCAGGGAAGTTAAGCGCATTTTGCCTCAGTACACGCCCGGCGCAATTCCTTTTACGTCTAGCGCATTGCTTCCAGAGAGTGTGAGATACTCTCTGTCTCAATCACGCCCGGCACGGGTAGTGTTGCGCCTGGCGCATATGTGGCTTGCAGAGGTGAGGCTCTGTTTTGCTCAAGCCCGACGCGGGTCATCTTGCGCCCAACGCAGTCACTCTTCTCTGCTCCTTAGCTTCTTAAGTTTTCAATCCTATGGGTCTTCAATTCCTAAAGTCTCTAGCTCAATACCTGCACAAAAAATGAGGTGTATTAAGGTATTGTTAACTAAATTTAGGTTAGTTATATCTGCACACAAAATAAACCAAAAAGAGAACAATTATATTGCAATGGTTCAGAGGATGAGTGGAATTGTTCAATAAGTCTTGTCCAAAAAGAAGTATAATTGGGACTTAACACTTGTACAAAGTTGAAGTATTATCTTAGGCCTTGTGATGTTGTAATATTTTGTCGAAGTAATGTGACTAAGTATATGTTGTGCAAACCTGTTTTACATTCTCGAGTTGGCAAATGGGCACTTGCGTTAACGGAGTATTCATTAACTTTTGAGTCGTTAAAAGCAACTAAGGGACAAGTAATTGCAGATTTTCTTGTTGATCACTCGAAAGAAACTGAAAAAATTATTTACTTAACCACTAAGCCTTGGCAACTATTTTTCGATGGCTCGAAACATGAATTAGGCACTGGGATAGGTCTGTTAATTATTTCCCCCGAAGGGATCCCGACTAAATTGTCATTAACAACATGCAGAGGATACTCGAACAATGAAACTGAGTACCAAGCACTCATATCAGGACTCAAAATTCTCAAAGAGTTAGGTGCTAGGAACGTATCAATTCGAGGCGATTCACAACTAGTCATCAAACAACTAACTCAAGAATATAAGTGTTAAAATGAAAAATTAATTGAATTCAAAACTCGAGTTGTACAGTTACTTAATTCGTTTGATGAAGTTGAGTTACAACATATTCCTCGAGACTCAAATACAATCGCAAACGAATTGGCTTAAGTAGCGTCAGGGTACAAAATCAGTAAAGAGTGTCTCGAATCTTTGATTGATACACACAATGAATTGGTATGCCAAGTAGAGACGCTAAGTGTGAGTTCCTTGAGTCAACAGGATTGGAAGAGCAAATTGGTTGAATACTTGCAAAATCTCAATCTGAAAGTCAAAAGAAAAATTAAACTCCAAGCTCTTAATTATGTCTTGTTAAATAACGAATTATACAAGAGAGGTTTCGATGGGTTTTGTTTAAATGTCTTGGGTGTCATGAAAGTTATATAGCTATGACAGAAATCCATGAAGGCATTTGTGGAGCACATCAAGCAGGTGAAAAGATGAAATGGGTTTTGTCGAGAAAAGGTTTTTATTGGCCAACCATGATTAAAGATTGTATCGAATTCGCAAAAGGTTGTGAGGAATGTCAAAAACCTGGACCTATACAAAAGGTACCTGCAAGTGAATTGCATTCGATTATTAAGCCTTGGCCATTTCGAGGTTGGGCAATTGACATCATAGGGCAAATACATCCACCCTCCTCGAAAAATCATAAATATATATTGGTTGCCATAGATTATTTCACAAAATGGGTTGAAGTTATTCCTTTAAAAGAAGTCGAACAAAAGGACATAATTGATTTTGTCGAAATTATAACAAGGTTTAGAATTCCTCAAACAATCACCACAGATCAAGGCACAGTGTTTACAGGTCGAAAATTTGCTCAATATGCTCAATCAAGAGGTATTAAGTTAATAACTTCAATACCATATTATGTACAAGCAAATGGTCAAGTAGAAGCTGTTAATAAAGGGGTGATTGGATTAATCAAGAAACATATCTCGAGCAAGCCTCGAAATTGGCATGAAACTCTTGTTCAAGTGTTATGGGCCTATAGAAATTCACCTAGAGATGCCACGAAAGCTACTCCATACAAATTAGTGTATGGGCATGAAGCTATCCTTCCTATAGATATTAATTTACAATCAATTCATATACGAAAACAGAATGATTTGCCCATTGAGGATTATTGAAATTTAATGTATGACGAGTTAATATCATTGGAGGAAGAAAGGCTCTTAGCATTGCAAAATATGGTTCAACAAAAGGAAAGAATCGAAAAAACATACAATAAGAGAGTCAAAGCACGTAGTTTTCGAATTGGTGACTTAGTGTTAAAAGTGATTCTTCCCATTGATCAAAAATCTCGACACTTTGGGAAGTGGTCTCCTTGTAATACCCATTTTTTTTTAATATTTATTATTAAAATGGCAATTTCGTGAATTTTATAAAGGTATAGGGGTATTATTGTAATTATTGATGGCATTTTCGCAATTTTCAAAAAGTTTGAAGGGTGTTATGGTAACTTGGAACGGGCCGTTCCAAAAGCAAAACGGGTCGTTCCAAGCTTTAAAATTGAACTAAAAATCTTGAGTGAGAACGGGCTCAGAACGGACGTTCCGACAAGGAGAACGGGCCGTTCTGATTGTGAAACGGGCCGTTCTAAAGGAGAACGGGCCGTTCTGATTCCGGAACAGGCCGTTATGGAGGGAGAACGGGCCGTTCCAAAAGGAGTACGGGCCGTTCTGCTGGAATTGGGAACGGGCCGTTCAGGATTTGGAACGGGCCGTTCCAGTTCAAAAATTTGCGTAACTTTTTCGAGCCCAGAACGGGCGTTCCGCTTTTTGGTACGGCCGTTCCGGGTAGGTGAGCCAGAAAAACTATAAATAGGGGCTTAAGGAGTTACGAAAATTCATACCTTGGGAAGAGAAAATCCTTAGAGAGAGAGAGGGAAAGGAAAGGAGAGGAAGAAAGAGGGAGGAAAGGAAAGGAGGAGAAAGAGGAAAAGGAATCCGGTAGAGGTGGTTCTGTCAGAAGAAAGAAAAGAGGAGAAAGAGGAGGAGGTTCTGCTCAAATTTCGGTTCCTATCTAAGGAAGAGTGAGGATGAGGTTCTGCCCGAGTTTCGGTTCAGGATTATCCAAGTAAGGGAAGTTAGTTTTTGAAATTATTAATTGTTTGATGATTAATAATAAATGAATATTTTTGAACTGTGTCAAATTTTTTTGTTGAGCCGAGCTGAATTATATGTTGATTTATAACAGTATTGTACTATAAGGATGTTGAACTGAGTTATGAGTAGTAAGTTGTGTTGAATACTACTTAGCTGAGTTGTATGCTGATTTGCTGTGCTGTATATTGCTGAGCTGTTGTAGGCCGTAAGGCTGAGCTGTTGTAGGAGATCTCCGAGCTGTTATGCGTGACGACGCATTGTGTGTTTATTATTGTTTATATTGTATAGTTGATGAGATGTATGATGATGATGTGCTGATGACTGTAGCAGTTCATACTATATTTATATATATATATTTATACATATATGCTGATTCTTTTCACTAGCTTACCCTTGCATGTTTTTCATGTGGTTTGGAACTGCAATGATCATACTATGTATGGGAGCAGAGCAGGACTAGGATGATGAGTTAATGCAAGATCAGAGCTGGCAGATGGAGTTTTACTTTATTGTTATTTTGATGTTTCTGCCCACCAGTTTGGCTATCTTGGGTTGTAAATTGTGTACTCTGTCCAAATTCCATATTTGGATATCTATATATATATATATATATATATATATGTTTGTCTTTTCTATGTGAAGCTAGTTTGATGAACAGTGTGTGACGACCAGCCGGGTCGTTACACTTTAATGGTATCAGAGCAGTTTGAGTCTAGTGGACACTCTTTGGGGGTGGTTCCTTTAGGCTTTTTGTTGTGCTAAACTCTGTGTTGTGTTGTATTGTTGTGTTGATTGTTGTGATTGCTTGGTTTAGTTATTGTATGCTGAAAATGTTGTTACATCTGTAGACAATGACTAGAACCAATGAGCAAATAGCCCGTGCCATAGAGATGATGGCTATGGCTATGCAGCAGCAAAATGCTTATTTTGCTAGGATGGAAGCTGAAAGAGCTGCAGCTAGTGCAGTAAGACCCATGGGTCACAAGAGAGTCGGGACTTAGCTGAGTTCCGGAAGTGTCATCCTCCACAGTTTGCAGGAGATGCGGATCCAGAGGTAGCTGACCGCTGGATACGTGAATTAGAGAAGATCTTTACTATTCTGGAATGTTCTTCTGAAAGGAGGTTGACATATGCTGTGTATATGCTTGTTGGGGAGGCTGAACATTGGTGGAGAAATACTTATCAAATGATTGCTGCTAGAGGAGTTATAGTGGATTGGGAGTGTTTCAAGACAGCGTTCATGGAGAAGTATTTTCCGGAGAGCGTGAGGAATGCCAAGGAGGCTGAATTCCTGCAGTTACACCAAGGTGGGCTATCTGTATCGGAGTACGCACTGAGATTCGAACACCTGGCTCGATTTTATTCACAGACTGTGTCTGAGGCCTGGAAATGTAGAAGATTTGCTGAAGGGCTGAAGTATGAATTGAAAAAAATGGTGGTACCTATGGCCATCACCGAGTTTTCAGCCTTAGTAGAGAAGGCGAAGATTGTGGAAAGGTTAGAAGAAGGTAACAGTGTGATCAGAACTACTGAGGGACTAGCTGGGTCCAAGAGGAAAGGTGGAAGTCATAAGAAGCCGTATGATAGACCTCAACCACAAGGGAGTCCTGTCATTAGGCAACCTTATGGTGTTGCTAGTGGAGGGAAACAAAGTGGAAGTACTACCCTTAAATGCTACAGATGTGCTGGGCCCCATTTAATCAGGGATTGTTCACATACGGTGAGCCGGTGTTTCAGGTGTCAGCAGATGGGCCATGAGTCGTTCAACTGCCCCACTAGAAATAAACAGGAGAAGGATGCTCAGAAGAGTGATGTGCAGAGAGGTGATGCCCAGAGGGGTGACAGACCCACTACAGCCGGTAGGATATTCGCCATGACGGGTGCTGAGGCTTCGACTTCTTCTGACGCAAATGTGATATTTTTATTTGACTCTGGGGCTTCTCATTCGTTTATATCCTATGCTTGTGTTGATATTTTGGGTGTGCCGGTGTGTGATTTGGGGTTGAAACTGTTAGTGTCAACGCCCGCTTCTACTTCGGTAGTTGCTTCTGAGTTGTGTGTTAATTGCCCTATTGTTGTGAATGAGAAGAAGTATAAGGTAAATTTGATTTGTTTACCTTTGATTGATATTGATATAATCTTAGGAATGGATTGGTTATCTACCAATCGTATCCTTATAGATTGTGCCAATAGGCTGTTAATCTTTCCTCAAGAAGAGGATGAATTGTTGATTTCAGCTAGTCAAGCTAAATTATTGTTGAAGGAAGGAGCAGAGTGTCGTTTCCTCCTTGCTGCTATGAGTATAGAGACTGAGAAGATCATTGCAAAAATTGATGTAGTACGGGATTTTGCTGAGGTGTTTCCTGATGAGGTACCTGGGTTGCCTCCTGTTAGGGAGATGGAGTTCAGCATTAACTTGGTTCCAGGTGCGGGACCAGTGTCAATAGCTCCCTATAGGATGGCTCCTGCTGAGCTAGCTGAGCTGAAAGGTCAGTTGGAGGACTTATTAGAAAAGCAGTTGGTGAGGCCGAGTGTTTCGCCGTGGGGAGCTCCGGTGTTATTGGTAAAGAAGAAGGATGGAGGTAGTCGACTATGTGTTGATTATCGACAGCTGAACAAATTGACCATTAAGAACAAATATCCACTGCCACGGATAGATGACTTAATGGATCAACTGAGGGGAGCATCAGTGTTTTCTAAGATTGATTTGAGGTCAGGATATCACCAGATTAGGGTAAAGGAGGGTGACATACCGAAGACTGCTTTCAGGACTAGGTATGGTCACTATGAATATGTTGTGATGCCGTTCGGTGTGACCAACGCCCCTGCTGTGTTCATGGACTACATGAACAGGATCTTTCGGCCGTTCTTGGACAAATTCGTAGTGGTGTTTATTGACGATATCTTGATTTATTCAAGGACCCCGGAGGAGCACGGTGAACACTTGAGGACAGTGCTGGAGATTTTGAAGGCGAAGCAACTGTATGCTAAGTTTTCAAAATGTGAGTTCTGGTTAGAGGAGGTGAAGTTCTTAAGACATGTGATCTCAGCTGAGGGGATTGCTGTTGATCCGGCTAAGGTGGAGTCGGTGTTGCAGTGGGAGCGTCCCAGAACTGTCACTGATATTCGGAGTTTTGTGGGTTTGGCGGGTTACTATAGGAGGTTCATTGAAGGATTCTCTAAGATAGTAGCGCCTCTGACCCAGCTGACTAGGAAGGAGCAGCCATTCATTTGGACTGATACATGTGAACAAAGTTTTGTTGAGTTAAAGAAGAGGTTAACTACTTCTCCTGTGTTGGTGTTGCCGGATTCTGGTGAACCTTTTGATGTGTATTGTGATGCTTCTCACCAGGGTCTTGGATGTGTGTTGATGCAACACGAGAAAGTGGTGGCTTATGCTTCAAGACAACTGAAGAATCATGAGAGAAATTATCCCACTCATGACTTGGAATTAGCAGCTGTGGTATTTGCCTTGAAGATATGGAGACATTATTTGTATGGTGCTCAATTCAAAGTCTTCAGTGATCACAAGAGTCTTAAGTACTTATTTGATCAAAAGGAACTAAACATAAGGCAGAGGAGGTGGATGGAATTTCTGAAAGACTATGACTTCCAGTTGATGTATCATCCTGGTAAGGCCAATGTTGTGGCGGACGCACTAAGCAGAAAAACCATCCACGTGTCTGGGATGATGGTAAAGGAGCTGGAGTTGGTGGAGAAGTTCAGAGATTTGAATCTCTGTGTGGAGTTAGCTCAGGATCACATTAGTTGTGGAGCAATTATCATAACTAATGAGTTCTTGAGGCAGGTCGGACTTAAGCAGTTGCAAGACACCGAGCTGGTGAAGCTTCTTGGATTGCTAGGTACTGAGAAAGCTATAGGCTTTGAGCTGGGAGAAGATGGGATCTTGAGGTTTAAGGGCAGAATTTGTCTACCTCAGGATGCTGAGCTGAAGAAAGCTGTACTGGATGAGGGTCACAAGAGCAGACTTAGCATACATCCAGGTATGACTAAGATGTACCAAGACCTCAAGAAAACTTTCTGGTGGTCTGGTATGAAAAGGGAGATAGCTGAGTATGTGGCTGGCTGTCTGACCTGTCAGAAGGCAATAGTTGAGCATCAGAAACCGAGTGGGCTGATGCAACAGATGGAGATTCCGGAATGGAAGTGGGATAGTATCACTATGGATTTCATTGTAGGGTTACCTCGGTCAGCTAGGAATAGTGATGCTATCTGGGTGATTGTTGATCAGTTGACCAAGTGTGCGCATTTCTTGCCTGTCAACATCAAGTGGTCCTTGGAGAAGCTGACGCAGTTGTATATAAGGGAGATAGTACGGTTACACGGGGTGCCTTCCAGTATTATTTCCGATCGAGATCCAAGGTTCACTTCTAGATTTTGGCAGAGTCTACACCAAGCTCTAGGCACGAAGCTGAAGCTGAGTTCTGCTTATCATCCGCAGACGGATGGTCAGTCGGAGAGGACAATCCAGTCCTTGGAGGATCTGCTGAGGGCTTGTGTATTAGACCACTTAGGTAGCTGGGAGGAGGTCCTACCGCTGGTGGAGTTTACTTATAATAACAGCTTTCATGCTAGCATTGGGATGGCTCCGTTTGAAGCTTTGTATGGCAGGAGATGTAGGACTCCTTTGTGCTGGTATCAAAATGGTGAGTCAGTGATTGTGGGACCGGAGTTGATCTTACAGACTACTGAAAAAGTGAAGATAATTCAGGAAAAGATGAGGACTGCTCAGAGTAGGCAGAAATCATATGCTGACAAGAGGCGTAAGCCTTTGGAGTTTGCCGAGGGGGAGCATGTGTTTCTGAAGGTGACTCCAACTTCGGGGGTAGGTAGAGCGCTGAAGGCAAGAAAGTTAACACCAAGGTTTGTGGGTCCCTATCAGATCATACAACGTGTAGGTCCGGTTGCTTATCGGTTGGCCTTACCATCGTCTCTTTCAAACCTACACGATGTATTTCACGTATCCCAGCTAAGGAAGTATGTTCATGACCCGAGTCATGTGGTGGAGATGGATGAGGTGCAGGTGAAGGAGAATCTGACTTATGAAAAGAAACCGGTAGCTATAATTGATCATAAGTTGAAGGAGCTTCGTGGCAAGTCCATAAAATTGGTGAAAATTCTTTGGGATGCAACTACGGGTGAGGCAACTTGGGAAGTCGAAAGTCAGTTCAAGGAACAGTACCCATATCTCTTCTAAGTAAGTGAATTTTCGAGGACGAAAATTTTTGTTGTTGGGGAGAATTGTAATACCCATTTTTTTTTTAATATTTATTATTAAAATGGCAATTTCGTGAATTTTATAAAGGTATAGGGGTATTATTGTAATTACTAATGGCATTTTCGCAATTTTCAAAAAGTTTGAAGGGTGTTATGGTAACTTGGAACGGGCCGTTCCAAAAGCAAAACGGGTCGTTCCAAGCTTTAAAATTGAACTAAAAATCTTGAGTGAGAACGGGCTCAGAACGGACGTTCCGACAAGGAGAACGGGCCGTTCTGATTGTGAAACGGGCCGTTCTAAAGGAGAACGGGCCGTTCTGATTCCGGAACAGGCCGTTCTGGAGGGAGAACGGGCCGTTCCAAAAGGAGTACGGGCCGTTCTGCTGGAATTGGGAACGGGCCGTTCCGGATTTGGAACGGGCCGTTCTAGTTCAAAAATTTGCGTAGCTTTTTCGAGCCCAGAACGGGCGTTCCGCTTTTTGGTACGGCCGTTCCGGGTAGGTGAGCCAGAAAAACTATAAATAGGGGCTTGGGGAGTTACGAAAATTCATACCTTGGGAAGAGAAAATCCTTAGAGAGAGAGAGGGAAAGGAAAGGAGAGGAAGAAAGAGGGAGGAAAGGAAAGGAGGAGAAAGAGAAAGAGGAATCCGGTAGAGGTGGTTCTGTCAGAAGAAAGAAAAGAGGAGAAAGAGGAGGAGGTTCTGCTCAAATTTCGGTTCCTATCTAAGGAAGAGTGAGGAGGAGGTTCTGCCCGAGTTTCGGTTCAGGATTATCCAAGTAAGGGAAGTTAGTTTTTGAAACTATTAATTGTTTGATGATTAATAATAAATGAATATTTTTGAACTGTGTCAAATTTTGTTGTTGAGCCGAGCTGAATTATATGTTGATTTATAACAGTATTGTACTATAAGGATGTTGAACTGAGTTATGAGTAGTAAGTTGTGTTGAATACTACTTAGCTGTGTTGTATGCTGATTTGTTGTGCTGTATATTGTTGAGCTGTTGTAGGCCGTAAGGCTGAGCTGTTGTAGGCCGTAAGACTGAGCTGTTGTAGGCCGTAAGGCTGAGCTGTTGTAGGCCGTAAGGCTGAGCTGTTGTAGGCCGTAAGGCTGAGCTGTTATGCGTGACGATGCATTGTGTGTTTATTATTGTTTATATTGTATAGTTGATGAGATGTATGATGATGATGTGCTGATGACTGTAGCAGTTCATACTATATTTATATATATATATATTTATACATATATGCTGATTCTTTTCACTAGCTTACCCTTGCATGTTTTCCATGTGGTTTGGAACTGCAATGATCATACTATGTATGGGAGCAGAGCAGGACTAGGATGATGAGTTAATGCAAGATCAGAGCTGGCAGATGGAGTTTTACTTTATTGTTATTTTGATGTTTCTGGCCACCAGTTTGGCTATCTTGGGTTGTAAATTGTGTACTCTGTCCAAATTCCATATTTGGATATCTATATATATATATATGTTTGTCTTTTCTCTGTAAAGCTAGTTTGATGAACAGTGTGTGACGACCAGCCGGGTCGTTACACTCCTAATTGGGAAGGTCCTTTTATAATCGAGCAAGTATATTCGAAAAACGCATACGTGATTAAAGAAATCGATTCAAACGTCAACAAAGTTATAAATGGAAAATATTTGAAACATTTTCATAAGCGAGCAGAATATTAAATAGTTGTTCAATACAGGCCCAAGATAAATCGAGGCAATTAAGGTTAAAAATCTAATTATTACAGAATTTGGACGTGAAATCTTTGAAAGCCTTGTAAGCCTCATCCAAGCTTTGCCTTCGAGCAACACACTGACCCTCCAGATGCTTCTTATGCTCCAAAGTTTTGGCAAGTCTCGAAGAGATAACCTTGCCTTCTTCTTTTAAATTCTTCTGACGTTGCACAACGTCTTGACTTTGAGTCTTCAAGGCGGCCTGTTTCGAGCGAAGAGTATTCAACTCATGCTGCAAGGCTTCGATGGACGCTGTGCAATCTGCTTCCTCCTGTTGCAACTTTTTCAAGACATGGATCACCTCCTCGATAGATTTTCGAATAGAGATCAGATCCTCGCGGAGCTTCTCGAGTTTAGCACGGTCACCCTCACTCTCAACTTCAATCTGAGCCACTTCCTGGAAAGTGGTAGACCACTGCGATCGAAGATCTGAAGCGAGAGTAAAAGACTGGGTAAACTCTTGCAGCTCAGTATTGATTGTAGGAGGAAGGTCAGAGAAGGCAAGCAAGTCTTCGACCATTTGCTCAACTTCGATTTTAAAGGCTGGGTCGAGGAGGGCTTGATCCAAGTCATCTACATAGGCCTTTGATCTAAAAGACTCGAGCACGGACTGGTAAGATGGGTTTGTCTCGGATACTTGTTCGATTTTCTCTATCTCCTTTTCTGACCTAGATGGACCACTCGTCCAGTTGTCGAGAACGTCGAACATACTATTGATATCCTCGTCCTCTTCGTTGAAAAAGCTCATCAAGTCCAAGTTAGTAGAAGGGATCGAGGAAAGTCCTTGTATAGAAGAGTAAGAATGGTCAAACGAGCCCTCTCTAGTGCACAAGTTGGAGTAAATGATGAAGTCAAAGAAAGTTTTTTCTCGAAAATGGCGTTGAGCCACAATTGAAGCAGCCATAAGGGTCCCAAGAGATTTCGAGGACCAGATTCTCGAAAAAGACTCTCCGAGGCTTCATTAAGACAGGTATATAATGAAGCTAATAAGAGTTTGCTTAAGCAAATTCATTTTTTCGAATGTAAAGCTTGAGCCAGAGCATAGTAATATTTCGAAACTTGGAGAGAGGGAGTATAGAAGACACACGCAGATAACCAATACATTAAGAATGCAATATACTCAGAAGTCGAAACAGGGGTATCAGGTTCTCCTACGTGAGCAGTGATAAAAGCCAGGTAAGTCTTCTTGTCCCAAGAAATAGAAGTTTCTTTGATCGAAATTTCTTCCTCAAAAGCATCAGGGTGAAATCTATCTCCTATGGGAGCCAGACCAGTCATTGCCGCAATATCCAACAAAGTAGGGCATACAAAACTACAGGGGAACTCGAAAGCTCGAGTCTCTCTATTCCAAAAGAAAATGGCAGAAAGAAGCATTTGGGGTCGAAGAGGTGTAAATCAAATTTCGCAAGTTGAATAAATTCGAAAATACTGGTTTCAATCCATGAAGAACTCATTGCACTCTCTATGCGGGTTAACCAGCGCGAGTGCCTATCTTTAATGGGAGGAAAGGCTCTAAAGATCTTAGTAGTATATCCAAACAGCAATAGGTCTATCTCAGCAGAATGAATAAAGGGGAGGGTAGAGGTATCTTCAGGTAATAAGGTATTGCCAAATTTTTTCTTATTCTGACCTATAAACGGCCCTAAGAAAGCATGCACATTACCATTCTCAAGAAAGAAGGGAAATAGTACCTGAGATTGAAAGATTTTTAGGCTGGCCTCTTCCATGCCTGGAATAGGGACGAAGGTATCGTCCCCATCTGTGACCTTGCAGACTTGAGCATTAGCCATCAGTAGAGGACTTATCTGAGTGGAGGTTGCGGTGGCAGTGGCCATGGTTGTTACGTGAGCCACGGTAGGAGACGTTGCAGTTGCCAAAACTGGAGATGAAGCCGAGGCAGTAGTAGGAGAAGCGGTGGAGGCTACAGCGGCGGAGGTTGATGCAGCAGAAAAGGCCATGGATGAGTAACAGCAAAGAACGTATGAAGGAATAAGAGATCACCAAAGAAGAAGATCAAGAAGTGGAGCAAAAGAAAGCAAGAAACTTGTGTGCAAAGGTAGTGAAGTGGTAAAGATGGCTTTACCCTATGGTAAAAAGAGAGTCTTGAAAGAGGTAAATGGGCCTTAGGTCAAAGCGGGTCCATGTGAATTCAAATATTAACTCATATCAATTCAAATCAAGCTACCAAAACCGTTTCTTCAAAGACAAATTTATGGGGCAGAATGAGCACGCGCCGTCAGGGCAATCAATGTCCCATCAAACGGTCATTCAAATTAAATGCGGAATCAGGGTAGGTTTTCATCGAAGAAACAAAAGGTCAAAAGTTACGACTTAAACGAGCACTTAAACCATATCGATAAAAGATCGAAGAATGGTTCTCGATAGGAATTCAAGTCTCTCATCGCAGTAAGTATGCTCACGACGACCGAATTCCTAGGGGGGCATTTGTTAAGCCTACTCGAAGACTACATTGGTCGAAATAGTATATGAGATTCCTCGAAAAACGTTACAAAATCGACACTTACCAGCAACAAAGGTTCAAGATCAAAAAGAATTATTTCGAGTGGTACCACGATATGCCCGAAGGAAAAATAGACGTTGTCAGAGGTTTTCTTGTACGATTACACCAAGGCAGTTATTCAAAAATAGATCGAGGAAGTAAAAAACACGTGGGAGGACAGTTATGGAAAGTTATATTAAACCCACGTAAGCAATGTAGTGGAGAGCAGTTATACACACCCACGATGGATTCTCACGAAATTAACTGCTCTTAATTAAACTCTATAAATATAAGGAACGTATACCTTCACGATGGTCAGAAAAACCCATACTTGAATATAGCTCTCAAGCACTCTCCGCCTGCGCATATGGCTTTCGTGCAAGGAATCGTTTTTGGGTATGGTTGCTTCTTGACCACATTTCTTTTCTCTTTTTAAATTAGGATTAGTTTAGTCTTCTTTTTTCTTGTAATCACGTAGTTTTAATTTACGCAAACTCTGATGATGTTGTAATGCTTGAACATTATGAACCATGATCTGTATAGGAAGTATATCTATTGTTCATTTTGTTTATTTAAGCGTTTACGTGCATGAACATTATTTGTTGATAATCATTGACGAATATTTGGAAATCAGTCACTATTAAATCTTCCTCCTACGTTTTCTATCCTTAAATTAATAACCTAAATTGAAATCGTTGTTGGTGCTAGTCCGAATATAAAGAATCCACAAACGAATTTCACCATAAACAATGACCAAGGATCGATTCAAGTCTAATATATTTCAGTTCATTTGACTTCATTATATGATCAACTATGTGCTACAGTCACAAAAAAGAAGAGTATAACAAGTAAAATGTATTATATTCATAACTAGAGAAAAATAAAAGCTCATCCGTGAAAAGTAAAAACTACATAAAAATGAAAACAAATAATAATGCAATGAAAGAATTCAAAAACAGAATTCTTACATTATATAGGAACAAATATTTCTCACTGTTTTTGTGGACATTGGACAGAGAAAATGTAAACGAAAAATAGAGCATATAGTATCTCACACTGATAAAAGTGATCCAAATTGAATTATTCTAATGCCTAATTGTTAATTAAATGTTATAATAAATCCAAGATGAATAGTAGGCAATCTAAAAAGTGAAAATTACCTGCTGCAGATACTCTTCAACACTTGTAGCCTCAACAGGAAAAACATCCTCAAAAGCTGTCTTCAAAGGGGGAAAAAGACAAAATGTATGCATCAGCGATATAGTAGCCATATGAATTAAGTAACAGAAAGAACCACAGCAAACAACTTGACATGAACTTTCAAGGGAAAATTATGTTTGCTAACAAGTTGTATCAGGAAAACAAGCCTGTGACTTAAGCTATAGCAGTGCAGAAATTTCATGAAACCTATCACCAAATGTTCAATGTGAAAAACATTGTAAAGTTGATATTAAGTAATACCTTCAGTTCAAATGACTTCAGATCCCTAGCAAGCTGCTCTGCATTTATCCCCTCTCGAGCAAGGAGCCTGTCCATGCAAAAGAAATAAGAAAAATGATCACAATAATTGACTGAGTTCATTTAATCACAAAATTTCTGCTTTAAGGAAATTATTTTGGGAAGTAAGAAGATGATCTCCATTTTCCCTGGTAAGAAAATGTGCAATTAAAGGGATGCCGCTTTAAAAAAGGGCTAGAGGGAGACCAAAAGAGCGTGGTGTGAAGGGAAGTGAGAAATGGGATACTGTTTTGGAGGGTTTAAGCTAACCATGGGACGCCTCATGAATGCATGATACAAGATTAAGTTTGGGAAAAATGAAAATCTAAAATCCAAGAAGCCAACACCATTTGGTACTTGGTAGAAATTAAAAATCTTTCGAAGTTCTAACAACTCAAAGAACTCCAGATAGCCACAACATCATTTGATATTTTTTATAATGTTTAAATTCTACATGATTGAATAATTCAAAGATAATTAAAAAACTTGCAGCACTGGCAATTATAATTCATAACCAAAGAGTACCTTGTTGCAGCAATAGATTGCCAACGTGCTTCAGTCCTTACGGTCTTGGATTTAAGCTTCTTGGATAACGCTTCCAGTTGATCCAAGTTCCTCTGAACAATGTAAAAAGGTGAATTCAAAACCAGAGATCTCGAAAGCCATATCTAATCAACAGTAATTCCTATTCTTCTAACTAGTGACAATTCTCACTGACAGAAAGAAGCAATGTTCATCCATTTTCTCGGTCAAATTGAAGCTATCCTTGCCTCGGTTCACAACCGAAATACACTCACTCAGCTTCCAACTTCATTTTATGCATTCATAAAACTTAAACGTGACGAAAATTTTCGTAGCAGTTAAAATAAAAGAGTGAAAAAAATGCTTGGAAGAAAATGAAGTATGTGGAAAACGAAGAACACAAGTTGAAGCGGTGGCATTGAAATGAAATTGAGAAATGGAGAATGAAAATGAAATAGTGTGAAGTGTGTGTGGGTTTGGAAGAGAAGGAAACCTGAAGGGGAGGGAACTGAGCAGAAGGAGCAGCTTGTTCGAGAAGCTTGGTTGACGAATGTAGGAGATCGGTCCAACTTTCGTTCGCCATGGCTCGCAAGAACAAGAACAAGGGTTTTAGTTTTACAGACACAAAGGCTCTTAAGCCCTGAAATTTGAAAACTCAGGTTGGGTTCTGCACAACGGAGATGCACCCTAATCAACGGGTTGTTTCAGACCAAATATACCAATTTATAGTTATGTATTATCATAATAATTTTTACACATAAAAGTAATTATTATAAAATTAAATAATTTTATCATATAGTAGTTAGTATAATTAAATTAAATTGAATGTTGAAGAGAAATTTGGGCTTTGTTTGGATTTGAGGAAGGAAAAGGGGGAGTGAAATAGGAGGGATTTGAAGGGAAAATGAGGTTGTTTGGATTAAGGGAAAGTGAGTGGAAAATGTAGATAAAGTTTGTGAAAGTTTGTGAATGAATTGATTAATGTGATAGATAAAAATATTTTTTTTAATTGATAATTGTGAAAGATTACTATTTTGCCCTTAGGTTAAAAAAAGTTTATAATTATTATAATTAAAAGATAAATATATAAATTTTAACTAAAAAATTATTAAAAAAATTAATTTAAAAATAAATTAATTTAAATATTTGCTTTAAATTTAATGATAGATAAAAATTAAAAATTTAAGAGATAAATATATAATTTACACTTTTACCCTTGGATTAAAAATGAGTATAATATTATTTATTGTAATTAATAATAATAACAATAAAATTATATTAATAAGTATAATTTATTAAAAAAATAATAAATAATGATAAGAATAATAATAAATATTAGAAAAATAATAAGAATCATAATAAATAATAATGATACTAATTATAATAAATAATAATATTAATATTAATAAAAATGAAAATAATAATATTTATAATAACAATAAAATATATTATGATAATTATATTTTGTAACATTATTTTATTAATGTTTATGAAAGTGTTATTATTTTAATTTTATAAACATGTATTACTTTATTTTTTTTATATTTCCACTTTTTTATGTTAATATTTAAATAATAGAAATTTGTTAATATAAAAAAAATGTACAATAAAAATTTTGAAAGTTAATTAATAAATTAAAAAAATTGATAAATCATTAACATAAACTACAATGAAATGAATATACATTTGTTAATTGTACAAGTTAATTTTTACCGATTAAAAAATTAAAAAATTTATAACATTACAAAGTAGATGGGTAATAACATATTTGTAAAATAGAACAGAAAATACACTTCAGTCATCAATTAAGTAAACAATAATTAAATATGACATAAAATAATAGAAAATAAAAATGTTAGAACTAAATAAAACATATTTAAATTACAATAATAAAAAAGAAAATAAGATAATGTAGTTTATTCAAATGAACTAAATTTTTGTTCGAGGGTATCAAGCCTGTTATGTATTTGATTAACATTGATAGTCAAATTATTTAATCCTTCTTGTAACCCTTGAATGTCAGTCCATATTTGGGAAAGCATTTGACCATCATACTGGACTGGAGGTTATTGTGTGATGTCAGCAGGCTGCTCCTCAACATGGTCCTCGGACATTGCATGGTCTTCATCTTCAACATTTTGGCCATGATGATGATTATCCCTGCCATGTATCCATACCTCGTTGACATTCACGACATTTAATTTTTTCAAGGTATTTTTATTAAAAAAATGTGTCCACCCTAATTCGACTGCAACATCAATTGATAAGTCTACGCCATAAGCAACCAAAATGTGTGAAATTAAAATGGGGTATGGAAGAGGCATCCCATTGTCCTTGCATTTGACCATGTGTTGCATGATATAATGGGGTCAGTTGATCAAAATGTTATTCTTTAAGGCCCATAACAGAAAAATGTCTTCCTGCAAGAGTTGGGAAAAGTTACTTGATCTGGGAGCCAATATATGGACGTAGACATAATGTAGGAGTCTATCGTTAATGTTAAGACTTCCTACATTTCTGACATTTCGGCCCTGCAGCTCTGGTCTAATCATAGATGTCAGTGCTATGTGACGGTCGAACTGCATCTCCTATGGGATGTTCGGAAATGCTAATTTGTGCCCCTGATACTTCAAACCAACCAGAGATAACCAATCAGATGGTTTTATTTTTATCTTTGTTTTGTTGACGTCACTATAGAGGAAACCAGCTTCAGATACTCTCAAGTTGGAATAGAAGACCTTAATAAGATCTTCAAAGAATTCACATTTGAGAGCCACAAAATGTTGCAAACCTTGATATTCTAAATGGTGGTGAAAATACAGCGCTGATGTGGCAAAGTAGCTAAAGTCCATAACCTTTGGATGAAGGACTATCCTGTGGTAAAACTCCTTGCCATATTTAATCATCTGATCACGCTGGCTGTAAAAACGTGTCTGATTTAGAACTTCTTCAATTTGTGGTAATCTAGGACCAGCTGCTCTGTCCGAGGTGGCAGGAGTTTTTCTTTTGCTTTCTTTTGAACTTCTTTTTCTTGAACCGGATGTCATACCTGAAAATTATATATAAAATAACCAATAACAAATATGATGTTAAACATAAGACATATTTCATAAAACATAATTGCAAGTAATAACATTAAAATGTATCTTTGACCATTAATAAATACTTTTATAACATTATGGTCAAGTTTACAATGTTTAAATCATTAGTAAAACATTACATATAATGCATAAAAAAATAAAATAACTAAGAATCACAAATCAACCTTTTTGACCCATGAACTTTAACAATTGGTTGAGGCGGAGATGTGGGGGTAAGCCAAAAAAGTCGCCTAACATGTGATGGATTATTACACAAAAAATCATAACACTGAACCATAACTTGCTCGTCTTGCAAGTTCATAGCGACTAACATGTCCCAAATATTTGATTTTGAATATTGAACTGTTGATGTTTGCCTCAAGATATTAACTTGCTCATTAATTATTTCGTTTCTTCGTTCAATGGCGACCACTTGTCGTTCAACAATATCAGATAATCTTTGGGTCAACGCATTACCTTGACCAAGGTAATCTGTAAATGCATCGAGCCTCGTAGTTAGCCTGTCAAATTGTGCATCCATCACATCAATCATTGGGGCTTTTCTTTTTGTGCCTCGAGATGACAATGTTCCAGTAGTACCACCAGATGCAGCAGATGGCACTGACTGAGTACCATCAACAGGACTACAGGAACCATAATGTGGTGGCGACCGGTATGTTGTATCAAACCCTGGCTGAAAAGGGTCGTCCTGTGGTATGTCATCGACATCATCGTTCAAGTCAACCGTTACACTTGGCATACCGATATTTCTATGGGCTTGTCGTGTAGTCCTAGCCATATGGCCTGTCGCCCGATCAACTCCCCATAATTCTTCCATCAAGTCATAGTACCTAATGGAAGACACTCTCCATTTAGCTGCAGCTGGCTTCGCCTGGAAATAAAAACCATGATTATCACCCATAATTATTATGTTTCACTAATTCAATAAATCCCGAATGTTAAAACATTACCTGCAGCAGGTCATGCCATACTTCAGGCTCAGCTGTAAACCGTTTCATGGACTCATCCCACGCAAATCCACTAAGTCCACTAAACAAGTCGTGAACCTCCCGCCATCTATCCTTCAGACTTTTTTGTCTATTTTTAACATTATTTTTCGTGATACCCATTAATCCAGTCTTTCGGAGGGCTTCAACAATATTATTGTATGCTTGGGTTGTCCAACTACCATCAACTCGATTGCCCAACCTAGCCTCGTCAAGCATGGCAGTCAATAAACGAAAGTCCATGTCATCAGAACGGCCCGTTCTGGTTTCAGAACGGGCCGTTCCGATTTTATTTTATTTTATTTATATAAAATATTAATAATTTTATAAAATATATATTATTAATTATATTTTAATTATGTTATTATATCCAATAAAATAAATATATTAATATTTTTTTATATTTTATTTTATTATGTTTATCTTATTATTTTTTATCATTTTATTCCTTTAATCTTAAATAAGTTGCAACAAATTATAAAGTGATATTCCTTTTATCTTATTAATTATTATATTTTTTTTAATAAAATTAATTAAGAATATTGGTTTAATTGCATTTTTTATCCCTCAAGTATTACAATTGTACAGTTTTGTGATCTCCAAGATTTTAATTGCATAATTTTAGTCCTTAAAGAATTGCAATTGCGTGATTTTGGTCCTTCAATTTTTAATTGAACAATTTTAGTCCCTCGAATATCATAATAGTATGATTTTTGTTTCTCCCATTAAAAATTAATAATTTTAATATATATATATATATATATATATATATATATATATATAATTTTTTAAAATTAAATAATTATTTATCTATTCAAATTAACGTATATTATAATTTTTGATATTATATCAATAATATTATTAATATATTTATAGATAAATTAATAATTTGATAAATATAACTTGTTATATATTAATATACTTTTACAAAAATATAAGTATATTAATTAGAAATATATATCAAATCTTATATATTTATATTTTTGTAAAAGTATATTAATATATATTAAGTTATATTTATCAAATTATTAGTTTATTTATAAAAACGGTAAAAATATTATTGATATTAATTTATCAATAATATTAAAATACTAATAATATATTGTCAGACTAAAATTACACAATTATGATATTTGAGAGATTAAAATTGTTCAATTAAAAATTGTGAGACTAAAATTACACAATTATAATCTTTTAAGGACTGAAATTACTCAATTAAAACCTTAGAGATCAAAATTGCATAATTATAATATCAAAAACACAATTAAGTAAAGAATATTTTATTCACAGTTTTGGAACGACCCGTTCTGAAACCAGAACGGCCCGTTCTGATTTTAGAACGGCCCGTTCTGGTTTCAGAACAGCCCGTTCTGCTTCACTGGTGGTATTTTAATTTTGCAACCAGAACGGCCCGTTCCGATTTCAGAACGAGCCGTTCCGGGTCCAGGTGTATTCAAAAAAAATTCTCATCCACATGGATGCCACGTATACATCTACGTGGCGTTCACGTGGCCAAAAGTTAAAACCGTTAAAGCAATTTGGACGGAAAGTCCCACATTGAAACTAATTAATTAATTTGGGACTAAATTGAAACCAATTAATTAGTTTGGGACCAAATTGAGACCAAAAATTAATGAGGGACTAAATTGAAACAAAAAAGGATTATAAGGGACCAAAATAAGGTTTTACCCAATACATTATTAAATACATGATCTAATTATTAGTATAATTTGTCCACATTTCATATGCTATAACATCCCGTATAGTTGACCATTCCCTATGATCATCCTCACGAGCTTGAGTCGGCATAGTATCCATAGGTTGTTCCATCAACTCTCGATCGACCTCTGCTAACAACGATTCATCATTGTCTACGCCTCGAAGAAAATTGTGTAAAATGCAATATGTTAGTACAATATTCGTCATTGTATCGAATGAATAATGAGGTTCGATTCCACTAGCTATTATAGGAAATCTTTTCTTCAAGACGCCAAATGTTCTTTCAATCACATTTCTAAGTGACGAATGTCGATGGTTAAACAATTCTCTTGGGTTTTGTGGAGCTCTTCGAGAATACTCTTTAAGGTGATATCGAACCCCTCGATACGGCGTAATTATTTGTCCTTTTAACATAAATCCAGCATCCCCCAAGTAGTATTTACCTAATTAAAGTCATTGAAGTTATACTCATTATAATATCATAAGTACGTTACTATACACTAATTACGAAGTAAATAATAACTAACCTTGTGGTATGATAAGTGGATCCTCTCTACCTCGGACATCCTTTAATATTATTGAATCAGATGCTGTTCCTTCTCACCCTCCTAGAACATATGTGAATTTCATGTCGAAATCACAAGCTGCGAATACGTTTTGGGTTGGCCAATCTTTTCTTCCACGAAAACGGGGGGCATCTGATCTTCGTACTTTAACTCGGACATGAGTTCCATCTATTGCCCCTAAACAATCCTAAGTACAAACAATATGATAGTAATACATTATTTTTAATGTTCAAATACGTCTATGTGATGTAATACTTTAGTTTGGCACTGAATTACCTTAAAGTACGGGTAAAACTGGCTATTATTTAAGATATAAGGATCAACATTTCTGCCTGATGGCTGAACTAACATTTCTCCCTCCAACATAATGACCGCATTCAACACGTTATGAAAGTGTTGACTAACGGTTTCCCCATATCGATGGAAAAAAAATGAAACACTTCGATTTTTAACGTTGTGTCTGATAATATGGAGGAATTTAGCCACGTGTTCTTCCACTGTTGATTGGAAGGCATCCTTGACCAATCCAGTTGCCCTTACTCGTTCACATAAGTTAATGAATGTCGCAGGTCCCATGCGAATAATGTCACGACATTGTTCGGTGTGAATAAGGTATGACATCAACTCATTCCTACGACGTTCTTTTTGAGAAATGAAGTCCCTAATGTTACTTGTGGGACAACGTATGGTACACAACATATTTAACCCAAAAGCTATGAGACAAAGGATTGTCATTGCTCCTACTTGGGTTCGCATTTGTATTTGACTTTGTATTTGTGTAATTAAATTCAAGTCCAAATCATTATCCATTTCTTCATTGTCTAAACTAACAACATCAATATTTTCATCTGGCATCTGAATATTTTTCGAAATAACAAATTTATTATTCTAATCAAATATGATTAAAAACGAAAATATAAACCCTAAAAATATATAACCGAACTTTAATATATATCAAAGTGAGAACATAAAAATATTAATATTTAATATTATTATTTAATTTATATATATAAATTAAATAAATATTTAATATATATATATATATATTTATTAAATATTTAATATTAATATTATATATATATATATAAATGGTAATAAATAACCATCATTAATAACAAATTAATGTGGCCAGAACGGCCCGTTCCGAATCCGAAACGGCCGTTCTGGACTCATTTTGCATGGCTCATTGACATACCCAGAATGACCCGTTTTCAGACCAGAACGGGTGTTCTGGGGTTAGAAAGTAGACCACAAAGGCTAAAAGTGGAATGACCCGTTCCAAAAGTGGAATGGCCCGTTCTACTTTCGCATATTTCTCATAAAATCCATTTTTGGAACGGGCCGTTTCGGGTTCCACTGGCAGCGAAAATACCCTGCATAATCGATTATGCTTGGCCACATAATCGATTATGGCCTTGCATAATCGATTATGCCTCACCCATAATCGATTATGTAAGGTCATAATCGATTATGTGGCCGACCATAATCGATTATGCTCCTTCGTATATACCAAATGAGATCAAACTTACCTTCAATGGAGGAGCTCCTTCCACAATCACTCACCACTAACACCCACCAGCCACCACCAGCCACGCACCAGCCACGTAACGTCGAGAATCAGTCACCAGCCTGTGGAGAACGTGAAGAATCAGTGAGCAACACCAACCACCAGCTTCCAAATTCTGTGAACACACACCACAAAGAGAGCTTCCAACTCTCTTATAATATTATTTCAAACGCACTCAACGCTCCTTCAATAATGGCAGTCAACAATGGCAGAGATTCCTGGCAGTATGCATGCATGAGACAAGGATACAGGGAAGGTCCGTGAAATGGCAGAGATTCCTCTGCTGCATGGCACATGCATGGGAGGGGCATTTTTGGGTTTTCATAAATCCTACGTGTCTTTCACCTCCTTTCTTCGCTTTTGTGCGAGGAGAGCAATAGTGCTTCTCCTCCCTTTTCGTCGCCTTTCCTTCGTTCCAAATCACGGGAAACAAACACATACTTTCCTCGCCTTTCATTCCTCATAAACAGTACATCCCCGAAAACAAACACTACCTTGGTCTTTACACTTTATACGAAAAAGATTTACATTTAATTTCTATGTGAAAAATATTTATGAATTGATTATCTAATAAAAAAATACCAATTAGTTTAGCCAGTGATGAAAATTAACCTTTTAACTTATACACACAGTATGTTATTCTTTGTTTTGATCTTTATATGAAATAATTAGCATCGTTATAATTTTAATAAATGGTAGGAATAAATTACAGTCAACCATTAACCTACTGTAAGGGCAATGACTTAGGGTTGGAAGGGGGAACAAATTAAAAAAGAAAATCCAAATATTCTTGAATATTTTTTTATTTTAATTATATATTTATTTAATGTTCTAGATGGTGAAGTATGGGTGAACCAAAAGACAAGATCTTTGATGATGCAACACAAGTGAACCAAGAAAAATAATGGTGTTTACTTATAAATATTCTTAGATCCAAGTTCATTAAACATTTCAATAAAGTATTATATTATGGTAAAAAAGAGGGTGTATCAACACCCAAAGATAATATTATTCATATAAAAATATGGTACTAAAAAAATATATGAAATTTGTAAAATTACATTGGAGTTTAATAAGATATTACATACATAAAATGTTTTTAAGAATTTAAAGTGTAAATGTTTCAATTTATATGAAATCCTATATCATAAATAAGGTAATACATTGATAAGAGTTGTACACTTATGTTGATTAAGTATTGAATCGACGAGTCAAAATAAGTGTTAGATGATGATTGAAGTAATCGTAAGTCTTAACTTTAAATTTTTTTACATAACAATTGGTCTACTTATCAAAAAATATTTTTATATTTGTATTGATTTGATTGTGTTTTAAAATATGTCTGTCATAACATATATAAATAGATTAAAATTAGTATTTTAACCATTACAATATATAGGATTTATATATATATATATAACTATAGTTTTTAATAAATAAATACTTTAAATGTATAAATTTTATTTTTATTAAAATTATATCATATAAATTATATTTAAAATTTATGATAAATAATTTATATTAGATATATGAATATTTTTAACAGTTGACAATTTTTTTTAAAGATAATATTGAGATAAACTCTTAAAAAAACTATCATTAATAAATAAAATAAAAAGCGTTCTCATTTAATAATGATCTCTAAAAACACGTTAGTTTAAGATACTTGTACTCATTAAAACTTATATACATAGATAAATTACTATCTCCTTTTGCACGTTTCGTTTCTTATATATAAACTAAAATGTGGTGTGATTAAAATGTATCAGTCTCTTATTAATTAGTTTTTTCATTCAAATGTGTTATATTCACAAATATGTTAAAACAAGTTTTTATTTCAATGTAAACTATCAACGTGTAATAGATTCTCAAATAAAAAAATTTATAGTTTAGATAACATTTTTATATTTTTAGTAAAATATATGTTTTTGTCGTGTTAATGTTTTGCCACAAATCTTCTCTATTTATTATTATTATTATTATTATTATTATTATTATTTTGCTGAATCAAATCTTCTGTATTTTTATTCTTAAAAATGTCATCTTTGCTTTAAATTTTACTCCCCCTCAAATCTCACTGTTCCAACTCTATATATTAAATTAGATTATAATATACTGTTTTCAGAAATGATCTTTCAGTCTATTAGTCGTCCATGAAAATGGCACCTATTATTTCAAGAAAATGACACCTGTCAGTCTCAACTTTCTTCTCTTTTAATTTTAATTTTTTAAAAATTAATCATGCATATGGGCATATGGCTTAGAATTTGGATTCAAAACTCAACTTGGCAAAATCAATTAACTTACAAAATAAGAAATATCTAAGTTATAAACCCTATTTAAGTTGTATCTCTAATTAATATATATAGAACTACACGTTGTTGTATTTAATTTATAGTATTTCAAATGGGTAAGAAGCCTTACGCCGCCTAATTTTATTTTTGTTTACCTATTAATTTATATATTAATATGTGATATAGACATAGAAAGAGTACATTACCCAAAAAAAAAATACAAAGTAAAGAGTAGTTATAAATGTGGACCAATTGATTTATTATATGTAAATCTATCAATTTACTCTCTGTGTGGTGATAACGAGCTTCTCCTCGCAACTGCCTTACACGTCTCAAGCGTGACTACAATTAAAGCATGTTTGAGTTTAATTTTATGTGAAAAAAATATATTTTAATGTTTATTTTTAGAAATTACCTGAAGTTGATATACTAATGTAATGCACAAAATGCTTGTTTGTTGTCAGTGTTAGAAATTACATGATTAATGAATAGTTTCAATAAATAAATAATTTGTCTCCTTTGTATCAATTATGAAATATATACGAATCATAAACGTGGCTAGTTTTAATTACCAATTACGTATGCCACAGATATGGAAGTGTTCTTGAAGATATTTGCTGACCAAATCAAATTTACATGCATATATATTAGTATTGTTATTTGTTTTCCTAAGAAGCGAGACCCGAGATTGATTCAAGTCAATAGATTCAGGTCATATGATTTAGTTTTGCAAGCAACTATATTTGGACTGGCCAATTTTCAAAATATATATATTGCGCATATGTTTTAAGAATAAAACAAGTGCATTGGTCAATCGAATACTTTGAAGAAGTTTCTTGAATGAACAATACAGCACTTGCTTAAGTATGCATGAACAATTATGTGTTATATTATTGTTGTTGTTTATTATTTTCTTAAGGAGTATGACCAAGGATCGATTCAAGTCTAATATATTTCAGTTCATTTGACTTCATTATATGATCAACTATGTGCTACAGTCACAAAAAATAAAAGTATAACAAGTAAAATGTATTATATTCATAACTAGCTAAGAACAAAGCAAACAGAAGGCCTTAGATAAAATAAAAAATAAAAAAAATCATTGGAACATTGCACGTACACAATAATATATATAGAGAGAGTAGGACATAGTTTAAAAAATACACACACATATATATATGATCAAATTTTTCTAAAAATAACTTCAAAAGAATTATTCTTCATCTTTATCATCTATTTTTTTTCTTCTAAAATTAACGAATATAACGAGTAATCTATTTAGCTGTTAAATTAAATAAATAAATAAAAAAGTAGAGAAAGAGTAATTCTTTTAAAGTTAACTTTAGAGTAACTTGGTTATTAATTTACATGTATATAATTATAATATGCTTTAAATATGTTTATACTTTTTTACAATAATACATTTTTTTTTTAATTTCAGTACCTCTCTTTATTATTTTATTTGAAATAGTCTTTGTAATAATTTTTTTTAATGTTAGTTTATGTTATTACATAATTGTTTTCAATCGTTGAAGTAGCTAACACTCCATGACACATCATTTCATACAAAATTTATTTTAATCCTTTTAAATATATCCTATTTCCGCCTTAATCTCTCTAAATATGCTTTGTTTTTATTTTAATTCACGACTCCTTGGCTTTCCCTCCTTTCATTTTTTTGGCATCCATGGAAGTTATCCATTGTGAACAACACACAATCAAAATAAACATATTTTCTATTTATTATATGTCTCAAAATAAAAAATTATATTTAATTTATTATAAAATTTGGTATATAATTAAATTTTACATTGAAAAAATTGTTCATCAATGCCAACTTATAATATCTTAACATATAAATATTGTAAGTTTCTTTTAATAAATAATATTAGTGTATTTGTGTATACACTGTATTTTAGAGTAATTTATTTAATGACTTGTTAGGTGATCATTACACTTAACAACTAATTAATAGTAACGAAAAGAAAATAAATTAATTACTCAGGATTCACATAGTTATAAAACCTAAATATATATATATATCATAATATATATATATATAGGGAGCATATCAAGTGAGAGAGAATTTATTATGAGAGATGAGAGGGTTAAAATATAATTCTTAGATTAATTTCCTCTCACTTGATTAAACTCCAAATTTTCTCTCACTTAATTAATCTAAGGGTTATATTTTAACTCTCTCATCTCTCATAATAAATTTCCTCTCACTTGATATGCTCCCTATATATATATATATATATGTATCTATGTATGTATGTATGTACAATAAAGTGTATCAATTATGGAATCATATAACAAGTGTATGTAATAATTTTGACTATATATAATATGGAAATAAATCTTAATTGTTGGTCAAGTAACATACTACATCAATTACATAAGAGAAACTCAAAAAGGTCAACTCGACCATCCTCTCATGTGGTCTATTTATCCTTGTTCTGCTCACATAATAAGTATAATTATCGCAAATCAATCACATGAAAATATACAAGAATAAGCTAAAATTCAAAAGAAATCACCATAAATAGTACATAAATAAATCTTATTATATTATTAACAAAATAAACTCAACATGCTTCAACATAACATTAATCCACAACTTAATAACAGAATATATAAACAACACCACGTAATCATCACATCATGTTCACAACATAATTTATCAACTCAACAATGTATATACAACACCATAATTAAACATATGCATTACACAACTCCACAATATCAACTACATATGCAAAATAAATCAACTATATGTGTCATAATGTTCATTTATATGTATAAAATCGATATTTTTGATATATGAATTTGTTTGGCATCAAACGAACCAACATTTGTTGGTTTCCAAATACATACTCTACATATAAGTTTGTTAATTTTTTTTATAACTACTTTAAAATCATATGAATATTTATTTATGATAAATTAATCGGATAAAAAAGTTAAATTCTACATTTGTGGTGTGGTACTTGTACATATAAATAGGAGTAATTTATGAAGTAGTAATATGAGCGTTGGATTAGAGTGGTTAGTTGAATTTGTATTTTAGTATGGTTATATTAAAAAGAATGGTTGGGCGACAGGGACGTGAATGCGTTTTCTTGTCTTGATTTATTGATGGATTATGATATGACAAGGCCGGTGGAGATAGTGTGCACACACTCACCTCGTGGACCTAACACTAACACCCGTGTGTCACTGCGCATCATTTTTATTAGTATTACTATTATAATAAATCTAATAATAAATAAAATACATAAATAAATATCATTTTAAATATATAAATCATATTTAAAATTTTAATTTATAAATAATTTAACATATAGAAATGAATGAAGATATTATTTGGAAAGAGAAGGAGGAATTTATATAATAAATGAGAAATGAGAAATAATAAATAAGGTGGAAGGTAGAGGAATAAAAAAAGGATTGACTTGGGAGGGAGGGTTCTAATAAGTAACAAGTAATAACCACTTGCAACCAATTTCAATTTCTTCACCAACTCTCCTCTCTCTCTCTCTCTCTATTTCTCTGCATAAGCATTGAGAAAAAGTGGTTGAATTCATGGCTGGTCTTCAAAGATCTGCGGTGTCGTTCAGGAGGCAGGGGTCGTCGGGCTTTGTGTGGGACGATAAGTTCTTGTCGGAGGAATTCAACAAAGTCAAAGAAGAGCAGGCCAACGACGTCCAGATTAAGACGCCGCCGCTCCAGAGAAGCCGCTCGGCCGGCGGAGGGCGGGGCTACCGCACGGGAAAAGTATCGCCGGCGATAGAGCCGCCGTCTCCGAGGCTGTCTGCATGCGGGTTTTGCGCGGCCTTTGGGAAAGCAGGGGAGAAGGCGAAACGAGGGAGGTAGGAGCAGTTTTTAATGGATTACTAATTAATAGACGGTGGCCTGAAGGCTGAAGGCGGCGGAGAGAGAATATTCCGGCCACTTTTGTTTGTTGATCTTTACTTTTAGGTTTGTTAGGGTAGGGCCGCTTCAATTCATCTTATTTTCAACATAATCATTACTTCTATATTTCTCTTTTCTTTTTATTATATATATTATGCAAACTACTTTTTTTACTTCTTTAAATAGCTTGTACAGTAATCTTTCTATTTTCCTTGCCTTCAGTACTCTTAATTCTTGTTTCCTGTCAACTCATCTGTTCAGTAATTTTTTTTTTCTTCTCTTTTTTATCGGTTCTAAACAGTTGAAACTTGTAATTCCTCCATCTGACTCTAATTTTTTTTATTTAAATAAGTCATAATATTTTTATTTTTTAATATAATTTTAATTATTATTTTTAAATTTATCCTTTCATAAATTATTCAATTATGACAATTTAAGATAATATATTTATTAGAAAATAGACTATTTTAATAAGATTCTATCAAAAGTAATACATGAAATATTGTTGTTTTTAAATTATAATTGTAGAATAAGGGAGTAACTACTTAGCTAATTCCTAGATATGAGATTTTTCTTATATTTAGATAATTTTTTTCTGAAAGCATTTTTAAGGGAAAAAAAAAAGTTTTAAAAAAATTAGTAATAGTTTTTCTGCATCAGTTTGTTCAATTATGAAGATTTAATTTAATTGATTGAACGGTATATAAGCAAGTTGTTATAATTTTTATATTGAATTTGATTTCTACTTATAAAAATAATATTAACTTCTTCAAAATGTTTTTTAAATTATATAAACTAATTTTAATTACAAGAAAGTTAATTTCAATTTAATTTTCATGTTATTTTATTTTCTTAATAATATTTTTGAAAAATGTTATCCAAGTAGAGCTTTGTTCATGAAAGAAAAGTAGTATGAGAGGAAATGTAGATGTTGATAGAAAAGGTGAGAGTTTGTATGATATTGTTAATCACTTTGAGAACACCCGCGTGGGGGTGTTGAGCAAGTTGATATTTTGCATCATTATGCTAACTTTAGATGAGGGCAAAATTGCAAAATACAGGATAAAGTTTTTTCCTTAAAAAAAAAAAGGATAAAGTTTTTGTCCTTGTTGGCCACCAGTGGGATTATCTTTATTTTATATATATATATATATATATATATATATATATATAGAAAGCAATCATTCTTTATTTTTATATCAATTTTATTTTTATGTATTATGGATACTATATATTTATATGAAAAAGGGAAGAATATATAAGAGAATATATAGATAAACTGTCGTTAATCATGAATTGGCAAAATCATTAAAGTATTTTAGCTTTTAATCAAATGTCATAGTAGTCTATTGTTTTAGTGAAGTAATGATATGTAATTGAGTAGTCGTACAAAGAACTTTTATTTTGATATAAATTATCATTCTATATTTTATATATTAAATCATTTTAGCAATAGGCATGACAATTTGTTAAGAATTTTAAATAACGGATTCGAGTTTCTAATAAAAGTTGTAATTATTGCACCACTACTTTCTCTTTTATTTCAATTTTCTTATCTTTTTTTTTAGTTCCTCTTTATTTACCATCACATTATTAATTATTATGTATTTCGCTTCTATCAACGGATTTAGCCGGATTGGTGAAGGTACGTAAGTGGTTGTAAATCTTATTATTTCAAGTTCATGATTTCTATAAATAAATAAAATGAAAGTGTTTGGATTCTCATTGAGTGGACTTTGATTTGGATCATAAAAGTAACTTACTTTTACTCAAATATAACATAAATTTTGGATAAGCATGATCTCAAAATTAAATGAGTCTAATTTAACTAGTTAATGAGTGTGTAGGTGTTATAAATCTTTCTATATTAAGTTTGATTTTCATAAATTAAAAATTATGGATATATCTAATATTCACTTAAGATCTAACTCAACTGATTAAATGACATGCATGAATTGTTGTAAATTATTTTGATATTAAATTTGATTTTCACATATAAAAAAATACATCATTTGTTATCTATTTATTTATCTATCTATTTATATATAATACATCCTTCCTTTTATTTGTACGTATACTAAAAAGTGTGTTTAACAAAACATTTGAAAAATTTATAAGTTAGTTTATCATAATTTATTTAGAAAATTACAATTTACTTTTATAACTAATTGAAATATTGTATAACTTATTAGCTTTTGACTTTTTCATTTTTTTATCTTTACTAATTTATTTGAAATACTCTTTTTTAATTTAGAAACTCTTTTATTTAACTTTTCATTATCAATTAAAAAATATTTTTATACTGTTGCACTAATTAGTCAACACACAATTTTTTTAGTTAGAGTAATTTGTCGTAATTTTATTTTAAGGCAATCATATTTATAACTTATTAACACACTCTTCTTTTTAAAAAATAAATAAATGAGTGAATGGTAGCAAATTTACTTACACATATTTAGTAATATGTTAACAAATTATACTATATTTTAATATGATTTCAATTATTACTGATTAAAAAATATGTGAGTGTACATCAAAAAATTTCACTTTTATTAGTTCAGCTATCTCTTAATCATATTATTTTATGATAATAAAAGAAAATGATAATTTAAAGTGACTATCTAGTATGATAATATAAATGTTAAATTTCATGAATTATAAATAAATCTCTAATTTCAAAAATTAAATTATCAAAACATATAAAGATAACTTTTATTTTTTGCAATTTAAGGATTTAATTCAATTTTTAAAAAACTAGTCACTAAACGATGTATTAAATCTTTCTATTTTTTAAACAAACATGTTGAGTCTCTTTTTCCTAGTATTATATATAGTTATTTTTTATTTTATTCTGGCGCATTCGGCGCTAACAGCTGTCCAATAAAAGGGAAATGGTATTACTGTTGACACTCATTCATTATCTTTTTCTTTTCTTTTTGGGATAACAAACTCAATGCAACATTGGATAGAAGATAGATAGATATGAACCTCAAATTTTATGGTGGCCATTCACTCTCTACTGTAGTCTACAACTTTGATTAAATGTGCTAAAATGATAGAATTCATATAATCTACGATTGAAGATGGACATATAAAAGGGAGTTGAGATCAGGGATAGTGTAATCAGAACATGTACCTTATCCTCAACCAAGTGCCATATTAGCTTTACTTATTTTGAATGACATTATGGTCTTAGCAGTAATGTTAGCATGTTATTTACACCAAATAGTAGTTTTCATATAGTGTTATAAAATAACTCGTCATATAATAGATGACAACATACCTCCTGTTAAAAAAAATTAGGATAAGCAGAATGACACTAGATTCAATGTTTTTGAGATCCTACGGTAATAAAGAATAAAGTAAATATCTTATAAGATTTTCTTTTTCCTGATAACGTAGCTGTCTGAATTTTTTCCCTTCGTTGGTGCTAAAAGCTGTCTCAATTTGATGATATGCATCTAAATGCTTAATAATGTTAATTTCAGGATGTGTAGCCTTTTACTAACATTGGACCAAGTTTGATGTTGTCAAGAGAAAAGAAAGATCAAAAAAATAAAATACATGTAAAACTTAAACGATAGCAGGAAATAATGTAATTCTGAAACACTCTGCATGTGTAAATTATGTATAAAATTGGATGGAATTCCAACGTAAGAGCATTGATTACTCTAATTTCTGAATCTAGTGATCAAGTAATATATCAGAAGAAAAAAATTTCAATCCATAATGTTCAATTTCAGGTGATGACTGCATTTCAATAGTCAGAAATTCTTCACGGATCTGGATCAGAAACATCTCTTGTGGTCCTGGCCATGGCATAAGGTGAAAGTAATTTCCACTTTGCAGTTCTCTAAGAGATTTAGTGGTATAATTGTTAATGGATACTGAAACTAATATATTTTTCAGCATTGGAAGCTTGGGAAAATCAAAGAAATGGGAGAAAGTGCAAAATGTAATTATTGATGGAGCTTATCTTTACAATACTGATAATGGGCTGAGAATCAAAACATGGCAGATAAGTTTCTTGACAACTGCAGCACATTCTTTTTATATGTCACCAAGCAACGTACAAATTGATTGACTTGTCTCAAATTTTCGTTAGGGTGGGAGTGGCTTTGCTTCCAAGATCACATTCCAGAATGTCTTAATGGAAAATGTGTCCAATCCAATAATAATAGATCAATACTACTGTGATTCGCCACATTCTTGTAGAAATGAGGTATATATTTTTTGAAGTTTTCACGGGCTCATTCCGTAAATTTACCTATGTATGGAATGGTTCATTTATTGATGGTTTGGTTTGAGTTATTCTACTACAACTCAAATATGTTGTAAAAATGTAATGTCCTGTATCAAATTGCAAACTTCTGCTGTCAGAGTGGAGAATATATCCTTCATTGATATACAAGGAACTTCATCCACCGATGAAGCAATTAAATTTGCTTGCAGTGATGCCTCTCCATGTGAAGGTTTACATCTAGAAAATATTTTTCTTGCATCATGCTTTGGAGGAAATACCAGCTCTTTTTGCTGGCAAGCTCATGGTTCTGCTCGAGGTTTTTTGTATCCTCCTACCTGTTTCCCAAGCAGTGATGATGATTTTATTAGACATAATGTCTTGTTAGAGTCAAACGATGCAAACCCTGCTATTCAATTCGTTTGAATATAAGGTTTTTTGTACAGATAGATTAAAGTAGTTCATGAATTCCCCCGTAATTATTTTGTAGACTACTGTTTAAGAGGAAGGCAGATATGGTGAACGCTTATGATCCGTATAAGATGTTAATTTTGTGATGATTATTTTCCTCATTCCTTGTCTTTTCTTTCTGGTCAAATCCCAATTACGCTAATGATCTAGTTGTCTTTTCTCGTCTAGTGTCTCTAAACATCAAGATTGGGTATCTACTAAAAAATTATGATTAACCGTAAGAAATAAGCAAATTCACAAAAACAGTTAAAAACACATTTGGATTGTTTTTCTTACTAGAACATCAACTTTTATAAAGTTTTCATTCAATAGAAGGTAAATTCTCCTACATCTAGGATCACTACCATGGAATGGAATTAGTCATCAGATGTGCATAAGTGGAAAAGCAAGCCACCTGAACGGACTACTAATAAACACACAACATTATATTGAAAAAGAAAAACACCTATCATGTTGATCTTACATACTCCAAATTCGTTGGAAGACAAGACAAAATCAATATCTAACGTATCTTATATGTTAAAATAATATTTGATTAATGAAAGTCGTATTTTGTAAGTACATATTAGTTTTTAGTTGTTAGCTTTAAGATATTATGTAGATGATGTTTATGAACAAAAAAAAAACACTTGTATGAAGTAAATTGATCAGAAAAAATAACAGATTGAATTAACAATTATTGCAACATGATAACACTGAAAATTGAGAGGAATTTACTTATTCCCAAACTGAGAAAATATTTCTATACCAGATAAGGGTATAAGTACCAGGTCAAATATAAGGAAGGACCGAGGAATAACCTACTTAACCTGTTTATTACGGATAAGCACTAATGGATTCTCTTATGGGCCTACATTTGGGCCTAAGCCCATTAAGGTTAGTATAAATAAGTGCGATTAGTGACAAACAAAGGTACGTTTTCATAATTACCAGTTTAATCAGCAGTAATATCTCTGAGACCGAGGACTGACTTAAGCATTGGAGTGGCTTTTGCAGGTACCCCTCTCTTTTCCTAGGATATATCATGGAAGACGAAGACCCAGCAGGAGTAGCAAAATTACCGGAGTACCCTCGTGCAGGTACAATTTCTAACTTAATGCATCTGGACTACATGGTAAGATCTAGAAGTGTCAACTCCAGCTTCAAGCCCTAAGACCTGCATTAGCGGGGGCCAAGTTTGGGGCACCCATGGGCGAGAGGCTTATACATGTTCTCTAGAACTCTGAAAGTTCTAGGTACCATCTTATCAACATACAGTGTTCCATCCAGGTGATCACACTCATGTTGTAAGATCCGGGCCTGACAACCAGTAGCATTTATTTTGAGGGGTTCACCGTAACGATCAAAACTTGCAACTTCAACATCAAGGTACCGCTCTACCACAACACAGTATCCAGCCACACTGCAAAATGATATTGCAGATGATGATGTTAATTGCATCCTAGATATATGTACTTGACACGTTACTACCTCATAAAACACAAATATAAAGTGATCTCGATTATTTTAAAAATTATGACAACACTATTGAAAAGCTTAAGTTGTTACCTACAACAATAATAAATCCAACAAACTCAATTGCATCGAATCAGGTTGGAGGAAAATCTCACTAAAATGTGGCATGTTCACAATAAGAGAGCTGAATAATATTAAAAAATCCTAGTGTTCTGTTGCACATGCCTCATCGTGGAAATGCACTAAACCTCCACAAAACCTTATGAATATTGAAAGAAAATTGCTAGTTTTTAGCCCTTAGCCATAATAACTATGAAGCATTTGCTTAAATGGAAGCATATATGTAAATATGGTACAGCTAGTTAAGAGAAAATCCCAGCAACTGAATGACAGTATTTCTTAAACAAAGGGTGAAAAATGAATAATTGGCAGACCTCAAGCAGCCTTCAAAAAAGAGTGCAGTTCTATTGGTGTTGTACTTGAGCTTGGGGTTGAGGATGACCTGGCGCAACGCAAGACAAGCGAAGAATGAATGGAAGTAAGTAAGTAGCTATAAGAATAGTGAATTTAAGCCTAACTCAATCTTACAAAAAAAAAGAGTTGTTTTTCACTTATATATTATTTAATTACCTAATCTCTATTCGACATGAGACTTGAGTTTTTTTTCCATAGTAGTAGATTAAGATTAAGAAAAAGGTCGCATACCAAAAGATCAAAAGGTCTTCTATCTTGTGCTTTTAACTCTTCCTCTTGCTTGTAAGTCATGTATTGTTTTTTATCTTCCAAAACAATAATCTGCAAAAGCATAATAATAATAATAATAATTTAAGAGAGGTAGGTAGCATATGGATTGATGGATAGGGGATAGGTACCCTTAATGGGATTCCAATCTGCCTCTCCGGCATTCACAATTTTCGACAACTTCCCCCCCCCCCCCCCCCCCCCCCCCCGCAACCAACTTCTGCTGCAACCATCGGAACCACGCGCAACCCCTCCCTTCTCCCATATTTTATTTTTACTCTCACACAAATTATTTCCTTTTTATTTTTTTAATTTTTTTTAAAATTTAAAAAACCTTAATTGTAGTTTGTCTATAAGTAGTTAGAATTATGAAAATCTATATTTCGATTATCTTTCTAATTTTTACTATTTCTTTTTAAGTTACAAATATTTAAATAAGTAACTTTTATGACTTTTTTTAAAATAAAAAATTTATTTATTTTTACTTCAATGATATTCTTAAAATACTTAGCTTTAAGTAGTTAGAATTATGAAAATCTATATTTCGATTATCTTTGTAATTTTTATTATTTCTTTTTAAGTTACAAATATTTAAATAAGTAACTTTTATGACTTTTTTAAAATAAAAAATTTATTTATTTTTACTTCAATGATATTCTCAAAATACTTATCTTTAAAAACTAACACACGACTTCAACGGAAATTATAAAAAAAGAATAGTGAGATAAAATACAAATATGTTTATTGTATTTAATTTTTTTTATTATTTAAACAAAATTAAATAAAAATTTATAGCAATAAATTAATAATAAATAATATAAATGTTGTGAAAGAAAGAAATAATAATAATATAATAAAATCATTAATTTTTTACTTAATTTTTTTAGTTAATATAAATTGAATTTGTTTTTAACTAATATAAAAACTTTTATATTATTTATTTATTTTTTATAATTATTTAAAAATTACACTTTTGTTCTTTTCACGCATTTAAATAATATATTTTAATTATTTTATTTTATTTTTTCACTATTTAACTTTTAATCTACAAAAAAGTATGAATTGAAACCGAGGATTTTCTTACCATTTTGCATGTTTTATTGGATTTTGAATATCTAACGGGCTTCGGCTTTGGGCTTCCATTGCCATTTAGTGGCATTCCCAACAATGGCCTGTTTTGATTCAAGACGATTGCTATTTATATTCCCTTTTTGTTAATACACTTTACTTTTATATTTTTTTTAAAAATATTTTCCGGAATAACTTAATTATCTCTAAAGGTGGGAGGATCTATTAAAAGAAATTAGCTCTTTAAATAAACTTTAGTATCTCCAAGTATTAATATTTGGCTTATAATCAGGGAATACCTTTTTTTTTTTTTTTTTTTAAGAATACCTTTCATTTCAATTGAGTGAGTGGGATTCATTCTATTTTAAGAGGAAAAAATCCTTTTCTTTCTTTCTTTCTTTATTCTTCTTCTTCAGAAAATATTTATTCGTATAACCATTTAGTATAAGAGTAATTATTATCTTCAAAAGAAATTAATAGTTAAAGTCTAATTCCTTTTAAGATGTAGATACCATTAAAATAAGTTTACTTCTCTTGAAAAAATTATTTTCATACACATAACTAAAAACTGAATGAACATCTCAATTATAAATTTAGATCTTGTTAAACATTATAATATATAATATTAAGTTGTAAATAATTTATATGTATAATCAATGCTCGTAGATAATATCATCTCTCTTGCCTCGGGTAGAACCCAAGTCACTTTAAATATGCTTGCTAATCTCATACAAATGATATTTATAATATCTAGTTAGAATTCGTCAGAAAAAAATAACAAATAATATAGATGATTCTAAATCATACTTACATACTTTAGCATTTTTGTCGTGCATCACATTCATCTCATGCTTATGTCTATAAAACTTTGCTTTGTGTCATCTCAGAATGTCCCTTTTCAAAACTCTTGTTTAAGCCAAGTAACACATATCCTAAAGTCCAAAAATATATATAACTTTGCTTTGTGTCACCTCAGAATTCCCTTTTCGAAACTCTTGTTTAAGCCATGTAATACACATGCTAACGTCCAAATTAGCGACAATGAACGATGGATATGGAAGCTCACCTAAGATTTTTCATAAAGATGCTTTTTACATAGGCACGTGTCTGTAATGCCAACAGCATTTTTGCATTTCTACCATAAAATAATACAGATACAGTGGAGATTGAGAAATAATTAAGAACCCCAACGTGGGATACCATCTTTCCATGTTTCTTAATCAATGCCATCACATGCCTATGTTCATATTTAATGATTAAATGTGTACCAATCTTAGGGTTGAGGGACGTCGGTATACACATGACACTGAATGTTCCCTCATTGCTCTTAACAATTTCATTAAAATAACATTAATGTTGTCTTCAACGTAACAATAACATCAATCCACGTCTTACGCCGCAAGATGAAATTCAATGGTCTGCTGCACATGCCATACCCGTGTGGGACTCCCATTTGAAGATGTTATTTATAACTTATTGTAAAGTTCAAATTTATTAATAAATTATTTATGATGTTGACCTTGCACTTAATGGATGAGGAAAAGCATTAAGCTTTCTTCAATCAATAGGCAAATTAATTATTTAATTCCAACGTAGTAATTATTCTTGAGGCATGGCATTGACATCCTATGCATTTACTACGCTTGGCATATTGTAGCAGCTAGATATTCTCAGCACCTTTTTGCTTCGCAGTTGGCACCATCTATTAACTTTGGTTTCAAGGGAAAACTAAGTTAAAAATATATCACCGAGATTAATGATCGGAGAATAATAAATTTGTTTCGGTTCATAAAATATGAGTTTTATTTTCACTGTCCATGTGTAGATCTTATTGGTAAATATTCATATCTTAATAAGTATTTTAAGTTTCGATACATGTATTGACTTTATTGTGAAACCCAACTCATTTAAACTTTTATATACTGAATTGAAAAGTTGAAAGGGCATATTCCCTTGTGGTGCTATATATCTTAATTTATCTATATATATATGAGGAAGCACATGAGGGTGGCCATGAAGCATCATTTCATTGAAAACCAATAAGGCCTTAGCTTTCTTTCTTTCTTTGTTTCCTTTGACATTGAATTAGAGAAGCAAGCAAGTATGAGAAAGAGCCAATTCCAACCTTCAGGCCACAACAAGCAAGCCTTTTCATCAGAAGAGCAAAAGAAGAGAAAAGCTTCAAGTGCAGGTGGTGGTTCAGATGATGGGGCAAAAAAAGCAGAGGCCACTGAGAAAACGAAGCCAATTGAAGACATCAACGCCAGCGCTGATGCCTTCATCAAGAACTTCAGGCAGCAACTCCTCATCCAAAGGCTCCAATCCATGGAGAACTATGAGCAAATGCTCGCAAGGGGACTCTAGTTAGACTACATATAATACTCTCTTCGACCCTTTTTATTATATACTATTATTTATTTCTTATTAAAAAAAATCAAAGAGAATCTAAATATTATATTTACTTAATTTCTGCATATATATATAAGCTATTATGTATGATTTGTTGTTTATTTTAATTACCTTTCTTTATTAAGCATGGTTTACAAAGAAATAAGGAGCAGAATAGCAGGCACTCCCTGCCAAAATGGTGCACGAATGAATTGTCAGTAACAACAATGTATATTATTCATTTGGCTTATATTATGGAGTAGCATCTTCGTACAATGGAAAGTATATATTGTTTTAATATATACTTCTTCTTCTTCTTTTTATTTCTTCCCATTTTCATGCATCATTTAATGGTTTATATTAGCATTAATATGGAATCTTGTCTGATCTTTCACATAAGGATTTCCACAAGCGAAATCATTAAGCTAAATTGTTTCTTTACACTTCTCAAAACATGAAAAATAATAACATAAATGGTTGATGAATGACGGACTCTGTTAGTTATATTAAATGATGTTTAGCTTCTTTCATGATAACTAATAAGTTTACGTTATTTTTTGGATTAGAGATGGTTTTAACTTTTAAAGAGTTGGATTTATGAGTCCGCTTTATATTTACAATAGGTCTTGTTACGATTAGATGGCCAATAAATCTAATTAGAGTGCTCATCTTTTTAATTTGATATTCCTTAAAATTGAACTTGATTTTTATAAAACATAAATTTTATCTACAGTTTTTTGCCGCCACTTTTGAATGGATACCAAACTATTTCTGGAAGTACTACCCTTTAAATTATATGGCTTAAAGGTTTTGTTTGAATTTGTTTCAAACATAAAATAGATTTATTTAAGAATAGTTAACGGGTTAACTTTTGAAATGGCCTAACATGCAATGAAATTTAGAACAAAACATAAATATCCTTTTTAGAAAATGGGCATACAGATAGTTTGGTCTTAGGCCCATCAAAGGTTATTTGGGCTCAGATCTGCAATTGCTTTCAGTCACGCGGTACCCATCAGAACACGCCCGCTTTCGATTCTGATCCCTCACCCCAAAGTAACATGTATTATTGTATTATTATCAAATCTACCTTTAGTCTCCATTTTTAATAATCATTATACCTTTTAAATATAAAAAAAAAATTCTTATATATCTTTTCTAAATAATTATATACAATTTTTTAATATTCTATCTATGTATAACTATTAGTCTCGACCTTACTAGTATATATATTGTATAAGAATTATATTATCAGAATATTTCTCGATAATAAGAAAAATAGCTAAAAATTATATAATGATAAATAGAGCATTGTCTTAAAAGGAAAAAATGAGACAGGTACCACCTACTATAAAATTATTGCAAATTAAACAAATCATTATTATGAACTTATATACGCCTTTAGAATCAAATACTAAACTGAATGTAGAATGCATGACGCAATGCCACAGTTATAGGAATCAGAATAAATGAATAAGGACATCGCATTCAAATCCTTATAATTAGTATTTTACTATTTTTTTAATAAAAAATTTAGATTAAAGTAAGACACAATTTTATGCATGATTAGAGTCAACTATCAACTTTTTTTTAAGACTTATAGTGAAATTATAGATTGCTTACCTTATAGATTGTCTATCTCATCCCTATCATATAATGGAAGTTGAATTCAATCACACAAATTTTAATTAATTAAAATAAAAAAGACTTAATCAATTCTATTATATTTACAGAGTCAACTAGTATATGTGATGTACTGATGTATAAGATAAATATTCATTTTTATATAATTAAAATTAATAAGATAAATAAATATTTTTAACATTTAAACTGTATTTTAAGTTCACGATAAAAAATTATATTACGGTTACGAGATTATTTAAAATAATTGATAGTTTTTTTTTATAAAAAAATTAAATTTAAAAACAATAAAGGGTAGATTTAAAAATTAAGCAATTAAAAAACTAATTTATATCGATAAATATAAAATTAAATTAAAATTGAAATTAAAATTAAAAACAAAATTAAATGCTCATAAAAATACTATCATTTGAGAATAACTGCTAAAAAAAATTAGCTTTTCTTGTATATTAACATTCGATTAAAAAGATTGCCGTCTATAATAATTTTATACGATTCAAACACGTTTATAGAAAAAAAAAATACATGTAATTTATATATAAAAAATCACAAAGTATTATATTAAATATTTATTAATTCTTATTAGAAGAATTATTTTTAAAAAAATTATATTGGTTAAATGCAAAAGAGAAGAATACAATAAAAGAAATTCTATGGTACCCATCTTATTTAAGAAGGTATCGGTACAGTTTTTTATATTTTATATTTTTAATATTTTATTTAAATAATATTTATGATATTTTATTTTTTTTAATTTTTAAATTATTTAGTCATCTTATTTTTTTTATATATTCTAATTTATTTGTAATAATATTATTATATATTTAAATAGTTTAATTTTAATAATTTTTTAAGTATATTTTTATCTTTTCATTTAAAATTTTTAAAATTTTATATTTTAATTTTAATAATTTTTTAAGTATATTTTTTGTCTTTTTGTCTTAAATTTTTAAATTTTTATATTATAATTTTAATAATTTTTTATTTCTACTATTTATTAATTTTCTTTTCTTTAATATCTTATAAAATATTGAAATCTTATAATTTTAATCTCTATAACTTTATCTTACTTTTTATTTTATAAGTATAAGTTGAATTATTCATTTTATAATTAAATTAATTTTTTTTAAATTTTTTATAAATTTTTATATAGGAAAATATATTGAAAGGATACCGTAACAACTTCCATACAATAATGCATAAAAATTAACCTCATTAAAATATAACACACATTTGGAATTAAAGTTTTTGAAATAAAAGTTTATTGAGAGGTGGAGCAGGTGGTGCATTAAATTCAGCATGTGTCATGTGATTTTAGGCATAAATAAATAATTGCGACCAAATTTGCATTGGCCGAGTCAGCTTTTCTGTTTGTGTTGTTGGCGCTGAGTCAGCTTATCTATACTTTCAATTTGTTATCCGACTCAGCTAAAAGCATTTATTTCTATATGAGTAGGCCTATATCAAACACCACTTTATCAGAAAATCATTCATGCATACATAGTTTATATAGTTTTTACACCCTTATATATAATTAATTTTTATAATAATTATTTTAAAATTATATTAATAATATTCTTTAATTGAATACATGCAATTTCTGCACTGATGTGCATGAAAATTAAACTTATACATTCATGAGTTTTATTATGATTCACCAATTTCATCACCTAACTTTGCCCATGATGGTTGCTTCATTCTATACACATGATTAGTTATTGATTTGAAAATTATTCACGAAATGTTGCTCATGTAATTCAAAGAGTGGACAAATTAATATGTACAGCATTTATATCATTTATATTTTCCAGTATAATTTTTTCTGATGTACAAGGTTGCAGAGGATTACTGATATATTTTTGTGTTTCACCAGGCACCGATTGAATGTTTCCACTTAACTAATATATTTTTCTGCTTCACCAAACCATAGCAAGTTTACATATCTTAATACATACTATTTTTTCTTTATATGTTATTTTAAAATCAAAAGTTTAAAAATGAAATTATCTTGTTTTTTATTCTCTGTTTTAATTGAAAGATTTTTTAATGGAAGGTAATAAAGTAAATTGAAGAACAAATCAATGATAAAATGATTACATAATATAAAGTATATTTAAATGCTAAACCTTTTGTTTTATAGTTCAGACTTACACATATATTATTCTCTATTTGAAGTGTTTTCTACATTTATACGGAATAAACAAATTACAATATCCGTATAATAAATCATTAAAATTTCAAGTTATCTAAACTTAATTGCTAAAATTCAAAAGGCTTACTTTCTCAGTTTTTATCTTCAAAACCTAACTTAATTTGTAACTCCATAAGAAATAACTCATCAATTATGTGTGGACACCTTATATTCCATTTGATACCTAAAAGCTAAAAAGATAAAGAACAAGTAGATAAAATTACAGACGTACATGATGGGTAATAAGATCTATAAAAAGAAGAAATTAATCAACAAGAAAAAAAAAAGATATCATTTTTCTTAAAATGTATGACCTTCACATCAACTCTTCCCCCAGAAGTTGGAATCAGAAAACTAATTAGATACAATAAATGATGCAAGAAAGGGTAAGCAAAGGAAAATTCATTTGGGAAGCTGATTTACATGGTAGAAGGAAGATAATATATATACCTTATGATAAGAAGAAAGTAGCGAATTGTAGTTGTACTTTATTGGTGCAAAACAAGAAAAAAAGACATCGATAATCAAGAAAGCATGAAAAAAGGGAAGAGTTGGTGTGTATAAGTTAATTTTCCAGCTTAACAATTTGATGTATCTTTGGCTGCTGAAGCATCTGAAAGTTCACTCGGGAGCATGACCTTACCATCTCACCTGCTATGGGAATCACAGGAAGGCTATCACAGTTGCAAATCTCAATCATGAATCCATCTGGGTCGTGAAAAAATAACTGATCCACTTGGATTCCACTTTCTTCAACCGTTGCACGCACGTACTCAATCTTCATCTCCTCAAGCTTATTCTCCACTGCTCCCATGTTTTCACACTATTTTTTTAAAAAAAAAATTCATCCATCACAACATAATATGCTAGTTTCCTTAACCATAACAAGCGCATGTCACGAGTAGAAGTGAAAAATCAATGAGAATGCTGGGTTTAGAACTTGAAAGTTGAAACCAATACAAACAATTTCACACTAAAAAATTATATATTTAATTTCGTCTGTCTTGGCATTTTTATCTGCATTTGACTAGTTGTAAAGTAATTAAGGAGGTTGGAAATGTTGATCTTATTATGAGACATAAAGAATGGCATGATCACTTGACCCATCACCACAAATTTGAACATTAAAGCCTTACCTGAAAAGATATATGATTATCCTTGGGATTAATTTTTGTTTTTCTTGTAACCTTGTTTGGATCCTCAGCTTGCAGCAAATGGATTCCAATTCCGTATCCAAATAGCCTGGTAAAGAAAGTGAGAAATTAGAAGATAATTAAAGTTATGGAAAATTAATGATATGATATGATATGACATACCATGCTCCATCAAAATCAAATGAGCCTGGTCTCCTGATGGGGAAAAATCCGAGAAGGTTTTGGTAGAAGTTGATGGATTGGTCCACTGATGTGCAGACAAGGGAGATGTGGTTAACAGACTTAAGGTGCAGAGGGTTTGCTTCCTTTTCTTTCATTTTGCACTTCAAAATAAAATACCAAAACTATGAAAACAAATTCAAGTATTCTGAGTTCTGAGTTGTGAGTTGTGAGAGAGAAAATGAGTGTGCCCTGTGCTGTGCTATATAGAGGCCACCGCCACCTATGTGCCACGTGTCAGCGTCAGGTGGATTTTACTGACACATCATTCCCACGCATGCTCTTTCAATCCATCACCTTTTCCTCATTTTCTTTTATTCAACAACAAACCTCAAAACTAAATACAGAATATAATTATATCTTTTTCTTCTTAATTATCCCATTATATACAAGGAAAAAAAATAATATTTATATAAATTTACAAAAATATTTCTACAAAATATTATAAATTATAAAAATTAAAGATTATCACATATATTCCTACAAAAAAATTACTTGAACCAATTAACTAACTACGTGTTCTAATTTTTCATGGGAATATGGAAACATTCTCGAGCATTTTTAACAGTTAGCCATTTTTTTTAAATGTCATTTTCATGTTATATTTATGGGAATAACATTCTTCAGAACGAACTAAAACGCTTCTTAAAATATATTCTAAGAGAAACAAGTTTTTTTTAAATTAAATTATATTCTTAATTTAATTCACACTTTTAATCTCTTAAATTTTAAATATGTAATTTTCGCTATTCATTAAATGTTTATTTGTTAACGCTATAATATTAATTATAATTTAGCATTAGATAAATCTCGCAACAAAAAATATTTAGAGTTATATATGTTTTAAGTTCCATTAAATATCACTCTATCTTTTTTTTTTTCATCATTTTTTGATCTTTGAAACTTTTTACTTTTTCTTATATATCATTAACTCTAGTTATTTTAATGTTAAAATAGCTAAAAATATTAATTACGATAATTAAGATAACAAACAATTGTTTTTCAAAAAAGATAACAAACAATTAATTTCAACATTTTATGTGTATTATTTAATTAAGTAATATATTTGTTATTTTATATAAATAAGATAATTATATATAATTATTTTATAATTTTAATATATTTTGAACAATAGGTTTCATTATTTATGATATGGTTTTTACTTTTCAATCTACTAATCTACTTTTTAAAACTTACTCTCTTTTTTTCTATTTCAAAACACGTATCATGATAAATATAATAAATATAATAAAATCCTATAAATCACATATTATTAACTACAATAACTTAATACTTATACTAAAATATGGCAATGATTAAAATGGATAGATGTATTTTTCAAATTGAGTTTTCACCTCTTATGTCTATAAATAAAAACTCTACACAACCTCCAATGTATTTTCTGTGAACTTTGCTATATATTTCAATCTCAAATTCTCTCTAACTTGAATCTTGAAATATATATAAGTGTCATCATGGCAATTAATACGAAAATTTTACCTTTTTGCCAACCATCACTTCATACGACCACCAAAAATGTTTTTTTTTTCCAACTTCTTATATTTTTAATTTACCATCTTTATTTATATTTTCAAAATAATTTTAATATTTTAAAAAAATTAATAATTTAAATATTTATCATAAATATAAAATATTGTTTATATGATAAAATATATATATTTATCATAAATTTTAATTATAATATAATTTTTACGTTTAATTACGGTGAGGAAATTAGATCAATCTAATTGGGGGTGGATTTGACTCATTTAATGCGTGAAGGATTACACTCTATATAAAAAACTACGATAATAATATTTATTTAAAAATTAACACTGATAATAATAATAATGATTAATTATATATTTTATTATATATAAATTTAATTATTATATATCGATTATGTCAGCACTTTATTATCTGAATTATGTCCCTCATTTTAAAAAAGTCAACTTTGGTCAATATATATATAAAGTTATTAAATAATATATTTTTAAAAAAAAATTGTTATTAAATTTATCATATTATTAGTTACCGTAAATTCAAAATTTTATAATTATAAATTTGGCCCTTGATTATATTCGATTTTCAACTTATTAAATATGAAGTCATCATCGAAAATACTATTTTATGTTTATAAGATGAAAAAATATATTATATATAAAGAGGGTATAGAATGAGTTAAAGGAAAAAGTAATTAACTGTAGAATCTTAAAAAAGTAATTGCACAAATTTCACATATTAATTGTTTAATTATAAAAAGTATTTTTTTATTGAATATACAAATACAATGTCCTTTGAGAATTTGTTAGATACAAAATAGTTAAATGAGTATCTCAATACAACTTAATTTTCTGAATTTCTAAGAGATAAAATCCACAAGAATCAAGATTTAAACGATATTCGTTTAATTTGAAATAGCAATTTTACTGAGACTAAAATCAACGCATGAATTAAATATTGTTTGTAAGTCACTTAGCAGTACTCATGAACTAATAGATTTGTTCCATAAAAATTACTATTCGAAAGCTATGTGTTATAGGACTTAGTTATGTTTTCCTCTTGATCTAAAGTTCTCTACACTGTTATTGTATTTTTTTTTAAATACTATTATTGTATCGTAATGCTTCCTCCAAAATGATTTAAATCCCAAAAGCACCTTTTTATTTTTTATTTTTTCATTTTCATTTCTATTTGGATGTAACTGATTGTTCAGTAACCGAGCATAACACACTTGATCAAAAATATCTATTTTCAATTCAGTATTTCGATGTGGCCGATTGTTCAATAATTGAGTATCTGGTATATTGTTTTTATATTAAATACTGGGTCACTACATTAATGAAACATTTGATATCTGCGTGAAGTCACGAACAAATCAAATCTTTGTCCGCAAAAAATTCGAGCAGAATTCAATTATGCCATCATGTGCATGCAAGTGATTAATATTGCCACTCCTTCATCATGGATATTTCAATTTCCAACTTAATAATTTAGATCAAACTCTAGAAATTGACAAACACGTAATTAAATGAACTGTTATAGTACATTTGTTTTAGTTTAATTAATGTTATCATGCTTAAATTCTAAATATACACGTGTATTAAATATGTTGGGACTCGCAATAATCTTCTCCGACTTTAATAAACAATATAAGAAATGTCACTTTGCTGATATCTTAATTTTTTTCATATGATAAGAGGAGTACAATTAAAAACGACGAACAAGAAGAAATAATATATATTTTTTTAATTTTCGTCATATTTCTATCAAGGTAGTCAAGTGGGTCGGAATTTGTTTTTTTTTAAACCAATTCTATATTTTTCTTGGTCCATGTTCCCTACAGATCATTTTCTTGTTTTAAATTCACCCTTGAAGATTTTTCTAACATTATTTCATAGGTCAGTGTCCATGCATAGTAGTATGAATTAATTTCCATTATTTTCTTGGTCCATGCATGAATGAACACGTTATGAAGAAGTAGCATCAAATAAAAATAAATATGGTCACCCTGATTGAGTTTGGGATACGAAGCACGATAAACCACTTGGACAAGTAAATTATAATAACTTTGGTGACCTAATTAATGTGTGGAAGCAAGATCCACTCATTTTCAATTTCAATTTCCTTCTTCATTCACACAATCGTGTTTTCTATTTGCTGCTACCCACTCACTGGCTTTACAATAATATTCATTATGAGTCATCGGTTGAACCGGATCGAATATCAAGAAAAAAAATTATTCAATCTAATAATTTTATTTTAATTTTTTTACTCATCAAAATTATAATACCCACAACAGATTTAAACCTAAAATTCTGTATATGTATATTATTCTAATCTATCATCACTAATTTCGGTTTACTTAGTTTAATATTTAATTGATTTGGCTTTAAATTATAAATAATAAAGAGGTTATATTAAAGGAGGAAAGGGTGAGGGCCAAAAGAGTGAAAAAGAATGTTGGGGCTGGGCCTGGGCTTGGGCCTTGGGAGTGAAAAAGCGGTGGCTGAAGTGAAGAGTGAAGAGGTTGGATAAGCATATGGTTAGGGTTTTTGGTTGCGAAAGAGAAAGAGAAAGCAATGGAAGGCGTAACAGAGGGAGTGAACAACATCAGCATCAACATGAACGATTCGTATAAGAAGAATCGCATTCAGGTCTCTAACACCAAGAAGCCCCTCTTTTTCTACGTCAATCTCGCCAAGGTATCACTCCATTTCTCTGCATCTCAGATTTCCATCATCGCCACCTCTTTCACTCACCTTTCATTTCATTTTCTTCCAAAAATAAATAAATACCTTAAATAAGAAAACAAATGGAACACAAAATGAGAGTATTTTGTCTATTATTTTCATCGGAAAGTTTTTGCCCTTTCCTTCCGAAAGTGAAAATCTCTTTTTAAAATAAATTCACTAATTCATTTATTTCTTAATTTTGTGTAATACGGGAAGGATTATATCTCTCTTCTTTTCTTTCTACCAAGTTTCATTCCTCTTTTTTTTTTTTTTTTTTTCCTATGCAAACAAACAATGTGTAAAACCTATTTCGTTCACATTTTCTTTAATGTATTGTTTAATTGATTATAAGTTCATTTTTGGGAATGTAAACATGGATATGTAATATATTTTCATGTTTATTAAAAATTTTGTAAAGTCATTTTTTGGTATTATTTATTTTTGGAAAAATTATCCTATCATGTTTTCACCATTTTTTCCCATGTTGAGGGGATGAGAAAATGATATTCCATGGAAATATGAAAAACTATGTTTTAACACACTTGTCATTTTTATTTTATTTTTTTATATTATTTAAAAAATAATAATTTAAAAATATTTTGAGGAATAGTAGAATACAATCGAACAATTTTTTTTTTCAAATCCACTTTAATCCATCTTCCTTCCTATTAAGTCACTCTACCAAACATACTTTTGTATTTAAGTTTACTTATTATTAATTTCACATTATAGTGTATTTCCTTTAAACTTTAATATGTGTAAATATGCAACTAAGTTACTACTTAACTATAAGTTTTCATTGTGAGGGAGTTTGGACAAATAAATAGATCAAAGATGTAACAGCTTACCAACAAAAGTTAGTCCAATTAGTAAGGAATAAACTCATATTTAAAAAAACACATTATAGGTTGAATTTTCACTGTTAATGTAAAGATCTTATTAATGAGTAATTTATAAGTATCTCTTTAAGTACTTACGAACTATATAAAGTTTTGTGATTCTCTCCTGTTCTTGATAAGTTCTTGAAATCTAATTTATCTAAACTTTCTAATACCAAAAAAAGAAAGAAAAAAAAAACGTAACAAGCTGACCTCAATGGTTTAGGAAATAAATCACAATTTATGTCTACCACGTTTCTATTTCCATGCACGAGGACCAACATCAATGATTATTACACAAGTTTTGCTCCCTCATAATGTAGTGTCACGTTTTGCACATTCAAGTGAGTTGCTAACATACAAAGTTTTAATGACCAAGATGATGTGATGAACTTGAAAGTCTTGAAAGTCTTACTCTGATCTGATGAAGGATAGATACTATGTGTATGGAGCTTTCCATATAATCTGTATGAAATGAAATTGTCTTGTTGAACGCTAGGCTTGAATGTCCTCATGTAGCATATGTTTTATCCTATTCATAAACACTGAGGACTCACTTACATGTTTTCAAATTTCAAAACTGATTAGCATATTGGGAATGAAATGCATTTTTGCCCATGTATATTAATTCAACCTGCAAACAACCTATATCCAAATTTCGAAGCCAATTGAATTGCTGGTTTCCTTCTGCTTCTCTCTCGGCCTCCCTTCAAGGAAATTTCCCACTTGAAACCACCTAACTTGTTTTCAGATTCAAGTGTCTCATTGCTATGACAAGTTGTCACAATCACAATAGAGAATCTACATGCATCAATTATTAAGAAAATAGATTTATACCAATTTCATTTTTATAAAATTAGTCTGTAAAATAAAAGTTATTTCTGACTTGTATATTCTATTTTATCATACAATTCATTAATATAAAATTTTCAACAAATTTTCTTTATATTAAAGATCGAACATCTCAAATATAGAACTTAGAGAATTAGACATATCTGAGAATAGTTTGATGATAATTCAATGATGGATAATCTAATAAATCTAAAAACAATTGTTAGAGTAAGATTTTATGCTATTTTAAAATTTATGAATTTAGAGCCAATTTTATAGATGAATTAAATTCAAGTTCATTTTCTTAAAATGAATGCTCATTTTAGGTAGGAGTTCTTATCCAATACTTTTTGTTTTTAATTTATCTTGATAAGGGTGGGAGATGAGCAAAACAATGTTGCGGAGGCAAACAAAAAAGGCAAGTTGTGAAAGCAGTCACACTGTCAGAGTGTAAAATTAACAAAAAGGCCGAGGAGTGACCCAATTCGAAATTTCGTATTGGACAGACGAGACAAATTCTATGGTACAAAAAGTACACTTGTATTACATCAGGACAATACTTATATACGGTGTCCATTCTATGGTACAAAATTATTTATATTTAGATTATACATTTTTTATAGAATATTGAGATTCAACTTAGATGTATAAGATTGATGTATATTGGTCAAGTGTTTGTGTTACATGTTCCTATTGAACAAGCAACTAACTAAACCAACAAATGAGCAAATTCTCGTAAGATTCTCTCACCAAATCAACGATGGTCCGAATCTGACACAAAATGAAGAACCTCAAATATTGTTCTCCTTCAACACTTATTATTATCTTCATTCACATAAATATACTTGTTACTTCATGTCTCACTCGTGCAGAGGAGTTTGATACTGTTATCAAGCTCCCACGTTCAGGGTTGAGAAGAACAAGATCTAGATGGGTTCTTTCTGTCGTTGATTATGGTGCAGAAGGGGACGGGGTTCATAATGACACTGAGGTAATCCGTAATGGTTTTATTTTATAACTATCGAGTTTCCTTTTATCTCTTTTTTTGTCCTTCGTTTCATTCCCCACAATTGAAATGCTCATTTATTGTTTGAAAAACCACAAACGTTTTAGGTTTTGAGCTTATTTGATGTTGTGGTTTCATGATCGAGAAAATCTAACTTTGTTGACCGACAATTATGAACATCATAATGCTGTGAGTAAGTAAATATTTCTAGGGATTCTTCTTCAGTAGGAAAATCAATTACAGTTAGGGAAACCAATTGGCTTAAAAGTTTAAGTTGAGAGAGATTGAGACATTTATTAGAGTGTCAACCAGTGAGTGAGAGTGATTGGGGTGGGTTCTTAAAACTAGGGCAAAATATTAACTATTAAGATTCATGTCTTGCAAAATGTTTTAAGTCTTCTAAATCAATGAAAATAAGCATGCGAAATAATTGATCATTCATGTAGCACAATGTGATCCATTAAGCTTGTCCTGATTTAGTTTATTTATCTTTTCAGGCCTTCCTGGAGGCTTGGAATGTGGCTTGTTCTCTCCCTGGATTTATAAATGTGGTTTTTCCATATGGGAAAACTTTTCTTGTCCATCCAGTTGACATTGGTGGGCCTTGTCGATCTAAGATCACTTTGAGGGTATGCTCCCATTTGTTATCCGCTCTTTCCAATTCCTGAATGAAGTATGTGTCTTTATAGATAAAGATTTATTTTCTTGATTATTTTCAAATTTATTATAGATCTCAGGTACAATCGTTGCACCACCAGATCCTGCAATGTGGCATGGTTTAAATCAGCGCAAATGGCTTTACTTCCATGGGGTGAATCACCTTACTGTAGATGGTGGAGGGAGGATCAATGGAATGGGACACGAATGGTGGGACAGATCTTGCAAGACCAACTCCACAAATGTATTGCTTCCTAGAAAGCTTAAATTCATATTTTGTTCAAGTTTAATCAACTGTGTAACTAAAGTGATTTCTAAATGTCCTTTCGCAGCCATGTCATCCTGCTCCAACGGTTAGTGGCGCTTCAAAATATAGAGCAAACAAGATCTATTTCCTGATTTGATATGTGGTGGGAGGGGAATTGGGATAGTATGAGTAGGGTTTTAAATTCAAACTTTGTCACCATCATTGTAATTCCTTTGGATAAAAAAAATATATAGTTTTCGTGATCTGATGTGTTTTATTGGGCTGAATATGAAACAAACATTCACACTGCAGGCATTGACTTTTCATAGATGCAAGGATCTGAAAGTCAGAAATCTTATGCTGTTAAATAGCCAACAAATGCACATGTCATTCACCAACTGTATGCGGGTAGTAGCATCCCGTCTCAAAGTATTAGCACCTGCTTTCAGTCCTAATACTGATGGAATTCACATTAGTGCAACAAAGGGAGTTGAGATCAAGGATAGTGTAATCAAAACAGGTACCTTATCCTCAACCAAGTGCCATATTAGCTTTACTTATTTTGAATGACATTATGGTCTTAGCAGTAATGTTAGCATGCTATTTACACCAGATAATAGTTTTCATATAGTGTTATAAAATAACTCGTCATATAATAGATGACAACATACCTCCTGTTAATAAAAATTAGGATAAGCAGAATGACATTAGATTCAATGTTTTTGAGATCCTACGGTAACAAAGAATAAAGTAAATATCTTATAAGATTTTCTTTTTCCTGATAACGTAGCTGTCTGAATTTTTTCCCTTCGTTGGTGCTAAAAGCTGCCTCAATTTCATGATATGCATCTAAATGCTTAATAATGTTAATTTCAGGATGTATAGCCTTTTACTAATATTGGACCAAGTTTGATGTTGTCAAGAGAAAAGAAAGATCAGAAAAGTAAAATGCACGTAAAACTTGAACGCTAGCAGGAAATAGTGTAATTCTGAAACACTCTGCATGTGTAAGTTATTTATAAAATTGGACGGAAGTCCAACGTAAGAGCATTGATTACTCTAATTACTGACTCTAGTGATCAAGTAATATATCAGAAGAAAAAAATTTCAATCCATAATGTTCAATTTCAGGTGATGACTGCATTTCAATAGTCAGAAATTCTTCACGGATCTGGATCAGAAACATCTCTTGCGGTCCTGGCCATGGCATAAGGTGAGAGTAATTTCCACTTTGCAGTTCTCTAAGAGATTTAGTGGTATAATTGTTAATGGATACTAAAACTAATATATTTTTCAGCATTGGAAGCTTGGGAAAATCAAAGAAATGGGAGAAAGTGCAAAATGTAATTATTGATGGAGCTTATCTTTACAATACTGATAATGGGTTGAGAATCAAAACATGGCAGGTAAGTTTCTTGACAACTGTAGCACATTCTTTTTATATGTCACCAAGCAATGTACAAATTGATTGACTTGTCTCAAATTTTCGTTAGGGTGGGAGTGGCTTTGCTTCCAAGATCACATTCCAGAATGTCTTAATGGAAAATGTGTCGAATCCAATAATAATAGATCAATACTACTGTGATTCGCCACATTCTTGTAGAAATGAGGTATATATTTTTTGAAGTTTTCGCGGGCTCATTCCGTAAATTTACCTATGTATGGAATGGTTCATTTATTGATGGTTTGGTTGGAGTTATTCTACTGCAGCTCAAATATGCTGTAAGAATGTAATGTCCTGTATCAAATTGCAGACTTCTGCTGTCAGAGTGGAGAATATATCCTTCATTGATATACAAGGAACTTCAGCCACCGATGAAGCAATTAAATTTGCTTGCAGTGATGCCTCTCCATGTGAAGGTTTATATCTAGAAAATATTTTTCTTGCATCATGCTTTGGAGGAAATACCAGCTCTTTCTGCTGGCAAGCTCATGGTTCTGCTCGAGGTTTTTTGTATCCTCCTACCTGTTTCCCAAGCAGTGATGATGATTTTATCAGACAGAATGTCTTGTTAGAGTCAAACGATGCAAACCCTGCTATTCATTCCGTTTGAATATAAGGTTTTCTGTGCAGATAGATTAAAGTAGTTCATGAATTCCCCGGAAATTATTTTGTAGACTACTGTTTAAGAGGAAGGCAGATATGGTGAACGCTTATGATCCGTATAAGATGTTAATTTTGTGATGAGTTATTTTCCTCATTCCTTGTCTTATCTTTCTGGTCAAATCCCAATTACGCTAATGATCTAGTTGTCTTTTCTCATCTAGTGTCTCTAAACATCAAGATTGAGTATCTACTAAAAAATTATGATCAATAGTAAGAAATAAGCAAATTCCCAAAAACAGTTTAAAACACATTTGGATTGTTTCTTACTAGAACATCAACTTTTATACCATTTTCATTCAATAGAAGGTAAATTCTCCTACATCTAGGATCACTACCATGGAATGGAATTAGTCATCAGATGTGCATAAGTGGAAAAGCAAGCCACCTGAACGGACTACTAATAAACACACAACATTATATTGAAAAAGAAAAACATCTATCGTGTTGATCTTACATATTCCAAATACATTAGAAGACAAGACAAAATCAATATCTGACGTATCTTATATGTTAAAATAATATTTGATTAATGAAAGTCGCATTTTGTAAGTATATATTAATTTTTAGTTGTTAGTTTTAAGATATTATGTAGATCGTGTTTATGAAAAAAAAAACTTGTATGAAGTAAATTGATCAGAAAAAATAACAGATTGAATTAACAATTATTGCAACATGATAACACTGAAAATTGAGAGGAATTTACTTATTTCCAAATTGAGAAAATATTTCTAACTTAATGCATCTGGACTACATGCTAAGATCTAGAAGTGTCAACTCCAGCTTCAAGCCCTAAGACCTGCATTAGCGGGGGCCAAGTTTGGGGCACCCATGGGCAAGAGGATTATACATGTTCTCTAGAGCTCTGAAAGTTCTAGGTACCATCTTATCAACATACAGTGTTCCATCCAGGTGATCACACGCATGTTGTAAGATCCGGGCCTGCCAACAAGTAGCATTTATTTTGAGGGGTTCACCGTAACGATCAAAACCTGCAACTTCAACATCAAGGTACCGCTCTACCACAACACAGTATCCAGCCACACTGCAAAATGGTATTGCAGATGATGATGTTATTTGCATCCTATATATATATGTACTTGACACATTACTACCTCATAAAACACAAACATAAAGTGATCCTGATTATTTTAAAAATTATGACAACACCATTGAAAAGCTTAAGTTGTTACCTACAACAATAATAAATCCAACAAACCCAATTGCATCGAATCAGGTTGGAGGAAAATCTCACTAAAATGTGGCATGTTCACAATAAGAGAGTTGAATAATATTAAAAAATTCCAGTGTTCTGTTGCACATGTCTCATCGTGGAAATGCACTAAACCTCCACAAAACCTTATGAATATTGAAAGAAAATTGCTAGTTTTTAGCCCTTAGCCACAATAACTATGAAGCATTTGCTTAAATGGAAGCATATATGTAAATATGGTACAGCTAGTTAAGAGAAAATCCCAGCATCTGAATGACAGTATTTCTTAAACCTCCACAAAACCTTATGAATATTGAAAGAAAATTGCTAGTTTTTAGCCCTTAGCCACAATAACTATGAAGCATTTGCTTAAATGGAAGCATATATGTAAATTTGGTACAGCTAGTTAAGAGAAAATCCCAGCAACTGAATGACAGTATTTCTTAAACAAAGGGTGAAAAATGAATAATTGGCAGACCTCAAGCAGCCTTCAAAAAAGAGTGCAGTTCTGTTGGTGTTGTACTTGAGCTTGGGGTTAAGGATGACCTGGCTCAACGCAAGACAAGCGAAGAATGAATGGAAGTAAGTAAGTAGCTATAAGAATAGTGAATTTAAGCCTAACTCAATCTTACAAAAGAAGAGAGTTGTTTTTCACTTATATATTATTTAATTGCCTAATCTCTGTTCGATACGAGACTTGAATTTTTTTTTCCATAGTAGCAGATTAAAATTAAGAAAAAGGTAGCATACCAAAAGATCAAAAGGTCTTCTATCTTGTGCTTTTAACTCTTCCTCTTGCTTGTAAGTCATGTATTGTTTTTTATCTTCCAAAACAATAATCTGCAAAAGCATAGTAATAATAATAATTTAAGAGAGGTAGGTAGCATATGGATTGATGGATAGGGGATAAGTACCCTTAAGGGGATTCCAATGTGTGGGGCAGCGAGACCAACACCAAGTGCCCTTCGCATGACACGGATCATGTCGTCGATCATCTTCTGCACTTTCTCCAATTTCATCTCATTGTGCCTAACTTCTTGGGCCGCCTCGCCAAGAACAACCTCTCCGGCATTCACAATTTTTGGCAACTTCCCACCCCCCCACAACCCACTTCTGCCGCCATCGGAACCACGCGCAACCCCGCCCATACTTTCTCATTTCCCTTTCTCCCATATTTTATTTTTTCCTTCACACAAATTATTTCCTTTTTATTTTTTAAAAAATATTTTTTTAATTTTAAACAACCTTAATTATAGTTTGTTGGAAGTAGATAGAATTATGAAAATCTATATTCAATCTTCGATTATCTTTGTAATTTTTGTTATTTTTTTTTAAAAAGTTACAAATACTTAAATAAGTAACTTTTATGACTTCTTTTAAAATAAAAAATTTATTTATTTTTACTTCAATGATATTCTCAAAATACTTATCTTTAAAAACTAACACACGACTTCAACGCAAATTATAAAAAAAAAATAGTGAGATAAAATACAAATATGTTTATTGTATTTAATTTTTTTATTATTTAAACAAAATTAAATAAAAATTTATAGCAATAAATTAATAATAAATAATATAAATGTTGTCAAAGAAAGAAATAATAATAATATAATAAAATCATTAATTTTTTACTTAATTTTTTTAGCTAATATAAATTGAATTTGTTTTTAACTAATATAAAAACTTTTATATTTTTTATTTATTTTTTATAATTATTTAAAAATTACACTTTTGTTCTTTTCACGCATTTAAATAATATATTTTATTAATGTGTGGAAGCAAGATCCACTCATTTTCAATTTCAATTTCCTTCTTCATTCACACAATCGTGTTTTCTATTTGCTGCTACCCACTCACTGGCTTTACAATAATATTCATTATGAGTCATCGGTTGAACCGGATCGAATATCAAGAAAAAAAATTATTCAATCTAATAATTTTATTTTAATTTTTTTACTCATCAAAATTATAATACCCACAACAGATTTAAACCTAAAATTCTGTATATGTATATTATTCTAATCTATCATCACTAATTTCGGTTTACTTAGTTTAATATTTAATTGATTTGGCTTTAAATTATAAATAATAAAGAGGTTATATTAAAGGAGGAAAGGGTGAGGGCCAAAAGAGTGAAAAAGAATGTTGGGGCTGGGCCTGGGCTTGGGCCTTGGGAGTGAAAAAGCGGTGGCTGAAGAGTGAAGAGGTTGGATAAGCATATGGTTAGGGTTTTTGGTTGCGAAAGAGAAAGAGAAAGCAATGGAAGGCGTAACAGAGGGAGTGAACAACATCAGCATCAACATGAACGATTCGTATAAGAAGAATCGCATTCAGGTCTCTAACACCAAGAAGCCCCTCTTTTTCTACGTCAATCTCGCCAAGGTATCACTCCATTTCTCTGCATCTCAGATTTCCATCATCGCCACCTCTTTCACTCACCTTTCATTTCATTTTCTTCCAAAAATAAATAAATACCTTAAATAAGAAAACAAATGGAACACAAAATGAGAGTATTTTGTCTATTATTTTCATCGGAAAGTTTTTGCCCTTTCCTTCCGAAAGTGAAAATCTCTTTTTAAAATAAATTCACTAATTCATTTATTTCTTAATTTTGTGTAATACGGGAAGGATTATATCTCTCTTCTTTTCTTTCTACCAAGTTTCATTCCTCTTTTTTTTTTTTTTTTTTTTCCTATGCAAACAAACAATGTGTAAAACCTATTTCGTTCACATTTTCTTTAATGTATTGTTTAATTGATTATAAGTTCATTTTTGGGAATGTAAACATGGATATGTAATATATTTTCATGTTTATTAAAAATTTTGTAAAGTCATTTTTTGGTATTATTTATTTTTGGAAAAATTATCCTATCATGTTTTCACCATTTTTTCCCATGTTGAGGGGATGAGAAAATGATATTCCATGGAAATATGAAAAACTATGTTTTAACACACTTGTCATTTTTATTTTATTTTTTTATATTATTTAAAAAATAATAATTTAAAAATATTTTGAGGAATAGTAGAATACAATCGAACAATTTTTTTTTTCAAATCCACTTTAATCCATCTTCCTTCCTATTAAGTCACTCTACCAAACATACTTTTGTATTTAAGTTTACTTATTATTAATTTCACATTATAGTGTATTTCCTTTAAACTTTAATATGTGTAAATATGCAACTAAGTTACTACTTAACTATAAGTTTTCATTGTGAGGGAGTTTGGACAAATAAATAGATCAAAGATGTAACAGCTTACCAACAAAAGTTAGTCCAATTAGTAAGGAATAAACTCATATTTAAAAAAACACATTATAGGTTGAATTTTCACTGTTAATGTAAAGATCTTATTAATGAGTAATTTATAAGTATCTCTTTAAGTACTTACGAACTATATAAAGTTTTGTGATTCTCTCCTGTTCTTGATAAGTTCTTGAAATCTAATTTATCTAAACTTTCTAATACCAAAAAAAGAAAGAAAAAAAAAACGTAACAAGCTGACCTCAATGGTTTAGGAAATAAATCACAATTTATGTCTACCACGTTTCTATTTCCATGCACGAGGACCAACATCAATGATTATTACACAAGTTTTGCTCCCTCATAATGTAGTGTCACGTTTTTGCACATTCAAGTGAGTTGCTAACATACAAAGTTTTAATGACCAAGATGATGTGATGAACTTGAAAGTCTTGAAAGTCTTACTCTGATCTGATGAAGGATAGATACTATGTGTATGGAGCTTCCATATAATCTGTATGAAATGAAATTGTCTTGTTGAACGCTAGGCTTGAATGTCCTCATGTAGCATATGTTTTATCCTATTCATAAACACTGAGGACTCACTTACATGTTTTCAAATTTCAAAACTGATTAGCATATTGGGAATGAAATGCATTTTTGCCCATGTATATTAATTCAACCTGCAAACAACCTATATCCAAATTTCGAAGCCAATTGAATTGCTGGTTTCCTTCTGCTTCTCTCTCGGCCTCCCTTCAAGGAAATTTCCCACTTGAAACCACCTAACTTGTTTTCAGATTCAAGTGTCTCATTGCTATGACAAGTTGTCACAATCACAATAGAGAATCTACATGCATCAATTATTAAGAAAATAGATTTATACCAATTTCATTTTTATAAAATTAGTCTGTAAAATAAAAGTTATTTCTGACTTGTATATTCTATTTTATCATACAATTCATTAATATAAATTTTCAACAAATTTTCTTTATATTAAAGATCGAACATCTCAAATATAGAACTTAGAGAATTAGACATATCTGAGAATAGTTTGATGATAATTCAATGATGGATAATCTAATAAATCTAAAAAACAATTGTTAGAGTAAGATTTTATGCTATTTTAAAATTTATGAATTTAGAGCCAATTTTATAGATGAATTAAATTCAAGTTCATTTTCTTAAAATGAATGCTCATTTTAGGTAGGAGTTCTTATCCAATACTTTTTGTTTTTAATTTATCTTGATAAGGGTGGGAGATGAGCAAAACAATGTTGCGGAGGCAAACAAAAAAGGCAAGTTGTGAAAGCAGTCACACTGTCAGAGTGTAAAATTAACAAAAAGGCCGAGGAGTGACCCAATTCGAAATTTCGTATTGGACAGACGAGACAAATTCTATGGTACAAAAAGTACACTTGTATTACATCAGGACAATACTTATATACGGTGTCCATTCTATGGTACAAAATTATTTATATTTAGATTATACATTTTTTATAGAATATTGAGATTCAACTTAGATGTATAAGATTGATGTATATTGGTCAAGTGTTTGTGTTACATGTTCCTATTGAACAAGCAACTAACTAAACCAACAAATGAGCAAATTCTCGTAAGATTCTCTCACCAAATCAACGATGGTCCGAATCTGACACAAAATGAAGAACCTCAAATATTGTTCTCCTTCAACACTTATTATTATCTTCATTCACATAAATATACTTGTTACTTCATGTCTCACTCGTGCAGAGGAGTTTGATACTGTTATCAAGCTCCCACGTTCAGGGTTGAGAAGAACAAGATCTAGATGGGTTCTTTCTGTCGGTGATTATGGTGCAGAAGGGGACGGGGTTCATAATGACACTGAGGTAATCCGTAATGGTTTTATTTTATAACTATCGAGTTTCCTTTTATCTCTTTTTTTGTCCTTCGTTTCATTCCCCACAATTGAAATGCTCATTTATTGTTTGAAAACCACAAACGTTTTAGGTTTTGAGCTTATTTGATGTTGTGGTTTCATGATCGAGAAAATCTAACTTTGTTGACCGACAATTATGAACATCATAATGCTGTGAGTAAGTAAATATTTCTAGGGATTCTTCTTCAGTAGGAAAATCAATTACAGTTAGGGAACCAATTGGCTTAAAAGTTTAAGTTGAGAGAGATTGAGACATTTATTAGAGTGTCAACCAGTGAGTGAGAGTGATTGGGGTGGTTCTTAAAACTAGGGCAAAATATTAACTATTAAGATTCATGTCTTGCAAAATGTTTAAGTCTTCTAAATCAATGAAAATAAGCATGCGAAATAATTGATCATTCATGTAGCACAATGTGATCCATTAAGCTTGTCCTGATTTAGTTTATTTATCTTTTCAGGCCTTCCTGGAGGCTTGGAATGTGGCTTGTTCTCTCCCTGGATTTATAAATGTGGTTTTTCCATATGGGAAAACTTTTCTTGTCCATCCAGTTGACATTGGTGGGCCTTGTCGATCTAAGATCACTTTGAGGGTATGCTCCCATTTGTTATCCGCTCTTTCCAATTCCTGAATGAAGTATGTGTCTTTATAGATAAAGATTTATTTTCTTGATTATTTTCAAATTTATTATAGATCTCAGGTACAATCGTTGCACCACCAGATCCTGCAATGTGGCATGGTTTAAATCAGCGCAAATGGCTTTACTTCCATGGGGTGAATCACCTTACTGTAGATGGTGGAGGGAGGATCAATGGAATGGGACACGAATGGTGGGACAGATCTTGCAAGACCAACTCCACAAATGTATTGCTTCCTAGAAAGCTTAAATTCATATTTTGTTCAAGTTTAATCAACTGTGTAACTAAAGTGATTTCTAAATGTCCTTTCGCAGCCATGTCATCCTGCTCCAACGGTTAGTGGCGCTTCAAAATATAGAGCAAACAAGATCTATTTCCTGATTTGATATGTGGTGGGAGGGGAATTGGGATAGTATGAGTAGGGTTTTAAATTCAAACTTTGTCACCATCATTGTAATTCCTTTGGATAAAAAAAATATATAGTTTTCGTGATCTGATGTGTTTTATTGGCTGAATATGAAACAAACATTCACACTGCAGGCATTGACTTTTCATAGATGCAAGGATCTGAAAGTCAGAAATCTTATGCTGTTAAATAGCCAACAAATGCACATGTCATTCACCAACTGTATGCGGGTAGTAGCATCCCGTCTCAAAGTATTAGCACCTGCTTTCAGTCCTAATACTGATGGAATTCACATTAGTGCAACAAAGGGAGTTGAGATCAAGGATAGTGTAATCAAAACAGGTACCTTATCCTCAACCAAGTGCCATATTAGCTTTACTTATTTTGAATGACATTATGGTCTTAGCAGTAATGTTAGCATGCTATTTACACCAGATAATAGTTTTCATATAGTGTTATAAAATAACTCGTCATATAATAGATGACAACATACCTCCTGTTAATAAAAATTAGGATAAGCAGAATGACATTAGATTCAATGTTTTTGAGATCCTACGGTAACAAAGAATAAAGTAAATATCTTATAAGATTTTCTTTTTCCTGATAACGTAGCTGTCTGAATTTTTTCCCTTCGTTGGTGCTAAAAGCTGCCTCAATTTCATGATATGCATCTAAATGCTTAATAATGTTAATTTCAGGATGTATAGCCTTTTACTAATATTGGACCAAGTTTGATGTTGTCAAGAGAAAAGAAAGATCAGAAAAGTAAAATGCACGTAAAACTTGAACGCTAGCAGGAAATAGTGTAATTCTGAAACACTCTGCATGTGTAAGTTATTTATAAAATTGGACGGAAGTCCAACGTAAGAGCATTGATTACTCTAATTACTGACTCTAGTGATCAAGTAATATATCAGAAGAAAAAAATTTCAATCCATAATGTTCAATTTCAGGTGATGACTGCATTTCAATAGTCAGAAATTCTTCACGGATCTGGATCAGAAACATCTCTTGCGGTCCTGGCCATGGCATAAGGTGAGAGTAATTTCCACTTTGCAGTTCTCTAAGAGATTTAGTGGTATAATTGTTAATGGATACTAAAACTAATATATTTTTCAGCATTGGAAGCTTGGGAAAATCAAAGAAATGGGAGAAAGTGCAAAATGTAATTATTGATGGAGCTTATCTTTACAATACTGATAATGGGTTGAGAATCAAAACATGGCAGGTAAGTTTCTTGACAACTGTAGCACATTCTTTTTATATGTCACCAAGCAATGTACAAATTGATTGACTTGTCTCAAATTTTCGTTAGGGTGGGAGTGGCTTTGCTTCCAAGATCACATTCCAGAATGTCTTAATGGAAAATGTGTCGAATCCAATAATAATAGATCAATACTACTGTGATTCGCCACATTCTTGTAGAAATGAGGTATATATTTTTTGAAGTTTTCGCGGGCTCATTCCGTAAATTTACCTATGTATGGAATGGTTCATTTATTGATGGTTTGGTTGGAGTTATTCTACTGCAGCTCAAATATGCTGTAAGAATGTAATGTCCTGTATCAAATTGCAGACTTCTGCTGTCAGAGTGGAGAATATATCCTTCATTGATATACAAGGAACTTCAGCCACCGATGAAGCAATTAAATTTGCTTGCAGTGATGCCTCTCCATGTGAAGGTTTATATCTAGAAAATATTTTTCTTGCATCATGCTTTGGAGGAAATACCAGCTCTTTCTGCTGGCAAGCTCATGGTTCTGCTCGAGGTTTTTTGTATCCTCCTACCTGTTTCCCAAGCAGTGATGATGATTTTATCAGACAGAATGTCTTGTTAGAGTCAAACGATGCAAACCCTGCTATTCATTCCGTTTGAATATAAGGTTTTCTGTGCAGATAGATTAAAGTAGTTCATGAATTCCCCGGAAATTATTTTGTAGACTACTGTTTAAGAGGAAGGCAGATATGGTGAACGCTTATGATCCGTATAAGATGTTAATTTTGTGATGAGTTATTTTCCTCATTCCTTGTCTTATCTTTCTGGTCAAATCCCAATTACGCTAATGATCTAGTTGTCTTTTCTCATCTAGTGTCTCTAAACATCAAGATTGAGTATCTACTAAAAAATTATGATCAATAGTAAGAAATAAGCAAATTCCCAAAAACAGTTTAAAACACATTTGGATTGTTTCTTACTAGAACATCAACTTTTATACCATTTTCATTCAATAGAAGGTAAATTCTCCTACATCTAGGATCACTACCATGGAATGGAATTAGTCATCAGATGTGCATAAGTGGAAAAGCAAGCCACCTGAACGGACTACTAATAAACACACAACATTATATTGAAAAAGAAAAACATCTATCGTGTTGATCTTACATATTCCAAATACATTAGAAGACAAGACAAAATCAATATCTGACGTATCTTATATGTTAAAATAATATTTGATTAATGAAAGTCGCATTTTGTAAGTATATATTAATTTTTAGTTGTTAGTTTTAAGATATTATGTAGATCGTGTTTATGAAAAAAAAAACTTGTATGAAGTAAATTGATCAGAAAAAATAACAGATTGAATTAACAATTATTGCAACATGATAACACTGAAAATTGAGAGGAATTTACTTATTTCCAAATTGAGAAAATATTTCTAACTTAATGCATCTGGACTACATGCTAAGATCTAGAAGTGTCAACTTCAGCTTCAAGCCCTAAGACCTGCATTAGCGGGGGCCAAGTTTGGGGCACCCATGGGCAAGAGGATTATACATGTTCTCTAGAGCTCTGAAAGTTCTAGGTACCATCTTATCAACATACAGTGTTCCATCCAGGTGATCACACGCATGTTGTAAGATCCGGGCCTGCCAACAAGTAGCATTTATTTTGAGGGGTTCACCGTAACGATCAAAACCTGCAACTTCAACATCAAGGTACCGCTCTACCACAACACAGTATCCAGCCACACTGCAAAATGGTATTGCAGATGATGATGTTATTTGCATCCTATATATATATGTACTTGACACATTACTACCTCATAAAACACAAACATAAAGTGATCCTGATTATTTTAAAAATTATGACAACACCATTGAAAAGCTTAAGTTGTTACCTACAACAATAATAAATCCAACAAACCCAATTGCATCGAATCAGGTTGGAGGAAAATCTCACTAAAATGTGGCATGTTCACAATAAGAGAGTTGAATAATATTAAAAAATTCCAGTGTTCTGTTGCACATGTCTCATCGTGGAAATGCACTAAACCTCCACAAAACCTTATGAATATTGAAAGAAAATTGCTAGTTTTTAGCCCTTAGCCACAATAACTATGAAGCATTTGCTTAAATGGAAGCATATATGTAAATATGGTACAGCTAGTTAAGAGAAAATCCCAGCATCTGAATGACAGTATTTCTTAAACCTCCACAAAACCTTATGAATATTGAAAGAAAATTGCTAGTTTTTAGCCCTTAGCCACAATAACTATGAAGCATTTGCTTAAATGGAAGCATATATGTAAATTTGGTACAGCTAGTTAAGAGAAAATCCCAGCAACTGAATGACAGTATTTCTTAAACAAAGGGTGAAAAATGAATAATTGGCAGACCTCAAGCAGCCTTCAAAAAAGAGTGCAGTTCTGTTGGTGTTGTACTTGAGCTTGGGGTTAAGGATGACCTGGCTCAACGCAAGACAAGCGAAGAATGAATGGAAGTAAGTAAGTAGCTATAAGAATAGTGAATTTAAGCCTAACTCAATCTTACAAAAGAAGAGAGTTGTTTTTCACTTATATATTATTTAATTGCCTAATCTCTGTTCGATACGAGACTTGAATTTTTTTTTCCATAGTAGCAGATTAAAATTAAGAAAAAGGTAGCATACCAAAAGATCAAAAGGTCTTCTATCTTGTGCTTTTAACTCTTCCTCTTGCTTGTAAGTCATGTATTGTTTTTTATCTTCCAAAACAATAATCTGCAAAAGCATAGTAATAATAATAATTTAAGAGAGGTAGGTAGCATATGGATTGATGGATAGGGGATAAGTACCCTTAAGGGGATTCCAATGTGTGGGGCAGCGAGACCAACACCAAGTGCCCTTCGCATGACACGGATCATGTCGTCGATCATCTTCTGCACTTTCTCCAATTTCATCTCATTGTGCCTAACTTCTTGGGCCGCCTCGCCAAGAACAACCTCTCCGGCATTCACAATTTTTGGCAACTTCCCACCCCCCCACAACCCACTTCTGCCGCCATCGGAACCACGCGCAACCCCGCCCATACTTTCTCATTTCCCTTTCTCCCATATTTTATTTTTTCCTTCACACAAATTATTTCCTTTTTATTTTTTAAAAAATATTTTTTTAATTTTAAACAACCTTAATTATAGTTTGTTGGAAGTAGATAGAATTATGAAAATCTATATTCAATCTTCGATTATCTTTGTAATTTTTGTTATTTTTTTTTAAAAAGTTACAAATACTTAAATAAGTAACTTTTATGACTTCTTTTAAAATAAAAAATTTATTTATTTTTACTTCAATGATATTCTCAAAATACTTATCTTTAAAAACTAACACACGACTTCAACGCAAATTATAAAAAAAAAATAGTGAGATAAAATACAAATATGTTTATTGTATTTAATTTTTTTATTATTTAAACAAAATTAAATAAAAATTTATAGCAATAAATTAATAATAAATAATATAAATGTTGTCAAAGAAAGAAATAATAATAATATAATAAAATCATTAATTTTTTACTTAATTTTTTTAGCTAATATAAATTGAATTTGTTTTTAACTAATATAAAAACTTTTATATTTTTTATTTATTTTTTATAATTATTTAAAAATTACACTTTTGTTCTTTTCACGCATTTAAATAATATATTTTATTAATGTGTGGAAGCAAGATCCACTCATTTTCAATTTCAATTTCCTTCTTCATTCACACAATCGTGTTTTCTATTTGCTGCTACCCACTCACTGGCTTTACAATAATATTCATTATGAGTCATCGGTTGAACCGGATCGAATATCAAGAAAAAAAATTATTCAATCTAATAATTTTATTTTAATTTTTTTACTCATCAAAATTATAATACCCACAACAGATTTAAACCTAAAATTCTGTATATGTATATTATTCTAATCTATCATCACTAATTTCGGTTTACTTAGTTTAATATTTAATTGATTTGGCTTTAAATTATAAATAATAAAGAGGTTATATTAAAGGAGGAAAGGGTGAGGGCCAAAAGAGTGAAAAAGAATGTTGGGGCTGGGCCTGGGCTTGGGCCTTGGGAGTGAAAAAGCGGTGGCTGAAGAGTGAAGAGGTTGGATAAGCATATGGTTAGGGTTTTTGGTTGCGAAAGAGAAAGAGAAAGCAATGGAAGGCGTAACAGAGGGAGTGAACAACATCAGCATCAACATGAACGATTCGTATAAGAAGAATCGCATTCAGGTCTCTAACACCAAGAAGCCCCTCTTTTTCTACGTCAATCTCGCCAAGGTATCACTCCATTTCTCTGCATCTCAGATTTCCATCATCGCCACCTCTTTCACTCACCTTTCATTTCATTTTCTTCCAAAAATAAATAAATACCTTAAATAAGAAAACAAATGGAACACAAAATGAGAGTATTTTGTCTATTATTTTCATCGGAAAGTTTTTGCCCTTTCCTTCCGAAAGTGAAAATCTCTTTTTAAAATAAATTCACTAATTCATTTATTTCTTAATTTTGTGTAATACGGGAAGGATTATATCTCTCTTCTTTTCTTTCTACCAAGTTTCATTCCTCTTTTTTTTTTTTTTTTTTTCCTATGCAAACAAACAATGTGTAAAACCTATTTCGTTCACATTTTCTTTAATGTATTGTTTAATTGATTATAAGTTCATTTTTGGGAATGTAAACATGGATATGTAATATATTTTCATGTTTATTAAAAATTTTGTAAAGTCATTTTTTGGTATTATTTATTTTTGGAAAAATTATCCTATCATGTTTTCACCATTTTTTCCCATGTTGAGGGGATGAGAAAATGATATTCCATGGAAATATGAAAAACTATGTTTTAACACACTTGTCATTTTTATTTTATTTTTTTATATTATTTAAAAAATAATAATTTAAAAATATTTTGAGGAATAGTAGAATACAATCGAACAATTTTTTTTTTTCAAATCCACTTTAATCCATCTTCCTTCCTATTAAGTCACTCTACCAAACATACTTTTGTATTTAAGTTTACTTATTATTAATTTCACATTATAGTGTATTTCCTTTAAACTTTAATATGTGTAAATATGCAACTAAGTTACTACTTAACTATAAGTTTTCATTGTGAGGGAGTTTGGACAAATAAATAGATCAAAGATGTAACAGCTTACCAACAAAAGTTAGTCCAATTAGTAAGGAATAAACTCATATTTAAAAAAACACATTATAGGTTGAATTTTCACTGTTAATGTAAAGATCTTATTAATGAGTAATTTATAAGTATCTCTTTAAGTACTTACGAACTATATAAAGTTTTGTGATTCTCTCCTGTTCTTGATAAGTTCTTGAAATCTAATTTATCTAAACTTTCTAATACCAAAAAAAGAAAGAAAAAAAAAACGTAACAAGCTGACCTCAATGGTTTAGGAAATAAATCACAATTTATGTCTACCACGTTTCTATTTCCATGCACGAGGACCAACATCAATGATTATTACACAAGTTTTGCTCCCTCATAATGTAGTGTCACGTTTTGCACATTCAAGTGAGTTGCTAACATACAAAGTTTTAATGACCAAGATGATGTGATGAACTTGAAAGTCTTGAAAGTCTTACTCTGATCTGATGAAGGATAGATACTATGTGTATGGAGCTTTCCATATAATCTGTATGAAATGAAATTGTCTTGTTGAACGCTAGGCTTGAATGTCCTCATGTAGCATATGTTTTATCCTATTCATAAACACTGAGGACTCACTTACATGTTTTCAAATTTCAAAACTGATTAGCATATTGGGAATGAAATGCATTTTTGCCCATGTATATTAATTCAACCTGCAAACAACCTATATCCAAATTTCGAAGCCAATTGAATTGCTGGTTTCCTTCTGCTTCTCTCTCGGCCTCCCTTCAAGGAAATTTCCCACTTGAAACCACCTAACTTGTTTTCAGATTCAAGTGTCTCATTGCTATGACAAGTTGTCACAATCACAATAGAGAATCTACATGCATCAATTATTAAGAAAATAGATTTATACCAATTTCATTTTTATAAAATTAGTCTGTAAAATAAAAGTTATTTCTGACTTGTATATTCTATTTTATCATACAATTCATTAATATAAAATTTTCAACAAATTTTCTTTATATTAAAGATCGAACATCTCAAATATAGAACTTAGAGAATTAGACATATCTGAGAATAGTTTGATGATAATTCAATGATGGATAATCTAATAAATCTAAAAACAATTGTTAGAGTAAGATTTTATGCTATTTTAAAATTTATGAATTTAGAGCCAATTTTATAGATGAATTAAATTCAAGTTCATTTTCTTAAAATGAATGCTCATTTTAGGTAGGAGTTCTTATCCAATACTTTTTGTTTTTAATTTATCTTGATAAGGGTGGGAGATGAGCAAAACAATGTTGCGGAGGCAAACAAAAAAGGCAAGTTGTGAAAGCAGTCACACTGTCAGAGTGTAAAATTAACAAAAAGGCCGAGGAGTGACCCAATTCGAAATTTCGTATTGGACAGACGAGACAAATTCTATGGTACAAAAAGTACACTTGTATTACATCAGGACAATACTTATATACGGTGTCCATTCTATGGTACAAAATTATTTATATTTAGATTATACATTTTTTATAGAATATTGAGATTCAACTTAGATGTATAAGATTGATGTATATTGGTCAAGTGTTTGTGTTACATGTTCCTATTGAACAAGCAACTAACTAAACCAACAAATGAGCAAATTCTCGTAAGATTCTCTCACCAAATCAACGATGGTCCGAATCTGACACAAAATGAAGAACCTCAAATATTGTTCTCCTTCAACACTTATTATTATCTTCATTCACATAAATATACTTGTTACTTCATGTCTCACTCGTGCAGAGGAGTTTGATACTGTTATCAAGCTCCCACGTTCAGGGTTGAGAAGAACAAGATCTAGATGGGTTCTTTCTGTCGGTGATTATGGTGCAGAAGGGGACGGGGTTCATAATGACACTGAGGTAATCCGTAATGGTTTTATTTTATAACTATCGAGTTTCCTTTTATCTCTTTTTTTGTCCTTCGTTTCATTCCCCACAATTGAAATGCTCATTTATTGTTTGAAAACCACAAACGTTTTAGGTTTTGAGCTTATTTGATGTTGTGGTTTCATGATCGAGAAAATCTAACTTTGTTGACCGACAATTATGAACATCATAATGCTGTGAGTAAGTAAATATTTCTAGGGATTCTTCTTCAGTAGGAAAATCAATTACAGTTAGGGAACCAATTGGCTTAAAAGTTTAAGTTGAGAGAGATTGAGACATTTATTAGAGTGTCAACCAGTGAGTGAGAGTGATTGGGGTGGTTCTTAAAACTAGGGCAAAATATTAACTATTAAGATTCATGTCTTGCAAAATGTTTAAGTCTTCTAAATCAATGAAAATAAGCATGCGAAATAATTGATCATTCATGTAGCACAATGTGATCCATTAAGCTTGTCCTGATTTAGTTTATTTATCTTTTCAGGCCTTCCTGGAGGCTTGGAATGTGGCTTGTTCTCTCCCTGGATTTATAAATGTGGTTTTTCCATATGGGAAAACTTTTCTTGTCCATCCAGTTGACATTGGTGGGCCTTGTCGATCTAAGATCACTTTGAGGGTATGCTCCCATTTGTTATCCGCTCTTTCCAATTCCTGAATGAAGTATGTGTCTTTATAGATAAAGATTTATTTTCTTGATTATTTTCAAATTTATTATAGATCTCAGGTACAATCGTTGCACCACCAGATCCTGCAATGTGGCATGGTTTAAATCAGCGCAAATGGCTTTACTTCCATGGGGTGAATCACCTTACTGTAGATGGTGGAGGGAGGATCAATGGAATGGGACACGAATGGTGGGACAGATCTTGCAAGACCAACTCCACAAATGTATTGCTTCCTAGAAAGCTTAAATTCATATTTTGTTCAAGTTTAATCAACTGTGTAACTAAAGTGATTTCTAAATGTCCTTTCGCAGCCATGTCATCCTGCTCCAACGGTTAGTGGCGCTTCAAAATATAGAGCAAACAAGATCTATTTCCTGATTTGATATGTGGTGGGAGGGGAATTGGGATAGTATGAGTAGGGTTTTAAATTCAAACTTTGTCACCATCATTGTAATTCCTTTGGATAAAAAAAATATATAGTTTTCGTGATCTGATGTGTTTTATTGGCTGAATATGAAACAAACATTCACACTGCAGGCATTGACTTTTCATAGATGCAAGGATCTGAAAGTCAGAAATCTTATGCTGTTAAATAGCCAACAAATGCACATGTCATTCACCAACTGTATGCGGGTAGTAGCATCCCGTCTCAAAGTATTAGCACCTGCTTTCAGTCCTAATACTGATGGAATTCACATTAGTGCAACAAAGGGAGTTGAGATCAAGGATAGTGTAATCAAAACAGGTACCTTATCCTCAACCAAGTGCCATATTAGCTTTACTTATTTTGAATGACATTATGGTCTTAGCAGTAATGTTAGCATGCTATTTACACCAGATAATAGTTTTCATATAGTGTTATAAAATAACTCGTCATATAATAGATGACAACATACCTCCTGTTAATAAAAATTAGGATAAGCAGAATGACATTAGATTCAATGTTTTTGAGATCCTACGGTAACAAAGAATAAAGTAAATATCTTATAAGATTTTCTTTTTCCTGATAACGTAGCTGTCTGAATTTTTTCCCTTCGTTGGTGCTAAAAGCTGCCTCAATTTCATGATATGCATCTAAATGCTTAATAATGTTAATTTCAGGATGTATAGCCTTTTACTAATATTGGACCAAGTTTGATGTTGTCAAGAGAAAAGAAAGATCAGAAAAGTAAAATGCACGTAAAACTTGAACGCTAGCAGGAAATAGTGTAATTCTGAAACACTCTGCATGTGTAAGTTATTTATAAAATTGGACGGAAGTCCAACGTAAGAGCATTGATTACTCTAATTACTGACTCTAGTGATCAAGTAATATATCAGAAGAAAAAAATTTCAATCCATAATGTTCAATTTCAGGTGATGACTGCATTTCAATAGTCAGAAATTCTTCACGGATCTGGATCAGAAACATCTCTTGCGGTCCTGGCCATGGCATAAGGTGAGAGTAATTTCCACTTTGCAGTTCTCTAAGAGATTTAGTGGTATAATTGTTAATGGATACTAAAACTAATATATTTTTCAGCATTGGAAGCTTGGGAAAATCAAAGAAATGGGAGAAAGTGCAAAATGTAATTATTGATGGAGCTTATCTTTACAATACTGATAATGGGTTGAGAATCAAAACATGGCAGGTAAGTTTCTTGACAACTGTAGCACATTCTTTTTATATGTCACCAAGCAATGTACAAATTGATTGACTTGTCTCAAATTTTCGTTAGGGTGGGAGTGGCTTTGCTTCCAAGATCACATTCCAGAATGTCTTAATGGAAAATGTGTCGAATCCAATAATAATAGATCAATACTACTGTGATTCGCCACATTCTTGTAGAAATGAGGTATATATTTTTTGAAGTTTTCGCGGGCTCATTCCGTAAATTTACCTATGTATGGAATGGTTCATTTATTGATGGTTTGGTTGGAGTTATTCTACTGCAGCTCAAATATGCTGTAAGAATGTAATGTCCTGTATCAAATTGCAGACTTCTGCTGTCAGAGTGGAGAATATATCCTTCATTGATATACAAGGAACTTCAGCCACCGATGAAGCAATTAAATTTGCTTGCAGTGATGCCTCTCCATGTGAAGGTTTATATCTAGAAAATATTTTTCTTGCATCATGCTTTGGAGGAAATACCAGCTCTTTCTGCTGGCAAGCTCATGGTTCTGCTCGAGGTTTTTTGTATCCTCCTACCTGTTTCCCAAGCAGTGATGATGATTTTATCAGACAGAATGTCTTGTTAGAGTCAAACGATGCAAACCCTGCTATTCATTCCGTTTGAATATAAGGTTTTCTGTGCAGATAGATTAAAGTAGTTCATGAATTCCCCGGAAATTATTTTGTAGACTACTGTTTAAGAGGAAGGCAGATATGGTGAACGCTTATGATCCGTATAAGATGTTAATTTTGTGATGAGTTATTTTCCTCATTCCTTGTCTTATCTTTCTGGTCAAATCCCAATTACGCTAATGATCTAGTTGTCTTTTCTCATCTAGTGTCTCTAAACATCAAGATTGAGTATCTACTAAAAAATTATGATCAATAGTAAGAAATAAGCAAATTCCCAAAAACAGTTTAAAACACATTTGGATTGTTTCTTACTAGAACATCAACTTTTATACCATTTTCATTCAATAGAAGGTAAATTCTCCTACATCTAGGATCACTACCATGGAATGGAATTAGTCATCAGATGTGCATAAGTGGAAAAGCAAGCCACCTGAACGGACTACTAATAAACACACAACATTATATTGAAAAAGAAAAACATCTATCGTGTTGATCTTACATATTCCAAATACATTAGAAGACAAGACAAAATCAATATCTGACGTATCTTATATGTTAAAATAATATTTGATTAATGAAAGTCGCATTTTGTAAGTATATATTAATTTTTAGTTGTTAGTTTTAAGATATTATGTAGATCGTGTTTATGAAAAAAAAAACTTGTATGAAGTAAATTGATCAGAAAAAATAACAGATTGAATTAACAATTATTGCAACATGATAACACTGAAAATTGAGAGGAATTTACTTATTTCCAAATTGAGAAAATATTTCTAACTTAATGCATCTGGACTACATGCTAAGATCTAGAAGTGTCAACTCCAGCTTCAAGCCCTAAGACCTGCATTAGCGGGGGCCAAGTTTGGGGCACCCATGGGCAAGAGGATTATACATGTTCTCTAGAGCTCTGAAAGTTCTAGGTACCATCTTATCAACATACAGTGTTCCATCCAGGTGATCACACGCATGTTGTAAGATCCGGGCCTGCCAACAAGTAGCATTTATTTTGAGGGGTTCACCGTAACGATCAAAACCTGCAACTTCAACATCAAGGTACCGCTCTACCACAACACAGTATCCAGCCACACTGCAAAATGGTATTGCAGATGATGATGTTATTTGCATCCTATATATATATGTACTTGACACATTACTACCTCATAAAACACAAACATAAAGTGATCCTGATTATTTTAAAAATTATGACAACACCATTGAAAAGCTTAAGTTGTTACCTACAACAATAATAAATCCAACAAACCCAATTGCATCGAATCAGGTTGGAGGAAAATCTCACTAAAATGTGGCATGTTCACAATAAGAGAGTTGAATAATATTAAAAAATTCCAGTGTTCTGTTGCACATGTCTCATCGTGGAAATGCACTAAACCTCCACAAAACCTTATGAATATTGAAAGAAAATTGCTAGTTTTTAGCCCTTAGCCACAATAACTATGAAGCATTTGCTTAAATGGAAGCATATATGTAAATATGGTACAGCTAGTTAAGAGAAAATCCCAGCATCTGAATGACAGTATTTCTTAAACCTCCACAAAACCTTATGAATATTGAAAGAAAATTGCTAGTTTTTAGCCCTTAGCCACAATAACTATGAAGCATTTGCTTAAATGGAAGCATATATGTAAATTTGGTACAGCTAGTTAAGAGAAAATCCCAGCAACTGAATGACAGTATTTCTTAAACAAAGGGTGAAAAATGAATAATTGGCAGACCTCAAGCAGCCTTCAAAAAAGAGTGCAGTTCTGTTGGTGTTGTACTTGAGCTTGGGGTTAAGGATGACCTGGCTCAACGCAAGACAAGCGAAGAATGAATGGAAGTAAGTAAGTAGCTATAAGAATAGTGAATTTAAGCCTAACTCAATCTTACAAAAGAAGAGAGTTGTTTTTCACTTATATATTATTTAATTGCCTAATCTCTGTTCGATACGAGACTTGAATTTTTTTTTCCATAGTAGCAGATTAAAATTAAGAAAAAGGTAGCATACCAAAAGATCAAAAGGTCTTCTATCTTGTGCTTTTAACTCTTCCTCTTGCTTGTAAGTCATGTATTGTTTTTTATCTTCCAAAACAATAATCTGCAAAAGCATAGTAATAATAATAATTTAAGAGAGGTAGGTAGCATATGGATTGATGGATAGGGGATAAGTACCCTTAAGGGGATTCCAATGTGTGGGGCAGCGAGACCAACACCAAGTGCCCTTCGCATGACACGGATCATGTCGTCGATCATCTTCTGCACTTTCTCCAATTTCATCTCATTGTGCCTAACTTCTTGGGCCGCCTCGCCAAGAACAACCTCTCCGGCATTCACAATTTTTGGCAACTTCCCACCCCCCCCACAACCCACTTCTGCCGCCATCGGAACCACGCGCAACCCCGCCCATACTTTCTCATTTCCCTTTCTCCCATATTTTATTTTTTCCTTCACACAAATTATTTCCTTTTTATTTTTTAAAAAATATTTTTTTAATTTTAAACAACCTTAATTATAGTTTGTTGGAAGTAGTTAGAATTATGAAAATCTATATTCAATCTTCGATTATCTTTGTAATTTTTGTTATTTTTTTTTAAAAAGTTACAAATACTTAAATAAGTAACTTTTATGACTTCTTTTAAAATAAAAAATTTATTTATTTTTACTTCAATGATATTCTCAAAATACTTATCTTTAAAAACTAACACACGACTTCAACGCAAATTATAAAAAAAAAATAGTGAGATAAAATACAAATATGTTTATTGTATTTAATTTTTTTATTATTTAAACAAAATTAAATAAAAATTTATAGCAATAAATTAATAATAAATAATATAAATGTTGTCAAAGAAAGAAATAATAATAATATAATAAAATCATTAATTTTTTACTTAATTTTTTTAGCTAATATAAATTGAATTTGTTTTTAACTAATATAAAAACTTTTATATTTTTTATTTATTTTTTATAATTATTTAAAAATTACACTTTTGTTCTTTTCACGCATTTAAATAATATATTTTATTAATGTGTGGAAGCAAGATCCACTCATTTTCAATTTCAATTTCCTTCTTCATTCACACAATCGTGTTTTCTATTTGCTGCTACCCACTCACTGGCTTTACAATAATATTCATTATGAGTCATCGGTTGAACCGGATCGAATATCAAGAAAAAAAATTATTCAATCTAATAATTTTATTTTAATTTTTTTACTCATCAAAATTATAATACCCACAACAGATTTAAACCTAAAATTCTGTATATGTATATTATTCTAATCTATCATCACTAATTTCGGTTTACTTAGTTTAATATTTAATTGATTTGGCTTTAAATTATAAATAATAAAGAGGTTATATTAAAGGAGGAAAGGGTGAGGGCCAAAAGAGTGAAAAAGAATGTTGGGGCTGGGCCTGGGCTTGGGCCTTGGGAGTGAAAAAGCGGTGGCTGAAGAGTGAAGAGGTTGGATAAGCATATGGTTAGGGTTTTTGGTTGCGAAAGAGAAAGAGAAAGCAATGGAAGGCGTAACAGAGGGAGTGAACAACATCAGCATCAACATGAACGATTCGTATAAGAAGAATCGCATTCAGGTCTCTAACACCAAGAAGCCCCTCTTTTTCTACGTCAATCTCGCCAAGGTATCACTCCATTTCTCTGCATCTCAGATTTCCATCATCGCCACCTCTTTCACTCACCTTTCATTTTCATTTTCTTCTTTCTCCAGAGATATATGCAACAGCATAATGAGGTCGAGCTCTCAGCACTAGGAATGGGTATTCAAATCCCTCCACCTTTTTTCCTCTCTCTATTTTTTTTTTTTTTTGAGTTTTATTCACTGAATTTCGTTTGTGTTGGTTATTCATTATTAATGTGGATTCGTTTTTTTTTTTCGTTCATTCAGGTGTTATTATAGTTCTAGAGTTGCTAAATATGACTGTGAGATTGAGAATTTTGAAAATCCAAAGAATGATAACACTTGTAAGATCAAACGATTCAAACCTTCGTTGGACAAAATATGTTACTCTCGGAACAGACATAAGTGTTTAGGTTTCATTTGCTTCAAGCTTTTTATTTCTTCTTCTGATAGAGCTTTCTATACTGTGATGCTAGTGATACAGGCTTATTGATACTAGTGTGTGCTTATACTCAGTTTTAAAGCTTAATGATACTGCCCTCCTCTTTTCCAATCCCTATTGAAACTCCAAAAAAAGCTGTAGGCTGTGACCCATGGTATCATTTAGATAGGGCCTTGTGGTTAATAGTACAAATTGGATAAACTGATTTTCAACTCAGCCGTATTCTGGAGGTTCAGGGTTTTTCTTCCAGTTTGGGATTTAAGTGTAATCCATTACATAATAATCGAAGTGAAGTGTAGTGGTCAGCTTTGTAAATGTTATTGTGGGTATAAATATAAATATTATACAAACTAATAATTGTAATACACACAGTCACACACATATTATATGCTCAAAAAATAAATAAAGAGAATTTCATGATTACTAATAAGTCAGTCTACAATGTGTCGATTTATTCTAAAATCAATGACACATTAATTTTTTTTTTCAATTTTACCCTTGATAATTAATGTATGTTTATTGAAAAATGTGTCGATTTATTTCTAATAAAGGGTATAATAGAAAAGTAATTAATAAATATTTTTGAAAATTAAAATATCAATCATTTCCTTAATTCTCGTGCAAAAACATTAAATGATTATGAAAAAAAACTGGAGGGAGTAGTAATGAAATCACCATCAGAACATCATGGTTAATAAGTCAGAGTCTACACACACACTCATTCAGTGTGAGAGAAGATATAAAAGCTGGGAGATAAATGTTAAAACAGTCATGTCAAATATATCTGCAATGATAAAACTTAAGACTAGAGGAACTTTTTTTAATTGTATAAATTACAGGACAATAATTGATTTATATGTAACTGTCATTGTTTCCTGAAATAGTAGAACTTCATTACGATGTTAATATAAGGAATAGAATGCAATGTATTTCAAGATTTATATGTGACTTTCTAATTCTCTTTTTTCTTTTCTTGGTTATAATTTTGATGTGTTTTTTTTTATTTCTTACCTCTTATTTCATTGTTACAGCAATTGCCACAGTGGTAACTGTTGCTGAAATTTTGAAAAACAATGGGCTTGCTGTTGAAAAGAGTGAGATTCTATTCACTTTTTTTGTTTCCTTCTTTCCCTCTTGTGAAATGGTCCTCTCCCTTCTACTTCACACTTTAATATCTTATTTTCCAATAGTTGGATCATCTAATATGATAAATGATTAAACTTTATGCAGAAATCATGACATCAACTGTTGACATAAAGGATGATTCTAGAGGTAGACCTGTCCAAAAGGCAAAGGTAAGGCCGGATAAAGTTTTGTTTGCTCTAGAATGTTTGCTTGGAGCCTGTGTGGTCTTGATGTGTATACACAATTCTTAGAACTCAAGAGTTCATTTAAAATAAATAAATATAAAGTTGTTTTTTTTTTAATTGAGAAATGTTACTAATACACTTTCTGACATGTTCTTTTAAACACACTTTCTATTATTGAAAAAACACAAAATTTGATGTGTCGCATATCCTATTTAATAACTCTCTCTATCTCTCTTTTGATTTTGTAGTTTTTAATAAATTTTAACTAATAAAAATGGGTTTGTAGGAGTGTGTTGGTAGCACTCTTCGTTGTTGATTTTATACCATGGGACATGGTCTACCAGTCTTCGTTGTACTTATTATGGCTTTGGATTCTGCTCTATGATTTGCCTAAGCTTTTCATTTGAAAAATCATGTTTTAGATTGAAATTGTACTTGGGAAGACAGCCAATTTCGATGAGTTGATGGCTGCTGCAGCAGCTGAAGATGGTGAAAATGGAGATATCGAAGAGAGCGCATGAAGTTCTTCAAAATTACACTTAAATTTGTTAATGATATGTACTCTTTAGTGATTTGCATTTTTGTTGTCGCGTAGTAGAGGACATGTCATTATAAAATAGGCTTTGCATTAAATAGTGATTTGAATTTTTTGTTGTCGCGAGGTAGTGACCTGAAATATTGAACAAGAAAATTTCTTTGTTTATTTTTTCTATAAAATAGGCTTTTCTTATTTTTATTTTTTGCTGGGTTTAATGTATCAAGATTTCCTTGAGAAGAAGAGGATCATGAAATGTCAAATGTTCTTAAAATTTATGGATCTTTGTTTCAATTGCCTTAGTAACCGAATTATGAAGGATAACCTTTCATCACTTTTTCAGCGAGTTATTTTAACAATAGCCTCTTCAATGGTGAGGCTTGCCACTATATTTAACAACACAAATTTTCTCTATACCTTTGTTTATGTATTTTTTTAAAAGTAAAAATTACATTTGTTTAATTATAATAAAATAAGTGCTAAATTTATAAAATAGACGCCTAACAATTATCTAGATGGAAATAGAAAAGTATTATGAATTTATGATTAAGGGTCTTTGGGGAATTATATGAAGGACAGATCCTAACCCTAGTGGTGTGTTTGGATGAGGGATTTTACAAATTCAATGAATTTTAAATTCTTGGTATTTGAATTACTTTGATTTCAATTTCTATCATTCTTAAAATATTTTGTTTGGATAAGTTAATTCAAATTTCTTAAATTTTAAATTGTTAAGTTGGATATAATAATTTGATTCTATCATGGTAAAATTGATTTTAAAAATATATTTATATGTTGAGATTTTTGAATTAAATTTTATAAAAATAAATATTAGTTAATTTTTAAATATTTAATAAATTTAAAATTTAATATTAGATAATATTTAATAATTTTAAAAATATTGTTGAATATTTAATAATTAAAAATATGAAGAGGTAAGAGATAAGATAAAATATATAAGTGAAATAAGAAGAAAAAAAATGAAGAATTTCAAATTCTTACTTTTTTGGGAGAATTTTAAATTCTATTATTTCAAGGAATTTCACAAATGCTTAAATTTCAAATTCTTTAAAAATTCTCCATCCAAACAAGATATTTCACCTCAAAAAATTTAAAATTCTTCAAATAAATGAATTACTTCATTTAAATTCTTCGTCCAAACATGCTATAGGACTAATGGAGTGCGGTTCATTTGGGCGTAAATTGTGGGGCTCAAGGTGCAAACAAATGCAGGGTGATGCATGGCTTTCTTAATATATCTTTTCATTTTATACCGAAGAGTTATTTATTTTCTATATAAAGAGAAAAATTAAAAAGAAAACTCTTTACAGCACAACTTCTGAACAGATTCCAAGCCAAGACTACGTACGAAAGGGAGAACACTGTTCCAAGCGTAAAATAATTTTTCTTTGGTGATAATACAATGCAACATACAGTATTATAATATTCAATGAATCTATAATAATATATAAATATATAAAGGTCATTCATGATTTTTGTGTATATATTTTTTAAGATGTTTTTATTTTTTATTTATTATAATAACTGTAGATTTTTTCTTTGTGTAAGATAATACAATAATTTTATTTTATTAATTTAAATAAAAATTATTATTTGTCAAAAATAAATTGTATAATTGTTTTGTAACTTTCACACTTTGATCCTGAACATTAATAAGACATGGATTTCTTTATTAATAATATATATAGGGGATGGAGAGTTTTGGTTTTAACTTTTCACTAATCAATTTTATTTATTAATATCATAGTCATTTCTTCTTATTACTCTATTTATTTAACTTCAAAAATAACCTTAATCGAAATTTTAGTTTCTATTTGTTAATAATATATCATTGTAAACAAGTTGGTGGGGAGGGGTTGAGGTAGTTAGAAGCATGAGGACCTAGGTTTAATCTTCATTATGACCATCTTTGTAATCTTTTCTATTTTTACCAAAAAAATAAATCATTGTAAACAAGTTATGATTCTTCCTTTATAATAATAAGCTGGTATTTTTTTGTTAGAACATTCTATTTTTTTTATTATTATTTTTGATTATATTATTTATCTCCTATTTTAATTATTTTATATTTTATATTTTATTTAAATAAATCATATAAGAACATAAAGTGCCTCAATATACTAATTAATAATTGTCTTATCGATAAGAGAAGTGGCTGTATTCCCACACTTTTTTTGCACTAATAAGTAATGAAAATTAAAAAAAATAGATTCCTGTGAATTTGAATAGAGAAATTTAAACAAATAGCTCAATAATTGAGAATTTATTTTTTTTAATATTAAAATATATTGTTTGAAAAGTGTATTTAAAAGTATTTGAAATTTTTATAATTTATCAAAGTATTTTGAGTACGTAAAGTTATAAAATTTATATGAAAAAATAAGAATTTAAATTTATTTATGTTTATTTATTTATTGATTTTTCTATCTATTCTATTATTTTCTCACTCTCTTCTCTATTTTTACACGATGGAAATTGAATTCTGTTATTCAAATTGAAATTTTCAAAATTTAACAAACTTAAATTGTTTTATTTAAATAAAACATTTAGAAAATAATTACTGGAATTTAATTGAAAGCAATTCAAATTTTGCTAAAATTAGTTTAATTTTTTTAATCCAAAGATAACATAACATTTCTAATAAATATTATAAAATCTAATTAAAATATATTGACAATATATTTACTTAAAAAATTGATACTTAAAAAGTTAACATTGATATTATAATATTTCAATTTGAAAATTACAGACACAAACAAAAATAGATATAAAAACAATTATGTAAGTTGTTTGGAAAAAAAACAACATACTTTTTCCTTTTATTTAAATGTGTGTAGAAAATAAAAATAAAAAACATAAATATTTCTTATAAAAGTAAAAGTTTATAAAAATAAAAATATAATTTATCCTTTTACTGTATAACTCATTCTTTCTTTTACATTTCTTTGAAAAATGGATGGACTGAATTTTGCCGGGGGTTTTAAGTTGTTTTTTTTTTCTTTTCACTAAACTCTAAACCCTAAACTTGATAAATGATGGTAGAATTTTTAATTTAATATATTTTAATTATTGGATAATTTTGTTCTTTTACCAAGATCGACTAAAAATTTACACAACGATTCAAAATATTAACAAGTAATATAAAAAACTGTGTTGTTAACTTGCTATTTAAATTAAGTTTACACAAATGGGACATTATTTAAGTTCTAAATTGATTATGCGTGCCAATAGAAATCCAATGAAAAATAGAACTATAGAGTACATTAAGCATGTTTTTATTACTATTTTGTAGGAACGCGATGCATCATCGATAATGACATTCGGTGATTTCTTTTACATGCCAGTGAATATAGATAGTATTGAAGGTATAACAGATCCTTCATCATAAAACAAAGCTTGCAAACCAATTATTTTTATCACAAAGGAGATAAAGAGCTTAGTCTCTTCATAAATAAGGATTGTTATTATTATAGAAGCTGAGCAAACCAAACCCAGTTATTCTTATACTAGTACTGCATGCATGCCACCATATGTCTCACATAATTTTACTTCCTGATGGGGCTAATAGGTGGGCTACCTGCATCAATAACATATTTTTCAAACCTTCAAATTTAAACGACTGATTATTAAAGACAATAATAAACTAAGTGAATATTATGAAGCCTGTCATATAATTAAGGTGAAATACAAATAAAGTCTCGAATTATTAAAAAAAAATAAAAATGAGAAACGTGAATTCATAAGTGCATGCAAAATCTTCATTAATATATATAAGTGATTTCTAAAACTAAATTTATGAGAATTTAGATTTAATCACTTATATCATATCAATATAAAAACATATAAGCGTAAATGTGATTTCCAACATATTCAAATCAATAAAAATATATCTTATGTAAGAAAAAATCATTAGAATCCATATTACTTGTAAAGTTTAAAAACGAATGAGTGAAGTAATTGGCAAAAACATGACATACCAGATTTAACACTATCGGGATACACACATTGATTCATAGATGGAATGAGACAAGCCTCTAATTCTGATGCAACAACATTAGAACCAGTGTAGCAACTCCTTGCACTGACGTGAGTGCATGTTCTCAACACGGTTCGGAACTTTATAGTCTCAATGAGGATTGGTTGATATTGGATTGGCTTACGTGAACTTGTTTCATAAAATGAAGCTCCATGGTCCACCAAGCACCTCTCCATTGAATCAAAAAGGCAAGGAGCAAGGTTTACTCCACCATTATCATGATGCATTAATATTGGTTCTGTTCCACTGCATGATTCAGCAACATGCGAGCTGCAATGTGTCACAAACCTTTTGAATCTGGGTGACTCATAGGCCTGTGGTTGACTATAGTTAAGCATAGGGTTTGTGGATCTACCAATACGAGCGTCTTTTACAGGATCCATGGTTTCATGTTGGCTATAGTTTAGCATAGGATTTGTGGATCTACCAATACGAACGTCTTCTGCAGGATCCATGGTTTCAGGTTGACCATAGTTAAGCATAGGATTTGTAGATCTACCAATACGAACGTCTAGCATAGGGTTTGTGGATCTACCAATACGAGCGTCTTCTACAGGATCCATGGTTTCAAGTTGACTATAGTTAAGCATAGGGTTTGTGGATCTACCAATACGAGCGTCTTCTGCAGGATCCATGGTTTCAGGTTGACCATAGTTAAGCATAGGGTTTGTGGATCTACCAATACGAGCATCTTCTGCAGGGTCTATGGTTTCAGGTTGGCTATAGTTAAGCATAGGGTTTGTGGATCTACCAATACGAGCGTCTTCTGCAGGATCCATGGTTTCAGGTTGACTATAGTTAAGCATAGGGTTTGTGGATCTATCACGAGAGTCTTTAGTAGGATTCATGGTTTGAGGTTGACTATAGTTAAGCATAGGATTGATGACTACACCAATATCAGCCTCTTCAGCAACTACCGCACCTATGAACAATAATAGAGTAATTAGTATTATTGCTCTCATTTTCTCCATTATTTGGTTTAGTTAGCCGTGAATTGAACTAGTTTGTAGTTTTGAGCTCAATTTGGTTGATGTTTGTGAATTTATACTTGTAGAATATGTGAATTTTGCAATATAAGATAATCCAGGAAGTGTATAAATGTTTATTATAAAGTATAAAGTATTTATAATGACCTTTGATCTTTGTTATACATATCCTGACTCGATTCTTTTCCAAGAGGTAGGAATATATATTTGTCTTTCTGAGATTAAAATGGAATATATAGTTACATAAAAAAATAGAATATATTTGATCATTACACTAATTACTGCTGCATCCATATATTTATTTTTCTTTTTCTTTGGTTAAAGAGTATTTTTTAGATGTATATGCATAAAAAAAATAAATTGTTTAAAGTGTTAAATTATGTTTTAAATTTTCCATCTGAAGAGATGTTTATATATTTAACTTCTTTAAAGTGAGATATTAATTTAGAGGTAGCAAAAGAGAGAGGGAGAGAAAGTTTTAGAAGATAAACAGTTGTATTTATTGGTTAAAAATAATAATTTCATGCACATGTATAATAAAATATGAATTTTATTAAAATTTCAACTTTCAAATTTTAATTAACGCTAAGTATTTTTGTTTTAAAGAGGTAAATCTTACATTTGATGCGTGGTTGAACATGCCTCGACTGATATTGTTTCTTACAAAAAAAGTTACATGTAAGAAAAAAAAAGGTTATGCAATTACTATTTTTAATTATATTCGCTAAATTATCAAGCCCTTCTGATAACATTAATTTATAAATAAAAAAAATATTTTACTACCCATTCGTGTGTTGGATAGAATAAAATCTTCCATCAAACAATGTTGACATTTTGGAAAAATTCGGTTTGAAAAAGAGATGCTTCATTAAAATTAAAAGTCATTTCATTTTATTATTTATTTATAAATGTTTGATATGTATACGAACTTTAATTCTTTTAAAAAGGGAAATTATTATATGTCAACTTTATAATTAAAATAGTTTGATTAGGAAAATAATGTTTTTAAAGAATATTAATTTATATAATTTTTTAAGATATTTAAATTATGATGTTATTTTTTTCATTCATTTTGAAAAATTAAATTCTCTTTCCTTAACCAATAGGATGGATTTAGAAGACAAATATAAAAGGGCTGAAAATAAACATTTTAAAACATAAATAATTGAATTAATTAATAATTTATAAGAGTATTTTTTATGAAATACATTGAGGGTCAAAATTTGTAAAACTATAATTTACTAGGCTTTTATTACAAATTAATTTTATATTAATCTAAGCATTTAACTTTTATTATGTTTAAAGTATATTAAGTTTACAAAATTGTATATAATTTAAAATTTAATTTTTGATTCATTACTTGATTTTATTTTAACATGCATTACATTATTTAAAATATATATAAAAAATTACATATTTACAAATTTATAATTATCTAAGATTATATATATAATCATAAAAATAATATTAGATTGATAAAGTTTAACTTTTATACTGCTATTATATTAATTTTATACTTTTTTTAGAGAGAAAAAATGCATTTAATTGCATTATTTTTTGATGAAAAATTGAAGGGGTCAGGGTTTCGCCAACCCTTGCCCCTTGGATACTTAAGACAAATATGCATCAAATTTTACTTTTTTTTTTTTTTTTACGAAGATAACATTTTTTTTTTCCTATTTCTCTATCGCTTATTTGCTGTTAGATTAAACCCTTACTATCTTTTATATATATATATACTTATAGATAGAGGGGAGAGCTTAAAATGATTATTACTCGTAAACTTTTCTTATGATTCTTGTCATTTTAAAATTTTATTTTACAGTTTTCTACTCCTTAGAAAATTGTAAAGTTTTATATTGTCTTTCTTATATCATAAATTATTCATTTTATTATAATAAACACTATGTCACATAATTGGCAAATTGTGATAAGAACTCCAACCGTAAGATAAATATCTATAGGACTAAAATTATAAGAAAAAAGAATTAAAACTGGTTGTTTTGAGTGCGTTTACTAAATTAGCTTATAATTTAGATAGAAATAGATAAGTAAAAATAAACAAATAAATTTAAAAATTAGTTACATGCTTTATTCATTTTGCCCCCTTACCTTATTATTCAATAAATTCAAACGAATGTTATTGATTTGGTTCTTGTTATTGAAATCAGTAACCACAACTAAAAAGATTCGAACTAAAATCTTATACTTAGTTCTCTTGGTCTTTATCTCATAAACCATACATCATTATGCAAGAACTAATAAAAATAACAAAAATTATCAAACAATATATTCATATTTAGTTGACAAAACTTTGGTGAAGAGTGAAAGTAGAGTTCTAAATTTAAGAAAATGAAACAACTTTTTATTTTCAAGTAAATCAAATGGATTGTATCAAGCAATGATTTATACACAATAGATTCGCAATAAAAGTGAAGGACACTATTAAAATTTGGTTATAGTTGATTTCATTATGAGAAATTTAATAGTGTGTTTAGATGAAGAATTTAAATGAAGTAATTCATTTATTTAAAGAATTTAAAATCCTTTGAAGTAAAATACTTTGTTTAAAAGGAGAATTTATAAAGAATTTGAAATTTAAGCATTTGTAGAATTTATGTTTTAAGAAACTAATGAAATTTGAATTAACTAAATAGTCTTATAAACCCCATATATTACAAATATATATAAGAATTTACATGCAATTATATGATAATTTGCAGCTACATTGTCATTGGGACCCCTCCGTCATTCTCTAACGAAGATTAAGTGGCAACAAATTAAGCATAAACGTGAAGTTGAGCTTGTACTGATTTTGAGAGCACATGTAATACTTGACGAGGTGTAGCTTCACATTGTTTCAAGCACCAGCTTGCACTCCATGGAATGGTTTTGTACATGTGCTTTCTTGTATCTATGAAATGTCAATTCAATTACCTAAAACACACACACAAAACACTTACCTAAACCCTAAACCTAAAACACACACACAAAACACTTACCAAAGAGACTCTTTATTCAAGGTAGATAGATTTATTGATTAACTTGCATCATAGATCACAACCATTTATAAAACCAACCAAAAACCTCTCAGAATAATAAAACTAACTTAAAGCATCTACAATATTGAGAGATGCTTATAAACAACTTTCATTTACTTTAAATGGATCTCACTATGCCACATCACTTATAAGCACTTATACTATATTTATACAATTTTTGTTTTAATAAAAGTTGCTTATAAGCACTTCCACTTTTTGACAACTCATACTTCATTTTTTGAAAAAATTTTAAAAAGATTAATTATTATGAATTATATATGAATATGAATAAAAAATAAAAATATTACATGATAAAAAATGCAATAATAAAAAGAAATACAAAAATTACAATGAAATTAAATATAAAAACTAAGAAATTACATAATACCATAAATGCACGATAAATTATTTATAACAATAAATATGCACTAATTTTTGTTATTATGATATCCAAAACATTCTCAAATATATTTCACCAAGTCGTGTTGTAGTTGTCAGTGTTGTTGTTTGTCACGAAGATGTGTCCTCCTTTTGTAAGCATGTTGTAGTAAAAATAGGATGAGCACCAATAGATACATCGGTAGTCAGACTTCGTTACCACTATTATCATAATCAAAATTAATATTTTATGTGTGTCATCTTCAACAATCATGTTATGTAGTATGATGCATGCATACATGATGTTCTTCAATGTATCGACACACCAAGCACGTGTTGGTCCATGTGCAATTGCAAATCGAGATTGCAACACTCCAAATGCTCATTCTACATCTTTTCTGGTTGATTCTTGTCGTTCGACAAATAATTTTTTCTTTTCTCCTTGTGGCATAAGAATGGTCTTCACAAATGTAGTTCACTATAGATAAATACCATCTGCAAGATAATAATTCATATTATATTGGGTTTTATTCACTATGTATTGTACAATAGGAGTTTGTCCTGACAAGATGTCATTAAACATATTTGAAATATTCAACACGTTAATGTCATTATTTAAACTTGTCATGCCAAAAAAGGCATGCCAAATCCACAAGTCTTATGAAGTTACAACTTTAAACATAATTGTGGGTTTGTTGTAATCATCTCGACAAAATTGTCATTTCCAAGCAACTGGACAATTTTTCCATTCTTAATGCATACAATCAATAGATCCTAACATACCTAAAAAGCACATGCTTTCCCCATTTGAAGTAGTCGTTCAACATCTTCATTTTTAGGCCTCCTAAGGTGTTCAACTTCGAATATGTTGCACACATCAGATACAAATCTCTCTAAGCATTCTACAGCAGTGCTTTCACCAATTTGAACATAATCATCTATACTACCACCACTTGATCCATATGCTAATATATGAATTGAAACTGTGCATTTTTGTAATGGTAAAAGACCCTTCTTTCAAGTTTCATCAACCCTCATCTGGAAATAGTCATCATAATGACCAAGGGTTTCTATAATTCTAAGGAACACATGCCTTTGCATTCGAAACCTTCATCAAAATTGAACATCTATGTAAACTAGATTCTCAGAGAAGTAATCATTGAACAATCGATTATGCCCTTTTTCATGACATCAATCAATCATCATTCTTTTTTCCCTCCGACGAGTAGTGTTGTCAGATTGTTATTGCATCTCGAAAAAACTAATCTAATTTGTGATAATTAAAATTACAATAATACCTATTGTCCTAATTTGCCCCTAATAAAATTATAAGCCAATTCGTGATCTTTGAGTTGCTCTTAGTCATCCCAGATGTGTCCTTCTTGAGAATGTCATACATTGCACTAAAGTTAGCCGCCTCCTTCGCTTCAGCCAATTTTTTTACTGCAGCACTTCTCTCTAACATTACTTTTGCTGTATTATCCAACTTCTTTCTGTCGAAAGATGTTTTGTCAACCTTTGCTTTACTATTTCTTTTTGTTGTCGTCTGGCCTATTAGACGAGACATTGGTATTGTTAAGTCATATTCTTCACAATCATTGGTTGCATCTGTGTTAAAAGACGTTGAATATTGCCCAAATTTAGAGATCTTTGATCTTTTAGAAGAGCTCTCTACTGATTCAAATTTCTATTTTGGTTCGTCTCTTAACAATAGTCATGCATGCTCAAAATTGAATTTATCACCCACATCTTGTGAGTAAATCTTATATGCATTTGCCATGATGTCTTTCTCTGAGTTGCCACTTTTTTTTTTTTTATCACAAGCTTGTTTGTAACACCCGACAAATAATTGAACTACTTTATTTATTTGAAACCAATTTTTTAACTGACATGGTTTCCTTTTTAAAAATTGATTGTGATTGTTGTTATAATTCTCTTTAATTCTTATCCATAAACTATTTTCAATTCGATCAACTACTAGAATTGGATCCTTCGAAATGTTAAACCATGATTGAATAAGGAGATTATCCTCTTCCATCGAGAAGCTAACACGTGATTTTTTCTAAGTAGATAATTCTTCTCTTTGTTGTCCTCCTACATAAAGTGTGATGTTCTCTAGCCCAACTTGAGACTCAAATATTGAACCAATTGGTGATTCTATTTTCCAATTTAATGGCTCCACAACTTTTTCAAAAAACATTGAAGGCCTATAAAATATATTGGGATTGGTTGGTAGTGGTAACATAAAAAAAATGAGGATTTGGAGAATTATCATTGATAGAGTGTGGTGGTGGTGGGTATATAAAAAAAATGAGGATTTTGAGAATTTTACTAGAAGGGATTGGAGGTGGTGCTTGATTTTGTAAATAATTAAAATAAATTTGAAAATTATATTGATTAGGATCCATGTAAAACTTTTGCCCTGAACACAGAAAAAATATAAAAAAATAATCAATGAGGGAAATATAATATTGTGTGAATAGTAGATGAATAGTATTTAGTGAAAAGCGGGAAAGTTGATGTTGCGCTTCAACTGTATCATAAAATGCTCCAAACAAATGATGGTGCTTGCACGGTTGTGGACAACTACAACATCTCCTTAGTGGTGAAGGGTCTATGCAAGATAGTGTTTTAATTCCAACATTCCATTCTCTCAACGGTCTGAAGCATTAGTTTAATTTTATTTATCTTTTTTACTTTGTGTTCATTTCTTTTCTTTGTGTTTAATTTTACTTGGTTTAATTTTATTTATCTTTTTTACTTGCAACGGCCACCATTTGTTCTATCCTTATCTTACTTGGTGTCGAGTATTACTATTTCACAACGTTCTTCCTAAGCCAAGCCAACATCATGGAGCGAACACTCGGGGGACTTCAAAATCCCCACAGGTTCTATCCCCGTGTTCAGCGCCATCACACTCATCCTGGTACCCATCTATGAGAAACTCACGATGCCTTTTCTCTGTAGCCTCACCGCCACCAGCGCGACATCATGTCGTTGCAATGAATGGGAATAGAGCTATTCATCTCGATCTTCGCCATGGCTTCGATTGCGTTGGTCGAGAAGAAAAGACGCATGCAAGAGTCGGTGAGGGGGGAATAATCGAGAGGAGGGTGTTTAAGCTTCCAACTTGGAGGGATGAACCATTCAAAACTCTCCATTTGAAATTTCACAATCCCGAGCATCGGAGCTACAATAAGGAACGAATCCAAAAATATTCAACTTCTCTTACCACGTCAAATCACTTCAATGGTAATCTATTATAAGCTTTGTTCCTTATTTCTAAGATACACCTTAAGCAATTACTGTTGGAGGTGCTCTTACGAATGCCTCAAAAACATTAAGCACCCAATTCCAACGCACTATTTGCTGAAGCCCAAAGACTAGCATACCACAGAACCAACTATTCCTGATGTCAACTACCTCCACAGGTTCCTTTTCAGCTTCCCAAATCCTAATTGATGGAGTCTCGGATTGAAGAAACTCCATGAATTTCCACACGACACTCCTTCTTGAATCCTTGAGAAGACTCCAACGCACTCTTAATTGCTCTCTTAAGTCATAGCACCTTCAATTCTTGAAAAATCACAAGATTGCTACTGCTTGACCCAGAATTGCCCTAATAAAGACCTTGTGTTAAGTGCCTGCATTTGTTTTACCACTGGTTTCAGTTGGAAACGAAGAGCAAAGTTGAATCATGTGGCGTGAGTAGTAGACTAGAGAGAAACACTCACCCTGATACACTAGTGTGCATAGAGAGAAACACTTTCCTAGTGAGGATGCATACACAGATAGTCTTTACTCTTTTCAGCTCTTTGATCTCTTTTGAAACCTTTGTTTACCCCTTGTCATGTTCTATTGCAATAATTGTGGCTGGAAATCCATCTTAGGTTCATGCTTGTGAAAAGAAAATACAAGCGAACTAGGATGTAGAATTTGACTCACTTGCATTGCTTGTTATCTGCTAGATTAATTACCTTTTGCTTGAGGACAAGCAAGGTTCTAAGTTTGGGAGAGTTGTTAAGTCTCAATTTTACCTCTTTTTGGATGAGACTTATTGAACGAATTCCACTCATCCTCTGAACCATTGCAATATAATTGTTCTCTTTTTGGTTCATTTTGTGTGCAGATATAACTAACCCAAATTTAGCTAACAATACCTTAATACACCTCATTTTTTGTGCAGGTAATGAGCTAGGGACTGGAGGATTGAAGATCCATAGGATTGGAAACTAAAGAGGCTAAGGAGCAGAGAAGAAATTGCGCCAGGCGCAAGATGACTCGCGCCGGGCTTGGTAAAACAGAGCCTGGAAGCCATGGCGCCGGGCGAGAGAATACACGCGCCGGGCGTGGTCGAGACAGAGAGTACTTGAAACTCTCTGGAAGACATCGCGCTGGGCGTAAAAGGAAATTGCGCCGGGCTTACAATGAGGCAAAAAGTGCACAGAAGAGTACGCGCCGGGCGCGAAGACTTGCATGTCGGGCGCGAAAACCTAATCTGATCTCCCTGGCCCGTATTTGAAGCCATTTTCGGGGGAGAAACCCTCATTCTCACATTGGGCGCCTCTAGGAGCTGCGGAAGGGATTCCCAAGGCTTGGGATCGTCCGTGTGCGGATCTTTCCTTCGGTTCTTCACTTCCTCTTCCATCTCTATTTTGTATTTGCCCTCATTGTTGTGAGTGGTTTCACCCAATTTTTGTGGGGTTAGATGTAACCAACGTACTCTATTATAATCTTTACGGTTTTAATGATATATATACATGTTGTTTTATTCATTGTTGTGTTTGTTTCTATTCTTAATGCTTGCTTTGGATTGATCACCCTTTGCATGATTTAAGGTTCCATGGGTATTGGAAAACAACCTTTGAAACTAGTTCTGAAACATATGCCTAGTGGTGATTGTATCTAGGGATAGAGCTTGACCCATTAGTAGTCTTAAACCCTAGCCCGTAATGCGGGTGTAGATATTGGGTACTCAAGGGATTGATATTCAATATCCGCACCTAGGCTCTTTCTCTAAGGGATTAGGTTTGAGTAAACTCTTGGGTTGACTAAGCAATGAATTCAACAAAAGATTAAGGATACATTAGTGTTACGTTTGGTAAAATCTGACCCCCACAACCTCACAATACCACAATACCATTCCTTACCTTTTCCACTCACAAAACAATATTTATTTACAGCTTTCATTCCAATAGTCACAACTTTGAATTCACTGCACAAACTATGAATTTGAAATTATTCTTTAGTCACGAATAGTCAATAAATGCTTATATTACCTTCTAATCCCTGTGGATACGATATTTTTACTACTTGAACGGCCGGTATACTTGCCGTGTTTGAGACCGTTAATTGAATCAAATTGATTTACAATTATAACAAAAGTACTTCAACGGAAATCTCAACAATGTTCCAGTGCCATGACTCAGAAACTATTTTGTGTCTCTAGCTTGCTGCAATAATGCTCGTGCCATGGGAAAGTGGACAAGGGGTCAAAGAAGCCACTCAAACAGCAAATAATATATCAGAGGGGACATATTATCATAAATACTAAACCTGAAATATATTATCATGTTGAAGTACTTTCCCCAATATGACAAGTGAACTACCAAAACCCAAAGAAATAACCTTAGGGTCGTGTTATAAATGTCAGGGAAATTTTCCTTCTATGGTGGTAACTGGGAAGGAACTGGACAGCTTCCAAAGCTAATAATGACTGCATCAGACTAACGAAATGTCAATTTTCAAACATTTGTATATAAATATTACACACGCTCATGATGCTTCCATTGGAAGGAAAGTAAACCTTCATGCAATGCATACCGTGTAACTACAAATCATATCAATTCAAACTCCTCTTTGTAAAATGCTTGTCTGAAGATAATTTGCACTGTGTCTTTGATGTGCACTGTCGTCAAGAAGTTTAATGGAATTCAGGAGAAAAAAATCGGCATGTCTTTTTTAAATTATATATAGATCACCTTACATATACATTCATACATGAGACTGAATTGTTGTTTGACTTCTTTAGTTTATAGAATTTCCTGATGCACGGGAATTTCCTAACTCTATTTTTCTACAACATTTTGATCTTTCTCCGGTAGATCAGAAAACTTGGAGTCTTCAATCAAGGTCTGCAAAATAACTGAAGCCTCTGAGAGCCTTCCCCGATATAGGTATTTGTCTAATGTCAGGGAATATTTAAGAGCAGTTTGGAGTTCAATGTTATTCAGATCACAGGATATGATATTTCTCCATTCTTTTGATTTTCCTTTTTGGAATAAGCCATGTAGCAGAGCAGTGAAACATACAGAATCTATAAGAAACCCCTTATTCAGCATTTTAGTTTGCAATAATTGGGCAGTGTCAACCATTCCATGCTTACAAAGACAAATAATAACAGAATTATAAGCAGCAATCACTTGCTCCCATCCATCCAAAATCATCATTGCGAAGAAATCCAAAATCAAGGATCTCTCGTTTTCTTCAGACTCATTTTTGCCAATAAGATCTGAACTAGGTGTAGTATTTGTTAAACCATTTATCAGGTAATGGAATGTAGCATCATTTGGAAGACAACTGTTCATCAACATTAGCTCAAAAATGGACGTTGCTTTTTTAGGTTTACCGGCCTTAAAGAAACCCCCAACTAGTACCGTGTATGTGACAACATTAGGCTCCAAATTGAAAGATTTCATCCCTCTGAAAACTTTTTCAGCTCTGATCATATCTGCTCTCATGCAGAATCCATTGATCAAAGAGGTGTAGGTGATCACATTTGGCTTGATTTTATCTTTCATCATTTGCCCAAACATCTTGAGTGCACTACTCAAGTCATGTTGTTTTACATATCCATCTATAATTGTGGAATATGTGTATTCATCTGGAGCATGGTGAACACTTTCCATCTTGTTTAAGCATGACAAAGCATCTGTCATCTTTCCGAGTTTACAGAAACCTTTGATCATGGCATTATAACCGACAATGCCAGGGTCCATACCCTTTCCAATTATGAGTTCAAAAAGCTTAATTGCCTCATTAAGTTCACCATTTCTAATAAACCCGTCTATCAAGGTGGCATAAACATATGCATCCGGTGGAACATTTCGATCAAGCATTTCTGAAAGAAGTAGTTTGCTGGCAGGAAACCTCCCTTTCTTGCAGAGACCACTCATCAAAACATTGTAAATTTGAGCATCAGGAAATACATCCCTCTCCATCATTTTCTCTCTGACCATCAGTGCAACATCAATTTCCCCAGCAACAACAACTCCGTGGATAAAAGCTCCATAAGAAACCAAGTCCGGTTTTTCTCCTATTTCAGCAATCCTAAAAAGCATATTCGATGCCTTAACATAATCCCCTTGTTTGCAATAAGCATGCATGAGGGGGGTATAACTAAACTTATTAGGCAGCAATCCCCTTTCTTTTGCCTTCTCTATGAGTTCATCAGCTTCTTTAATCCTTCCACCTTTACATGAAAAGTTAATCATCACATTGTAAGTTGTAATATCCGGCTCACAACCCATCTCAGCCATCCTAATCATCGTCTCAGCCGCTTTAGATACCAAACCCCGCTTGTATTGAGAATCAATAATATTATTAAACACTTTTACATTCACATTCAAGCCCCTTGCAACCATTTCTGTCAGAAGTTGATCAACTGCGTCAAACTCCCCTACCTTGCAAAATCCATTGATCAAAGCCCCGTAAGTTTGTACTGTCGGCAAAACCCCCTTCATTTTCAACTCCTTGAGAACTCTAGTTGCACCTTGGAGATCACCCTTCTTGCAATAGCCATCTATAATCATATTATAAAACACCACATGTGGCACACAACCCTTTCCCCATCTATCCTTAATGAACCTCCTACCTTCTTCCATTTTCCCCATCTTGCATAGACCCTTCACCACTATGGAGGTGCTGTAGTTGTCCACAACCGCGCAAGCACCATCATCTGTTTGAAGCATTTTATCATACAGCTGAAGCGCAACATCAACTTTCCCGCTTTTCACTAAACCATTCAGCAACGCATTGCTGGAAACAACACTGGGGAAACAATTATGCATTTCACGCAGTGTATGGAACAACAGAAGGGCCCTATCAATGGACCCAGATTCTGCATATGCAAGAATCAGAGCGCTGAGTGCTTCACGGGTAGGGTTCAAGTGTTGGGCTTTCATGTTCTCCAAGACGGACTCGATCTCCGAGAAGACTCTGAACCTGGCCAAGAGCTTGAGAAGAGAAGAACGAGCAACCTCATTGAGAGGAGAAGAGAAGGGTCGGGTGGAAGCCCAATCGAAGAACTTCAATGCAAGTTCTGCGTCGTGGATTCGGTCGATGACGAAGTGGGCAACGTCGGAAACGGGAACCTCGGATTGGGCGAAACGGGATTCGAGGGAATCGTTCGATGGGTGGGTTCTGAGGATTCGGATGACGTCGAAAACGAGGTTGGCGATACGTGGAGGGAGAAAGTGGGAGGCTTTGGGGCGGTGACGTGGTTTGATTCGAGAAAGAATGGCCTTCGACATTGTTCAGTTTCCAAGGTTTCAAGGAAGAGTCTTCATCTTAAAGATGCTCATTTCATTTGCCTGTAACACTAACATGCACTTCGTATTCTTCTTACTGTCAGAGGACTGCAATTCAAAACTCAAAACTCAAATGTCTTAGCCTTGACCTCTTAATTTTAAATTCTTGTTTAGATTAACTTTTCCAACATCGTACAAAAAATAATATTAAAAAATCAAATTATACATTTAATTTATTTATTTTTATCGATATGTCATTTGATCTCTATTATAAAATAAATATATTTTATATCTTTAATTTTAAATATATAAAAAGTTAATTTTCTATCAAATTTATTAATTATTAAATTTTAAGATTTACATTTTTTATATATAGTAATACACTTTGATCATTTCTTTATAAAATGGGACTCAATACAGGATGGTAACTATTCAAAGTGATGGGAACTAGCAAAAGAATTTGATGCTTTAGCTGGTTACAAAGACCAAATTGTAATTTAACTTATTAAAAATAAAAATAAAAAATTGTAGCAATAAATTACAAGTTTTAAGTGTAATCGAAAGGAAAATATTTGAAATAAAAAGGCTTAATTACGTCTTTATTCCTCTAGTATTATAATTGTCACAGAGATAAATGGCCTTTATGTTGGCAACACACAATAGTGGTAGTGTGGATAAGCAACGTACAAGGAACGGCTAATTTAAAGGCTTAATTAATCTTAAACTGCACCCAAATAGAATATAAAGGAAGGGGGGTTTCAAATAAAGGAAGGGGATTTTCAACTCATCAATGACTAGGAAAAGGTAAGAAAATATCAAAATTCAACTATTTTGCATTAATTCTCAACATTATATTGTCCCCCATACTAAGAATGGTACAAAATGACACCTTCAATAAAAGCATGACATCTGCTCACACTACCATCGGAGGTTAGACCGCAGTTTGATTTTAGATTCATCATTTAATCTTTGGATGTTATCACGAGCAACCCCAAAGCACCAATGAGAATATACTGCAAGGAAAATACAGCTTTAGAACACTTTAAATTGGTTATCATTTATTGCATGGTATAACATATCATAGGTTGCTTTGCAACAAATCATACACCGCAACAGAATATTAAGTTTCAGACTGTACACAATCCACATCAGATAAATGAACAAAATAGATTGGCACAGCAAACCAACCTTGATAATAGGCTTTTCAGTCATAATAATGGTCACCCAGCCCACGTAAGGTAAGAACCTGCCATTGAAAAATACAAGCAATGGTAACATAGTACTAGAAAGCAACTTATCAATTGAAAATGCTTCATACTACAAGAAAACTTGAATGCCAAACTGTCGGTATTATTATGAAATAAAGTAGGATTAACCCTTGGCATGATGCCCATGTTCAAATGACCATGGAGTATTAGAAATAAATCGTGCACACGGGTACATACTACACTCTTCTAGTAGCATTAAGCATGTAGCCAAAAAATGCATAATACTTAAATGTCATAGAGATCTCTCGCCTATTATAGTCGGAGGCCTAAAGCATATAATATAATCACTATATGTGATTGCCACAATGGAATAGTACTGGCTTTTTCATGACATTTTGAGAAAACAAGTCTACAATAAGTGGAGCAAATGTAACTAAAAAAAATGGTATACCCAACGGCTCTGCCCATAATGTGGTGCCTTTGCAGCCAAAGCTGACCATGAGCATACAGTAGCCTGTCATCTCCATAATTGTTATCTCCTGCCAAATATACATGAATGGAGAGCATTAGATTAACATATAACCACTAACTAAAATGGATTACTAAAATAAATTATGAAATAGAATACAGTAGAGAATAATGAATTTCAAATTTGCTTCTACGTTAGATTTTGTACCGAGACACTAACAACACATTTTTTCTAACGCACTAATTATTGGGTGTGTTTCATATAGCCTATAGGTTTCACTCAAAAGAGAGTGGGCCCATTTTTTAGTGGGACCCATGTGAAATTCATTCAATAATAATGTGTGGGAAAAGTTGAGTTGAAAGCATCATTAGTATTTCTGTCAAATAGAGGACCTAAGATCCAACATCGTCAGCATTTCTGTAAAGCTAAGTAGCCATAAATTAGTCATTACCCTTGGTGAGAACATCAACCTCCCCAGTATCTTCCCTTTCATGTACCTACAAAATGATCAAGTAGGGCCAACCATAATTATCATAAATTTCATAAAGCATAAAGAATATTAGACTTAAACCAGTGAATATGTGTTTCAGGAAGCATAAACAACAATAAACTGGTGAATATGTGATTGTGTGATTGACGGATTCAAGAAGTTTCTCTTTGGAAGGAAGGACAAGTCCAAGTAATTAATCTTATACGTTACTAAGATTCTTGATGCTCTCCACTTTTCACAATGTTGTCTATGACAATAAATCAATACAATTAGTTCAAGCAACAAAAGAGGGGTAGTGTCTGAAGGAGGAAAGTTTGCGTGTTTCATAAAGCATAAAGAATGTTAAACCTGTGAATATGAATGCATGTGTGTGCCTGAGGGATTCGGGAAGTTTCTCTTTGGAAGGAAGGATAAGTCCAAGTAATTATTACCATTATCCCAAGATTCATGGTACTTTCTAGTTTTCACAATGTTGCAAAAGGCAGAGGGTAAAGGAGGAAAATTCTAATGGCATTGTGTACTATAATGATCATTATCCCTCGTGATTAAGATATATAAAATAAGGAGAACTAAAAACAGACAGTACCCAAGTTCATAAAACCCAGGTATAGAATTTGGTTCATAGTCCCATCAAACTGCCTATGCACAATTTCTTATGTAATTCATGTAGTTACAGTTTGAAAATGCACTCCTTCAGCTAGACACTCATGAAATGAAATGGATCCTCCCATACAATGCTGTGAACCACTTCTCCATAATTTTCCATCCAAAAAGACAATTATGAGTCCCGGAGGTGCTTACCTTAATCACACGATGAACAATTGGAATCTCACGTCCCTAAATATATAAAAAAATAAATAATAAATAAATAAATATAGAGTACATGTCAATAAATATGTCAATAAGGATATGAAAGTACTGACAGAAAACAAAGAATCATAAAATGAATGTAACTAACTAGAATAAACAAAAAACTATTATTCTGAATTAAGCCATACACAATGATTATAAATCTGGGTACGCAAAATATGAAGAACCAAACCGAGAGAAAACTTACATCCACATTGAACACAACAATCTCCCCTGCCCGAATTGGATCTTTACTCATGTGCAAGAATAAGATGTCTCCCTGGTATACAGCACAAAACCCAACATTTATTAACACCAAAAAGAAACAGACAAATTGTATGCGTATATACACAGCTTCTGAAGACAAGATGATCGACATAAATACAGAATTATGACTACAAGAAACAAAATATACTGTTTGTCCTAAAAGAAAAGTCAAACCGCATTACTGACGCATTCACGCATGATAATGAAATTGACTTACCCGCTTGAATCCTGGTTCCATGCTTCCAGAAAGAACAACAACAACAGGAGACTCACTGCCAGTGATGCACATCAATGCCTTCCATATTATCAGTGCAGATGTAACAATCATGCCTGAGGCAGAATACAAACTAAACTACCTTAGTAAACAAAACTTGTATATATGGGCCAAGGAAACTAGGATGTTGACAATTCTTATTAAAAAATGAATTAAAACTTTAAGAGTAATAAACGATAAAACAACCCTATTTTGTTTGCATGATCTAAATTAACGTAAATGATATTGTGATCTCTTGGTAATCTATAGCCTGACAGTGTCAGTGAGTGGAAGCGTGAAAGATAAACGCCACAAGTCAGAACCGAAATTGAAGAAATTGGAGTTCCATAAGGAGGGCGAATCATGGTAGTGCAACTATTAATAGCGAAAATTAAGCAATAGGAGTTGTTGACATAAACCCTAAAAATAACGGGGGAGTGGAGAAGTTGACAGTAGAAAAGGGAAAATAGAGAGAAAGAGAAAAGAAGAACGAACCAAGGCTAACGGCCTGGGTGAGGACCTGGCGGATCTGAAGAGATTTGATGGAATCCACACTCTCGCCGATCCAACCCATTCTTGCTTTCTTTCTTCTCTGCTTCTCGATACCACTCACTCCCTCTCTGCTCTCTATGCTAATTTCAACACTTGACTCTCCTCTTCTCTTTTCTCCGCTTCAATTTATCATGTCAGAATCTTATGTATATATATATGCCATTAACATACCAATATTTTTCACTTTTACAATATTATTAGAATTAAAAAAAAAATTAAAATAAATTTTAAAAAGTGTTATTCAACTAATAGAAGAAAAAAAGTTTTTTTTAATAAAGAAACTAATGAAAGAATAATAAGAATTAAGATCTTCTTTTTTTCTTTTTCTTTTTTCATAAAATAATTGTATTTAAGGATCACATAGTTTGAGAAAAAAAATTACTACTGAAATAATAAATCTACACATGTAAATTATAATTTTAATAGTAAATTTTTAACATCCAAAAAAATTAGATATGTAGCCAACATAATATATGCTTATATATAAAGATAATATCTCATTTTAATTTTTTTTAATTAAACATTGCTATCTTTAAAATTTACAATTGACTTTATATTTTTTTTTATAAATTTTATAATCATCTATGGTTGTTACATAAAAAACTATCCTTATAATGATTATCTATTCTCAAATTTTAATATTTTGTTTCTATAATTTCTTACTTCTTTGATTCTTTCATCTACTAGTGGATATAAAGTATAAAATTGTTATGTTGGTTCACACAAATAATTAGGGATTTGGCTCGAACTTGCAACTTGCATACGATGGATTTGACACTCCCAAGATTATTAAAATCTTATTGATGGATATGCCTCGTTAGAGACATTCTTTGGCATTAGAAGTAGAAGTTAAGTCTTCTAATGAGTCTTTATTGATTCTCAAAGTAGACACTTATTATAATTTCAACTACCCACAAAAAGTTGACAGTAGTGCTTAATGATGAAACAGTAATGTCTCCTCATATATTTTTCAAAAGTCTTAAATTTTCTCAAGAGAAGTATAACTCCTTAAGTTCTTTCATCAATGAACTCCTCCTTGTGACTAGAATCTCACTTTTTGGCTCATCTCTCCACTTGAAGATTGATGTCTCAATCCATCTCTATTTTTGAAGTTTGCTTTCAAAATTTGAAGAGATGGAGAAGATTAAAGAAAGTAGGAGTCAAGAAAAGTGTGTGAGCTATGCTTCAATTTGTGTTGATTTTAAGAAAGTAAGTATATCATAAGAAAACCTTTAACAAGTTTTGAACCCTAATCTTAAGTTTTTTAAACCAACACAACCACAACTACACCATTTAATACTTTGTTTATAAGCTTAAATATGTTTTCAATCATTTAAATTTAAGGTAAATTTTTTTTGTCCCTCAAATTCAAAATTAATTTTTTAGTCTCTATAATTTTCAAAAACCTTTTTTTAGTTCTTCAAATCTGCAATAGCATATTTATAAGTGACAAATTGAGATAGTTATACATCAGAGTTTAATGTAATGTGTTTTCACTAACAAGGATACTAGCATAAAATTTTTATGTAATTGTATTTAACAGATTTTTGGACAAAATTTAAGTATAAGGACTACTTTTTTTTTAAATTACAAGAACTAAAAAAATATTTTTAAATTTGAGGGACCAAAAATAAACATATATTAGATTTAAGAGACTAAAAACATATTTAAGCCTTATTTATAATATAAACAAATACAATATATGCATATTAAAAATTAGTGATACATATATAACATAAATAAATTTTATAGTATATCTTTATTTAAAATTATATATTTATTCTTTCGATTCAATTCTAATTTATTTCTTCGTACAAAAGAAAAATAAATTTTAGACTAGATGAAACTTGAAATACCAAGGAATGTGATTATTTAATCACTTTAATAATCACTAAAACAAGATGCTCTATTGTTATATATTTGACTTAAATAATTTATATAGCATGTTTAAATTTAAAACTATATATTAGTTTATTTGGTTAGTCCAGTCTATAATTTAGTTATTTTGTGAGTTATGTTGACTATATATCTTTTTTAAACTTCTCTTAAACATGGTATAGATTTTATTAAATTTGTAGGTGTGAAATATATATGATATGAATATTTTTTAAAGAATTAATGAGGATCAAGTCATACAATTTAATTAGTAACCTATTGGTTTGACTTCTAACCTTCTAATCGAGTACCTTAGGCATGGCAATCTAACCTGTCCCCGTGGGTACCCGCCCGAACCCGCCCCGATTTGGACGGGGAAAACCCGTGTTTATCGGGTTCGGGTTCGGGTTCGGGTTTTCCCCGATTGATAAAATCGGGGGCGGGGGCGGGGACGGGGATGTTAATACCCACCCCGCCCCTGCACCCATACCCGCCCCCGCCCCCCGCCCCGCTTAATAATATAATTAAAAAATTATTTTTATATATATATAAACCAAAATTAAAAATATTTATATGTAAAAATTTATATTATTTTTCTTTTCTTTTATTTTTTTAAAATTATTCATATTTATTTAAAAGAAAAAAAAAAGAAAAAAAAAGAAAAAAAATAGGAGCGGGGGCGGGGGACGGGGTGGGGAAACCCGAACCCCGCCGGGGACGGGGATGGGGACCTAGATTTTACCCCCGGCGGGTATCGGGGGCGGGTGCGGGGGCGGTTTAAATTTGCGGGGGCGGGGACGGGGAACGTAAAACCCGCCCCCGCCCCGCCCCGTTGCCATGCCTAGAGTACCTTAATCGGTTTGATAACTAGTCCAACTTTTGAAACTATGATTCCAATATGTCATTGGTTCCTTGTCTAGTAGTCATAAAGTATCATCTTATTTATACTATTTTATGTAGAAAAAAAAAAACTTTAAACTTGGTGACTCCTTTGATCTTTCATCTCACTGTATAATTTTTCTTTTCGATTCTCTAACGCACACTAGCTCTTGGGTGGTATTTAACTCACCAATTTAGGGTTTAGTATTATTCCACCTAAAGTTAGATGAAATAGGTTGACCTAACAATAAATCGAGACGGTTTAGTCCATCAAATAAAATGGATTAAAAAATATAACCTATTATTCTTAACGGTGGGTTAACGAGTTGACCTATTTTAATAAATTGATGGGTTATTATGATAAGTATAAGTTAACATATCTTCAATTCATCATTTTTTTAAATCTCAATTGAAATATTTCAATGTACATTATCACTTCAATTTATAATTTTTTTATTTATAAAATTGATTAAAGAAATTATACTTGTACATACAAAAGACCAATGTAATATATATTTTTATTAAAAAAACACTATACATAAAAATATACTAGTAAAAATATGTGATTAAAATAATATATTTTTATTTTTTATAAAATAAAATAATTGCCTAACACAAAAATTTAAGTTATAAAAAAAAACATTAATCTAATATAAATTTACTATAAATTTAATTTTTAAAATATAAAATAAAATAAAATGAGTTAACATGAATTGATGTATCCAACTCAACTCGCCAAGGGAGTCAACTAACCCAATTCAATCCTCAATGTGATCCTACTCACCACATAGATCTAAAAGTACTTCCCTGTAAATATTGTACGAAACTATTTATACAAGCTTCTTTAAATCACAAACTATATACAACTTATGATAATTTTGCATTTGACTTCAGATAAATGAGATGCTCCAGTTTATATATATATATATATATATTTTTCCTACCGTACGTATACAAAGAATGTTTTACGAGTTTTTATATTCTGCCATATTTATTACACAAAATTGTATTTAATATATATATATATATATTTGTTGGATAAAAGAATCGACCTTGAATTTTCAATTAATTTTATGTGGTTCATATTGACCTTTTTATTTTATTTTTTATTTTTTATTTTAAAGAATTTGATTTTTATAAAAGAATAATTTCTGTATGAAGAAGTGATAATTGTACTCTAATAATGATACAAATAAGAATGGATTCTTGTTTTAAAAATTCATATAATTTTTTTAATCGGAGATGAGCTAATATAATAAACATTTTTTTCTTTATGAAAGCTTTTTTTTAAAACTAATTTTTTTTTTAGGTTCATTCCTGGAGTATCCACCGCCGACAGCAGTGACTAATCTCCTCGCTACGTTGGAGGCACCTTAAAGGGTGGGATAGCTGGCCCCAAGATGGTGATTATTTTAGTTTATTTATTTATTTATTTATTTTATATTTCATCGCAAATTAATTCAAATGATATAAGATTTAGTTCGAATCGAAGTTATCCGTGAAAATAATTTCTCTATAGAGATTTATTTTACTAATATATTTAATAAAAAAATAAATTATCTATACAAAAGTAAGTATTATTTTAATTAAATATTTATTTAATATGAGAGATAAAAAATAAAATAAAATAATAATTTTATTATTAATTTTATCCATCTAATTTTTACCTTTCCATTTTTCTAATACTAAATAAGTTATACAAAATTATAAATACACATCTTAATATAATATATCACACATTCACCACATTAAGACGAGAAATTGTCACTTTATTTATAAGAAAAATCTAATTTATAAAAAAATTAGATATTTTAATTTTTTCTCGTCATGAAAATATGTACAGTATTTTGTAAAAAAATAATTATATTTTTCTTATATAAAAAAGTATTATAGATTATTTTCTTGCTCCCACTTACAAGTAAAATATTGTGACATTGAAAAAATTAATTTAATGCATAAAAAAAAAAAACAGTTGTTGTTTTGTAATTGTATGTGTGTGAGGTGGTATGGTTGCAATTTTGGCCACAGGTGGCACCTCGCACGACACTTGTTTCAATGGCTCTTCAGCTTCCACCGCTTGCTGCTTCTGTTAGGCGCTTCAACTCAAGCGTCTGCTCGCTCCCTGCACGTAAAGTTAGTACCTTTGCTTCTCTGTCACCACCCCCAAGCAACACACCCAACTGGGTCGAAGCAACTTCCACTTTCTTCGACCAAGACAAACGACCCATCATGTTGTTTGACGGTAATTATTACCCCTCACACTCACTCATCCTTTTTCTTCATGCTACTGTTCCATCATAATTCTCGCTTCTGACACAGGAGTATGCAACTTGTGCAACGGGGGTGTCAAGTTCGTTCGTGATAACGATCGAAACAAGTTTGTGTTCCATCTCCTTTTCCTTGTACTAATTTCACCTTTTTTTTTATTTCCTCTGCATAATTTTATATTGAGGTTGTTTGTTGCTGCCCTGATAATAGAAAGATAATGAGCTCTTTGCTTTGTTTTAGAGAAAGCAAGAAGTTGATCAGGTATTTATTTCGTTTGTTTTATGCTTTATTGATGATTTTGGCAGGACAATTAGATATGAACCTCTTCAGAGTGAAGCGGGTAAAATGTTACTTAGGAGATCAGGAAGAGCTCCTGATGATATCTCAAGTGTTGTACTTGTTGAAAAGGACAGGTATGTGCTGTATGAATGTTTAAGATTCACAAGTATTTGTAAATGTTTTAAGATTAGAGCCTTTAGTAGCATCTATCTCTACTAGTCGGTAATCTATTTGGTTGTGAAGAGCTGCTAGGAAATAAAGGTTTTCTGGCCTCAATAATTTTCATCCAAATAACATCACCCTGTTTCTGTTTAATTTTCCCTTAGCTTCTCAACCACATTAATTGATTGCTATAGTATTTGTGAGGAAAGAAGAAATTTATGTTGGCAAATTATAAGAAAGAAGAAATTGACAGTGAAACATATGCCTTCCTGGTTGATTCTAGATCCTACATTAAGTCAGAAGCTGTGCTGAAGATAATGGAATACATAGACTTGCCCTTTCCACAGCTAGCAATTCTTCTTCAATTTGTGCCTCTGTAAGTAGTATATTTTCCACTTGTTTTGCCGGTTTTATCATGTTAGTTAATTGCTTAGGGACGACAGGCTTGATGATATATGTCATGGTTGACTGCAGGTTAATCAGAGATTTTGTTTATGACAATGTTGCAAACAACCGATACCTCATTTTTGGTCGATCGGAATCGTGTGAAATATAGCATCATCCTGGCATCAGTACTGAAGATGATAGTAACATGCTAAGTTTAAAAACTGGGGTTCTTTATAGTTGAAGTCAGATCATGTTGTCCTCAAATCTTTTGATGTTTCGTACACCACTGTATAGAAACTATACTTATTGTTTTACTATTTGATAGAAGAAGAGAAGAGCATCAATTTATAATAATATTTTCTGTCCCAGATGACTTTGCGATGCAATTTTGATTTCAAGTAGACACTCCCAATTTCTTAGCTTCATCATGGCATTAATTTTCGAACTTTATTTTACTTTTTGAGTGTTAACTTATCTTTTTTAACTGTTTCCATGCAAACTGAATTCTGTCAGCCTTGTCTCGGATATTTTTTGGATTTGGACCATTTCCTGCTGTTGAGCTATAGAACATGGTCATGTTGGAGAATGGAAAGAGAAAAGACGCAATATTTTTATCAAATATAATTAATGGATTCTACAACCAATCACGGTGGGTCATTGATTGACACAATTTCTGTTTTTATGCTTCAAGAAAGAAATAAATTAAAACAAAGCCTCAACTCTTCGTAGTAAATGAAGGACTAATAGTTCCATTGAGAAAATGAAAAGCTATTCACTGGTGATGGATCTAGTTGTATTGAGATCCTCAAATCTTCACAAATATGTTCTTTATGTTAAAACGTAGATAGTTACATGGTGATGACATATTTCTATTTGGATTACGTAGATAGCTATTCACTGTGTCAAGATTCTAGCTACATTTTCCTTTTAAGATCGATTTGTTTTACAGGTTAAGCAAGAGTCATTAGAGTTGATTTAATAGTAATGACTGTACTGAAAAAGAAGAAGAAGAAGCAAAGGACTAGATCCTTAAAATGAATCTTAATTCTAAGTACGCAGAATAAGAAGTAAATATGCTAGCTATGTAACTCCCTTTCAAGCATGCCAGTAAGTTTCTGCATTTCTGCTTAAACAAAGAAATAAATAAAATCAAAACCCCTGTTTTTCTTCCTTTTTCTATTGGGTGAAATATTGGTTTCACCACACAAAAATGAATAACTATTCATTGTCGCTGGATTTAGTTGTGATTAGATCTACATGCAGCTGATTCTGGTAGTAGAAAACAGAAAAGGTTTGAATAAATGATGAGTAATACACTCGAACACTTTTTCACTTGGTCTGATAAATTAGGAGGTCAGCATACAAGAATTTCCTATAGGAAGCCAGATAGATACTTTTAAAGCGTGTCTTATCATCTCATGTGCTGGATTTTGGCCTTTTCTTCTGTATAGAGGACAAATAATCATGTACCTGGAAATCAGAAAGAGCTTCAAACCTGAATTCTGAGAAGCGATTGTAATCATGCAGATGTCTTAGGCAAAAGAAATTGAAGCGGAGCTTTATTTATCTGTTTCTGTAAGACATGTGTACTGGCACATACGCTTCTAGAAGGGAAAATTTTTGGTTTGTACATGCAAGCTTGAAGATCTGGCTGTGGAATCGGAACCCTTTATCGTGTATAACTGTCTACGAAGGTAAAACTATCCCGTGACTTCTCTATGTACAGCTTAGCTAGGCCATATGCATATCTGCCAAATTAGTCATTGCATCAGGTTCAGGTATGTTAGCCAAGGCAGGACAATATGCATTGTGACAACTGACAAGAATGAAAATCTTAACCATTTTTTACCCGACAAGTAAGATGATCACTGACACGACCAGGAAGAAATATTGATAGCATTTGTACTTTGATTTGCGTTTCACATCATATCCTGGAGGTATATATTTGCGATTTACGTATCCATATTGAGGGCGCATTAGAAGAACAAAACCGAGGAAAAATCCTGCCAGGAAGCCTCCAACATGAGCTGAATTGTCCACATGAGGTAGAAATCCAACAGCCAAATTTAGGCCAACAATGATCAATAGGCTCGATAGAGCTGCACACTGAAGTAAGCATCGGTTAAAATTTGTCCTTACATAGTACACATACACAAACTCAGTATACAATATTGAGAGATTATATAATGTACCTTATTTGCATAGATACTCCAGTTAGTTAGAAGCTCAGAAAGCATGGCTCCTAGAAGACCAAAAAGTGCACCGGATGCGCCAACAGATACGGTATTTGATTCAGTTTCTTTCAAATGCAAGATAGACAACAAACTTCCACCGAAACCAGAAAGCATGTATAAGAATCCAATTCTCACTGCCAAATCCAAGAGATTAGAATTTAGCTAAAGAAGATCATGCAGAGGTTCAATGTGCAAAAGTTCTGTAGTATGCCTTACAAAATCCAAATTCCTTCTCAAGCCGAACTCCTATGAATAGAAGACTAAACATATTGGCTAGTAAATGCACAACTCCAGCGTGAAGAAACATGCAGGAAACGAAGCGCCATATTTCATTCTGGTCCACCACTAAGTCCTTTTCAAGGGCTCCTAATAGCCGCAGCCTGCAGAAAGTTAATGCAATAGCCCCAAAAGATGAACGAACAAACCAAGGTGAAAGTTGACATTGTTTTATTCTTCATTCTTTCCCATGCATCATATTGTAGTTGTAGACAACAAATAATAATTAATTAGGTTGCATGCATCCCTAATTAATGAGAAAAATGTTGTTTCATGCACATTGTTGAATGTTCAATGTTCATCCATAATATAATGATAACATGAATTTAAAAATTTATGGTGAGAGAGAGATTTTTCTCACGTGCGGATTGCAGGGCCAAGGAGAGGGTTTTCCCTGAAGGGTTGGAAGGAGAATCTGCCCAGATATTCAGAGAAAAGGCAAACCCGTGCATCTAAGTAGGCAGGGCAATCATTTTCATACATGCTATACACGAACATTGCAATGTTGGCCAAAAAAATGAGTGGCACCAACCATGGGAACCACAGGCGAGGCTGTGGCACGTGAAAAGTAGGTGGCGGTGGCGGGGCGTAGCGGGCCGCCTCAACGTCGGACATGTGCGGCGGCTTCTTCCCCATGGTTGCGGATTGCAAGTTGCAACAAAGACACAGACACAAACACAAACTAAGAAATAGGTTGTTGTGTTGGCGCAATGGAACAGAACCTATCTTCCCTCCTTTGCGTTGGCTAGCTAGCAGTTAAATTAGGTAACTCATTATCCCCCTTATAGAATTTGTTACATTATACTATCATACCGTCAATTGCATAAAAGTAATTAATTAAAAGTCAGAACTATTTTGTACCTTGCCCTTTTCCCCCTTATTTATTTTTATTTTTTCTCATTTGCATCTCAATATCTATTTCGGTATAGCAATTAGTTGGTTGCAAAATAAGGCAACTCAAAAGTAGGACAGCGATTGATTGGTGTAATGACTAATGATACGTATCAGTTGACATATTTATATTTTCACAAAATTACTTAGATAACATTGTCAAATATAACTCCCATTCTTGTAATAGTAATTATTTTAAAATACAGAGCTCGTACACATATTATTTACTCCATGATCCAAAAACAAAAAAAAGTAGAAAAACTAAGAAGCATATATGGCAGCTCTGAGGACAACCAAACTATTGTGGAAGAGCTACTTCAACAAGCACTTTAGGGATGGTTTGGTGTGAGTGGCTATTCCGTGGGCATTATGGCAATAGGAAAAAACCTTCTGCTTTGGATCTGCTGACGTTATGTAAACATGATCAAACACAAGGTTGGAGCAGCCCACGTTTTGGTCGCAGCTCAAATTGATCGCCTTGTCCGTCAATGATGTTCCAAAAATTCCTTTGTAAGTCACATCACTCACCTTGATTGCTTGAGTCTGCTCATAATAATTGAAGAAAAATAACATAGACAAGTTGTTAATCAAAGTTGTATAAATGTAATTTTTTGGGAGCAAAATAATTAAGTTTTACGAAAAATATTCAAATTGGTACCTTGTTTTGGCAGTCAGATCTATGAGGGCAATAAAACTGGTCAATGATAATGGGGCTATTGGCTCGAACAAACTTGATTTTCTCAAAAGAGATCCTCCTAGCATATCCACCTCCACCCTAATGCAGAATAGCAGAGAACGATTATACTTAACATAATTTGCATAACACGTAACCAAAATTGCAAGCAAAAAATCTTACAATAATAGAGTTCTTAACAATTAATTAATGAGTGTAATAACTATACACTGATAGTATTAAATAATTTTACAATATCAACAAATCATAATTCATTGTTGATATGACTCTTAAGGTTGTATTATAAAAATCAACAAAATTATCATACATAGAGTTTTGATCATATGATTGTTTTGTCATGTAAGTGCATAGCCTATTTTATTAATTAATCATGGTTTTTTTAATCTGCTGAATTACCTGCCATGTCTTGATTCTCACTCCGGTTAATGTTTCAGTCAAAGTACAATTCTTCACATGCACGTCCTCTACAATATCGGTCTCTCCGCGTGTTCCCAACGATCCAATGCTACAAAAACGTTATTTCCTTCATCAGAGTTAACTGTATACCCGAAAGTAGAAAAGGAAAATTAAAAAATTAAATAAAAATATATCTTTCATCTTATTCTTAAGTTTATTTTTCACTATGTACATAACTGAAAGCGATCTATCAATCATAAATAGAAACAAGAAGAATCATCTCAAACAAATTAAGAGGCCAGTTAAAGAAAAAGTTAAATATTTTCCGTCCATGCAGTGAATACAAGAAGTCTGTGGTTTGTTGAAGCCAATTTCAAGCCAAAGCAAATGGATAATAATTAATCAATACGTTATTACTTATCACTGAAGTACTATAACTAACCTGATACCATGGCCTGGACCACATGTTATACCAGTTATATTGATCTTGGAGGATCCAGCACTAATAGCAATGCAATCGTCACCTGCAGTTAAACCATGTCATTTTTGTTTAACAGACATAATCATGTTAGGAAACAAGTTTGAGAAATTGAAAATTTTCATAAAAAATTTAGGATGTGACGTTCTGACATACAGATGTAAAGTTAATACCTGTTCCAATGAAAGAGTTAAGTACTCGAATGTCTGTTGAACCAGAAATATCAATGCCATCGGTATTAGGGCTTGTTCCAGGAGCAATTAGACGCAGCTTAGAGATGATGCCATTGTTGCAACTTGTTAGAGTCATGTGACTTCTTGCGGGATTAATACTTGTAAATCCTTTGAGTTGAAGGTGATAGCATCTATAGAATGTTAACGCCTATACATTCACACACACAAAAAAGATATATTTCAATTAGTTAATTGTTTCTTTGATATGGTGTTATTGTATTTAGTGTTTATGCTTATAATCTTTATCAAATCTGTGATGATCGATACTTATATGCATTACGAAATCATGAGAAGTGATATTTAATTTGGTAACAAATTGTCAACAATGTTACTTACTGTTGGTGGACGGCAGTTTGCCCCCTGAAAAAAGGAAAAACAAGCCATAAAAATTTGGTCTATGTTCTGACTTAATTAGTGAAAACAATAGAGAAAGCAAAAATAAAATAACAAGAAATATTTACTTACTGATTTTACATTTCCTATGCAAGGCTGTTGCCACCAGGCAGAGCCTTTACCATCGATAGTCCCTTTACCACTGATAATTAAACCATTGACGTATGAGAAGCCAAGCCATGTGTTCGTGTGGAATCCAGAATATTCCGATTTTGTCTCTGGTGCAACAATGTCCCCTAAAAGCTGATCAGAGGTCCCACAAACAGGTTAATTTTTACTATGACATATGATTCATTGCATGTTCATATCTCAAGTAATTTTTACATCACATTATGTCAAGTTTTTTAATTTACAAGAAAGAATTAACAATAAGTTACATGAAAGAATGAATATATGCATTTTTCAATATTTTTTTTTTACTTTTGATTCCTTAACCAATGCTATTGGTTAGCATTTTTCCTTCTAAATCCAGATAACTAAAAATAAGTACCTGAATGTAGGTATAGTTAGATTTGCATGGACCACTGAAGGTAGTAGGCTTGAGCAAGAATGTTCGTTTTGCTGGTATGATGAGCCTAGATATATGTGATTTGCTCTGGCAAACATCTTTCCAAGCCTTCAGAAATGCCTGTTGAATGTTGAAGATTGAAACACAAAATATTTACTCTACATTTATAGGCTTCAAAAACATTGGCATATAACTAAACTTAAACGTGTTTGTAATTGCTAGATAATTGTAGTTATCATCGAGGAAATTGAAGAAATGTTTCAAACTGATGTTATGTATGCAGCACAATAATTTGAGGAAACTAAAATGTTATTATAATTTACTGGGGAGTCGTTGGTTTTTCCATCTCCAATTGCTCCATACTGCAAAACATTGAAAGTGGTTGTTGTGCTGCTCAATCCGGGTGTAACCACACTCAGAATTATCAACACGGTGAAGAAAAACTCCTGCATGCACAAAATTAACGTTTCACGTTGTTCTAAAGTTAACTAGAATGCGAATATAATAAAATGAGACTGCAGATTCTGACCATTATATCAAACTTTGGACTACTCTTGAACAACATTCTCAATGTTCATGTTATGAAATATGTATATGTATTCTTAAGTTTCTCTTCTATATATAAGGGCCACATAGTGTATTTGGAAGCAGACTTTAGACGCTAATTTGACATCTTTAATAATTAATACAATAAAACAACTTATTTCAAGGCTATAATTATTAGCAAGATAATAGTTTGATTTGTTAAATTTTCGTTCAGTGCATCAATTGAGACATGTAAAGGGTTGCGGAAAATTAAACTCCACACAATCTAATTGGAAAACACATGGCTTATGGTTATGGAGACTAAGACCTTGTTTGTTTTTGTAGTAAGCACATGAAGCAAATGCACATTCCTACGCCTTCTTTTGAACGTACATTATGCTTCTTCATTTACACTCAATACTGATCAATAGTAAACTTTGTAAATAGATCAAAAGATAGCTAACTTTGGTTGAAAAAAACCATCTTCTTTGATTTCAAACCACGTTCTCTGTTTTCTTTCCATAAGAAAGATAAATTTGGTCGGTTCTTGATGAATTATGGGTAACTCGAGAGTAATAAAAAATTAATTAGCAGGAGAAAATAGTTTTGCTTGTAAAGGATTTTCAAGCTACGTGCGTCCTAATTGTCCTCGCTTTCTTCTAAAATAAGATTACTTTCTTAATTAATTTTGGTTCTTCCTTGTTAGCAAATTGATTGGGTCTCTGGCCTTTTGGTTCAAACTAGTAACTGTGAAATATATATGTGGGAAAATAACTTAAAAAATAAAAAACTAATGTTTTAATAATTTAACTACAACATTATTTGCAAAAGTTCCTTCATGAAATTTGAACGATTTTTTTTTTTTTTTTTTTGTGTGTGTCAATTTTGCTAATATAATATGAAAGATTTTACGTAAAAATGAATTGTGTAAAGTTTGAAAAGGACTGAAGTCCATAGTTCATTTTAGGTGTAAGATTGTGTTTTGACTTCAATACAATGACTTAATTTGCACATGGCCATGGTTGATATTATAGTAATTTTCTACTGAGGTACCCCTTTCTAGTTTTTATTTTTATTTTTATTTTTTTTAAGAAAAATTATTATAAAAGACATATTTAGAAATTATAATAGCTGTAAATATTTTATGAAAAAACAACTTTACTTTATTAGTAACTAACATGCTTTTACATAAGTTACTCTCATTCTTTTATGTTAAAAATACATTTATTTATAATATTATTATTTTTATTTGAGATAACACATAATTGATTGTTTGAATTTTTTAAAAAGCATAGAAAAAATAGAAGTAATCAAGTTGGGTATAGTCTTATATATATTACCTTTATTTTTAATTATAAGATCCTTTAACTAAATTACACCTAATTTAGTTAAAAATATTAAATTTCTCAATATTTTAAATTATTTTTTTCTTCAAAATTAACCTTATCTCTTTCCACTTAATTATTTATCACATAATTAATTAATATTTATAATTTTAAAATGTGAAATGATAAATATATTTAATTATTTTCCAACTATATTGTAAACAAAAAATTATTACATTTATATTATTTATAAACAATATTTTGAATATTTTCTACAAATTAATAAAAATTTATTGGAAGCTGACAAAAGGTTCCTTATCTTGTTTGCCTCATCTTGTCCTACCTCATCTCGTCTTGCATAGTAAAATGAGTTCAAAAAATTAATTCATATTGTTTAATAATTAAATTATACATATATATATACATATATATAATATTTATTGGAAATTAATTCAGAAATAATTAATTTATTAGAGACATTAAATGAAATATACAAATTCAAGCATTATAAACCTGAAAATTTTAAAATTAATACTTAAACAAATAAGATTTTTTAAAATTATCTAACTTAAAAGAAAAAAAATTGTTGAGAAATAATTATAAATTTAAATTTTTAACTTAAAAAAGAACAACTTATTTCTCAAGAAAAGTTTTTTTTTTTTCAAATTTAATATTTTTCAAACATGTAGTCTTTAACAACATGTGAAAAATTTATTTTTCAAACATGTAGTCTTTAACAACATGTGAAAAATTTAGACAACGTAAAATTAATCATTATTGTTTTTATCTATAGAATATATAAAACTCATTTGACTTTAATAATAACTGCAACTGAAATTATTATATAGTAGTAAGACTATTTAAAATATAACCTTATGATAATTTTATATAATAAAATTATTATTACAATAATAAAAATTATTAAGATCCTAATCATGATAATAAATTAATTAACATTAAATAATATTAAATATCAAATTATACGAAATAGAAAAATAATTATCTTAACATTAATATATATATATATATATATATATATATATATAATTGTTTAACACTTGTGATATTGAGAGTGACAAAATGCCCCGTTCCATGCCACTTAGCTAAGTGATTTTAAAAATCTAACTCGCTTCATTTAATAATTAAAAAAAGTTATTTGTGTCTTTATATATAATATTTATTAAAATTTAAATAAATAAGTTTAATTTTTCAATAATAATTAATTTAGACACAATAAATGAAATACAAAAATTCAAATATTATAAGAATGAAAGTTTTTAAATTATTACTTGAAAAATAATATTTTTTAAATTATCTGGCTTAAAAGAAAAAAGATTGTTGAGAAGTAATTATAAATTTTAATTTTTAGCTTAAATAAAAAACTTATTTTTTAGAATAAAAAATGTCTTTTACTTATTTAATATTTCTCAAACATGTAAAAATTTAATAGCATGTGAAAAATTCAGACCACATAAAATTTATCACCATTATTTTTATCATATAGAAAACTCATATAGTGTATTATAATTTACCCTTTATAATTATTTGATGGGGTTATTTTTATGGTATTTGTCTGAGAGGATATTTTATGAGGTTATTTTTATAAGGTTATTACACAAACATACTCCACAATGATGAGATACTGTCCGCTTTGGGCCTTAGGCCTCTCAATCATTAAAGTATGTTTGTATTATATAAGTTGTTATTTTTTATCATATTTTATCGATGTGGGACTTGTTTGTATCCCCACAATCCTCCTCTCAAACAAGGGACCTAACCTTTCATGCAGCGGAATCTGTCTTTATATAGCACATTATATTTTATGAGTTATCAGTGGTATCAGAGCCGCAGGTTGGATTCGGTGACAACCAATAACCCTATAACCCCTCATAACTCATAAAATATAATGTGCTATATAAAGACAGATTCCGCTGCATGAAAGGTTAGGTCCCTTGTTTTTTCGATGTGGGACTTGTTTGTATCCGTGAGGGCTAAGGCCCAAAGCGGACAATATCTCATCATTGTGGAGTATGTTTGTGTAATAACCTTATAAAAATAACCTCATAAAATATCCTCTCAGACAAATACCATAAAAATAACCCCAGTGATATCAGAGCTGCAGGTTGGATTCGGTGACAACTAATAACCCTATAACCCCTCATAACTCATAAAATATAATGTGCTATATAAAGACAGATTCCGCTGCATGAAAGGTTAGGTCCCTTGTTTGAGAGGAGGATTGTTGGGATACAAACAAGTCCCACATCGATAAAAATATGATAAAAAATAACAACTTATATAATACAAACATACTTCAATGATAGAGAGGCCTTTTGGGTGATGACCAAAAGCAAAACCGTGAGGGCTAAGTCCCAAAGCGGACAATATCTCATCATTGTGGAGTATGTTTGTTTAATAACCTTATAAAAATAATTCATAAAATATCTTCTCAGACAAATACCATAAAAATAACCCCATCATTATTCTCAAACTCCTTTCTTAATTTCAAAACACAGAGAAATTGAAATGAGGTGCCTTCGAGTCAGATTAAGTTGGGATAAACTCGTTTTTATCAACATCATGGTATTAAAAAGGTAAAAAAAAAAATATATTGCTTTAAAATTGATTTTTTTTTTTTTTGTGTGTGAAGATATATTCTGGTTGAGAGTTAAAAACTAATTCCTCACATTATAAAGATCTATTTAAGAAATCGACTTCTCTTAACAAATATATTTTTATATACACAAATATATATAGATAAACTCTTAATTGTATGCTTCAAGAACATAATTATCTGTTAATTGTACTACGCCATGTACTTTGGGTTAAAAATAATTGTTCTCAAGCCTTAACTCAATGCCTAAAGCCAAAACTATGATTTGCTTCTTGACTTATGTTTTCCTACAAGGCCACAAGATCATGCTAACTCAAAAGCTTGAAGAAAAACTCAGCCACACACGCTACTATACAAAGATCATTCCATAGCCTTCAATAGATATCATAGGAAAAACAGAAAATCCTGTAATGAAGACGAAAGAACACGAGAATCCAACCAAGTAATGATTATTCCATGATAAACTAAATGATGGTTGAGGTCCTTCAAGCAATTAGACTAGGTGTAATTGAGTGAATTTTTATTGAATTTTGCTTGAGTTGTATAGCTATCTCTCTACCCTTCAGTAGCTACACAAACTATGGTTAGCAAAGATACAAGTCAACTACCACTCTCCCAGTATACATATATAGCTAAAAAATTGGGTCAATTGAACTATTCACCAAAAAAAAATGTGTCAATTGAACTAAAGCTGTAAGAGAATGCGATGCTCATTCTCTTACCTAATTCATCCATGGACCATGGTCGCTTGGGGGATACATGGTAGACACAAATAGAAGCTGTTAGTGTCACCACTCTATTTCAGTAGGATCATATTATTATGCAGTAAACACTAAACAATTCTACGATATTTTGCACATTGAGGCATTATGTCGAACATATGGTGGACAGGTCCCAACACCAGCTATGCAAAGGAATGCACTTCACCATATCCCCAAATATATAAGAAGTAAATGGGTACAGACCCTAATTAGCTTTCTAATGAAGACCCATCAATTCAAAGAAGAAATTAAGGAGACTGATTTCACCTCAAATTCTAATCAACTTTCCTACCAACAACCCATGACACAAATAAACATTTCAAGTTATGACAATAAATAACATTACTCATTCTATGAATTTGTTTGGATATAAACTTAGAAATATTTTTTAGAGCTTCTTTACTTAAAAAACTTTTGTTTCAAACAGAAAATCTTTCAAAAATATTTCTAACTCACTTCCAAACAGACTATATATATATATAATAATGTCTTGTTTAACTTTTTAACCTCCCTCGATATAAAGAGGACCTTACAAGCACACAAAAAAGGCAATTAAAGAAAACAAAAGATATATTAGAAAGAAACAAGCTTTGTGATCAGCATAAAAAAAAAAAAAAAAAAAAGTCTCTCGAATTAAATATGACATGGTAACGTGGAACCTCAGTAGCCAAAGACTAGAAAGTAGAGACATAGAACATAAGAAAGTTTCACTTTGGAAAAGGACACTTTACTACTACACTACTGTGCTGCTTTGGAGGGCAGATAACCGCGACAATAATCAAAGCCATACCAAATGCCATTAGGTATGTAAGTATTGTAGTAAAATGTCACAGGCTTGGAGTTATAGCCATATACGGTCACTTTCTCTGGCAGCCAACCATCATATCCACTCCTGTATAGATACAGATAGCATATTTGGTAGGTACATGGACCGTATATCTCAAATGTATCTGTAGAGCACCTCTCGAATGTCCCTGATCGAGGATCATCAAGTCTTGGAACATAAACCTGATTATCCAACACCACCCCACTTTGTATTTTCAATTCACATTCATATCTATATAATAAGAGCAATTCAGAAACAGATCTTACTACTCTGTTTGGATACAAGCTTAGAAATTTTTTTAAGAGTTTTTGGTAAAGAATTTCTCAAAAATGGGCTTCTAGACTGCATCCAAACAGGCTATAAGACTATGACCATAGGGAACGAACCTGATAGCCATAAGCATCACCGAAAGAAAGACTGATGCGATCTCTAGTGTAGGAAGGAGAACTGCAGCTTGTTTTTATGGTCACCGTGTAACTACAGCTACTACCCACATTCTGCAAAACTCATATCTACCTTTAATTTCATAAGCAATAACAAGATCTGAAAAATGCTTTAATTCAATTGAAAATTGAAATCCAAGTCTGATCTATCTATGCAATATGCATGTTCTTTCAGTTAGAGCAGTTAATTAGTTCATATACAATAATATCAGTAACTAAACTTAATAGGGTACCTTTCTAAAAGTAAAGAAACTTTGTTACCTGTGGCTTGGTTTGGTTGAGCTTGAAAGATTGGTTGGGTTGAGGTTGTGTGACTATGGACTTTGCTTCAGAGATGGCAGCGATGAATAGGATGCATAGTGTGAGACTGAGGATTAAAGTCAGAGGTTTCATGGTTAAGTCTGAGTTACAACCTTGTTGTGTGTTTGAGGGGAGAGAACGAGGAACACCTCAGACTTTGGACACCTTTTATTTATTATAAGATCATACTCATACTACACGGACACGAGGACAAGGTAAGTCTCAGAATTAATGTTTTTAAATGCTAAGCTTTAATTCGATTTGTATAATATCTATGCTTAGGAGATTTTTTTCCCCCAACTGTACGGTAACAAGTAATGGCAATTACAGCTGCATCAACGGTGTTTTGTCTACAACTTTTCGTAATTTTAGAACTTACATGACAAACTTAGTGTGTGTTTGGTTTCTGTTGAAAATCACATAATCACGTTCAACAGAATAAATAGAAAAAAGTTATTTTTTTTTAGCTTAGTGCTTTGAAATTTATATTTTTTCTGTTCAAGAAAACTCAATAATGAAACCAATAGTCACAAATTAAAAGTATGGTGTGAATGAGTTAAATAATGTTGATGAAACATTTGGCATCAAAAGCTTCCTTATGCGATAAACATGTCCACCCGGCATCTCCATGTTTGCTCGGATATTTTTAGATCACAAAGTACAATTTTTTTTATTCATTATTATTACAATATAAAAAAAAGTTATATAAAGAGGTAATCTTTAGAGATAATGATGTTAGTTTCTGTGAGATTTTTTTTATACAAAATATTTAAAATTGATATCTTACTTAAACAAGAACAAATATATATCATTTGAATTAATTATATGTTTGTATTTATTTTTTATTTTATTAAATTAAATATATATTAGTATAAATGCAAGATAAACTAATTATAAATTAATTTAAAATTATCGAAATAAAAAATTAATTTAAACTCTTTTGCTTATTCAAAACTGTAATTAACTTTTAACTTTAATTATCAACAAAAACCAATACTTCTTTCCCACTAATAGTATATGAAACGTGAAATAAACCAATTCATTTATTAAAAAATTATGACTTAAACTCAGATTTGGGATTTAGGTTAGATTTATTTATTAATAAGTCAAAATTAATATTCAAATTGTAATTTTAGTTGCTTATAATATTCAAATTTGCGATTTTAGTTCCTTTATTTTTAAATTGTAATTTTAGTCTTCTAATTTTATAAAATCTATAATTTTAATCCCCTTTTGAATGTTTATTCATTGATAATTAACATTGTAACATTAATCATGATGTGATATTAAGTATATCAATAAATAATTAATATTTAATAATATTTAGAGTAAATTTTACGATTAATTTTCATTTTTATCTCATAAAGATAATAAAATGAGATGAAAAAGTGATAAAAATGAACTAAATATGCTAATTAACACAAATATTATTAAATATTAATCATTTTGTCAACTATTCCGTGTTAGATTACAACTAACGTTACAATTTTAATGATTAATAAATGAACATTAAATGAAGGGACTAAAATTACAGACTTTATAAAATTTGGGGAATTAAATTGTAGAATTAAAAATAGAAAAACTAAAACTACATATTTAATATTATAAATAGATTAAAAGTACAATTAAATCATTAAAAATTAAAGTTTAATAATTAAAAATATTTATTAATGATACAAAATTATTTTACACCGTTGATCAATCATTAATATGATGTAACAAATATATTTTTTAAATTAATAAATTTATTATATATGTCAATTTCCAATTAGACAATAATATAAAGAAATTCTACGCAGTCATTTGTATAAAATATTTGCTAAAAAAATTATATTTTAATAATTGCAAATAGTTCTAAACTAAACAATTAAATTTATTTAAATAAAAATAATATATTATATATTTTATTATATAAAGTTGTTAATATATGAAGTAATTTCTCCCCCAAAAATTTTCGTCTAAGTTGGAAATAATTAAGGTACTTTTAATTATTAGCTTAACATAAGAGTTAAAAATTAATTAGTAATGAAATTAATTTCATTACACCTTTTTGTTCTTTTATATATAATAATAATAATAATAATAATAAGAGTTACCGTATTTAAATAATAATAACATTAATAATTTAAATCAAATGTCTTGATCATTGTTATAGGCGATGTGGAAGTTAGGCGACATATCTCATTAATGTGAGCTAACAACGGTACAAGTATTTTGAATTGATAGGTGTGATTAAAACTCTAAGAACCATCATTAAATACTCGTAAATGAAAAGAAAAGTTTTCACTAAAGGAGGTTAAATCATGAATCTTTGTTTGATGGGAGATTTGTTGGATACAAACTAAGTCCCACAACATTGAATTATGATAAGAAAGAAAAACTTATAAAGCACACATGATCTATTGATATAAAGTCTTTTGAAAAATGATCAAAAATAAGATCATGAGAGTTTAAATTTAAAGTGGACAATATCATATCATTGTAGAAACATGTGCGTGAATTAGGGTACCTAACAAAATGTGAATCCTAGGTGTTCAACACAGACTTATTATAAAATAAATAAAAGAAATTCTATAAAAATTTAAATTGTGTAAATTAATTTTAATTAAAAAAGAAATTTTATTTTATTTAACTTTATTTATTTGTTTTCTTACATTAAATCCGTTTTGATAAGTTTATTAAAATTAGCTCAGCTTTTTATCCTTAATCTGCTTTTGCTGTAATTTTGCAGGTTTTGGTAGAAAGAATGATTACATTCTTCCAAGGAATGGAGAGTTTCAACCAGAAGGTTGACATTTTCAATTGTTTTAAATTTAATGTGATGTTGTTTGAACCAAGTTTAGAATTGCTTTTCTAACAATGAGTATCGTTAGGTATGTAACACAGAATATTGAGCCATTGTGAATTTCTCAAGTGGGTGTAACAGAGAATGACTGATTGAACTCGTTAAGAAGAATGCCAGAGACAAAGGGTTGGTGAGTTTTCTCAAGTATTGCATGTCAGAAGCAACCTCATTAAAACCTTGAACTCTTGCATCTTGTTCCTTCATGGCAGTAATTTGTGTTTTCTGTATTGTGTAACTTTGCATGAGTATGCTTCAATTTGCACCAGCGTTGGGTTGACAAAATCCCAATTGTAAACTTTTCAGGTGTTATAGGAACTAATGTTCTCTTAGTCCTGGTGTTGAGTGTTAACCATGATGATTTGATTGCCTCATTGGCTCTGTGAGGCTCTATCTTAGGACCTTTTGACGCCCCCCTTCTTTGAGGCTTTCACTGTACTATTGAGGGTTTCTAGCATGGATCTCTTTGAAGTTGAAAGTTGTCTACTTAGAGCTTATAAATTTAATTATTTCTTTATGAAGTTTTTGATAAAAGGGTCTATTTTACTACTCTAAATCAATAAAGTGTATTGGCATATGATTTTACAAGTTTAACAATGCAGTTGGTTCTTGTTTGTGTAGTGTTATTTGCTATACATTTACAGGTTGCCAATATTAATACAGCTCTCAAGCCCAAACTTAAGATTTAATAGAGAATGAAATTGAGAACCAATAGCTACATGTTTTCATGAGATGACACACACACGGAGTTTTTTTTTTTTTTTTTTTTTGTAATAATGCAATTTGTGTAAAAATGAATAATGATCGAGGTATATATAGTTAAATGATTCTTTTCAAGTCAATCCAGAGGATTTTAAAAGTTGGACCAACTTTAGTTTTGTCGGAAATAAAAATCAGGTTTTGAGAATTCAAACGATTATTATTCACGATTCATCACTACAAAAAAATGTGTGATTTGTGGCGGTTATTTTGGTAGTTTGTGACGGTTAAAAATCGCCACAAATTGCATTACCGGCGTCATCAACAACCGCCGGATCTACGGTCGCCAAAAACCGTTTGCGGCGGATATTTTGTAAACGCTGGTTTTGAGCGCCAGAAAATTCAATCTCTTTGTGGCGGTTTCAAACCGCCACAAAATTCATTTTTGTTTGACTTGTTTGACATTTTTTGGCGGTTAAAACCGCCACAAATATTCAGTTTTGTTTGACTTATTTATCATTTTTTGGCGGTTTAAAACCCCCACAAAATTCATTTTAATTTTGTCAATTCAGAGTTTCTGACTTGTTTGTCATCTGCAAAATTTAAGATATATTCCCCAGCAACACAGCAAATAGTTAATATAGATGGGAGAAAGACACCATGCTTCTGTTTCTAAGAATAAGAAATGTTACATTCTGCTAACCAACCATTGAGTGGGTTTAGAAGGTTCTAGATGATACCATTATAATCCAAGCTCTAGATTCTATCCTTTTAAGTGCTAGCCGCAACTAACAGCATGTATATTTTTTACAGAATCTATTATTACCTCATATAAAAAATGCATGCAAGATCTGAGCATATTAAAATTAAACTCTTACATTAGATGAAAAAAATTGATATTTCACACGGTAAACTTGTACAAGAACAACAGTTCAGGACTGGTGCAGGAGTCAACCTAGAAGCTAGAACCAGATATGAGCTTTGCATTCATCTAGTGAAATGAATGTTCAAGATATATATCTTTTTGGGGGTCAAGATTTAAGATATAGATTTAAACATACAAGTTTTTACCTCTTAAATCTATATATGGTGTATTTTTCATTGTCTCCCAATAGATCCTGAAGATTATCACTTCGTGATGTACTGCTAGCACTAGAACTTAGTACTCCAGAAACAGTGTAAGTGAACTCTTTGATTGCTTTTTGCTCAGATAGTATGACTTCTTGAAGTTTATCTGAGAGAGACTTAGCCTACACCAAGATCAATAACTTATGTAAAATCAAGAGCAACTCTATAACAATGCATAGAACTCTATTGTCACTTCCTTTTTGTTTTTATAAGAAAAAATCTATAACAAAATGGGATGTGAAAGTAGCACAGAGATGGATGATAAATAAAGACAGACAGCAAGCGTATTGACTCCTGATAAAGTAGAAAGTGGAAACACATCCAAAATGATTAGAATAGACCAATATTCAGCCATCAGTTGGTCACCAATTCTCCCCCCAGTCAACTACAAAGAATTCAATATCAGCCTATTTACTCAAAAAGTAACCAATAATTACAAACATAAAAGAACTGTTTGTGTAAAAACTAGAGAACGCAGCTTCAAAGACAACAAAAGGGTAGATCCAAGTTGGGATTTGAAAAGCTTACCTAAAGTTTTTCACACATGTAACTGAAGGCGGCAAGATAAAGTAAAAGTAAAATACATAACACTTACATGAGTACCATCACGACCAGCCAATAGCGAGTCATTACACCAAAAGTCATGGAAATTGTTGGAGGGTCCCATTCAATTGTGGGCAAAGCAGACATAACCTGGGACATTAAAAGATTTACTACAATCACCAATTACATGCTAAAAAGTAAAAAGGTTCTCAAAATACAAGAATATTTTTCATAAAAATTAAGTACAAGTAAATTTTATAAACAAACAAATCAATTTATGCCAATATTATATTTATCTACATATTGGCTTAAAAGAATTAAAAAAAATGCAAAGGCCACATCAAATGAATGATGGCCAATTTCAAGAAGTTAAACGGCAATAAAAAATAAGGAACCAAGCCAAATATATTATATACATATATGAAGAAAAAAATAAATACCTCCACAGTAGCCACTGTATGGCCAATTGACGGACTTGACAGGCCAGCAACGGATATTATATCACCAGCTCCAGCACAATCAATTAAAACCATGTTTGTACCTTTCTTCTTCATAAGCTAAAATTAACTAGTTATAACTTGAACACCATGCCGTTTCTAAATTAATTTGAATTGATTGTAAAGCTTTCTGTAAACATCCTAAAGCATTATAAACATACTGAGTAGGTGACTATTGCTTTTGGCTTATATTACATGCTGATTTGTATGAATAAAAGTTGAAGTTAACTCTCCATTTGATCAAAGCAGGATGGAAAAGGTGGAAACGGTAAAATCTCCAATGTTAACTATGATTTTGATGCTAAACTGAATAATCTTGTTCAGAAAAATGTAGTTGCTATATTCAATGGTTGGAAGGCATGAACAGAAACATCAAAAATTTGTTTACCTTTACCTAAATCTATTGTAGGAGAATGATTATTTTCCATTAAACTTCATGTGCCTTAAGCAATCTCGTTTTTGATGTTTGCATCAATGCAAATAAGAAAAAAAATACATTCCAGAATCTTGTGCTTGAAATCTTACTCTTTAAAGTTCCAATGAATAGGAAATCAACTTTTCAGAGGAACAAATTCAATCCTCTGATTCTCTTGCAGAGATTCAATGAATAGGAAATCAACTTTTCAGAGGAACAAATTCAATCCTCTGATTCTCTTGCAGAGATTCATGTGCCTTAATTGGAGAGCTAAAAGTGAAAGTAAGGAAACCTGAGATTCAGAAATCGAAAATCATTTCAAATCCATAAAACATAAAAGTGGTTTCGAGAGCGTACCCTTGCTTGCACTGATGAGGAAAAAGCCATCGAGCGTAACAGAGCTATAGAAGAGATCAACGACGGGGCGAGAGTGGCCGTGGCACACGAGGGGAACTGCTACCTTTTTCTTCTCCATTCTCCAAAACTATTATTGTGATAGCTGAAGCTTAGTTAAATCAAAATGATAATTATTATTATTATAAAGAAAATTGATGTGATTTTTTGTTACGGAAGTGTGAAACCCTAAATCTATGGTCACTATAAGTGTATTGATCGATTATATGGGAGTATATTGATGTTATTGTATCTGCGTGATAGTGAATAGAGAATTTCACACCAGAGACTGAAGTGAAGATGGTGTGCGAAATTAGGATCGAAAGGAAAAGAATGTTATATTATTAAACTGGTGAAGAAGGAGAAGAGGGTGTGCGGAACTGGGATCGAAAGGAAAATATTGAAACTATTTCGAATTAAAAAAATGAAAATAAAAAATTGATGGCACATTTGTATTTTTTCTTTTCCTTAACATGAAAATAATAAAATAAAAAAATGGTTGTTACGTGTAACAATATTTAATGATTGTGGCGGTTTTAAACCGCTGAAAATATCATTCTTTTGTGGCGGTTAAAATAACCGCCATAAATATAATATTTTGTGGCGGTTTTTTAAAACCGCCAGAAAAAAAACCCCTGCTAATTACATTATTTTTTGTAGTGCATGAATTAATACTACTGTTTACGGTGGAATTAGTTTTATAGGTTCTTTATATTTAGACTAGCACGACACACGTTTCAATTTAGGTATATTTCGTTTTGAGACGTTGATGTAAAGCGAGATCGAGCAGAAAGATTTAAACGTTACTTGTTTCTAAATATTCATCAATGATCAACAAGTAATTAAATTCATGAAAGTAAAGCCTTAAATGAACATAATGAACGATGGATACATTTGCAATACAGATCATGGTTCATTTGCATAATTAACAGGAATTACAATGTCAGAATACTAGAACTACATGATAATAGATAATAGGAAGAACGAATTACACTACAACTACTCCTAAAAAGAGAAAAGAAATGTGGCCGAGAAGAAACCATACCCAAAAAAAATCCCATGCACGAAAGCCATATGCGCAGGCAAAAGAGTGCTTCAGATTACAGTCTTAGTATGAGTTTTTCGACCTTGTGCACGAGGTTAATACTCCTATTTATAAACTGACTCAATAGCGGTTAAAATTTGAGTTTGAGTGTTGTAGGGTGTAACCGCTATCCATTATGCTTGACGTGGGTATGAGTTATGCAACTTCTCCGTATGTAACTTCTTCTAACCGTCTTTCCCACGTGTTCTATTTCTGTGCTTTTAATAACCGCTCTAGTGCGTCCATCAGACATCTTCGATCACTTTTCAACTGACTGTTCTAAGGTAATTACTTTATTTGGAATCCTTCAGTAATTCCCACTTTTTCGAGCACTTCTCAGTTCGATTTGGCTCATTGATTCGAGTATATTTCGAGTACAGATAACTTAAGCCTTTGATACTTTCCTTGAACCTCATGAGTGTGCTTTCGAGTTGTTTGATCTGCGAATCAGCCCAGATATTCGAGTAAGCCCAACAGATGCCCCCCTAGGAATTCAATCTTGATATGCATACTACCCAGAAAGATTTGAATTCCTGTCGAGAGTTATTTTCGAATCCTCATCGAATAGCTTCAAATAGTGACTTTACACTTCTCCGATGAAAACCTACTCTGCTCTGTTTTAAATGCAAGTGATCATTTGATGAGACATTGATGGTTTTAATTGATGGTCTTGACGGCGCGTGTTCACTCTGCTCCATAAATTTGTCGTTGGGGAAGCAATGTTTTGGCGGCTGTTACAAATATTCAAAATAACTATTTGAATTAATTTGATAAGCCCATTCACCTCAGGCCCACCGACGCGTTAAACCCTTCTTTTTTTCCCTAGAGTAAAAAATACTTTCACTGCTCTCTTCCTTCGCGCTCAAGTTTCTCTACTTTGTTCTCTGGTTTGTTTCTCAATCTCCTTCTCCGGTGAACCTCATTCCTCTGTCCTTCAAGTTCTTGTCTTTGCTTCCAAATGGCCTCTTCTGCTGCATCCTCCTCTGCTGCCGTGGCTTCTACTACTGCTCCTATTACCACCTCTGCATCAACTCCTACCCTGACCACGGCAACGTCTCCTATCTTGACCACTGCCGCTGCGACCCCTTCTACCACGACGACTACACCCGTAACCACCATGGCCACTGCAACCACTACCCAGGGCACTCCTCTGCTAATGGCTAACGCTCAAGTCTGCAAAGTCAAAGAAGGTGATGACACTTTCGTTCCAATCCTAGGCATGGAGGAGGCCAGTTTGAAGATATATCAGTCTCAGGTACTTCTCCCTTTCTCCCTAGAGAATGGTTCTATTCATGCTTTTCTCGGCCCTTTCACTGGTCAAAACAAGAAGAGGTTTAGTAATACCCTTTTACCTGAAGACTCCACCACTATACCTTTCATTTATTCACCAAAGATAGACCTGAACCTTTTTGGGGATACTACCAAAATCTTTAGAGCGTTTCCTCCTGTTAAAGAGAGACATTCGTCTTGGCTAACCCGTGTAGAGGCTTCTATGTCCTCTGAATGGAAAGAAACAGGTATTTTTGAGTTTATCCAACTAGCCAAGTTCGACCTCCATCTTTTCGACCCTCAGATGCTCCTTTCTGCTATCTTTTTCTGGAATAGAGAAACTCTGGCTTTCGAGTTCCCTTGTGGTTTTGTCTACCCTACTTTGCTCGATATTGCTGCTATAACAGGATTAATGCTCTTGGAGAAAGATTTCATCCTGATGTGTTTGAAGAAGAGATTTCGATCAAGGATGTTTCGACTACTTGGGATAAAAAGACCTATTTAGCTTTTATCACTGCGCATATGGGCCCTTCTGGTACGCCTGTTTCCCCTTCAGAACATATTGCTTTTCTCATGTATTGGTTATCAGCGTGTGTCTTCTGCACTCCTTCACTCCAAGTCCCAAAATATTATTATAATTTAGCCCAAGCTCTTCACTCGAAAAAGAAGATATGTTTAAGCAAACTTCTCTTGGCTTCCCTGTACACTTGTCTTGATGAAGCTTCCGAGAGCCTTTTTCGAGAATCTGGGCCTCGAAATCTCTCCGACTCATTATGGCTACTTCAACTGTGGCTTAACGCGATATTAGAGAAGAAACTTCGTCTGCCTTTGACTCCGATTCCTATCTGCGAACTCGAAGGAGCTCGTTTGACAACCCTCACCCCTCGCAAATGTCTAGTAGATAATTTTGAGAAATATATTAGAGCCATTCTTAGCTTTACTGATTTCACCGAGGACTTAGCTCCTTTCATTCGACCGAACTTAATAGGTCCGACCTGGCTTCGTCAAAATAATCAGGTTGGAAACATCAGTCCTTCTTCGACTGACATTTGGTTTGGGTTCTTGTCCTGGGATGTCATTATCTCAGGTATGAGGCAGAAAGATGTTAGGCTTTACCCTTACCAACCTCAGTTATTCGCTCGATAATTTGGGCTTTGCCAAATGAAGCCTCTTCCTCTTCGTCGTAAGGAAAGCATTGATGCAGATATTTGTGTCGACGAAGGGAATTATGAAGAAGTCCTCAATTTCATCCTTCGACCTGACAAAGAGCTCAAGCTTACACCCTCCACTTTTTCTCCTTCATTTTTGGTTTCAAAATGCTACCTTCGATGGTGGTGTTATTATGTTGTAGATAAACTCATCGATTTTGATGGCTTTTTGAAGAAGCTGATTAATTCTCCTCTCTCTTGTTCGCAGGGTCCCAAACAATCAGGTACTTTCAAGAATCAAACTATAATTTATCAATTCGAGCAATTTTTTAAGGTTTGTTATCGACTCGACAATGTGCATCGAACCATCTTTGACGCTTCTGCCTCCTTATCGAAAATGGTACAAAGGAACATCCGCTCAAAAAAGGTGATAAACCCTCAAGGTAAAACCGTTTTCGAAAAATTTTGTCCAAAACACATACCTCCTCTTCCAAATGCTCTTTTTGGTTTAGTTAAGCATTTATCTCACCCTCCATGGGTGAAAACACTCGACCCGTTTTACCTCGAGCGCAAAGAGATTCCCGTAAAAAATCGAGTTACCTATGCGAGATGTTCCGTGTATGATTTTTCTCGAGGCAAATGGTGGCCACTATGTTGGGTCAATAACGTTAACCCTCCTCCTGGTAAATAACTTTAGCCAAACCCTTACTAGAAATTCGATTTTGTACTTGTTTCATCTTCTCCCTTGAATTTTGCAGATGTCATTCCTCAACGTGTTCCACAACATGTTGAGCAAACTCCTAACTGGGAAAGTGATGATGATGCCCAAAGACCATCATTGAAGGGTTGGAAAAGAAAAACTGCTTCTGAAAAAGCCACTCTTCGTTCTAAGGTAAAGAGTTTTCGACTCACCATCTCTTTGAGCCTTTTCGATTAATTCACTTCATTCATTTTATCTTTTCTCAATTTTTCGTATTTTAGAATATCGAAACTTCTAAGAAACAGAAAGTGGATTCAAGCAGTACCAAGACAGTAAGAGAGCTCTTTTACCTTAAAATTTTCTTATCCCTTTGAATTCTATTCATATCTTGTTCCCTTACTTTCAGGTTTCGACCACGAAGAAGCAGGATAAAGGAAAGGGAAAGTTGGTAGTTTCTCTTTCTAAGAAAACTCAGAAACCTCCTACTGGGAAGCTTCTTCAAGATGTTATGAAATCAGTACCTAAGGTATTCCGACAAATAATTTGTTTCCGACTGGATTTTTATTAAATCTTTCTAACACTGCTTACTCATCATAGGGTATTGATATCATTGATGTTGATTCCTCTCGAGACATATCGAGAGATATTCCTCCTGTCACTGAGGCGTCCCAACAGGTTCACTCATGTTCTTTCCTATTTCATTATCTGGCTCGAGGTCTGTTTAATAACACCAAATGCTTATGGTCTTCTCTTTTGTTTATAGTTGGTCACGTCTCAGTTGAATGTTACCGAGATGGCTTCGATAATGGCCTCCATCCAAATTCCTCCTCCGGTCGAAGAGGATAAGGTTTCCCAGTCGGAACCTTTAGTCAATGCCGAGACCTTGCACGACTCTGCTCAAGGTGATCCTTCTTTCGAGCTACAACCTGTTAAGTCTCAATTTTACCTCTTTTTGGATGAGACTTATTGAACAAATTCCACTCATCCTTTGAACCATTGCAATATAATTGTTCTCTTTTTGGTTCATTTTGTTGCAGATATAACTAACCCAAATTCATCTAACAATACCTTAATCCACCTCATTTTTTGTGCAGGTATTGAGGAAGAGTGGAAAGTTGAAGACTCTTAGGATTGGAAATCTAAGAAGAAGCTAAGGAGCAGAGAAGAGGTTCTACGCCGGGCGCAAGGTGATCCGCGCCAGGCGAGCAAAACAGAGTATCTCACCTCTGGGAGCCATTGCGCCGGGCGTAATGTGAATTGCGCCGGGCTTGTCCTAAGGCAGAGAGTATCTGGAAGGCCCCGCGCCGGGCGCGAAGACTTATGCGCCGGGCGCGAAACCCTAATCTGACTCCCCAAGCTCGTATTTGAAGCCATTTTCGAGGGTTTCTCCCTCATTCTCACATTGGGCGCCTCCAGGAGCTGCGGAAGGGATTCCCAGGGCTTGGGATCGTCCGTGTGCGGATCTTTCCTTCGGTTCTTCACTTCCTCTTCCATCTCTATTTTGTATTTGCCCTCTTTGTTGAGTGGTTTCACCCATTTTGTGGGGTTAGATGTAACCAACGTACTCTATTGTAATCTTTACGGTTTTAATGATATATATACATGTTGTTTTATTCGTTGTTGTGTTTGTTTCTATTCTTAATGCTTGCTTTGGATTGATCACCCTTTGCATGATTTAAGGTTCCATGGGTATTGGAAAATAACCTTTGAAACTAGTTCTGAAACATATGCCTAGTGGTGATTGTATCTAGGGATAGAGCTTGACCCATTAGTAGTCTTAAACCCTAGCCCGTAATGCGGGTGTAGATATTGGGTACTCAAGGGATTGATATTCAATATCCGCATCTAGGCTCTTTCTCTAAGGGATTAGGTTTGAGTAAACTTATGGGTTGACTAAGCAATGAATTTAACAAGAGATTAAGGATACATTAGTGTTACGTTCGGTGAAATCTGACCCCCACAGCCTCACAATACCATTATCCCATTTCTACTCTTTCCCATTCTAAAACTAATCTTTTTATAGTTTTAACATTCCAATAGTCATGCTCTTCATCTCACATTTACATGACAAACTATAAATTGGAATTATTCTTTAGTCACGAATAGTCAATAAATGCTTATTTTACCTTCTAATCCCTGTGGATACGATATTTTTACTACTTGAACGGCCGGTATACTTGTCGTGTTTGAGACCGTTGATAGAATTAAACTAAATTTCAATTATAACAAAAGTACTTCAACGGAAATCTCAACAAGTTTTTGGCGCCGTTGCCGGGGATTAGAATGGCGATTTAGTATTTGTAGCTATTTGTGACTTATTCTTTGTTGTTATTGTTATTTTTATTTGTGTGTTGGTAATGAATTGTTGAAGCTAACCTGTGCGCTCTAGTCCTCTGCTTTCTCTTGTATGCAAGGAACTGTGAAGTAGATTGACCAATTCCTCTGAGCAGTTGCTGAGCAATCCTCAGATTGAGCACAAAGCAAGGAGGAACAAGAGCAACAGGAGGAGAAGGAGAGTAGAGCACTTCAAGTTGGTCACTGTCAGGCTCGGGACAGTAAACAAGCGCTTCCTGGGAGGCAACCCAAAGATCTGAACTGTGTTTTTATCTGTTTTTTTTTTCAGTTGCTTATGTTTTCAGCTTTGCTTGTTTATGATTGAGTTAGAATTGTATGTTATACTTGTTTCTGGGACTTGTTTTGTGATTGTGCATAGTCTATGATATGTATGTGTATTATATTATATGTGTTTTGTGTTAGGTATTAATTGTGTGACTCTTGCTTGAGTGGGTTAATATAGATCAGAATATGTTAAGAGTGTGAGGAGTGGAAAATCTAGGTAAAAGCTTCACAGAGTTAATCACGCCGGGCGAGACTTAGCCACGCCCAGCGCACCTAGAGTAAATTGGCCTCTGCCAAGACCCACGCCGGACGCAATTCCTATTGCGCCCGGCCCAGCCTTCATTAAAACCCCTAGAACGACCAAGCCCGGCGCATTTATTGGGGGTGCCGGGCACATTAAATACTGTAAGGTCTGAGCCTTAAATACGCCGGGCGCGAATCTGTCCAAGCCCGGCGCATTGAATGCTTGCACGTTGTAACCCTAGATAAGCCCGGCGCGAAACGGCAGAGCCCGGCGCGACACCAGAAAGGGCAACCTTTGGGCTTCTACTGATATGGCGCCCGGCGTGGGTAATTTCACGCCCGGCGCGACCCTGCAGATGCCTTAACCTCTCAACTTCTTCTCCCACGTTCCCACTCACTCTCAGCCTCTCAACTCCATTCCCTTTTCTCTCAACTTCCCACTCCGAAAACTTCCTATCCATTCTAACCACCTCTTCTCCTTCAACTTCTCTTCATCATTCACTCTCAGCATTCTCCATCTCAGGGTCACGCATACAATTTCTCCTCCTCTACAACAGCTCTTCTCAAGTAGGTTCACACTCAACTTTTTCTTGTCTGGTTTTGCATCTTTCCTTTTTCTTTTTGGGATTTTGGGGTGTTGTTATGGGTGCAATCACGCCAGGCGCGGTACCCTCGGCTGAAGCTGCGAAACGGCCCGTTCAAATTCCAGAACGGCCCGTTTTGGACTTTGGAACGCCCTGTTCCATGTCCAGAACGGCCCGTTTCGGTATTTGGAACCGACTGTTCCAATTCCAGAACGGCCCGTTTCGAATTTAAGAACGGCCGTTCTGATCTTGGAACAGCCCGTTCTGGCCAATTTTTTTTCTGAAAACGCTTACTCGCGCCCGGCTTAATTTATTTTTGCGCCCAGCGCAGTTGGTTCCAGAGAGTCCTCCCTACTCTCTGCGCCCGGCGCAATTATGTTTTGCGCCCAGCGCACGCACTTCCAGAGAGTTTTCTGCACTCTCTGCGCCAGGCGCATGAACTCCTAAGCCCGGCGCAATTCCCCTCTGAAACCCATATTTTGGTTGTTTTTAGTTCCGTTTTAAATTCCATTTCCAGTCTAGGGCTAGTTTCCTTTTCGGTAAATTGCACTGGTCATCCTTATATATTTTTATGCTCATGTCTGTCTGCCTGGGATTTCTTTTGTTTATTTTCTGCAGATGGCCTCTTCTAGCAAACGCCCGCGCCAAAGCAAATCTGGGCAAACTCCGCGCAAACCGACTCGGCCTTATTCTGATCTCTTCCTCACCGAGCGCAACGAGAAGCACTTTGAGTCAGTTAGTGCGAAGAAGTTCATTCTTGAGAGGAGAGTCGAGTTAGAGCCAGGTGAGGCCCCTGAGTTTCAGGCCGAGCTACGCCGACGCCGATGGGGAACGCTCGGTTCTTACCCACTCCCGGCCAACATAGCAGTAGTCAAGGAGTTCTACGCCAATGCCCTGCGATTGGAGGAGGGCATTGCGCCATTTGTTAGCTATGTTAGGGGTGTGCGAGTCCCCTATGACGCCCAGACGATTAATCAATTTTTGGGGACTGCGCTGAGGGCTGATGAGGAGTCAGAGTATAACAACTACACCACTGAGACGATGGACCCCGCTCTAGTAGAGGCTGCTATCTGCGTACCTGGACGTGGGTTCCACAGGAACCGATCTCAGCTGCCTCTCCACGTGAAGCGCCGGGATCTTCTTCCAGTGGTCAGGATCTGGTCAGCCTTGGTGCATGCCAACATTCTCCCGTGCTCCCATGTATCTGACCTGCACTGGTCTCGGTCCATGCTCATGTATTGCATTATGACTCAGAGGACCGTGGACCTGGGCGGCATTATCTGTATAGAGATCTCGGGCTGCGCCAACTCTGCACCTGGCTCCGCCCTTGGACATCCATCTCTCATCACGCAGTTATGCCAGTTGGCAGGTGTGGATGTCCACTCGCCACCATTTGAGGGTCCTGGCAGGGCCATTGACAGCAGATACATCTCTGCCTATTGCCAGGACCGCGCGCCACCAGCAGTCCCTGCCCCCGAGCCTATTCATGTTGCTGGGCCCCAGGAGGACGTGCCCATGGATGATGTTGCTGCCTCAGACCCTCCACTCACTATCCATCAGCGTTTTGACGCCTTGGAGGGTCGCATGGCCACATTCATGCAGCGCCAGGAGGACCGCCTGGATACTTTCATGCAGAGGCACGAGGGCCAGATGGCATCACTCCACCGTGGACAGACTTTCATGTTTGATGCCTTCAGGAGATTCACACTCCACTCTGCCCCTGATTACCAGTTCCCCACCACCACTGATTATCATGCTTACACGGGGTGGCCTGGGGACCAGGCTCCTTTCTTTGAGGGGGGTGGAGCTTCCGAGGATGCTGGAGTTGCTGCTGAGGAGGGTGGAGCTGACCCCGGAGCTGCGGATGATGACCAGGCCCATGATGATGCAGATGGAGCTGGCCTTGGACCATTTTAGTTTTATTATTTGTTGTCATTTAATTTTTCTGTTTTTCAGTTGTAGTTATTTAACTGTTTTAGTCCCAGAACCTTATTTTATATATCCATTTCTTTTTGGTGATTACTTTGTTGGTTCTTTTTGTGAATATTCTGCTTTAGCATGGTTTTTGATCTTGTTGATACTTGCTTTGCTTGTGGTTGATTCTGGATTGTAGTTTGCTTGATGTTTATAGTGTTTGTACCCTGGACATTTTCAAGTCACATTAGATCTTTAGTTCATGACTAGTTGCATACGGGTTTCAATGTTGATCATAGAACTGAGCTGAGCTTGATAGTTTGTGGATGCATAGCCGGGTGAGGTTTGAGCCTAAACACTGATGAGTGAACTACGCTTAGGTTGCATGATAGACTTTGCTTGAGTTTCCCTGGTGGTTTGCTTATGTTATGCACTTATATGATCAAGGCATTCACACTTCCATATTTTGTTAACCATCTAAGCCAAAAAGCCATATCCATTTTCCACTTGACCCATACCTTCCTAAGCCTAAACACCATACCTTCCACTTGTCCCAAACCATGAAAAATTAACCATAACCCTTGCTTTGGTTAAGAGAGCAAACTGAAGACATCAAATAAGTTTGGGGGAGTTGAAGAATGGGAAATTTTGGGAAGAAGAAAGTATGTGGTCAGCCATTACAAAACAAAATAAATAAATAAATAAAAAAAAAAAAGAGAAAAAAAAAAAGCAAAACAAAAACAAAAATATTAAGATGCAAAAATGTAAATATGCATCTCATAAAGGCTAATGGCTTGGATCCGGTTAGGGGCATGTGCTTAATTGTTGTAATGGGGTATGGAGAGGGACATCATTGAAAAATCTTATTTGCTCTCTTAAGCTATAGCACCTTCAATCCTTGAAAAACCATAAAACTGCTACCGCTTGACCCTGCTTGACCCAGATTGCCCTAATAAAGACCTTGTGATAAGTGTCTGCATTTGTTTTACCACTGGTTTCATTTGGAAACGAAGAGCAAAGTTGAATTATGTGGCGTGAGTAGTAGACTAGAGAGAAACACTCACCCTGATACACTAGTGTGCATAGAGAGAAACATTTTCCTAGTGAGGATGCATACACAGATAGTCATTACTCTTCTCAGCTCTTTGATCTCTTTTGAAACCTTTGTTTGCACCTTGTCATGTTCTATTGCAATATTTGTGATCGGAAATTCATCTGAGGTTCATGCTTGCGAAAAGAAGATACAAGTAAACTAGGATGTAGAAATTGACTCACTTGCATTGCTTGTTATCTGCTAGATTAATTACCTTTTGCTTGAGGACAAGCAAGGTTCTAAGTTTGGGGGAGTTGTTAAGTCTCAATTTTACCTCTTTTTGGATGAGACTTATTGAACAAATTCCACTCATCCTTTGAACCATTGCAATATAATTGTTCTCTTTTTGGTTCATTTTGTTGCAGATATAACTAACCCAAATTCATCTAACAATACCTTAATCCACCTCATTTTTTGTGCAGGTATTGAGGAAGAGTGGAAAGTTGAAGACTCTTAGGATTGGAAATCTAAGAAGAAGCTAAGGAGCAGAGAAGAGGTTCTACGCCGGGCGCAAGGTGATCCGCGCCAGGCGAGCAAAACAGAGTATCTCACCTCTGGGAGCCATTGCGCCGGGCGTAATGTGAATTGCGCCGGGCTTGTCCTAAGGCAGAGAGTATCTGGAAGGCCCCGCGCCGGGCGCGAAGACTTATGCGCCGGGCGCGAAACCCTAATCTGACTCCCCAAGCTCGTATTTGAAGCCATTTTCGAGGGTTTCTCCCTCATTCTCACATTGGGCGCCTCCAGGAGCTGCGGAAGGGATTCCCAGGGCTTGGGATCGTCCGTGTGCGGATCTTTCCTTCGGTTCTTCACTTCCTCTTCCATCTCTATTTTGTATTTGCCCTCTTTGTTGAGTGGTTTCACCCATTTTGTGGGGTTAGATGTAACCAACGTACTCTATTGTAATCTTTACGGTTTTAATGATATATATACATGTTGTTTTATTCGTTGTTGTGTTTGTTTCTATTCTTAATGCTTGCTTTGGATTGATCACCCTTTGCATGATTTAAGGTTCCATGGGTATTGGAAAATAACCTTTGAAACTAGTTCTGAAACATATGCCTAGTGGTGATTGTATCTAGGGATAGAGCTTGACCCATTAGTAGTCTTAAACCCTAGCCCGTAATGCGGGTGTAGATATTGGGTACTCAAGGGATTGATATTCAATATCCGCATCTAGGCTCTTTCTCTAAGGGATTAGGTTTGAGTAAACTTATGGGTTGACTAAGCAATGAATTTAACAAGAGATTAAGGATACATTAGTGTTACGTTCGGTGAAATCTGACCCCCACAGCCTCACAATACCATTATCCCATTTCTACTCTTTCCCATTCTAAAACTAATCTTTTTATAGTTTTAACATTCCAATAGTCATGCTCTTCATCTCACATTTACATGACAAACTATAAATTGGAATTATTCTTTAGTCACGAATAGTCAATAAATGCTTATTTTACCTTCTAATCCCTGTGGATACGATATTTTTACTACTTGAACGGCCGGTATACTTGCCGTGTTTGAGACCGTTGATAGAATTAAACTAAATTTCAATTATAACAAAAGTACTTCAACGGAAACATGATGGCTTCGATAATGGCCTCCATCCAAATTCCTCCTCCGGTCGAAGAGGATAAGGTTTCCCAGTCGGAACCTTTAGTCAATGCCGAGACCTTGCACGACTCTGCTCAAGGTGATCCTTCTTTCGAGCTACAACCTCCCTTGATTCCGAACAAGGGTATATTTCTTTCGACTTTACAACCTTATCATGATTTTTAATGAAACCTTCTGATGTATTTTCCTTTTGTATAGGTTCGACTGAATCGCCTCGACCCTTCACAACTTCCCCTTCGACCCAAGGCGGTGTTACTTCTTCTGTCCAAGGTCTTTCGTCAATTCCTTCTCCGGACCTGGACTTGATGAGCTTCTTCAATGATGAAGATGAAGATATTAACAGTATCTTCGAGGTCTTGGATAATTGGACAAGTGGTCCTTCTGGGTCGGAGAAGGAAAAAGAGAAAACCATCGAGCACGTCTCTGAGGTTCCATCATATCAACCTTTGCTTGATTCTTTTCGAACAAAGGCATATGTTGATGATCTTCATCAGGCCTTCCTCATTCCTGAGTTCAATACAGAGGTTGAACAAATGATGGACGATCTTTTATCCTACTCGAGCCTTCCTCCTGAGGTCCATTCCGAGCTGCAAGAGTTTGTCAAACCTTTTAGCCTCGCATGGGACCTTCGATCCCAATGGTCTACTGCCTTTCAAGAGGTAACCCATGTCGAGGTTGAAAGTGAAGAAGACCGTGCTAAACTCGAAAAGCTCCGAACTGACCTGCTTACGATCAAAGACTCAACGGCGGAAATGGTGTCTTCTCTGCAAAAATTACAACAAGAAGAGAAGGATATAGAGATCACCATCAAGTCTCTCCAACATGAGTTAGAGAAGGCTCGCTCGAAGAAAGATGCCATTAAGGTTCAAAGTCAAGAGATCAAGCAGTGTCAAACGGGTCTCAAAGAGGAAGGCAAGGTCATATCTTCTCGACTTGCGAAGACCTTAGAGCAGAAGAAGCATTTGAAAGCTCAATGTTCCTCTCGAAGGAAACGTTTAGACGAGGCTTACAAGGCTTTCAACGATTTTAAATCAAAATTTTGTAATAATTAGATTTTCTCTTCTGTTCTTTGATTCCTTTTCATTTATCTTTGGCTTATATCAAACAATTACTCTTTGACTTGTGTCGAACAATTAATATTCTACCCTCTTATGAAAATATTTCAAGTATTTCCCATTCATTACTTTAGTCACATTTGAATTTATCTCTTTAATAACGTAAGCATTTTTAGAATATGTTTGTTCGACTATGAAGGGGCCTTCCCAATTATAAGACCATTTGCCTAGATATCGAGATTTTTGATCCATGGGAAGAATTACTTTTAACACCAAGTCCCCAACTCGAAATCGTTGTGTTTTAACCTTCTTGTTGTATGATTTCTCGACTCTTTCCTTTTGTCGAACAATATTTTGTAACGCAATTAACCTTTCCTCCTCTAAAGAAATCAACTCATCATACATTAAATTCCAATAATCATCAGTAGGTAATTCATTCTGTTTCTGTATATGAATTGATTGTAAGTTAATATCAATAGGAAGGATAGCCTCATGCCCATACACTAATTTATATGGAGTAGTTTTTGTAGCATCTCTCGGAGAATTTCTGTATGCCCATAGAATTTGAACAAGTGTTTCATGCCAACTTCGTGGCCTGCTTGATATATGCTTTTTAATTAATCTGATCACCACTTTGTTAGCAGCCTCGACTTGACCATTTGCTTGCGCATAATATGGTGTTGAAGTTATCAACTTAATCCCCCTCGATTCTGTATATTGAGCGACTTTTCGACCCGTGAAGACTGTGCCTTGATCAGTAGTAATTGTTTGAGGAATCCCGAACCTTGTAATAATGTGATCTTCGATGAAATTAATTATGTCGTTTTGCTCAACATCTTTTAAAGGAATAGCTTCAACCCATTTTGTAAAGTAATCTATGACAACCAAAATATATTTGTGATTTTTCGAAGAAGGTGGGTGTATTTGTCTGATTAAATCCATTGCCCAACCTCGAAATGGCCAAGGTTTGATGATCGAATGCAACTCACTTGCTGATACCTTTTGTATTGGTCCATGTTTTTGACACTCTTCACAACTTTTTGCGAATTCGATACAATCCTTAATCATAGTTGGCCAATATAAGCCTCTCCTCGACAAAACCCATTTCATCTTCTTTCCAGCCTGATGTGCTCCACAAATGCCTTCATGTATTTCTGCCATGGCTATATAACTCTCATGACTTCCAAGGCACCTGAATAGGATTCCATCGAAACCTCTTCTATATAATTCATTGTCCAGCAATACATAATTGAGAGCTTGGAGTTTGATCTTTCTTTCGATCTTTAGATTAGGATTTTGCAAATATTCGATTAACTCGCTTCTCCAGTCTGGTTGATCCGCTGAACCTGTGCTTAGAATTTCTCGATGGTCTAACACTTCACTTTCTGTATGAATCAGATATTCGAGACACTCTTTACTGATTTTATATCCAGAGGCTATCTGAGCCAACTCATTTGCGATAAGATTTGAGTCCCGAGGAATGTGTTGTAACTCTATTTCACCAAACGTATCAAGTAACTGCACAGCTCGAGTCTTGAATTCAACTAATTTTTCGTTTAAACACTTATACTCTCGAGTTAATTGTTTGATGATCAGTTGTGAATCTCCTCGAATTACCACATTTTTAGCACCCAATTCTTTAAGAATCTCGAGTCCAGTAATGAGTGCTTGGTATTCAGTTTCATTATTCGAGTATCCTGTATTTGTTTTGAATGATAACTTAGTCGGAATTCCTTGAGGAGAAATGATTAACAAACCTATCCTAGTGCCTAAGTCATGTTTCGAACCATCGAAAAATAATTCCCAAGGCTTAATGGCTAAGTAATTAATTTTTTCAGTTTCTTTCGAGTGATCTGCAAGAAAATCTGCAATTACTTGACCTTTGGTTGCTTTTAATGGCTCGAAAGTCAATGAGTATTCAGTTAATGCATGTGCCCATTTACCAACTCGAGAATGTAACACAGGTTTACACAACATATATTTTATCACATTACTTCGACAAAATATTACAACATCACGAGTCCTAATATAATACTTCAACTTTGTACAAGCAACATAAAGACTTAAACATAATTTCTCTAAAGGGGTATATCTAATTTCCGCCCCTACTAACATTCGACTTAAATAGTAAATGACTCTCTCGATGCCATTTTCATCATCTTGCGTCAGCATGCCCGCAATAGTCGAATCGCTAGCTGAGATGTACAACTTTAGTTGCTTCCCTTCAGAGAGTGGTGCAAGCACTGGTGGATGAGCCAAGTAAACTTTGATCTCATCGAACGCTTTCTGGTGCTCTTCGTTCCATCGAAATTCTTGTTCCTTTTTTAAACGTAAAAGAGGAGAAAATACTTTAGTTTTACCAGACAAGTTCGATATGAATCTACGCAGGAAGTTTACTTTACCTAGGAGAGATTGAAGTTCCTTCTTATTCGATGGAGGTTTAGTCTCCAAGATAGCCTTCGTTTTGTTTCGATTTACTTTAATCCCTTTCTGGTGTATAACAAACCCCAGAAATTCTCCTGCTGAAACACCAAAAGCACATTTTAGTGGATTCATTTTCAAACCATGTCTTCTCATTCTTTCAAAAGATAATTTTAAATGGCTTAGGTGGTCCTCTTTTTGTTTCGACCCAAAAATTATATCATCAATGTATACTTGTATAAACTTACCAATTAGATCATGGAATATTAAATTCATTGCCCTCTGGTAAGTGGCACCTGCGTTTTTTAGTTCAAATGACATCATCACCCATTCATAAACGCCCAACGCACCTGGACATCGAAAAGCAGTTTTCGATACATCATTAGCTGCAATGAAAATTTGGTTATATCCTTAATAACCATCAAGTAAAGACATAATTTCATTACCTGCAGCAGCGTCTATCATGGTTTCAGCAATGGGCATAGGATACTCATCTTTGGGAGTCGCCATGTTGAGATCTCGAAAGTCAATGCATACTCTGAGTTTCCCATTTTTCTTTATAACCGGCACTACGTTCGAGATCCACTCAGGATATCTTGAAGTTCTGATGAACTTCGCTTTTAGTAATCTCTCAATTTCTCCCTTGATTTTCTCGATTATTTCAAGAGCGAATCTTCGAGGAGTTTGCTTCACGGGTTTCTTTCCTGGGATCATGGGTAGCCTATGCTCTACCAACTCTCGATCTAGTCCTGGCATTTCATCATAATCCCATGCAAAGCAATCTTTGTATTCATGCAAGACTCGAATGATTTCCTCCTTCAATTCCTCTTGCAAGAACTTGCTGATATAAGTGACTTTTTTATTCTCGACAGTCCCCAGATTAACCTCTTCCAGTGGGTCTTGGGATTCTAACTTATATTCTTCCTTGGCGTCCCTTTCGAATCCCAGGGGCGAATCATCGAAAATACAGTCTAATTTGAGTTCAAGCTCTTGCTTTTCATACTCTTTTGTTTTGGTTTTTTCGACCTCTTGGCCCCTTTCTATTTTTTGATTTTCTTTTTTACTCGAGACTCGTTGGTCCCTTTGTTTTTATGTTTTTCGTTTTTCCTCGGCCAAAGTGACCGTACTTTTGTCATCTATTCCCAAACATCCTTCTTCGCCTTCAACTTCTTCGGCCATATTGGCCGTTCGATCGGCCACGTAGGCTGATATTCGAGCTAAGAAGCTCGAATAAGGATTCTCATCCTTCATTCCTCAAGCGAAGCCGAATCCTTTTCGGCTCGAATCACGAATCCTCTCTTAACGTCCCAACAGAAAGTTTTCTTGACTCCTGCTTCTTCATCCATCACCCCAGAATTATAAGCATCGAACGGTTTAGTCTTGGCAAATGCTGTCAATTGTTGATCAGCGAAATACATACCAACTTCATATGTTTTCTGGTCAGCCTCGAGAACCTCTAACCCTTCATCATCATTCCAGAAGAAAATCTTCTGGTGCACTGTGGAAGGAACTGCGCCTACTCCATGGATCCATTCTCGACCTAGCAAAACATTGAAATTTTCCTTGGATGGCGTCACTATAAACATAGTGGTTCTCTTCACACTCCCAATCTGCACATCAAGCAGAATCATGCCTTCAGGGTGTGAAGACTTCCCTGCATAGTCATAAATCATTATGTTGTGAGGCTTCAAGTCGCCCAAAGACTTCCCAAACCTTTTCAGCATTGTTTTTGGCAAGATGTTCACAGCTGCACCTCCGTCGACCAAAACCTTATTCACCTCTTGCCCCTCGATCATCAATGTTAACAATAGGGGCTTAAGGTGTCCTCTCATTTCCTCCGTGGGAGAGTCGAAGACAGCAGAATTGAACTTGGGGATGACCCTCGAGATTTGATTGACCCATATGATTTTGGATTCATAGTTGGGGTCATCAAAGAAGTCTTCTCGCTGCATATCCTCCAGTTCATTCACAGACTCCATAGCCCCATCATACTTGGAAGGCAGAATGGAAACTACCCCGCAAATGTCTTCCAGAGAGTCCTCGAAACCACTTTCGAAGCAATCAGTAATCATGTCTTCATCATCCTCGAGAAACTTTTGAGATGATTCCCCTTTCTGAGGTACAGGGATCGAGAAACGGTTTCCCCCAACACCTTCAAAGGTAGCTTTTCGCATCTTTTGTTGTCTCCTCCACTGGGTCTTAGTTAAATTATTGAACGGTTGTCGAAAGCCCCGTCCATATCCCCCAGTCAAAAATTTACCAGACCCTAGAGCCTGATTCAAGAATTTCCCGAGATTTCCTTGTACTGGGTTCCTAGCATAAGTCATTACCTGCTTCCCTCGACCCATTCCACCAACCATGGGTTTCGGAGGTGCATTCCATTTTCCGATGGGGACATTAGCATTTGGTACGAAAGTATGCCGAATCTCGAGGAGTTATACATTTCCATTTTTCCTACTGGAGCATTGTATTGAGGCATATGAACCTGCCTCATTGTTAACCCAGCATGTGGTCCAGCATTAGTCTTGGACTTTTGTCGAAAACTTTCAGCTTTGTAGTTCCTCATCATATCTGATTCTTCAAAGGCTTTAGCAGCAGCCCTATCGAAAATAGCACTACATCGAGGACACAACATAACCTCTTTATCATCTTCTTTCTTTTTCGACAAGAACTCAACCAAACTATCCCCTTCTTTGGGGTATATAGGCTCCTGTTCCTTAGAAAAATCATCCATTAATTCCTCGAGCTTCTCATCCGAAATGAGTTCGATGTTCTCATCATCCTCGACAGCCACATCCACCATGTTGATACCCATCGAGACTGGTTCGACGTATCCAGTATGAGCAGCGAATGGGTCTGTATCAACCTTCATGTCTTTCTCTTCGAAAGCAAGACGACCATCAGTAATCGCCCTTTCGATCAAATCCCTGAAACGCACACAGTTGTTAGTCCAATGACCATACATATTGTGATACTTGCAAAATTTCTTTCCTTTTCTCTGCTCGAATGGTGGGATTTTATGATTTTCAGGGAGTACAATTTGTTTATCTTTTAGTAAGATATCAAATATTTTTTCTGCTTTTGTTACGACAAAACTATATTTCTTAATCGAATTTCCTTCTACGTTATCCCCTGGTTTTAACATTTGACATTGATACGTGGGGCCAGGACGTAGTTCTGCTAAGTTGATCTCAAAATCTTCACTCGAAACCTCACAGTTAGGATCTTCACTAAGTTCAGAATTTTCTAAATACGCGACTTCTCTTTTCGAACAAATTTGTCAAATTTTCTTAATCTTTCTTTCTCTAGCTTAATCTGTTCGATCCTCCTTACCTTTTCGACTAACTAGGCCATATCCCTCAACTGTTCATTTACTAATTTCTTGCGTATCGAGAAATCTAACCCTGTCGCTGCAATCCTGACTAATTCATGTTCAGGTATATTAGTATAATATCGAGATTTTAATTGTCTGAATCTATTCAAATAGTCGTCTAAAGTTTCATGGATTTGTCTCTTAATGTTCATTAGATCAACTATACTCACTTTCGTTTCCTCTCTGAAGAAATGTTCGTGGAATCTACCTTCTAACTGAACCCAAGTATGTATCGAATTAGGGGGTAGAGTTGTGAACCAAGTGAATGCATGTTTAGTCAATGAACTTGGAAAATATTTCATTTTTAGATATTCATTATTCGCTAAATCTTCGCATTCAACCCCGTACCTAGCTATGTGTTCGACTGTTGACTCGGTCAATTCTCCCGCAAATTTCGAAAATTTTGGTACTTTGATTCCTCGGGGTAGTTCTACCTGAGTTATATAATCCGGGAAGGCTGACACAAAGTAAGGACGCTCGTTTCGACCAACATCGAATCCGTGCCTATTCAGTATTCTTTCTACCATTTCGTCTAAGTTATCATTGGGATTCCTATTAGGTCGAACTACGTTCTGATGAAAATTTCCATGCCCCCCAGGGTTTTCCATTTCGTTCAGGTTTGCACTCATTGCTCTCGAAGGAGGTCCATTACCTAATCTATCCCCTATTTTGTTTATCAATTTGTACAGAAGAGTCATAATATTATGCATTTGAGTTGACAACAAATTAACCATGTCATGATTACTATGGTCCATTTGTTGCCGAAGAGCCATCATGGCTTGATTACTAATACCCGTAGGTACATAACTGCCTTGTCGAATCAAAGAACCCTCCTGACTTGTTCCTATATGTGTTGAGATTTCCGTTGAAACACTTTTGTTAATATTTGTAAATTCGTTTAATTCTATCAACGGTCTCAAACACGGCAAGTATACCGGCCGTTCAAGTAGTAAAAATATCGTATCCACAGGGATTAGAAGGTAATATAAGCATTTATTGACTATTCGTGACTAAAAAATAATTCCAATTTCATAATTTGTCATGTAAATGTGAGATGAAGAGCATGACTATTGGAATGTTAAAACTATAAAAAGATTAGTTTTAGAATGGGAAAGAGTAGAAATGGGATAATGGTATTGTGAGGCTGTGGGGGTCAGATTTCACCGAACGTAATACTAATGTATCCTTAATCTCTTGTTAAATTCATTGCTTAATCAACCCAATAGTTTACTCAAACCTAATCCCTTAGAGAAAGAGCCTAGGTGCGGATATTGAATATCAATCCCTTGAGTACCCAATACCTACACCCGCATTACGGGCTAGGGTTTAAGACTACTAATGGGTCAAGCTCTATCCCTAGATACAATCTCCACTAGGCATATGTTCCAGAACTAATTTCAAAGGTATTTCCCAATACTCAATGGAACCTTAAATCATGCAAAGGGTGATCAATCCAAAGCAAGCATTAAGCAAAGAAACAAACACAACAATGAATGAAACAACAAATATATATATCATTGAAACCGTAAAGATTACAATAGAGTATGTTGGCTACATCTAACCCCACAAAATGGGTGAAACCACTCAACAAAGAGGGCAAATACAAAATAGAGATGAAAGGAGGATGAAGAACCGAAGGAAAGATCCGCACACGGACGATCCCAAGCCCTGGGAATCCCTTCCGCAGCTCCTGGAGGCGCCCAATGTGAGAATGGGGGTTTCTCCCCCGAAAATGGCTTCAAATACGAGCTTGGGGAGTCAGATTAGGGTTTCGCGCCCGGCGCATAAGTCTTCGCGCCCGGCGCGGGGCCCTCCAGATACTCTCTGCCTTAGGACAAGCCCGGCGCAATTCACATTACGCCCGGCGCAATTCACATTACGCCCGGCGCAATGGCTCCCAGAGGTGAGATACTCTGTTTTGCTCGCCTGGCGCAGATCACCTTGCGCCCGGCGCAGCCACTCTGCTCTGCTCCTTGGCTCCTTATGTTTCCAATCCAAAAGATCTTCAATCCTCAAATCTCTAGCTCAATACCTGCACAAAAATGAGGTGTATTAAGGTATTGTTAGCTAAATTTGGGTTAGTTATATCTGCACACAAAATGAACCAAAAAGAGAACAATTATATTGCAATGGTTCAAAGGATGAGTGGAATTTGTTCAATAAGTCTCATCCAAAAAGAGGTAAAATTGAGACTTAACAACTCCCCCAAACTTAGAACCTTGCTTGTCCTCAAGCAAAAGGTAATTAATCTAGCAGATAACAAGCAATGCAAGTGAGTCAATTTCTACATCCTAGTTTACTTGTATCTTTTTTTCGCAAGCATGAACCTCAGATGAATTTCCAATCACAATTATTGCAATAGAACATGACAAGGTGCAAACAAAGGTTTCAAAAGAGATCAAAGAGCTGAGAAGAGTAATGACTATCTGTGTATGCATCCTCACTAGGAAAATGTTTCTCTCTATGCACACTAGTGTATCAGGGTGAGTGTTTCTCTCTAGTCTACTACTCACGCCACATAATTCAACTTTGCTCTTCGTTTCCAAATGAGACCAGTGGTAAAACAAATGCAGGCACTTATCACAAGGTCTTTATTAGGGCAATTCTGGGTCAAGCAGGGTCAAGCATTAGCAGTTTTATGGTTTTTCAAGGATTGTAGGTGCTATGGCTTAAGAGAGCAAATAAGATTTTACAGTGATGTCCCTCTCCATACCCCATTACACATTTTTGGCACATGCCCTTTACCGGATCCAACCATTAGCCTTTTTGTTTTTCTCTCTTTTTTTTTTTTTATTATTATTATTATTATTATTTTTTTATTTAGTAATGGCTGACCACATACTTTCTTCTTCCCAAATTTCCTCATTCTTCAACTCCCCCAAACTTATTTGATGTCATTATTTTTGCTCTCTTAACCAAGACAAAGGTTATGGTTAATTTTTCTTGGTTTTGGACAAGTGGAAGGTATGGTGTTTAGGCTTAGGAAGGTATGGGTCAAATGGAAAGTGGATATGGCTTTTTGGCTTAGATGGTTAACAAAATATGGAAATGTGAATGCCTTGATCATATAAGTGCATAACATAAGTGTCGCCACCGGCCCGAAACGGGCTTTCGGCATTCGCGAAGGATGGTTGGACTCGTTTATTTGTTTAAAAAATGTGGATTGCTAGAATGACGTATTCTCAAACTGAGACCTTGTCAAACGAGCAATTTTATTAAATGATTCACCAATCCATATTAATCCCAAGCGGGACCCTCCATGGATTAGTGGTTTTCGCAAAAGGAGGGTTCGTGGAGTCGCCACCAATGTTTTACTCAAAACATTGGAAAAAGGGATAAGGCAATTGATTTTATAAATCAACTTTGGCCATTACAACCAGAGTTGGGTAAGGGAGTCGGTTACGCGTGGGGAAGGTGTTAGCACCCCACAGCGCCCCTTTCGGGTTCCCTATGACAGATTATTTCTAAAATAACAGTAAAATTACTAAATTACCCCTATTTATTATAAGCAATTATAAATTGACTATCTACATGATGACAGTTTAAATATGCACACAGAAAGCAGTAAAAGGAAGGATTTAAGAAGAAACCTCTTGAAGCGTGCTTTTATATATTGAGTAAAACTGGGAAGCTTTTTGGCGTTCCCTCGCTCTACAAGCTCGCTCGCTCCTTCCTAAAAACTTTTGACTATGGAAATCCGGAGGATTTCCCTTCGACTAGGTTCGAATCTCCAAGCTAAGTGCTCGGAATTCCAGAACTTCGTCGGATCGACTCCCAGAGAGATTTCTAGGGCAGAACACTGCTCAAAAACCCCAGAATACTCAAGGAGGGAGTCAAAACTGAGTGAAAAAGTGTGGAATGACGTCCAATTGACGTCATATTTATAGGGAATAGGCGCAATACGGCCTACAGGGGCAATACGGCCGTATTGAAATTTTTGAACTTCAATACGGTCGTATTGAAGTTCAATACGGTCGTATTGAAGTTCAGAAATTTCAATACGCCCGTATTGAGTTCGCTGCGGTTGTATTGAAGTGTCAATACGGTCGTACTGACTTCAGTACGGCCGTATTGAAGCTTCAATACGGCCGTATTAAGTTCAGTACGGCCGTATTGGGCTTTTTCCCTCCACTTCTTTATTTTGAGCTATTCTAAGACCTCTAGACCTACAGAGAACCCTCCTAGGGCCTTCGAGGAGTCCTTCTGACTGATTATCCTTCAGTCTTCGAGAGTCTTCAAGCTTTATTTCCGACCCGGACAATTTTAGGGGTCTACAGCTGCCCCCCCTTTACTTAGTCGGACGGCCTTTTGGTGTATCGGCTGACAAGTAAAGGAGTTGACCCAATTGTCCGGGTATTGTGCCGACCTTCTGACTTGTAGCGTCTTCCGGTGGAAAAATGTTGAGTAGCCTCTCCAGGTGGGTGCATACCTCGGCGCTTCTGACATCCTCGGTAGCTGAGTTTACCTTCTCCAAGGTCAACTTCACTCGACGCCCGAGCCGGAAGTTGGACATCAACGCGCCTCTGATGACGCTGATGGTTGAGTACCGCCTCTCCAGGCTTAGCTTCACTCTTTGTTCGAGCCGGAAGCTAAGTATCCTTGTGACGACGGTAGCAGTGTGAGTTTTGCCTCTCCAGGCCTTGCTTTGCTTGTTGCCCAAGCTGGAAGCTGTAAGTACCGTCTCTCCAGGCTTAGCTTCACTCTTTGTTTGAGCCGGAAGCTAAGTACCTTTGTGACAACGGTAAGCGGTGAGTACCCTTTTTCCAGAGATAGCTTCGCTCATTGCCCGAGCCGGAAGCTGCGTACCTCCGTGTTTGTGACGACGGGGGTAGCGTGAATATCTCCTTTCCAGGGATTCGTGATGATTTTGTCTCCACAGTCCACGATGCTGCTTCGACGGTTTTTTTTTTATTTTTGTGCCACTGAGGGCTGGATAACGCAGGGATCCGTCTAGGGGATGTGCGGTTACTCATAGGTTCTTGTGTCCCAACTTTCCATTGCGTAGTTGGTGCCCACTGGGGAATTTCTGATTCCTTAGGGATGCAGACACAAAGATGCTCTTTCTGATGTGAGCGGTGCCTTATGATTGGCTGACGTCCTTTCGACGTTGGTGGAGTATCCCGGTTATCCTTGTTCGGGTAACTCTTTTTGATTTTCTGATTTTTTGTAGCCTCTGTGTAGGCTGTTATCCGCTAGGGGATTTTGTCATTGGTTGTGATTAGCCTCTTCTGTTAGGCGTATCGGCTTGACGTTCGATGTTTGGCTAAGAGCCGGATTCCACTTGGGGAATACTTATTGATCTTTTTATGATATTTGCTTTTTGAAGGAAGTGCCTCTGAGTAGGCGAATGGGGAATGAGGGATCTTATGTATCCCAGAGTATTATTTAGGAAGCCTCTGCAGGCTTAGCCTCACTCAGCGCTTTGAGTCGGAGAGCTATCTTCCACTGAGGAAGTGTTAAGTCCTTTGACTTGTATATACTGTTTGGATGATCGCACTTCCATTGGGGATTGCGTCGATTTTGCTTTGATAGCTCTCGCTGGGGGATTTGGCCCGTGAGTGTAAACTTGAGATATCTCTGGGGAATCGAGCCTTTCTAGGCCCAACTATTCTGAAGGAAGAGTATTGTTTCTGCGAGCCTCTCCAGGCTCAATTATTCTGAGGGAGTATTTTTCTGCGAGCCTCTCCAGGCTTTAGTTATGATGAAAGAGTATTATTTCGGCTAGCCTCTCCAGGCTCAGTTATTCTGTAAGAGTATTATTTCAGCAAGCCTCTCCAGGCTCAATTATTCTGTGATGTGGAGTATTATTTTGGCGAGCCTCTCCAGGCTCAATTATTCTGAAGGGAGTATTCTTTCTGCGAGCCTCTCCAGGCTCGATTATTCTGAAGGAGTATTATTTCTACGAGCCTCTCCAGGCTCAATTATTCTGTCTGATCGGGAGAGTATTATTTAGGAAGCCTCTACAGGCTTAGCCTCACTCAATGCCTGAGTCGGAGAGCTACTTTCCACTGAGGAAGTCTGAAGTCTTTTGACTTGGATATATTACTTGGATGATCGTACTTCCTTTGGGAGATTTTGACGATCTTGCTTTGAAAGCTCTTGTTGGATATTGGCTTCGTGAGCTGAGGTTCCCTTTGGGGAGTATTATTTCTGCGAGCCTCTCCAGGCTCGATTATTCTGTACAAGCTGTTTGTTGGATTTTCTGTTTTTTTTTTGCCTTTTTCGTTTTCGGCTTTTTCTATGTTTTGCCTTTTTATTGGTTACGGCTTTTTTTCGTTTTTGCCTTTTCTTTATTGGTTTTGGCTTTTTCTGTACAGAAATGTCTCAGTTATTATGAGAGAGTATTATTTCGGCGAGCCTCTCCAGGCTCAGTTATTTTGAGAGAGTATTCTTTTGGTAAGCCTCTCCAGGCTCAGTTATTCTGAGAGTATTCTTTCGGCAAGCCTCTCCAGGCTCAATTATTCTGTGGGAGTATTGTTTCGGCAAGCCTCTCCAGGCTCAGTTATTCTGAGAGTATTCTTTCGGCAAGCCTCTCCAGGCTCAGTTATTCTGAGAGTATTTTTTCGGCAAGCCTCTCCAGGCTCAGTTATTCTGTGAGAGTATTATTTCGACAAGCCTCTCCAGGCTCAGTTATTCTGTATGACGCTGTTGATTTTCTGAATCTTTGCATTTTGTTTGCTGCTGTCATACACAAGCAATTTTTCTATTTTTTCTATTTTATGCAATTGCCTCATGATGAGGTCTTTGAATGTGCAATTAATTGTGCGCGATGCACAAAATGCAAGTTTAATTTATTTTATTTTTGGAAAAATGAATGGCTTCCCCTATCCTCTTCTTCTTGGAGGAATTTTGTCATTGATGTGAGGGAGGATTTCTGTTATTGCCAATACGGCCGTTATTCATTTTAGTATGCCCGTATTGAATTGAAAATTTGTTCATAACCCTAATTTTGGTACGGGCATACTGAACACGATACGGGCGTATTGTTTTTCTGAAGTTTATATATATATATATTTTTTGTTTTTTTCAATAAACAGAGAATAAGTGATCTTCCAGTACACCTATCATCTGTATGCATGTATGCAGTATGATGCACCTAATTCTATTTGATTCTTTTTTCAAAAGAATTAACCGATGCGTTTTTGTGTTTGGATTTTGCCATTCCTCCAGACGGACTGTGCACTGCCGACTTCTGTAACCGAGGAATGATGCGTATTATTTTTGAGATTTGGTGTTATCAACCAAATGATCCTTCCCTTTCTTTAGAAGATGTGTCAACCCTCCTATTGACCACTATATCTCCATGTTTCCACTAGATTATTCAAAAATCGTTGGGACAAGAGAGAAAAGAAGGAAAGGATATATTTTCAAAAGTTTGTGTTTTAGAGGGGATTATTTTATTTTTGAAAAATTGTTTTTGTAAGCATGGCTGGCCATGGTAGGCTTATGTGTTTAGGCTTGTTCGATTAAACACTTATGAGGTTAAGCACATCTTTGTTATTAATGATTGTGCTTTGACAACTTGGATAGCTTTTCTTGAGCCCCTTGTTGAATTCAATTGATGGTACCATCATGGATTTATTCTGTTTTTTTTCTTTTTTTGACGGCCCTAACTTTTGCCTAAAACACCCATTTGTGATGTCTTAGCGGGCTTTTGTATTCATTTTGTAACCCTAACTTTTGCCTAGGTCACCCTTTTCGTGGGATTCCTAGCGGGTTTTTGTCTTCATTTTGTAACCCTAACTTTTGCCTAGGTCACCCTTTTGTGGGATTCCTAGCGGGTCTTTTGCTCTTATTTTTGCGCAGTCCCCTTTTTGGGTTTCCTGCCGAGCTTATTATCTTTAGGATTTCTTTTATCCATGATGGCACTTATTGAGGCCAAGAAAAGGTGCTCCAAGTTGACACACACAGTTCCACATAAAAATGATGTGGGTTTATTATTATTAAGATGATTTTAACCTCATTCATGTTTATTCAAACAGGGTTAAAATAATGTGGTCTAGAATTTTATTGCAAGCGAGAAAAGAAGCAATAAAGAATTAATGAAGAATGATTTTATTATAATCATAATGGAAACATGTGCCCTATCGAGGCTCGGGGGTCGGGCTGTCCCCGAGGAGTGATCTCTAATAGTCACTGAGTCTATACATCCCTATCGGAAGGAGAAAAGAACACTTGATGACGACAGCTGGCCTTGACGTTTGTGAACCAGCCTTCCTAAAGATCTGGCTTAAAGAACGTCGAGAAGGATCTTAGTTCCTCTTCGTCCTTTGATCTTTGTTAGGGTTGTATCTTAACTCTTGTTTCCCCGGATTGTCCTTGATAATGGGTAGCTCCGGGATTCCTTGGGAATCCTTGCCTAATTCTTGTCTTGGCAAGTATCTGTTCTTTGTGAGCATATGAGCTACCTTCTTCATTTCTCGGGGAAACGTTTCGACATTGGCGATTTCCAATGCTTGGAAGGCGGTTTCTAAAGCTTCCTCCGTTGCATCCACGTAAGGTATGGTGGATGGCTTGCTGATGAGTATGTCATCTTCAGCTTGCATGGTCACCAGCTTGTCACCCATTATGAACTTGACTTTCTGGTGGAGCGTAGAAGGAATAGCTTTCGCATCATGAATCCAAGATCGGCCGAGGAGACAGCTGTATGCGGGAGTGATATCCATCACTTGAAATTCGACGTTGAAGATAGTGGGTCCAATTTGGATTGGAAGATTGATCTCTCCCACCACTTCTCTTTTAGATCCATCGAAGGCTCGAACGATCATGTTGCTCGGGCACATTTGGATTCCCTTGATTGCCACTTGCTCGAGCGCTCTTTTTGGCATTACGTTCAAGGAAGATCCATTATCTACCAAGACTTTAGTGATGTGATACTCCTTGTACTTTATAGAGATGTGCAAGGGCTTGTTGTGGTTTGATCCCTCGGCGGGGATTTCTTCATCGATGAAGGTGAGGTGATCATTAGCCTTGATGTGACTAACAATCCCCTCAAACTCGTCTTGGGAGATAGTGTGCGACATATATGCCTCGTTCAAGACTTTCAACAGAGCTTGCCGATGCGGTTCGGAGCATAGGATCAACGACAACAGAGTAATCTTTGCTGGCGTCTTATGAAGTTGATCCATGATGGAATACTCGCTCTGTCGGATATATTTTAACAGCTTGTCTGTCTCCTCCTCGGATTCCTTATTTTCCTCGGTTTTTTCCTCTTTTTCTTTCCCTTTATTCTTGGGAGTTTTGTCATGAAGATCTTCGGGAGTGTAGATCCTGCCACTCCTAGTCATGCCCCCAAGTCCAGCGATGTTGGAGATATCGCTGTCGGCAGAAGAGTGGATGTCGTATATCCACGGCACAGCCTTATTTGATTTGTAAGGGAAAGGCCTTGGAACTGTGATCCTTAATGGTGTCGGACCTTCCCCTTTATTCGTCTTGATTACCAACAACGGAGTTGATGTGCGCTCGCTTGGCGCGGTTGTTGGCTTACACTTGATAACGAACGGCGTGCGATCCATTCTTTGAACATACGCATCGATTATTTCTTTCTTTTTATTAATGTTTATTAATGGATTACTAGGAGAGATGTATGAATGACTCCTAGATCTCTCCATGATCTTTGATAAGAATGCATGATATGAGATGATGACGTTGAATATGCATGCATTGTGTTTATTCAACTAAGCATTATCATGTTTTTAGGATGTCCCTAAGATGATGCATGATATTGCTTGGTTTGGATAAATAACCCTTTTTTCCTTTTTTTTTTTTTTGGGTATTTTTATTTATTATATTTTTTTTGTATTTTTGGGTGAAAAGGGAAACTACCTATATGAATGTGATGAAGGTAGATGTTAACACCATGTACTAGAAGATCCTTATTTCTATTTATTTTTATTTTACTAGGGATGTTGTATGTTTAAAGAATGCAAATGTATGCTCATACAATGTCACATAGTCAATGCACAAACAATTCACTCATCCACGAACAGTCACGAGCGAATCACGAGGTGGGGGTCTCCTGCAGAAAAGTGCATATTCAAGGAGGATCTAACTGTTCTCACTTGGTCAAAGGCCCCCAAGGTGCCCCCATTATAGGGACCCAATTCCTCTCGTCGTAGGTCGATGGAAAGTTCCAACGCACCGTCGGACTCAAGTTCATGGTTATCACCTTGAGTGATGTTTTCCGACAACGGTCTACGGGCACCTATAGACCCATTCGACAACCGGCCGTACTAACATCCACTCCCTATGGTTAATCACTCATGCCCCCGGGTATAGAGGGAACTGTTGTGTGCAAAGGTTTGTGTACAGTTTGTATTTCAAACAATTGCGAAATTTTAAACATACAACAGTTATTTAAAGCCATATAATAAATCATGTTATCATACAAGCAAAGGGTAATAAAGTAATTTTTAACTATTATTTGTTAAAAATAATCTGTCACTAAATGGGACTGACTCTCGAGGCTTCCCCAGTGTAGTCGCCATCTGTCGCCACCGGCCCGAAACGGGCTTTCGGCATTCGCGAAGGATGGTTGGACTCGTTTATTTGTTTAAAAAATGTGGATTGCTAGAATGACGTATTCTCAAACTGAGACCTTGTCAGACGAGCAATTTTATTAAATGATTCACCAATCCATATTAATCCCAAGCGGGACCCTCCATGGATTAGTGGTTTTCGCAAAAGGAGGGTTCGTGGAGTCGCCACCAATGTTTTACTCAAAACATTGGAAAAAGGGATAAGGCAATTGATTTTATAAATCAACTTTGGCCATTACAACCAGAGTTGGGTAAGGGAGTCGGTTACGCGTGGGGAAGGTGTTAGCACCCCACAGCGCCCCTTTCGGGTTCCCTATGACAGATTATTTCTAAAATAACAGTAAAATTACTAAATTACCCCTATTTATTATAAGCAATTATAAATTGACTATCTACATGATGACAGTTTAAATATGCACACAGAAAGCAGTAAAAGGAAGGATTTAAGAAGAAACCTCTTGAAGCGTGCTTTTATATATTGAGTAAAACTGGGAAGCTTTTTGGCGTTCCCTCGCTCTACAAGCTCGCTCGCTCCTTCCTAAAAACTTTTGACTATGGAAATCCGGAGGATTTCCCTTCGACTAGGTTCGAATCTCCAAGCTAAGTGCTCGGAATTCCAGAACTTCGTCGGATCGACTCCCAGAGAGATTTCTAGGGCAGAACACTGCTCAAAAACCCCAGAATACTCAAGGAGGGAGTCAAAACTGAGTGAAAAAGTGTGGAATGACGTCCAATTGACGTCATATTTATAGGGAATAGGCGCAATACGGCCTACAGGGGCAATACGGCCGTATTGAAATTTTTGAACTTCAATACGGTCGTATTGAAGTTCAATACGGTCGTATTGAAGTTCAGAAATTTCAATACGCCCGTATTGAGTTCGCTGCGGTTGTATTGAAGTGTCAATACGGTCGTACTGACTTCAGTACGGCCGTATTGAAGCTTCAATACGGCCGTATTAAGTTCAGTACGGCCGTATTGGGCTTTTTCCCTCCACTTCTTTATTTTGAGCTATTCTAAGACCTCTAGACCTACAGAGAACCCTCCTAGGGCCTTCGAGGAGTCCTTCTGGCTGATTATCCTTCAGTCTTCGAGAGTCTTCAAGCTTTATTTCCGACCCGGACAATTTTAGGGGTCTACAATAAGCAAACCACCAGGGAAACTCAAGCAAAGTCTATCATGCAACCTAAGCGTAGTTCACTCATCAGTGTTTAGGCTCAAACCTGCTATGCATCCACAAACTATCAAGCTCAGCTCAGTTCTATGATCAACATTGAAACCCGTATGCAACTAGTCATGAACTAAAGATCTAATGTGACTTGAAAATGTCTAGGGTACAAGCACTATAAACATCAAGCAAACTACAATCCAGAATCAACCACAAGCAAAGCAAGTATCAACAAGATTAGAAACCATGCTAAGGCAGACTATTCACAAAAGAACCAACAAAGTAATCATCAAAAAGACTATATATAAAAATAGTTAAATACTGAAAATAAAAGACAGAAGAATAAATTGCAATAGACAAAGGTAAACTAAGGTAGGCTCCATCTGCTTCCATCTATGGGGTCTGGTCATCATCATCTCCAAGAGCTGCTCCACCATCATCAACTCCATCAACCTCAGCAGCTCCACTCCCCCAAACTTAGGAGCCTGGTCCCCAGGCCAACCAGTATACGCCTGAAAGTCCTGGTAACCAGAAGTGATTGCAGAGTGTACTCATGAAAGAACATGGTGAGCACAAAAATTATACACAGTGATGACCAAGCAAATATAGCAAAAATGGAGAATATCCTTAGACCAAAATTAAGCACAACATGCATGCACACGGAAATGAACTATAACAATGCAACATAAAGCACACAAACATACAACATACAACAGAACATAAAGAAACATGATTGAAAACAGATAAATATGGGCTGTCAGGAATGTGGTGCGCCGGGCTTAACACAGATGCGTCGGGCTTCATATCAGTAAAATTCAACAAGGCTTCAAAATCTGATATCGCGCCGGGCTTGCGTTAAACGTGCCCGGCGTGGTGGGTTCCAGAGACCACAATTCGAGTCTTGCGCTGGGCGCGAGGTGAAGCGCGCCAGGCGCATAACCCTGATATGGTCAGTTTTGCCTAAATTTACTTTGAGATAAGGCCTGATTTCCACCTAGATACAGAGTTACCTCTTCCTCACACTCCCAACAAGATGTACCCTATATTTACCCACTCAAGCATGATTCTAACAATCAACATCTAACACAAAATAATACATACCACAAACCAACATATAACACAAACAACGTGTACACAAAACAATCATGCATAACAAACATTAACACTAAAATCTACAACAGAATGAAAGGACAAACACATAAACAAAGTCAGATCTCTGGGTTGCCTCCCAGGAAGCGCTTGTTTACTGTCCCGAGCCTGACGGTGACCAACTTGAAGTGCTCTACTCTCCTTCTCCTCCTATTGCTCTTGTTCCCCTTTGCCCTGTGTTCAACCTCATGATTGCTCAACAACGGCTCAGAAGGATTGGTCATTCTAATTTGAACAGTACCTTGCATATAAGAGAAAGCTGAAGACTAGAGTACACAAGTTAGCTTCATCAATTCATTGCTAACAAAAAATAACAAAAACAATAAAGGATTAAATCACAAATAGCTATAAATACTAAATCGCCATTCTAATCCCCGGCAACGGCGCCAAAAACTTGTTGAGATTTCCGTTGAAACACTTTTGTTAATATTTGTAAATTCGTTTAATTCTATCAACGGTCTCAAACATGGCAAGTATACCGGCCGTTCAAGTAGTAAAAATATCGTATCCACAGGGATTAAAAGGTAATATAAGCATTTATTGACTATTCGTGACTAAAAAATAATTCCAATTTCATAATTTGTCATGTAAATGTGAGATGAAGAGCATGACTATTGGAATGTTAAAACTATAAAAAGATTAGTTTTAGAATGGGAAAGAGTAGAAATGGGATAATGGTATTGTGAGGCTGTGGGGGTCAGATTTCACCGAACGTAACACTAATGTATCCTTAATCTCTTGTTAAATTCATTGCTTAATCAACCCAATAGTTTACTCAAACCTAATCCCTTAGAGAAAGAGCCTAGGTGCGGATATTGAATATCAATCCCTTGAGTACCCAATACCTACACCCGCATTACGGGCTAGGGTTTAAGACTACTAATGGGTCAAGCTCTATCCCTAGATACAATCTCCACTAGGCATATGTTCCAGAACTAATTTCAAAGGTATTTCCCAATACTCAATGGAACCTTAAATCATGCAAAGGGTGATCAATCCAAAGCAAGCATTAAGCAAAGAAACAAACACAACAATGAATGAAACAACAAATATATATATCATTGAAACCGTAAAGATTACAATAGAGTATGTTGGCTACATCTAACCCCACAAAATGGGTGAAACCACTCAACAAAGAGGGCAAATACAAAATAGAGATGAAAGGAGGATGAAGAACCGAAGGAAAGATCCGCACACGGACGATCCCAAGCCCTGGGAATCCCTTCCGCAGCTCCTGGAGGCGCCCAATGTGAGAATGGGGGTTTCTCCCCCGAAAATGGCTTCAAATACGAGCTTGGGGAGTCAGATTAGGGTTTCGCGCCCGGCGCATAAGTCTTCGCGCCCGGCGCGGGGCCCTCCAGATACTCTCTGCCTTAGGACAAGCCCGGCGCAATTCACATTACGCCCGGCGCAATGGCTCCCAGAGGTGAGATACTCTGTTTTGCTCGCCTGGCGCAGATCACCTTGCGCCCGGCGCAGCCACTCTGCTCTGCTCCTTGGCTCCTTATGTTTCCAATCCAAAAGATCTTCAATCCTCAAATCTCTAGCTCAATACCTGCACAAAAATGAGGTGTATTAAGGTATTGTTAGCTAAATTTGGGTTAGTTATATCTGCACACAAAATGAACCAAAAAGAGAACAATTATATTGCAATGGTTCAAAGGATGAGTGGAATTTGTTCAATAAGTCTCATCCAAAAAGAGGTAAAATTGAGACTTAACAATATGCTGATACGGGTCTTGCATAACAAAACCCATGTCATTCGGCCCAGGATTATATCCCTGTGGGGATACATGCATTTGTGAATTGGGTCCTATTAACGGTATTGGCATTTCGACATGCACAGGTTGGGTATTTCGCCAATTCTGTGACATACCCCAGGGATATTCCCTAGTGACATTCGCTAGTTCCTGAGTAACATTTGTTTGCCTAGCTGTGTTTTCGAGTAACACAGGGGATGAAGACGTTGCCCCCCTGGTCACATTAGTCACATTATCAGGATTAGAATTTGCTTGTTCTACATCTACGTGATTATTATTGTTAGTACCTGTTTCTCTATTAGACGTAGACATTGTTCTTCCACTCCTTAATCTCATGCAACTCACACACCTAAAACTAGTCCAATTATGTTCTGATACTTTCCTTAAACAGGTCCCACCGGGCGTGCCAATTTGTTTACGGTGGAATTAGTTTTATAGGTTCTTTATATTTAGACTAGCACGGCACACGTTTCAATTTAGGTATATTTCGTTTTGAGACGTTGATGTAAAGCGAGATCGAGCAGAAAGATTTAAACGTTACTTGTTTCTAAATATTCATCAATGACCAACAAGTAATTAAATTCATGAAAGTAAAGCCTTAAATGAACATAATGAACGATGGATACATTTGCAATACAGATCATGGTTCATTTGCATAATTAACAGGAATTACAATGTCAGAATACTAGAACTACACGATAATAGATAATAGGAAGAACGAATTACACTACAACTACTCCTAAAAAGAGAAAAGAAATGTGGCCGAGAAGAAACCATACCCAAAAACAATCCCATGCACGAAAGCCATATGCGCAGGCAAAAGAGTGCTTCAGATTACAGTCTTAGTATGAGTTTTCCGACCTTGTGCACGAGGTTAATACTCCTATTTATAAACTGACTCAATAGCGGTTAAAATTTGAGTTTGAGTGTTGTAAGGTGTAACCGCTATCCATTATGCTTGACGTGGGTATGAGTTATGCAACTTCTCCGTATGTAACTTCTTCTAGCCGCCTTTCCCACGTGTTCTATTTCTGTGCTTTTAATAACCGCTCTAGTGTGTCCATTAGACATCTTCGATCACTTTTCAACTGACTGTTCTAAGGTAATTACTTTATTTGGAATCCTTCAGTAATTCCCACTTTTTCGAGCACTTCTCAGTTCGATTTGGCTCATTGATTCGAGTATATTTCGAGTACAGATAACTTAAGCCTTTGATACTTTCCTTGAACCTCATGAGTGTGCTTTTCGAGTTGTTTGATCTGCGAATCAGCCCAGATCTTCGAGTAAGCCCAACAACTACATTTATTTGTTTTATTTTTTTATATAATTTATAAAAATTAGACAAATTTTTATGATTTAATTTTCTTTTCAGCAATTATTTTAGTGACCATTTAAATTATCGTTACTATTATCACTAAAATATTTAACTTATAATTAAATAAGTTTTCATCGACTCAATAATACTTTTATCAATTATCAGTAATACTTTTATCGATTCTGAATACATCAACCATAAATTAATTGTTAAGAAATGTCTATGTGACTATAAAAATTGTCACTAAAAATTATAATAAATATCACTAAAAAATGAATTTTGTTGTATACACAAATGCCCTCCCCTAAAGAACCTATGAATCTCAACCACACGGGGTTTGTTACTCCAAAATTCAATAATCTCCCTCTGGGAATGGAATGTTTCATCATTACACCCTTTATAGAGTACACATGAATTGGCTTTCCATTTTCCTTTTCCTAGCTTCAACTCATCCCGTAAATTTGAACTAATGCTACACTTTAATTTGCTCGTATGCATTTTTCTTAATATTTTTGGCAAGGCTTTAAAGCCAATATTTCAAACTGTTTGTGCTTCAATATTAAAGTCAAAAAATATTTGCAATATGACAAATATTCCTATATCCAACATCAATTAGTTAGCTAATACTTTTGAAATGACCTTTGAATCCTTATAATTAAATCGCATAATTGTCTTCAAAAGTATTTAAAAGCTTCAAAAATTCATTATCCACTCAAATAAACACATTATGTTAAATTAATGAAACATATATCTCACAAATATTGATCAGTTCTTAATTATTAGTTTTGACACATTACTTAAATCATAGTTATAAAAAAAACACATAAGTTTTATGCTTGGCATGAAATAACACCAGCAATGGTAAAATTAGAATAGTTTGGAGTTGAGGATGCGAGTAATTTATGTATATTAAATTAAGTAATAATTTTACATTAGTATTTTCTTGAAAAAAGATTCACATTCAACACGACAATAGAAAATCGTAAAAAGAACGAAAGTTACATATCTTTATAGAAGTACATAATATGCTGACATGTATGATGGAGTCATAAACCTTTGTTGTTTCTAACAATTTTACTATATATGGAAAGAGTTTTGGGTAAAATGTTGACAACCCTGTTAGGTCTAGGAAAACATGAGTCGTTACTCTCATTACTGCGAGGATCAACATTTAGAGGTCGTGAGTAGTTGTTTTCATTACATTATGAGACTGTCGAGATATCAAAAGAAAGATCCTTGCATTTCTTCAATAAAATTTCACTTTGTTTTTGCTTCTGAGAATGTGTTTTAAGTTATCCAAATTTCGAAACATATATCCCTTCACCAATGTGCTTTCTTCCTTGTGAGCTCAAATGATCTAATCAATACATTATATCAAATATTAACAACACATTTTTTTATTGTATTTTATATTATTGGTTGAAATTAGTCAAAAATCACAAAATATGTAAATCTCACTCCTTATTTAATAAACTTCTTTCAATATATTTTAACTTTTAAGAGGAAGTTTATTACGAGAAATGTGTTAAGATATGTATTACTAACTAAAATTAAGTAGTCTAAGATTAGCAGAGACAAATCCATCCCATTGTTGGGTACAAACAGAGTCATATCATTAGAACAAAAAGAAAAATAAGAGTTTATAAAATAGATACATACTTTATTTATTGAAAGATCTTTTAGGTTGATGACCAAAAATAAAATTGTAAAGGTTTAAATTTAAAATAGACAATATTTTATCATTGTGAAATTGTATGTGGAATAACTCGATAAAAATAACAAAATATAACCTTCTCTTTTTGATAAATATATCCCCCGAAGAATAAATACCATAAATAATCTTAATATTAGTATCAAAGTCTAGTTAGATTTGGTGACAATCAATAAACCCCGTAACTATATACAAACAATAACAAAAAATGCAATGCAAAGACAAATTTGGTTAAATGGAAAATTTCAAAAGAATAATTCTTGGGATACAAAGTCACACATCATTAGAACAATAAGAGAAATAAGAGTTTGTAAAGAAAGGCTTTTTGAATGATAATTAAAAATAAAATTATGAGAGTTTGAGTCTAAAACGGACAATAACTTACCAATATAAAATTGTATATGAAATAATCCTATAAAAATAACAACATATAACACTCTCTTCTTGATAAATTTAAACCCTTAAAGACAAATACCATAAATAAACCTATCAGGCACACCTAATAATTTCTCCTTGCTGTCACCCCTCAACAGATCAAGGCATGAGTTGTTGTTAGATGAGTGGCCAAGGCTATTAAAATCCTCAATTATCAATAGAAATTGTAAAATGATAATTCTATTCTGATGACATTTGTTGATTTGTTCATGAATTATAGAAATTAGAATTCGACACCTGGTAAATCCAGGCAGTGAAACAAGATTATTCATGAGAAAAGAAGCTTGGAAGACCAAAAATAGTCACTTTATTTATAATTTTTCTCTTAGTCGAAACCATGACTAGAATGTATGCATGGAATTTAGAGAACACATAAAATATTAACGAGGGTACATGCAGTTACACAAAAGTGGTAAGCAATGATAAGCACTCCACATCCTCATAAAATAAATATAGCACACTGCCACACTCCTACTTAGGACAAACAAACAAATAAAACGCAACGAGAAAGTACTTCATGGTGCTTTCAAACTCCTTCAAGGAGCCCCACGTGAAAGCGAAATCAAGCATTAACATCAATTCATATTCAGAAGCTCTTCTATCATCTGCAACGCAATCATCTGCTCCTCATCCAACCCAATATTGTTGCTTTCATCTGCTTTAGCTTTATTAACCTTATTCTCTGAATCAGAAGCTCCATGGTTAATATTAATATTCTTCCTTTCCAACTCAACCGTCATGATCCAGTTTGATTCAGAACGTGGTCCTGCTCGCTTTTGCCACACTCCAAAGTGTGAATTCTCTGTGTCAAGCCTTAGGCAAGTTAGGGAAGGCGAAGGGAACTTGCAGCACTTCTTGAGCTTTGCATTGAGAACTGGAGAAAACGTTTTGGAAGAAAATGAAGTGGAACTGTGATTGCCCTTTTGATTATTCTCAACTGGGAAGTTTGTTTTGGCGTTTCTTCCACTCATCAAAATGGCTGCCTCATCATATGCTCTAGCTGCTTCTTCAGCTGTTCCAAACGTCCCAAGCCACACCCTTCTTTTCCTATTCAAACACCATAAACCATAAACTAAGATTTTTACATTCAATGCACATTTAAAAAAAAATAGTAGTACTATGTTGCTTAGTAATTCCACTTTCCACCAACACAAGCTAGTTATGTTGACACAAAGTAATCCACAAAATATGCATATAGTATATATGAACAAATGAAAAGAAAAACACAAACAATAAGTGAAAGTTAGTTTACAGTAAAGGGTGGCGAATCTCAGAAACCCACGAGCCCCAATGGCGTTGCCTGACACCTCTGAACTTCTTAGATTGCACCATGTTGGTCAGAACAGTGACTATCTTCTCTTTTTCTAGGAGAGAGAGAGAGAAATAGAGAGAAGGAGGAGGAGAGATACGGAGATGTATGGAACTTGTGACTATTAAAATGCGGAAGTCACATTATGTCGTGATGATACAGCAATGTGTATTTTTTTAAAGGTGTCCACAAAGTAAGTGCAAGCCAAAAGGACTAAATTATATTGATGTTGATATCCTATGTCAACAGCGATGTTTCATATTAGAGCAACACTAGTCTTACAAATACTGAGTTAGAATGCATAAACTGCTATCCGTAGAATGTTTGGTAAGAATCCTTGGACTAATATTAGCTTTATTTTTCAATTTTTTTTTTTTACAAGACAGTCACTTTTAGAATTGAAATTTAAAATCTCACCATGCTCTAATTACTTGATTTCTTTGTGATCGCATATTAATTATGAGACTAGTTAATACAAGTTTCAAATAAATCACGCAAATGAACTCTAACATTTCATCTTAATCTAAAATTTTAAGACATCAAATTTATAAATCTTCCTTACTTATATACTACTTAACATACAACAACTCTCACTTGCACATGAATAGTAATCTATATATATATTTGAGGAAACTCTATTTTCTAATCAATAATAGAAATAGTTGAATATATTAACAGTCGTTATGCTCCTGAATGTAAGCACATTGTCAAACCCTTTTGTACACATTCATTCTATTGTTTAAGAATTCGGTAACTGCTATTGCTAACAATCCTGTAACCTTCAAAGCATAAACATAGGAAAGAGATTAGAAGCCATAAATATAAAAGATCTGCAGATCCAAACTGTAAATCTGCACAAAACTTTCTGCTTGGAGGACTAATTAACAAAACCAAGAAAATAAATAAAACAAATAATAAATTCAAACTGGGATTATTTATTGACAGACGGCCAGATGTCCTTTTCTATGGTTTAAACATTATTTGGTAATGTCTGTCAATTACATCAAGGTGGCAGCCGTTGGCTCCCAACTTTTAAACACTCTTTGTTCTATATACTAGATTGGCAACCAATAATTCTCATGGAAAAGATACCGTTCTGTAATTTTAAATATATACCACTAATCATTCCCAGGTATTCAAAAAATAAGGAGTACAAATTCTGGGCAAGTTTTCTAGATCTATGGGGAATTCGAATATCCATTTACTTGGCCTTTTGTTGCCATAAAATGAAAAGTACAATTGCAGAAGATCTCGGGATATTTGAAGCGTTTCTGATCAATTTAGTCCAAGATATTTCATCAGTACAGAACAAGATAATAATCTCCTTTGGAGAAAAAAAGCATTTGATCTCAACCTTTTATACTTGTAGCAAATAACTGTATCAAATAACCTTTAATTAATTTGATTTAATGAAAAATAAAATCATAGTAGCTATTTCAGGGTTGTATTTTCTCCCAAAACAGTGTAGATAAAAAGGACATAAAAATACATATCCAAACCCTTTGATATGTAGCAAGGAAACTCACATAAATGGATAAAAAAAATGAGTCTAACTGTGATGTATAAAAAAGCTTGTTTTCCATTGCAATAATACTGTCATTCTGTAGTAGTGTAAATGGAGGTGGCAGAGTACCACTTGGGTTTTTTTTTTTTTAATAACTTTTTCCTAACGGCTCAGCTCCTGAAAGGATAAAGTGATACTTTCAGTCACGATTTCATATATGAAGAATATAAGCGCGAAACACTTTTCCTATTGACTTATGGTACCACATGGGTGCTTTAACAAAAGCTTTAGATTTTGAGTTAGAAAATATGAATTCAGTTCAGTTAAATTAGATGCTACTGTATAAGGCATAAATAGTTCAAGCATGCACATGGTGAACTTCAGTCATTATAATAGATCCCTCATGTATTCCTTTACCTATTTCTTTCATACATGAAACTGACAATTCCATATTATGCCCAATTTTAGCCCAGCTAACATTTATCTAATTGCGACTTTTCATTGAAACTGTTTCTTATAAAGGAAAGTGAGGTTGAGTCTCAGAAAAGAAAAGTGTGAAGGTGCTAGTTTTCTCGGAAAATGCTAGTCTTAAAAAAGTTCACATCTGAATGTGGAATAATTAGATAACTACGTGAACATGTGCAGATTAATGTTAATGTGATTCCAGTACAGACTCGGAGGCATTCCAATTATCACTAAAAATAGGTGTATGTTTTTGTATGGGAAAAAGTTGCTCGATAGGTTACTCTTCCTCAACTTGGCTGTTAACAACAATTACCAATTTTGTAGAGGAATGCATATAAATTTCTTAAGCTGGCAGTGTTTGATTGTTGAATAATATGAAGTTCAAATGGCTCAAGGATACTAAATTACTAATATCATTCGTAAATATCAAGATTTCAAGATACTGCTTTTAGTGAGACAGTTTATAGTAGTATTAACGAATATAGAGAATACTATTTACATGAATCAACTAATGCGAGATTCCTCTATCTTAATCAGAAGTTTTGAATTGAGTTCTAAATACACAATTATGCTAAATACTCAAAATTCAGATGTAGAGTTTTACTACCTATGCTAATTATGTTTACTTGAGCATGATAGTCACCACCAAAGAATATTTGTAGCTTATATAAAAAATAAAAAATAAAAAAATAGAGGATTAATGACAATGAGGATGCACCTAAGTTACAGAATAGTTTATCTTGTAACTTAAATAGGGATGAATTCAGTTAACTAAGTCACTTTTTGTAAACTGAATTGATTTGATTTTTTTCAAAAATAGTTTGGTTTTTTCATAATAATTCGGTGCAGTTGAATTATCTCCTTTAAACTCATATAAATCAACTTTTTAAAAGAACCAAACCAAACCAATTTATAAAAGTGATTTGATTAACTGAATCATTTTTATAAAGTGGTTTGATTCAAATTTTTTTCTCAAAATAATTTGATTTGGTTTGACTTTGGATCAATTCAATTTGGTTTGGTTGGATTTATTTTCTTTTGCACATTTTTGGTTAGTGGCTCAAATGGTGCAGCTAATTAAGTCAGTGATTAAAAACAAACGGCTCAACAACTCAGCTGATGTAATATGGAGTGGTAGCTATAGTACAGATTCTATACCTGATGGTTGTGTTATTAGTTGTGCTACTGCTGCCTCTAATTCGTCTTAAAAAAAGGGTGCTTCACGTTCTGCTTCTGCATCAACCACCACTCTGTCATTTTATTGATCATGCACAACTCGGAGATGTAGTAGCTACAGAGTTTAGAATAAATTGTTGGTGCCATTTGCTTGCTTGGACCACCTTCGCCTAACACTTTGTCTTGTCTAAATTTTGGTGTCTTTCCAACAGCTATTCCCTTCAACTTTTTTTTTTTATATTTTTTTTTTATCAATCTGAGGGGTAAAATGGAAAAATATGACAAATTATAAACAACCATAACTTCACCTCCTTTTCTTTTTCTACAAAAGGATTACATGGGTCAAATGCACCATCTATTCCTAATGTTTGAGGCTTGATTTCTAGTTTTGTATAGGCTATGGCATCTATTTCTGCCTTTAATATGACTGTCAGTTTTGAGTCATCTATTCTTTGTCAATTTGGCTTGAACAAGTGGAGTGTAACCTTGAGGCAACCATGGTCTTATATGTCATCATTGAACCCTTTGCATATGTATAATAATATAATAACAATTAATTAGTAGTTGATGGTTTTGAATTGGACTATCACAAATAGGCCAAGTCTAAGTTCTGGCTCCTCTCTTCACAATCTGCCAACCAATTATAATTACTTCACTCAATATGTAGTAGGTTTATCCAAATCAATTCAGTAATTTACCATTAAAATACAAAACTAAAAATGGTAACTGGGAGTGTTTTTTTACAATGAAAACTCATGATAGATGGCTATAGTGCTGTGTTTGATTGAGGTACTCATGAAAGATTTTGTTATTTTTTCATTAAAAGTCTATAGAACGGTGGTTAGAGACATAGAATGATCACAACACACTATTAAATTAAATTAAATTATTTAAAATAAATTATGTATTTTAATAACCTTTCCTTATTTTATTTTATTTTTTGTAGACTTTTTTTTTTTAAATTTTATTTGAACTAAGTATACACATCCCATAAATCTAAACATTTTCCTCTTAAAAATTTATGTTTTAGTTTTACCTAAAGCCTTTTTTTTCCCTCAATAAAGGGTGCAAAAATACAGTCTTAAGGAAAATTAAATACCTTTTACTCTAAGTCATGGACGGCCCAACCACTACCACCATTTTTTTTTCTATACATCCACTAATACTATCGCCAAAATAATCATTATTTTGGAAGTTCCCAAGGGAAACTATTGATTCCCCCAGATCGAGATGCGAGATATATATAGTTTTCACCTTATTTATTTATAAATTTAAATATTTTTCTTTCAATAAATATTGCCTTTTATTAATGCAAAAACTACAACTTAATTAAAATATTTTATTTAAGGAGAAAAAAATATCTTGCCGCTCCAAACCACTTATATTAATTTTGTTGATCAAGCGTATTATTTGTGAATTTTCTTAAACAAATAATAGTCATATTAAAAAGTTAAGATTAATTCATTACAATACAAACAAAATTGTTATGGTTATATTTTAATGTGTCTTGTTTTTTTAGGGTTAATGGTGGTTTTAGTATCCGAAAAACAAGTTATCTTTGCTATAGTTCCAGACTTTTAAAATCATAAATTTTCATTCTTGTAATTTTGAAACACCCAAATATTAATCCTCCAAGCTAACACGGGAAGTAACAACAACTTATAATTTAAGAAATTAAAGCTTAAATATTTTATAAAACATATGAACGAATATGGTCCAATAATGAAAATGGTTACTAAATGACCCGGATGGCCCTACCATTACCACCAATATGATTACTTTGCTAGACTTGCTAAGGGGAATTATTGATTGAACATGAAGGGGTGCCATAGTTTCCACTTTCCACCACGCCATTGTCACTCTCGCACTATATATGTTCACAATTAGTGGAGACTGAGGTTAATTAGACAAAAGAACAGTTGCATTGTGAGTTTAGTCCGAGGAACTGATAATTGTCATTATATATGCTGCTCCCTACCAGTCACTTGAAACTACTCACACCCTCATCAATCATTTCACAAGTTTTAAACCCAAATAGTACGCATTAGATATTTAATTGAGTTAATCATTTATATATTATTAGTGTAAAGTTTCTTTTATACTGGCAAACTAATTATATCTTTTAATTGTGTCATATTACTATTAAAAGTAAATATGTTTATAATGACATGATACAATTAAAAGATATAATTTGTTGTTAGTGTAAAAAAACTTTACACTCTCTCAGTGTATTAGTAATTAACTCTATTTAATGAAGCTAATCAGTTGCATGTACACCTTTCTTTAAAGTAAATGTTGACATGATATATCATCACTTTCGGCATTTGATAATTGGCGATGACATTTGTGAACCATGTCTCTAATATATAGCTGCTACTTTCTTCAATATCTCTCATCTTCCTTTCACATTAATTCTCATCTTTCTTCTCTTCACAAGTTAGTCTCTTTCCTATTGTTCTCTTCTTCTTGCTGAATTAATATTATTCAGAATTGTTAGGAACTAATTAGATTTAGTTAGTTTGTTAGTAGTGTGAAAAGTGGTTAATTTCTAAATGTTAGTGTGTTACATTCTCTTTTCTGGTGTGTGTGTGAGTGGGAGAGAGTGCTCCAATCTAACACGTTTTCACTCTTATGGAACCCCAATTTTATACGTTCAACTAGTGTTTGTGGTGATATATATTTAATGCTTTCTGCGAATTGAGTTGTGGTTGTAGGTAAGTGATGGCGCAAATTCTGCTGCATGGGACCCTCCATGCCACAATCTACGAGGTGGATAAACTCAAGACTGGAAGTAGTAATATTTTAACCAAGGTTTGCCTCTTTCTGCCCCTACTTGATGGTTTTTATTTGCTCAAATCTGTGCAGCATAATTAACTGATTTCATGAGGTAGTTGTTAAACTTCTTTTCATTTTTAGATAATCGGATTATTAGTGGAAAGTATTATCTATTTTGTCGATTGTTATTTATGAAAAATTTAGTCAATCATTTTTAGTGAAACTTTTTCTTTTCATTGCAATTTTTTTATTCACAAAATTTGAACCGTCTTATTTGAGAACCGAGTTTAGTTTTAATCAATCTAACAAACTTCTGCTTTTAATTAGTTGTACAGTTAGATTTTTCTTTTGTAATTAATGCATTAGTTTAGTGTTGATCTCATAGTGCTGTCTTTTATTTGTATATACAAACTACTAACTATATAAGAAAATTTCATTCTTTGTTTTAAATTCACAAATTTGATATAATTTGGATTGACATTTCCTTTGTTGCAAGTTTTGTTTAGGGAGTATCAAAACCCTCTGTGATTAGGATTATATAAATGATAACATGTGTTAATTTTGTTAAAATTTATATTTTTTAAGAATGTTTTAATATTTGTTATTTAACCTCTGTAATTTATAACCTTTTAAATAATAGTTCCCGGCCTATTTAAATATGTTTTATCTTCTTCATCTCTCTACCTGTTTTATTTTCATTTTTCCTTTCTCCCTAAGCCTCCATTGGAATCCGAAGCCACCGATTCAAGACCACCGTCGCTGCCGCCGGATTCTTCCCAGAGCTCCTACTTCGCTTGTTGAATTACATTCACGTTGCCTATAGGGTTGAAATTCAAAATCGTGGAGATGGAAGAACTGTTCTCCAACATGCTCCTACGAGAATCCTCCATCACCATGCTTATGTTCCGGTCCCACTCCGCGCGGTTTCTCAGCTGCGCCGCGGCGACGGTAGCAATAGCAGCAGTAGAGGTGGAGAATGTGTTAGGGTTGAAGTAATTCCCGCGAAAATAGTGCGACGGTGCCAACATGGTGGAGTCGGAGCTTCGGAGGGAGATGTTGAGAGAGGTGAAGTTGGCGGGGATGGTGCCAGTGCCGGAGCCAGAGATGCACCAGAGAGAAGAGAAAAAATGAAAATGAAACGGGTAGGGAGAAGAAGAAGATAAAACATATTTAAATAGATGGGGAGTTATTATTTAAAAGGTTATAAATTAACAAGGGTTATATAGCAAATATTAAAACATTTTTAAAAAATATAAGTTTTGACAAAATTAACACATGTCATGGTTTATGTGATCCTAGTCACAAAGTATTTTGGTACCCCTAAACAAAACTTGCACAAAAAGAAATCCCATTTGGAGATAAATATAATTTTAAAAGTTTTTTATTAAAAAATATTTTTTTTTTTCAATAAAGAAGTTTTTAAAAGTATTTTTAGACTATATATATCTAAACACGTTCATAGTGTGAGAGCTGTCTCTGCCACTGTCTTTGTTGATTCTTACAAGATCTCTTTCAGAATCTTTGCCAGTTCAAAGAAATTCATTCTTTCGAACAGGACCGGTTTGTGTGGCCCGTTAACCTGGTCTAGGAACATATATATACTTTTTATATTTTAATATAATAAATATTCTTTTTAATAAAAACAAATATTTTTTTTAGCTTTTTAATAAAATAAACGCCATCCGTTTTTCAAGTATGCTGCTGCGGTGCGGGCTCTGATTTTTTTTTTTTTTTTTTTTTTTTTTACTTTTCAAGTGTTTTGAAAATTCTTGAACTAAGAAAATTGCGTGGTGGTAATGGCAGAGATGCAGAGTTGATTGGAAGGATAAAGGGGTTTTTCGATTACATGAAGAAAAATAAAATCGACTAATATGTTGAGGGAAAGCCGTAGAGGATAGTTGACTGTCTCATTGGCACAAACCTTTATTTTACTAATAATACATTACTATTGACTATTGTAATGCTAATTTCGTAAACATTATTCTGATATAGCTGGTGCAAAACATCGAGGAGAAAGTTGGTGTTGGGAAAGGAATTCCTAAATTATATGCAACCATTGATCTAGAGAAGGCACGCGTGGGAAGGACCAGAATCATAGAAAAGGAGCACACAAATCCAAAATGGTACGAGTCTTTTCACATTTATTGTGCTCATACGGCTTCAAATATCATATTCACAGTGAAAGATGATAATCCTATTGGCGCAACCTTAATCGGAAGAGCATATGTGCCTGTTGAGGAGATCTTGGATGGCAAAGAAATAGATAGATGGGTTGAAATACTAGATGATGATAAAAAACCAATACATTCTCATTCAAAGATTCACGTTAAGTTGCAATACTTTGATGTTTCAAAAGACCTCAACTGGGGCAAAGGCATTAGAAGTCCTAAATTCCCTGGAGTTCCCTACACGTTCTTCTCACAAAGACAAGGATGTAGGGTTTCTTTGTACCAAGATGCTCATGTCCCAGACAACTTTGTCCCTAGAATACCACTTGTTGGAGGCCAAACATACCAACCTCATAGATGTTGGGAAGATGTTTTTGATGCAATCAATAACGCACAACACTTGATATACATTACTGGATGGTCTGTTTACACTGAGATTACGTTGGTGAGAGATTCTAAGAGGCCAAAGCCTGGTGGAGATGCAACACTTGGTGAGCTTCTCAAGAAAAAAGCACGTGATGGTGTCAGGGTTTTGATGCTTGTGTGGGACGATAGAACTTCGGTTCCTTTGTTGAAGAAAGATGGGTTGATGGCTACTCATGATGAAGACACCGGGAACTACTTCTACGAAAGTGATGTGCACTGTGTTTTGTGCCCTCGAAATCCAGATGATGGTGAGAGCAAAATTCAGGATTTGGAAATCTCAACCATGTTTACTCATCATCAGAAAATCGTGGTAGTGGACAGTGCTTTGCCGAATGGAATATCAGATAAGAGAAGAATTGTGAGCTTTGTGGGGGGTATTGATCTTTGTGATGGAAGATATGACACTCAGTTTCATTCACTTTTTAGAACATTAAACACAGTACATCATGATGATTTTCATCAGCCTAACTTTTCTGGTACTTCAATAAAGAAAGGTGGTCCGAGGGAACCTTGGCATGACATACACTCAAAACTTGAAGGGCCTATTGCATGGGATGTTTTGTTCAACTTTGAGCAAAGATGGAAGAAGCAAGGTGGAAAGGACTTGCTTATTCCACTTAGAGACCTTGAAGATGTGATCATTTCCCCATCCCCAGTAACATACCCTGAAGATCATGAAACATGGAATGTTCAGTTATTTAGATCCATTTGATGGTGGAGCTGCTTTTGGGTTCCCAGAGACTCCTGAAGAGGCTGCAAGATCTGGACTCGTTAGTGGGAAGGATAATATAATAGACCGTGGCATTCAAGATGCATATATTAATGCCATTAGACGTGCCAAAAATTTCATCTACATTGAGAATCAGTATTTCCTTGGAAGTTGTTATGGTTGGAGTGCTGATGGTATCAAACCTGAAGACATTGGTGCTTTGCATTTGATCCCGAAGGAGCTTTCACTTAAGATTGTTAGTAAGATTGAAGGTGGAGAAAGGTTTAGTGTGTATGTTGTGGTTCCAATGTGGCCAGAGGGTTACCCTGAGAAAGGTACAGTTCAGGCAATATTGGACTGGCAGAGGAGAACAATGGATATGATGTACAAGGATGTTGTTGGAGCACTAAAGGCCAAGGGAATTGATGAAGATCCTAGGAACTATTTGACATTCTTCTGCCTTGGGAATCGGGAGCTCAAGAAACCAGAAGAGTATGAGCCTCCAGAAAGACCTGATCCTGATACAGATTATATGAGAGCCCAAGAGTCTCGACGCTTCATGATTTATGTTCATGCAAAAATGATGATAGGTACGTAAGTTAATCAATTAAGTTGAATATTTTGTAAAATCAATCTCATGCACAAGCTGCGCAAACCTCACTGATAATCTAGATTTATTTTATTCGAATCATTTTTATAACTCCACCACTAAATGTGGTCCACATTCACAAAACCATAGCCTAATTAAACTGTGAATGTCAAGAAATTATTGTATGGTTTGAGATCACTACATGTCTATATTTCGAATCAATCTTCGTGTGACATATTGTTAAGTTTTTTAATATTCTATCCCAAGTAACCTGATTATGAAAAACTATTACATGATTTATTAATTTTAGATTATATGAACTTTTCAATTAAAAAAAAAGGAATTAATAAGACACGATTATTAGTCACATAAAAATTGATTGAAACATGGTAATTTGGACTATATATAATAATTTCTCAACTTCAAGTCACATGAGATAACAGACATGATTCAGAACTAGACAATAACTTTTAGTGAGGCCATACAATTTTGCAGTGCTTATGATTAACTTTTTTTACGTCCAAGAGAAAATTTGAGATGCACAAGAAGTTCATAATGTGATGGAACTTCGTTTTATGCAGTTGATGATGAATACATAATCATTGGATCTGCTAACATAAACCAGAGATCGATGGATGGTGCAAGAGACTCAGAGATTGCAATGGGTGCTTATCAACCCTATCATTTGGCTACAAGGCAACCAGCAAGAGGTCAAATCCATGGTTTTCGTATGTCATTGTGGTATGAGCACCTTGGCTTGCTTGATGACTCATTCCTCCACCCTGAAAGTGAAGAATGCATTAAGAAGGTGAACCAGATTGGTGACAAGTATTGGGATCTCTACACAACAGAGCCACTTGAGCAAGACCTTCCTGGCCACCTGCTTCGGTATCCAATTGCGATTTCCAGTGAAGGAAGTGTGACACAATTGCAAGGATTTGAATTCTTCCCTGACACCAAGGCTCCTGTTCTTGGGGCCAAATCTGACTATATGCCACCTATCCTTACTACTTAGTCTCATCATGTATTGCATGTATTGCTTTGTTAGTGGAATCTATGTAGTGTTTGTGATGTTAATGAGAGAGTGAGCAATAATTGTATTAATGATGGTCCTGTCACCTATGAAGATGATTTTTTTCTTCTTCTTTTTACTAACATGGCATGCTAGATTTTTGCAATCCCATGTTATGGTCGTTGTCGTATTGCATGACTTAAAATGATTTCTTAACGATGGTTCTTTCTGGACTTGTCTTTTAGTTGTTGTCTGACAATTCGATATCACTGTCGAGTGTCTAGGGGCCTTCTTCCTCTTGTCTATAAAAATTTTGATTCCCATTATTCATGACTAATATGAAAATACAATAAATTAAATTCACTCCATGCATACGATAGTAATTTTTTTTTAGAGTTAATTAATGAGTATTACTTTTTATTCATATGTCACGATAATTAACTAAATGATAAAATTGCAAAACAAATCTTGGACACCAAAAAAAAAAATATTGTTTTATTATTAGTATAGATAACTTGCACGTTTTAAATATTAGAAAATGTAAATAAATAAAAAAATTAGAAGCAATGATTCATCAAAATTTTCATGCTTTCTCACTCTTACTATTGTGTCTGTTTGAAACTTTGTAATTTGAAGTTTGAACACTGATCTATTAAGCCACGCATGTTATGCAGTGCGTCATTTAAGCTGTGACCCTCTGACTTTTTAATTAATTAATTAAATATATAATTTTAATATTATAGTTGTTATTTTTATTTTTTGAATTTTACTATGGAGATTATGACTCTTAAATGTCATTTATCTTTCCTGCCTTTCCTAATAATATATTTTATTTTCATTTTACTGTTTTTATCATGAAGATAATAACATTTTCAATCTTTTAGACAAATATTTTATTTTCATTTTATAGTATTTATTGGGAAGATAATTATTATTTATTTTCTTTTTTAATGATCTTTTCTATTATTAGTTAGTATATTTATTTTTAAAATTATAAATAATTACATTTACAATCTAATATAAATGTTTAAATATATTTAAATTTTAAATATAATACAAATAATTAAAAAAATAAATTAAAGGAACTCACGTTAATTTATATTTAAATGTTCTGTTCATTGTTTTAATTATACATAAATGACCATTATTATGTATTTAATAGGTTAAATAGAAGGTGTTAATGAGTTTTTAATGACTATTGTATTTTTTTTATTCTCAGGGAGTATTCTATATAAATTTGATATTCATTTGAATTTGATTTTTAAATTCAAATTAGTCACCTCCGCGCAACTCTAGTTCGATTTGATCATTAGTTTTCACTTTTTATCTTAATTCAATAATGATATTTAGAGTTAATTAAGAATGAAAATGCGATCTGGCTATTTTAGTACTGATTTACTTGTATTTTTATTATGTTTTTTATTTTTATCTCCCTTTCTATTTACAAAATTGTCACTTTATTAAAAATTCTAACCATGATAGCGGGATCCAACTTATTACTGTCATGTGCACACTATTTTAATCATTTATCACTAAGTTGATACCAAAATATATTAATCTAAAACATTTATTATAGTGATGGGCCACCATAATGCACTACTCAACACTTTATTAATGCTCTAGAGTAGGCCTTTTACAGGAGTCCGTTATTGTTTCGTCTAAATCTATATATAAATAAAATAAATTAATTTCATATATATTAAAAAAATTAGTTAAATATATTTAATTTTTATAATTTTATATAAAATGTATATTATATTATTTAAAATATTCTTAATCACATTAATTATGAATAGTATTCTCATTTATTGTCTTAATAATATTTTTAAACTAAAATTATTAAATAAAATTGATTTAATTGAAATTATTTATATTTAAGCTAAAAAAAAATTAAATATTTTTTATATGTATGTCCAGATGGAGTACTCAGCAACCAGTAATATTAAATCATTTTCAATTATTTCAAATTATTCTCTCTTTAATTTTATACTAATTCTCTTTATTATACTACACATATTTGTAATTTACAATAAGTTTATATGATAATTTAAATTATTTATTATAAACCTGAAACACATTTTATAAATTAAAAATATTTATTTTTATTACTTTTAATGACAATATAATTTATATATTTAAAAAATATAAAAATAAATATTCATCGTATACAATGCCCAAATTAAAATATTAATTAGTCAACAGTATTATAATATATATATATATATATTCACAGTTCATGAAAATTAAAATTCAAAAATATTTATAAAATTACAAAACAAAAAAAACATTATTCTTTTGAAATCTTACCATTTTTTTTAATGATATTTTGAACTGTGTATTATTTATGACTATGAAAGTTTCGGCTTTTAATTATTGTTTTTCGTTGTTAACATTGTACTTACTTTATCTTCCAAAACTTACCACTGATTTTAATCAATTATATAGTTATTATAATTTCATAAGTGCCGACAAGTAATTTTTCAAAGTGATTGTGATAGATTGTTGGGTATTTAAGATGGCACGTTGATGACCAGGAATAATAAATAATAACTAATCAGTAGGCATTTCTAGAAATTGAAAAGTTTATTGATTCTGCTATCATGGGCTCTTTCCATTGGCTCATGTCAAATTTCAAGGAAAATAATATATTAGTCATTTTGTGTGTATTATTGGTCTATAAAATATAACATGATATTCTATTGTTTAATCTTCTACTAGATGTTTATCCATACTACATACAACATGCTATATACTATCATATCGCACACATGTCAATGCAAGTGTCAAGAAGAAAAAATGACAAATGATTGGAATATAATATTATACATGAAAGGGATATGGAGGACATATTTAAAATTAAACCATAAAACAAACTATACCTAATTATATAAATTAAAATAATTATAAGTTGAATATGAACACATTAAAAAAATGGAACACCAGTGTAATTTTTTTAAAAAATCCAAATTTTTATATTATACAAGTTTTATTTTTTTTACATTTTTTTTATATTTGTGGACCTATTCACAATTAAATTACATTCAAATACTTTAAAAGATATGATGACTAGTGGTTGGAGGAATCTTTCATATAGTTGAGGTTCCTTTCGTCTTCTTTATTATTTTTTTTTTATTTCTCCATTTTCGTAGTGAGAAAGAGAATCACACCCACAATCCACAGGTTTCTAATATCCATGAAAGACACATCTATTTCAAATGCAATACCACACTTAGCAATAAAAATTGTCAAATATTTGTAGCTTAAGAAATTGAGGGATTCTTTCCCATAATTCTGGTTTCAGACAAATAAATTAAGGCTGCTTCCATTCCACATAGTAAAATTTGAATTATTATTTATTATTAAACATGTCAAGAAAAAAAAATGTTATCGTTTATTATTCATAATTATTTGTTATTGATTGAGAATATAAAAGTATACACTTTTTTTCTTCTTTTATACTTGACTTAAAAACTTATGGAAAGTTTGTGTTTTCCATTGTTTTTATCCCGAAATGAGTAATATAAAAGAAAGAATGTAGATTTCCGTTTCGAAAACTTAAAATAAACCAAAAAAGAAAAATCAACAACGAAGAAGGAAATTCTAAAGATTTAACTAGTTTAAGAAATAGAGTAATCTCTTTATTTTTCAAGATTCTAATCATCAAACACTCTAGAAACTTTGAATTTGAATTCATGACATCTAAAGTAATAATCGAAACCGCGTATTTCACTCTCTTTTATAAGTATACTTTAGTATTTATATTTTACATATTAAATGATTATTATATGTAACAATTTTTTTAATAAATTATATACAAATAAAATTATAATTGAATGAATATTTATATTCAAAATTTTTATAAATAGATATTTTTAAACATATAAATTAAATATTAAATTTAAAATAAATAATTTATAGTATAACATAAGATTATTTTTATTTATTGATAATTTTATTTTAAAAATATTAAAACTTAATTCATAAATAGATATAAGGAATAAAAGTCGAATTAGATAATAATTTTAACAAAATTCTAAAAATATTTCTGTCATATATTAGTTTTTAAAAACGTTTTTACATCAAATAATTATTCACGTTTAATATATAATGGCTTATTAGTTAAAAAAATAAACACTTTGTATGTAATAAAATTTAAAATATAAAATATAAATGATTAAAAGATATAAATAATTGTTATAATGAATGAGTGATCTACACAATTAATTAAAAGACAAAATTGTCTATAAAGCTTATACACCAAATATAGATATACCCTTTGTTAATTATTAGTATAGATAAATTAATGAGTACCAACAAGTCGTTTGATTTGAATAATATTATATTTAATCTTTTTAATTAAAGTCTTGTATTCAATTTTTATCTAAAGAAAAAAAATCATATTTTTCAATAGAAATTAGTCACATAAACTCTTTATAAAAGTTAATTTTATTTAAATACAAATAAAATTACCATGAATGATAGAAAAGTTTTCTATATAGTTAACCACTATTTAAATTAAAATATTCGATCTTTTATCAATTAATGTAGGCATTTGACTGTATAAACGAGATTTATTTAATATCAAGATGCGATATATAATAGGAAAATACAAAACAATATTAAAATAGTATCAAAATATTTTCACTCAAAATCAAAATATTATTTAGAAAACCTTAAAAAGAATCATTTTGATAAATGGTAAGTTCAACTAATTGAAATTAAAAAAACTAAGATTGATTTGTAGAGTTTTAAAATAATACATTTTTTTATTACATTTATATATGCTAATATAATAAATACTTTATATTTTCATAAGAACTATACCTTCTAAATTATTAATTAATATTACAAAAATAAAAATAAAATGTTTTCAACACGTGGAGTAATCATTTGCACACCTACGTTGAACCATTTGGCAAACGGGCATTGGTAAGTGAAAGCATTGCCAACTAGTCAAATGTGAAACACAATGAACAAACCTTTGTATTATTGTATATAATAATACTCCTTTCTTCAATGTCTCATCCCTCATCTTTCCATTCTCATCTCTCTCCTTCAACACCGATTTCGGGTCCGATTCCACCCCCTATTTCTTTTTTCTTATTTCGAGTGTTTGTGTTTTGACTTGTGATAATTGTGTGTGTGAATTGTGACTGTAGGTAAGTGATGGCGCAGATCCTGCTCCATGGAACTCTACATGCTACAATCTATGAGGTCGACAGGCTCAAGACTGGTGGCGGCAATCTTCTATCTAAGGTTTTTCATTACTTAAATTACTCTTAATTAGCACTTAAAATTAGTTTATCGTAATTCAGAATCGTAATCGAGAATATTTCCGAGATTCTCGAATTAACTTTGTTATGATGTCAGAACTCAGAACTGTCTCTCTCTGCCTTGGTGGCATTCTTCCCTAAACTTTCCTTCACACTTTTAGCAGATGGATCCCTACAAGTAGATCTCTTCGGTTTCTTTCTTTCCAACAACAAATTCGGTTGTTCAAGTTTTTCGAAATCCTTGATTGAACTAGCAAATCTTTTGAATGGTAGTGATAATAACAATTGGAACTTGGAACTTGGAAGGATAAGGGATAATTGACTACTTTTAACTTTTTAAGAGAAATAAATAAAACTAATTTATATTAATTTCTTCAAAGTATATTTTTTAATTTATGTACAAATCAATTTTAGTCTATAAAACATACTTGAAAAAAAATCTCCCGAAAATGACTTTTACTCCTGAGCTTCGATTAATAGTGGTATAGTGGAGAAGAGTTATCTGGCATGGATCTGAAATCTGAATAATTGTCTACAAAAATGAAGGAAAATAGGTTCTGTGGTGCTGGTGCTGGTGCTGGTGCATATGGAAAAAAAGACAAGACTAGAATAAACTGAACTCATAGGGATCATCCATGTAGTCGTATCGTTTCTGAATAAGAAATCTGCTACGAAATTCCCCTCTCAAAGTTTACCCATCCCCTTTTCACAAGGACCACAACCGTATATAGTAATAATAAATTTAAAATAAATAATAAATACTTTTAAAATTATAGTGCTAGGTAAGATGCTCTCAGACTCAAGCAGCTATGGAGAAGGAGCAAAACTAAAGAGAATGTGTCATTGAGAGGACATTTTAGTAAATGAATATTTAACTTTGACAACCATTTGCTGATTGTTTTGTTTGTTATAAGCACTTGACATATATTTTGCTTTCTCATTAATTAGTTTATTGTGTTTGAAGTTTTATCTTAATCTAGTTAAATATTTCGTTTGTTATATTTTATAATTAGGATATAAAATACTCAAAGTCATCGTGGGAAGGAGAAAGTAACATTTATATTCGACTAAAATGTGGGTAAAATTAGATACGAGTATTTAAGTACTCATTGGTTATGGAAATGAAGGCTAAACACGGGGATGACTATGTTTTAAAATAAAAATATATATCAGAACAGGTAACATAATACCTTCTCTAAACTTGTAAGGGGTGTGAGTGTGATCAGCAGGGAAAAACCATTTAAAATACTTAATACTTTTTTAAAAAAATCCTGAAAATTTGGCCTTAGTCTCTGCACATTAAAATTGATAAATTTGATCTTATATTTTTAAAATATGGTAGAATTAGTCCTTGATATGTCACATGATTGGAAGGAAAGATCCGATAAAAATAACCGGTTAGATTCTAAGATAAAATTGAATCATCAACAAGTGGATAGGTACTTTGCCCAAATATATAGTCACGTTGTTATGTGTTAAAAAGTTAGACACATAAGCAGCCAAGGTTAAACGTTATTATATATAGTCAAGGCTTCTCGAAGAACACTTTGACTGCAAACTGTAGTTCACTCTTTAATACGAAACAGTTTGTTAGCGTGTCGATCTTCAATTAAAGTAACCTAATGGTCAATCAACTTCTATTTTACCTCAATAAATTTTAATTTTATGATAAATAAATCTAAATATTTTTAATATATATAAAATTAGTAGACATTGATTGACATATATCATAATAATTTGTATCTCTTAATTAAATTATCTAAAGTTTGAATCTTAATTTTATATATGAAATAAATCATGTTTTGATTTTGATTTTGATTTTTATATAAATATTTTTATTTTTCATCCATCTAAATTTAAAATTATTATTTTTATCTCATATAATAAAACAATGATTTTAATCTTTAAATTTTATCTTTTCAAAATTTGTAATAACTAATTTCCCTCTTTCTAATTCCATATATATTATTCTGATTTAGATCGTACACAACATCGAGGAGACAGTTGGTTTTGGAAAAGGTGTTACTAAACTATATGCGACCATTGATCTAGAGAAGGCACGAGTGGGAAGGACCAGAATTATAGAAAAGGAGCATACTAATCCAAGATGGTACGAGTCCTTTCACATTTACTGTGCCCATATGGCATCAAACATCGTATTTACAGTGAAAGATGATAATCCTATTGGGGCAACCTTAATTGGAAGAGCATATGTACCTGTTGAGGAGATCTTGAATGGTGAAGAAATAGATAGATGGGTTGAAATATTGGATGAGAATAAAAATCCAATACATGGAAATTCCAAGATCCATGTGAAGCTGCAATACTTCGATGTATCAAAAGAACGCAGCTGGGCTCTAGGCATTAGAAGTCCCAAATATCCTGGAGTTCCTTATACTTTCTTCTCTCAAAGAAAAGGATGTAAGGTTTCCTTGTACCAAGATGCTCATATACCTGACAATTTTGTCCCTAAGATACCACTCAGTGGAGGCCAGACTTACCAACCTCATAGATGTTGGGAGGACATATTTGATGCAATCACTAAAGCACAACACTTGATATACATTACTGGTTGGTCTGTCTATACTGAGATTACATTGGTAAGGGATTCTAGGAGGCCAAAGCCTGGAGGAGATCAAACACTTGGTGAGCTTCTCAAGAAAAAAGCAAGTGAAGGTGTCAGGGTTTTGATGCTTGTCTGGGATGATAGAACTTCGGTTCCTTTGTTAAAAAAAGATGGGTTGATGGCTACTCATGATCAAGAAACAGAGGAGTACTTCCGGGGCACTGAGGTGAATTGTGTTTTGTGCCCTCGCAATCCTGATGATGGTGGAAGCATTGTTCAGGATTTAGAAATTTCCACCATGTTCACTCATCACCAGAAGATTGTTGTCGTGGACAGTGAATTGCCAAGTGGGGAATCTGATAAGCGAAGAATCGTGAGTTTTGTAGGGGGTATTGATCTCTGTGATGGAAGATATGACACTCCATTCCATTCACTTTTCAGAACCCTGGACACAGCACATCATGATGATTTTCATCAGCCTAACTTTGGTGGTTCTTCAATACAAAAAGGTGGTCCAAGAGAACCTTGGCATGACATCCACTCTCGACTTGAAGGTCCTATTGCATGGGACGTTTTGTTCAACTTTGAGCAGAGATGGAGGAAGCAGGGTGGAAAGGACTTGCTTGTTCCACTGAGAGACCTTGAAGATGTCATCATTCCCCCATCCCCAGTTACTTACCCTGATGATCAAGAGACATGGAACGTTCAGTTATTCAGATCCATTGATGGTGGAGCTGCTTTTGGGTTCCCAGAGACTCCTGAAGATGCTGCCAGAGCGGGGCTTGTTAGTGGGAAGGATAATATAATAGATCGTAGTATTCAAGATGCTTATATTAACGCCATTAGACGTGCCAAAAATTTCATCTATATTGAGAATCAGTATTTCCTTGGAAGCTGTTATGCTTGGAGTGCTGATGGCATTAAGCCTGAAGACATTGGTGCTTTGCATCTGATCCCGAAGGAGCTTTCTCTTAAGATTGTTACTAAGATTGAAGCTGGGGAAAGGTTCAGTGTGTATGTTGTGGTTCCAATGTGGCCAGAGGGTGTCCCAGAAAGTGCATCAGTTCAGGCAATATTGGACTGGCAGAGGAGAACAATGGATATGATGTACAAGGATGTTATTGAGGCACTCCAGGCCAAGGGAATAGAGGAAGATCCTCGGAACTATTTGACATTCTTCTGCCTTGGTAATCGGGAGGTGAAGAAACAAGGTGAGTACGAGCCTCGAGAAACACCAGATCCTAATACAGACTACATCAGAGCCCAAGAGGCGCGGCGCTTCATGATTTATGTTCATGCCAAGATGATGATAGGTAATTCAGAATATTAAGCTGGCATATTTTGTTTTATAATCTAGATTTCATGAAGTGATAGAGCTTTTTCTTTCTTCTGCAGTTGATGATGAATACATAATCGTTGGATCTGCCAACATAAACCAGAGATCAATGGATGGTGCAAGAGACTCTGAGATTGCAATGGGTGCTTATCAACCCCATCATTTGGCTACGAGGCAGCCAGCAAGGGGTCAAATACATGGTTTCCGCATGTCATTGTGGTATGAGCATCTTGGCATGCTTCATGACTCCTTCCTCCACCCTGAAAGTGCAGAATGTATCAGAAAGGTGAACCAGATTGCTGACAAGTATTGGGATCTCTATTCAAGTGAGTCACTTGAGCATGACCTTCCTGGCCACCTACTTCGCTATCCTGTTGGGGTTTCCGGTGAAGGAATTGTCACAGAGCTTCCGGGATTTGAATTCTTCCCTGACACCAAGGCCCGTGTTCTTGGCAACAAAGTTGACTACCTGCCACCCATCCTTACTACTTAGTTTCATTCTATACTCTTGTTAATAAAATACTACTATATAGTACTTATGGTGTTATATTGAGCAATAATTGTACTGGTTCTGTGAAGATGGTTTTATTCTGAAGATGGCCTTCCAGATTTTAGCAATCTGGTGATGAGAATGTTATCCGCTTGTATGAGTATAGGTGCATTATGATGCATGTTTACCGTGTTTCTTGACAACTTTTATACATTGTAGATTCCGTGAGTTTTTATGTGGCAAATTAATGTCATTTTCTGACCTGGAGCTGGTGTTTATCAGTCATTCTCTGCTTATAGTTTCGATCACATGGACTGCTTCAGGATAGCTTATGAGAAAATGCTGCCCTCTGATTTCTTGAAGGAAATAGCATAAACGGAACCTTTCCTTTTTTACATAGTCCAGGTTAGACAGGAAATTACCCTCATATTATATGTATCATAATCAATGATTATGCTTTACTATTGTCAGTTGCCTGCTTTCAGATTAGTAGATTTGCTAGCATACAGGTACACCATTTTGAAGGAGAATGTACCTCAATTCATTAAATCTTTACAAGAAGAAAAAAATAAGAGAATAGAGACATAAACAAGCACACCGACATGCAGAGAGAGAAAACAGAGTAAAACATTGTTCGGTGGTTATCATTATTATGGTGGACACAGATCCTCTCCTGCCTCTTCAGTGATGTTAAAATCTGGACCATTTTGCTCAGACTTGTATATCTAGTCAGAAACCAAGTTGATACTTATCCTGAACAAATCCATTTAAGTGAAATATACTCAGATACCCACCCTGAATATTATATATCAACTTTAACTCAACATTATTACATTTGCCATTTGATACAATTCACCGTTTCCAAAGAGACCGCAGTTCCAGTGGTATACTAATAATTTATGTCCATGTGATAGGTAAGTCAGAAAATTTAATCTGACATAATTTTATAGAAGTACTTTACAAGCAGCAGAATTCTCTTTTATGATGTAGATATTGATGCAATTTCTAAGATTTTTTAAAAAAAAGAAAAACTCATTTCAATACTCATTCAGAAAATGTGGTCCTCACCTAGACAATTTCGTTGTCTTCATGAATTTTATTCCTCTAATATAAAATTTGAGATGCAGTAAAAACTTTTTATGTCACTGGAAAAAATATTCGTTGATGATAGAGGTGGTGCAAGAGATTCAGAGATTAATTGACACATGATTTTTTATCTTAACCATATCATGATTGAAGCATCAGATTCTTGGTTTCTGCATTGTGGTAAAAGTGAAGAGTGAGTGTATGAGGAAGCTAAAAACAGATTGCTAGCTGGATGTAACAAGTCCCACATCGGGGAGGTCTCCTTACCAGGGAGGCCTTATAAGGCGGGAGGTTCTCCAACCTCTTAGGCCGACTTTTGAGGGATAGTTCCCCCCCTTAGTCTTATGCTCGTTATAATTGGTGCTTTCGTTGAGAGCCAGCCAAATCGAGAAGTACCGGTGAGTGAAGTACCGTGGAGTGCAGCCATCGAGGACGCTGGCTTTCGAAGGGGGTGGTAATGTAACAAGTCCCACATCGGGGAGGTCTCCTTACCAGGGAGGCCTTATAAGGCGGGAGGTTCTCCAACCTCTTAGGCCGACTTTTGAGGGATAGTTCCCCCCCTTAGTCTTATGCTCGTTATAATTGGTGCTTTCGTTGAGAGCCAGCCAAATCGAGAAGTACCGGTGAGTGAAGTACCGTGGAGTGCAGCCATTGCTTTCGTTGAGAGCCAGCCAAATCGAGAAGTACCGGTGAGTGAAGTACCGTGGAGTGCAGCCATCGAGGACGCTGGCTTTCGAAGGGGGTGGTAATGTAACAAGTCCCACATCGGGGAGGTCTCCTTACCAGGGAGGCCTTATAAGGCGGGAGGTTCTCCAACCTCTTGGGCCGGCTTTTGAGGGATGGTTCCCCCCCTTAGTCTTATGCTCGTTATAATTGGTGCTTTCGTTGAGAGCCAGCCAAATCGAGAAGTACCGGTGAGTGAAGTACCGTGGAGTGCAGCCATTGCTTTCGTTGAGAGCCAGCCAAATCGAGAAGTACCGGTGAGTGAAGTACCGTGGAGTGCAGCCATCGAGGACGCTGGCTTTCGAAGGGGGTGGTAATGTAACAAGTCCCACATCGGGGAGGTCTCCTTACCAGGGAGGCCTTATAAGGCGGGAGGTTCTCCAACCTCTTGGGCCGGCTTTTGAGGGATGGTTCCCCTCCTTAGCCTTATGCTTGTTACACTGGACCTCCATTCCAGTTAATCACTCTAGAGCATGAGCTTCGTATCTTTTCTACTTGATTTCATAATGTACTTGGTTGACAAAATAGTACTTGTGGGATAGTTCCCCCCCTTAGTCTTATGCTCGTTATAATTGGTGCTTTCGTTGAGAGCCAGCCAAATCGAGAAGTACCGGTGAGTGAAGTACCGTGGAGTGCAGCCATTGCTTTCGTTGAGAGCCAGCCAAATCGAGAAGTACCGTGGAGTGCAGCCATCGAGGACGCTGGCTTTCGAAGGGGGTGGTAATGTAAGTCTCACATCAGGGAGGTCTCCTTACCAGGGAGGCCTTATAAGGCGGGAGGTTCTCCAACCTCTTGGGCCGGCTTTTGAGGGATGGTTCCCATCCTTAGCCTTATGCTTGTTACACTGGACCTCCATTCCAGTTAATCACTCTAGAGCATGAGCTTCGTATCTTTTCTACTTGATTTCATAATGTACTTGGTTGACAAAATAGTACTTGTGGCGTTAGAATGAGAAATCAATAATGGTAATGATTCATACCCGTAGGTGAGTTTTTGAGTGCGGCCGGTTTTTGACGATTTTTCTGGTTTTTCGGGTTGTTAGAGTCGGTTTGTAATGGGTTTTGTTGGTCGGGTTTGGGTTAAAAAATTTGAACCCATGGGTATCCATACCCGACCGACCCAAAACACTTAAAAGATATAATATTTATTTTTTTAAAGGTAGCAGTAACACCGCGAGATGAGAGGAAAACCCTAAGCGTCGCTCATCCTCATCACTGAGAGTGCTTTGTTGTTGTTGCTGTTGGAGTTGTTTGGTCTTGGATGAAGAATAGTTAGGGTAGCCATGTTTGATCGATTGGTGCTGAAGGTGTGGATGGTGCGGATCAGTGTCATGATGGATGGCATAAGGTACCATTTGGGGATGGTGTGGCAAATTGTGAGGGTTTTCAACTCCTACCAAGGCAGAGAACATTCCATTGGGTTCCATCAACAAACACCTTCAAGTCAAGTTTTGAAGCAAAAGGAAGGAACTTTGAATGAAAGGCACTTACCCTTAATCGAATAGTTGAAGAAATCGGAAACGGTGACGATGGAGGAGGACATGAATATGGATGAAGGAAGGTTCATGATATATACACCTCCTTTTTTCTATAAGTACACCTCCTTTTCAAAAAAAAATAATTAAAATTTTAAAATATTTTTAATTTTGTTTTAAATTTTTTAATTTTACATCCACAATATTTAATTTAGTACTTTTTTTCACATATCTTTCCTCCTTTTTTCAATTTTTATATGCATCCCCTTATTTTTCCTTCACCTCACCTATTTTGGTAGCATGTGAAAATTGAAAGAAAAAAAAAGTATGTGAATAAGAAGAAGAAAATAGCAAATTAAAAGTTGAAAGTGTAAAATTAAAAAAATTTTAAAAAAAATTATAATATTTTATAATTTTTTTTAAAAGAAGGAAGTGTACTTATAAAAAAAAAGGAGGTGTATATATCATGAGCCATGAAGGAATTGTGAGAGAGAAGAAAAAAATAAAAAATAAAAATATTAGGCCCAATATGGCCCAATCCGACTAACCCGAGACCCGAAAACCCGAACTTGACAAACTCGAAACACTGTTCACGATTGAAAATGAGTTTTTTTTTTTTTTGGATCGATTTGAATTGGACTTAATAATTTCAATCCGAATCCGTCTGAACCCGCCCCGTGCTCAGGCCTAATTTCCAGATAATTTAGCAATAAATTTTGTTTTTAGCTTTGTTTTTATGAATGTATACCCGGTTTTCTAACAATGTTCCTTGGTAAATGGTAACTGTATTTTGAAGTTGTCTGAGAAACTGACACTACACATTGCTCAGTTGTATTTGTCTAATGTGTGTATATATATTTCATATTCAACATGATTTTCATGGATATAGTTACTCCACGTGCTGCTATGGCAAAGATGGTAGCACAATGCCCCAAACAAAATAACAAATATTGGTACAGTAGTATATTTCATTAGTATCGAAATATCTGGATACAGTAAATTTGACATGCCATTTACAAAATTTTTATATTTGTGGATTCTTTTCATCGTTTAATGTCTAATTTAAAAACAAAAAAAATTAACTTGTGTAATTGATTTTGTACTGTGTAACTTGGAAAGATCTTTTCTTGATTAATCCTAGTAAAAAATTCATAGTTTTTAATAGAAAGATATAATAAAAAAACATTATAATATTTACTCGCATATTATAATTTATAGTTCCTTGAAACCAAGGACGGAGCCAAGGGGGGACCTACGGGTGCCACGGCCCCCCCAACAATTTTAATTTTTTTTTATATACATATATATTACTATATGGCACCCCCTATTTTTAATATAAACTCATATGTATATTACTATATGGCACCCCCTATATGGCACCCCCAGTATTGAAATCCTGGCTCCGTCCCTGTGAGTTGAAACATAAAAATCCCACTCTTATCTAAATTATAAATTTTTAATTAATGTTTTAAAATTTACTTGAAAATAATATGAGCCAAAACTAACAAGTAATCATGTATTTGATATGTATTTGATTTGACATCAAAAACATTTAAACGCTGGTTTAATTCAAAATAATATCTTCGTTACTTTTCAATTCTTACATTAAAAAGTGAAAAATTATACATTTAAAAGAACGCGTACCCAAATATAATATACTATAAGTAATTGAATTAATATATTATTAATTAAATTGGATGAATGAATATAAAATAATATATATATATATATATATATATATATATATAATATTTATCAAATTTAGACATAATAAAAGCTGACGTGGTAGAGTAGTCTTACAAACACATCACATTTATTATATCTATTTTGTTATATTTTGAAGTATACATATAATGTATAGTTAGACACGAGACTCCAAATAAGCAACACACATTACAAGACACACATTAAAGAAATAAGCATCTTAAAACTTAGTGATGTTTTCACTGACATTAATAATAACATAATTATCAATAATAGATTAAGATAATTTTATAATATTAGTTGGTGATATTTCATGATAATAAAATTAATAAAATAATTTTGTGCGATAAATTAATTAATAATATTTGAAAAGAAAATTAAAATAATATATATATATATATAAAGGACTAAAACATGTATTTTAAATTTGATTGATTAAAATAATAATCTTTATATTTTAGGAACTTAAAAATATAAATTTTAAATTTTAAAAACTAAAAAAAATCATAAACCTCAAATTTTAAAAAACTAAAAATATAATTAAATCACACATATCTTAAATGAATCACTTTAATAGTATCCAAATTAAAATTTATTTGTACATGTATTACAAACTTACAAATTGAAAAATAAATTATTAGAATATTGTACATAAAATATATATATATATATATATATATATATATATATATATTAATTGCACATACTCGCACATACATAGATTATTTTTTAAAATTTAACTTCTTTTTACATTTTGAAAACTTATTCTGTAGACTATATATACTTTGAATATATGGTCGAAAATAAGATTTCAAAACAGTTTACTTTGATAATACATGCATTGAAGTTTATCAACAGATACCTCATCATCTATATTTCACAAAATTTGTGTTGTATGTATTTTTTTTTCAATAATTCTGTCTTGCTATCTTTCAACATGAGTTTCAGTAGTAGAGTTCACTGCTTTTTAATGTTATCATCCTCCAAAAGCAATGTCTTTGAAGTGTTGTCATTAATTAATTATAGTTACTAATATCATTTTTTCATGCAAATCAATAAGTTTTTACTGAGATTCTATCATGAGATGAAAAATGAGATTAAATTAAAGATGTGAAATATTACATATTTTTCAAAAATTAATTTTTGAAAGTATTAATTAACATATATAAAATTAACACTCTTGAAAAATAATTTGTGAAATGTGTTGAAATTTTAACATTTTTAAAAACTAGTTTTGAGAATTTGTTACACATTTAATGGCTTCATATTTTATTTTATGAAATATATTTTAGAATTTAAAATTTAAAATTTCCACACATTATTCAAATATATATTTTAAAAAAATCCTTAACAAAAAAAATTTTAAATTTTTTTTATAAAGAATCCTTCATTATTTAAACTATCGTCATTAATATAAGTAAAGTCTAGTTACCTTGCTCAAAGTTTAGGTACATGCAACATCTAATTTTTATCATTGTTTTGAAAATTGGGCTCAATGATCGTTTCGATTAATTTGATTGAGATTAATATGATGAATAGTTTGTTAACAAATAAAAATTCAAGAATTGGTCAAATTAATTCAAAATCAATGTAACAAATTGATTTAAACTAGTATTAAACTAGTATTATTTAATTGTGATTATTATCTTATTCATACCTTTCTATTATTAAATCTTGATGGATAAAAAATTATTAAATTCTAATTTAGGTTCTTCGATAGCACATCAGTCAATTTTTATGAATAAATTAAATATTAATTATAAAAAATAATTTTTAATTTAATAATAATTTAATTTTATAATACATGTTTATAAATTATTATTTAAAATTTTTTTAAAATTTACATTAATCACAAAATTTATTACGTGTATCATCTATATCTGTTACATTTTTTTTTTCTTCAGAATATCGATCAAACTTCAAACAGAATGTCGATATTAAAACATTATTTTTATACATTTTAGCACAAACGGTATAAAATCTCAGCCACAAAATATATTTTTTATCGTATTAAAATAAAAATTATTAAAACAAAATATAACTATCAATCATTAGTGACCCAATGAATAAGTAGACTATTCTGCAATTTTATTAGAAGTATGTAGATTTTGGTCCGTACACGCGTGACATTCGGTTGAACCGTTAGGATAATATGTTGTCCTTTATTTGCATAACACAACACGCGTCAAAATGTCTTCAAATCAAATGATTCATTCACTTAATTCTATGCTCCTATCATCTTCTTATATTATATACTTAGTCCTCTACGTGTAACAACTGAATTCGACACTGAAATTGAAATATATTTGGTAAAAGCTTATCTTTTAATAGTATTACATTATACATTAAGTATATAACTTGAAAATTTAAAATGTTTTAAACATCTTATTATATTACTGATAGATGTAACCAAATTAAATATTATAACAGAAACTTTCTAAATTTTTACTTTTATATTCGATTAGGGTTTCTGTTTCTATATTTATTTTAAAAAAATTTAAATTTAAATTTAAATAAAAAATAATAAAATAAATATAAAGATTTAAAGAATAAAAATAATGATATAAGTTACATAGTATTAATAACTAATTTGTAATTAAAAATTAAATAATTTAGAGTAGTTATAATTTTGTTGAGATGTAATAGTTTAAAAAATAAGATAAAAAATTATATGATTCGTTTATATTTAGTAATTAGTAGTATTGGAAAAACATTTGATTCAACTGCAAAGAGTTTATAATTTCTATCTTTATTTACATTGAAAAAAAATAAAATCATATAGGTAGTGAAATAATACCTTGTTGACCGAATTGAATAAATTATTCTGGAAGCAAATTTTTTTTGTTAAAGACACTACATAAAGTAACTTTTGTCAATTGTTTAAGTTCCTTTTTATATTCTGTTTATAACTTTTTTGTAAACCTTATCTTGATATATTATTTTTTCATACAATTTTAAAAAATTTAGTAACATAAATTTAAATGAATGTCATAAACTACTTCATACTTTTAATTCTTTTTTCAATTTAAATTCTAAAATTATTTTTTTTCAAAATTTTAGACAATATTAATCAATTCTTTTTTAAAGAATTCTTTTATTCTTCTTTTCTCACTCCAAATTTTGAGTGAAAGATAAAAAAACGTTAACTCGTCCAAATTCACCTTACCTTTTGACTAGTCTTAAATGAATCTTTCAAATGATGTCAACTAAGAATATATCTAACTCAATTAAAAAAAATTAAAAATCCTTCCAATCATGTATTCACAGGTATATAATTAATGTCTATGAAAAAAATTATTAATAAAGACAAAACCTTGCAAGTGAATTCATGATCACCAAAAATATAATTAAGGTTTAGAACTAGAAAGGTAGCTAAAATATGTATAATATTATTATTTCATACTCAATATTACAGATTTTTTATTGACAGAAAACAATGTTAAGGTGGTGGTCGTTGAGTGTGACCCCACCTGACAGGAGAAGACAAGACACGCAAGGAACCGCCACCGCATGCATCATTTGGTTCCTTCTAATTCTAATTCTTTTTATTATAAGATGATTTTCTTTTCACAACTAAATAAATAAAATACTCACACTCTAAATTTATATCATCATTTTTTTTTTCTTCATATATTTTTTCAAAATGTAAAAATGTCTTGGATGTAAAAAAAAAAATTAATTTTCCTTCATAACTCAAACCCAAAAGCAAAAGCAAAACCAAACACAAGTTACATACACCGCTTCATAGAGAAATCTAGATACTCATATCACAATCACCAATTAACTACTGCCATTGTTTTTCTTCTATTTATCATCTTACCACATATTTCTAACTCCTTTTCATATTATATATTTCTCATCTACCCGTGACACCTTCTCATCACTCACCTCTTCCTTTTTTTCTGGTCAAAAGAACTATAATTAAGTCCTCTCTCTTTCTTTCACACAACACAACACAACACAAGATGACTTCTATCATCTCACAAGGTCTTGTTCTCACCACTGCCATGCTTCTCTCAACAACTCTGTTTTATGTTGCCTTCTCTTGGCACAAGGCCACCCCATCATCATTTCAAATTCACCATCCTAACAAACCCACCTTACGCTCTTGCTTGTATTCAGGTAAATTTTTCATTCTCTTCCTCATTTTCCTTACAAAATATCTTTCTTACAACAACTACACACAATTATTTCTAAAATCAAAAACTGAAAAACATAAACAGTTATGAGATCAGAGATTTTTCTTGGTTTTTTTTTTTTTAATTTTCATTTTGTTCTACTTTCTCTCCAAATTTTATACAGTTTTGTGTCTCTTACCAATCTTCACCATCTCTTTGAAAACAGTTGCATTTTGAGACTAAAAACAGTTTTTTTTTTTTCCTTAAATAGAAATCAAACACACCCGAAAACCAAAAAAACAAAAACTAGATTCTGCCTAGTAGTGATTTTGATTTTTGACTCACCTAAATTCTCACTAGTTTTGAGTATTGATTCAGCTAACATAAATTGTGAGTGTGACATGGTTTTCAGAGGAAAAGAAAAGGGAGAGAAAGAAGAAGAAGAAAGTAAAATTTGCAGAAAATGTGAAGGATGGAAGAGAAAGGAATGAGGAAAAGAGAGTATCAAGGAACTGCAGGCATGAAACATCGGAAAGCAGTGGCATGCAAGCGAACAGAATGGCTTTGTATAACGGGATTTTGAGAGACCGTGTGCATAGAATGGAGTGTTCATACTAAGATTAGATTCAACAACCTTGTACCTTGGAATAGTAGTTGTACTCAACATGTGTTGGGACTTTCAGCAACACAAAATCTCATCAACCTCTCTCTTTCTCTCTCCTAATTTTCAAATATAATTTTGTGGTGAGGAGGCTGCTGATACAATGCAAAAATAAAAAATTAAAATTAAAATTAAAATCTGGGGTGTTTTCGTGGTTGTAGATCGTACTGGGTTTTGTCCAACGGCGTTTATGAAGTATTTCGCACACTTTTGTTTTCTTCTGCTTCCACCCACTTCAATCAAACAAATTTTTATTTGTGTCTGTATCTTTTCTTATTTATTTATTCTAAATCCCTTTTTTTTACATGTTTATTGCTGTTTTTGCTAAATTTTGTTTGAGATGTATTGATTAATTAATTTATTAACTAATGAATTACCGAGACTAGAAAAACTTCATAAAGGGTTTTTTTATGTCATTAAAATACACTGATTATTTAAGTAACTTATAACTTATATTTAAGTTTATATAAATTATTCACACAACCTTAAAACAAATTAGTAATTTAAAGGTAATCTTGTTTTGGGGTTCAATATTGCATTTAGAGATGGAGTAAATTAGAAAACTCGTTAAAGAGCTTATTGTTTGATCAGTAGTAAACTTAGGCCAGGTTGGGCCTATTTGAAACTCAGTTACACTGATTTTTTTTATTTATAAATATTTAGTTAAAATTAAAAATAATATGTTTGTCATGTAAATAAGTCCGATTTAGATCTTATATTTAAATTATACTTATTTAAGATAAAATTTAGTCTAATTCGATTTTTTTCCCGTAAATTTATGTCGATTAGACTATAAATCATATTCTTAGCAGGACAAATTTTGAGGCATTATCTATTTGTAGTTACGGATTGTTCTTGCTGCCTATATATATCTAAGAACATGACATTTGGTCTATTCATAATTTTTTTGTTTCAAATAAACTGGTTCTTTGTTCTATTAGTGGATTTCATTATCCATCTTTTACTGAGTTGCCATTAAATTATAAAGGATAATGTGGAAAAGTGAAATCAGTGATGTACGTAAAGTTACACTTCAACGAATTTTTTCTGCACTAATTTCCCCTCTTACATACATGTTCACACCTGATGCAAAAGAATAATATTTTAGCCACTTTTTGGGACTTGAAACTTTTTAAGTTTTAATAAACCTTTTACATTTTTCTTTTGAAAGAACGTAGGAATCCTGCTCATAGTCAAACAAGTGGCTAAAAATTCTTATTCGACTAAATTTTATATTATGGTTTCTTCAACGACAATCTAGTAATAAATATTAACGTCACTGAACACGCTAGAAGGTAGTGTAATTAGCATTGATCCCCCCAATTAGTATCATTTAATAGTTGCTCGTACTTTAAAACAGTAAAAGCGTGAAATTGATTATGACCTTAAGCTTTTATTAGAGAATGCTAATTTAGACTTCTATCCATAAATTGTCGTCCCTAAAATTTTACGCCTGCTTATTTTATAGACATGGATTTTGCTAAACATCCGAACAAGGAATTTAACGCATGCTATAGACTTCCATTTGTCAAACTTGCAAACTTATTTACCCCACAAAATTCAAATAAATGCGTTGAAGATAACAACCAAAAGATGATAATAATAATAATGATTAATTGCATTTATAACAATAATTCAAGTTATTTCTCTCCTCCAATGCAAGAAAATCCGAACTAAACCAATTCAAAATCAAGCCAAACCACCTTATAAAAACCGAATTATTTTGAAAATAAATAACTAAATCAAACCACTTTGTAAAAGTTGTTCAGGTAATCGAATTACTTTTATAAAACAGCTCGATTTTGTTTGATTATTTGAAAATATAGTATGTACAACCGAACTACAGTAAATATAAAAAAAAGTCATTCAGTTAATTGAATCGCTTTTATAAAATAGTCCAAGTTAGTTCAGTTAGCATAATGTGAAGTATAAGGAAACACAATAAGATATATGATTAATCTAAAATAAAGCAAGCAGAATATGTTAAATTTTGTGCATGTAATGCAACAGTATTTCTATATGATTCTTGAGCACCTAGGAAGACATCCGTGAACAACTTACAAAGGTGAAAGTACAGCTGCAAGTTCCATCATGCCATGGAGCAGGCTTGCCTGCTAAAAGCATTCAAAATCATTTGGTGCAACAGCTGTTTGTGCCTTATCAAACTCACCACCCAAAATGCACAAGATGCTCCATTCACTAGGCTCAACAACAACCAAGGACTGTTACTAAACTCCTTTCCCTTGTCATCGTCGAAATTCTTACTAGTTCTCATTTAGTATTTACTAAAACTCTAAAGCCTGTATTGTCCTCCCTCTTAGTCGGTTGTCACAGATTATTATTGTTTGTTCTTCTCATCCTCGTACCCAGATGCCCTTCCTCTTCTTCCTATGAGATATGGCTCGGGAGAGTTGTTCTCACTGGGCATATTCAGACCCTGATAAGAACGATTTGCCAAGAATTCTGCTCCTGATCTAGCATTCCCTTTCATTAGAGCATTAGAGTTATTCCGCAACTGCAGCGCCTTCTCTGTTGCATTTACTAAAGAAAGAACTTCTCTTTCTTCCTCAACATTTTCTGATGAAATACAAACTTGGGGTTTAGAAAATAAATATATTTATGACCTTATTTGGTAAAACAGAATAAACAACCCAATTACTACCAGTATTATTATATGTACAGGAAGAAAACAACTTTCTACCCACTTAAAAAAAGGTAAAATGGATCTGTACAATCGTGGTGCGACAATTTTTGGGTTATGGCAGCTGAAATTTTTGTATCATGTGAAAGAGCAAAAATATCATGCCTGTTTAGATGTTCTAATATGGTGGAATTACAATTGAACTGAATCTTTTATTAAAGTATCATGCAGTTGCAAGCATAGAAGCAAGGAATAGAAACCACCTTGATTTTCAAAATCTTCAACATATCCACCTTTCAAGAATGAAAACCGCGCTTCTTCCTGGTCAATAACTTCCATTTCAGGCAAATTAATTAGATCTCGAAATTCCATTACATAGGCTCCTGTCCACTGGCTTCCCCTGGAAATAGATTAATATGGTTGCATCAGAAATTAAGAAGTGTAAATCATAAAGTCATAATTGTAAAATTTGGGGAGAAAAAGTTACATATTCCAATATTCAGCTATAAGCCTATAAATATATCAATATATCACAATCCATCTGCAGTAGAGACCATAAAAAATAAAAAATATATAGGTATCACAATTAAAAAATCTTATACATTTTCATAGAAAAAACCATGTATAAGACACAACAATGACTGTCCAATGAAACCAAATGATGAAGAATAAAGCATAACTGGTTTTCTACCAAGACCCAGAAATATGAAAGACAGGGCATTTGACAGGCTAAAAGTGACTTGGTGAACAGGTGAGTGCATTTGGGAATTTACAGCTTACATATTCATCCATCACCGTTGAGTACAGAGACAGTGACCAGATCAAAGTTTTCTATAAAACAGTTGTAGTTAAATGAAAAATTGAAAATTAATTAGAAAAGAAATTATAACTTAGTATTTCATGCATCGATGCGAAGCAGAGTGAATGAGTCTTGAGTTTCTGGAAGTTAAAAAGGTTCAAAGCTAACGTGGAAGTTAGCAGCCAATAGATAGAATATTTCATTATTTCCCAGAGGTTATTATCCATTTACTATAACCATAAATTTAAAATAAATTAAAAAGAGGCAATTATAAAACAATCAACAATCTATAAGAGCACAAGCAAATAGACAATTTTCAATATATAAGTATATTTAACTACGATAGTGTACCTATTGAAAGCTATCATGGCTTCGAAGGGAGTAATAACAGGAGCTAGATACTCTTTGCTATCCAACAGAGCAGTTTGGGCACAAGAAACGTATAGAAAAACATCACACTGGAGAAAATCAAACTCTGTTAGCAAGTTTTCAGACATAAAGGTAGACTGAAGTATATAACAAGAATGTAACAAACTTCACCTCTGGAAAGTTAGCAAGTTTAGCTGGGTTTGGTCTTCCCATAACCAAAGTATAGGCCTTCTTGCCTGCCCCTGTAATGAGCTCCATCATCTGATTGATTATATGAAGATAACCAGCTGCATCAATATGCAGTATGTTAAACTAAATCCCATTTCTCTTGTAAAAACAAGAAAATAATAGTCTGTAATCGTAGGCAATAATCAAATGATTCCTTATCTTACAGAATAATGTTCCTCAAGACAGGCAAGTATTCTTTTCATTTCATCCAAGGTTATTTACAATAAGGACTCACTCTAGAGATCCTTTCTCACTAGACAACATTCAAATCAAATGTATTTGGGAAATTTGCATTATTACAATGCTTCACAAGGAATGTGACTGTACAATTCTGTATATGCTCATGTTACTTTACTTTAGTAATAACCGTGCATAAAAAGCTGAAATTTTGACAGTAAAACATACCAACACCAAGAGTTCCTACTAAAATCCCAACAATATTAGCATCCTTAGCTCTCTCCACCAGGTAATATCTGCATAGTCATTACCCATTTACCCTACATTAGTCATTTTTAAATTCATAAAGATGTCTTACACAACCAGAGTAGTGCATTTATATTGATACATACCTCCGTTTAAGAATCCTCCTTTGTTGAAACAAGTCTGTCACCATTTGCTTTTCATTTGCATCATATCTGACTAAAACCAACAGAATCACATTTTTTGTAAGCGAGATGCATATTATAGGTGTAAAAGAAAAATTAAAACAATGTAATAATTTGGGGAAAATTAGCTTCCCAAGATATATATCCTTTTGTTAGATGCACGACAAAACATGACATCGGTTTACCTACTTTCCTAAGGCCATTCCATGATAGAAATTTAATGTAAAGCATAAGTTACATAGCCAAATTATTAAATGGAGTAATTGACATCAATGTTGTCAAAATTGAAATCTTAAGTAAAGTAGGTTTGGGAAGGGACTGTCGGATCCTAAAAAATGCAAAAGTATACTTAAACATATGCATGTGCATAGAAAGTAATACTGACAAAGAAAATAACCTACAAACCACACCATTGAACTAAACTTAAACTAAAAATTCATAAGCACAAGATCCAATACAACTCATAATTAGTCACACAATTTTTTTCATTAGAAATATAAATATAAAACTGTGAAGCAAAAACATAAATAATCCAAGTGTTTAACTCTACTAGGCTACTATTCTAGTAAATCCTACAAATAGCCCCAATCGGGATAGTCATCGGGGAGCAGAAAAGTGCAAACCCAACACCAGAGAGCACGGGAAAGAGAAACTGGAACCAAAGGCAGAGGTGCTGCCCAGGAGTCAAGGCCAAAAGGATTGAACAACTGTGAATGAGCAATTAGATTTTTATGTCAGAGAAGGGCACTGGTCACAAGACTAGAACGAGCTTCAAAACATACAAATAATGTGAAGATTGGGTTTGAAATGGTGGGTTATTCATACCAAGAAATGAAATTTGACCTGGAAAGCCTGCCAGAAATAGGATCAGATTGGATAGCCAATCAAGTAATCCTATAGGGCAATATTGTCAATCTCACAAAGTCGCCATCCCACAACCAATCCAGCACACATCTAGCTCCAAAGATTGCAGGATCATGCGATATCATTATCTTAATGGGGATCTCAAAAACAATGACTGACATAAGCACTTTATGCAAGGGAATAACAGTTACATGAGAATGATAAATTTTTATAAGCAAATACAACATATAGATGTTGTAGCGCATTAAGAAAATCAGAAAAATACAGATAGTAGATACACGGAAAATTTCACAAAGGACAGGAAACTATCAACCTATTTCACAGGCATTGAATGTGAGCACAACATTAGCAAAAGCTGAGTCGTCAAGTCCAATCCAAAAGAGCAAGTAGTCATCCATGCTTTGTCCCTCAGGTAATTTCCAAGTCAATCCTCCAATGCTACATGTAGTCCCACTTGCCCCACTGGCTTGTTCTTGGAGCCCATTTATCTTTTTAATATCTTTTGATGGAAACATAACTGAAGATGGAACATTAGCAAAGTGAACTTCTGGCTTAGCGTCAAATCTGCATGACATTGATGATTCTAACAGTGCTTCTTTAATCTGTTGCATTGAATGTGCATATTCCAACCCAAAAAGGACCTGCGCTCAGAATGGAAGCAGATGGTCCATGAAACACATAAATGTCAGAAACTTGTATGGCATGAAAATACCTATAAACTTCTCTTCTCTATGTTTGTGGAAAAGCTGGAAAAATCAGCAATTTTTGCAAAGTAATGTAAATTGGCCAAAAAAACACTTCATAAAGATGTGAAAGTCCAGTTCATAGTCTGAACAATTATTACTAGGGGTCAATTGCAGCTACATTATTTCCTATACATTACAAAATTCAGTCAATTGATATAAATAGAAATCCAGAAACGATTAAAAGAAAGTTATACCATGATAGGCTTACTATTTGCCAAAGCATATTTTGACATACTTTCAACACAATCAGCTACGCAAATGGAAGCCTTCCCAAAAACAAAAAAGGCTGGTAGAGTTGTTGTCCTGCACAGAGAAAAGAGGATTCAATGGAAGCGTATGAAATAGAATGTCAACCCCTTAAACTAAGCAACCAATTGGTGCCACATACACTGTTAGAACATTTGAATAGAAGTACTCAAGAAAAAATCGAAAAGAAACTTTCAAAGTATCAGCGTTAATGACTGGGCGTATCATACACATATGGCTATGATTATATCAAAATACATCTCTACACTCTACAATCATATATGAGGAAAGAAAGACACGGGATTTATAATAAGATCAAATTCAACATTTAAAATATGTTTTAGAAGTACTCACGGGCTAAAACATGTATGTCCATAATGTATGACACAATCAGCATTAATGTGTGATGCTCCAACTTCATCAACACAACAGCTACCATAGGCCGTGTCTGCCATCACAAACAACCCTACATCCGTTTCATGCCCACTTCCTGTGGCATCACATTTTTTCAATGATTGAAGTCTCTTGCGCAGAGCAGTGACCACTCTTGTTGAATCTTTTAGGAGATGATCTGGAAACTGAAATTCATGCAAGAATATCCTTGCAGCTGAGCAAAGTATAATAATAACCCCTACTACATAGAAACCTTCAAAATTCAAATTTTAGAAGTAGAGGTAGTGTTAAAAAGGACAAGTACTTGTATTCCTTTGCATAGAACTTGCAATTTTAAAGCTTGTCATTTGCTAGTTTTTTTTTTTTTTTTTTTTCCAGGGTTCACAGCAACCCAAACAAGGTTTTAGCTAGACTCTTAACTATTAATGAGGTTAAAAGAATTCTAACATTTAGCGAAAGCTGAAAGGAAATGAGTTGAGAAAGAGGGTCTTACTTGTAAAGCAACTCTGGTGAAGTTGTGAGTGTGAATGAATTGGGCAGAGGCTGCAATATCATAATTTGATTCAAAATCCATTGACCAAAGGTGAAAAGCAGTCCTTTCCTGTGGCAACATTAAATATAAAGAAAAGGGTAAGACAATTGCAACAATAGGCACAGCACAAGCATGATGAGTTTTGGTTTTAAGAATGGCATGGCAATTGCCAAATGATGCATACTGTAACATCAAACGTGGTGGAGGAGCTGAATCTTTGAAGGCATTAAGTAATTAAGTAAACATATACAAATTTTGAATAGAATTGAATTGAAGCACTGAACTTAACCTCGTTCGTTGTCGCTCTGAAACGGCGTCGTGCTCGCCCTATGCCCTCTCTAAATATTCTGTAGGGTTTTTCGGTAAGCCACACCCGAAGAAGAATCATTCAGTTTCTTCATTTCTCGTTTTTTAATTTTTATTATTCTTAATCTTATCTTAATATTTCTATCGCTAAAAAATTAAAGATTGAAAACTAAATCTTCCTATATCTACCGAAATTACTATTAGGCTAAGCCAGCTTCAAACTTATCTTTATAATAAGATTTGTGGTAGTTTACTTGTTGAAATGGGAACAATTAACTAGTCATTTATGTATAATATTATAATTATAAAAGGTTTAGTTAATTTATTTGGAATTACTGTTTCGCATTTGGAATAAGATTTGAAACTGTGGCTGGCTATACAAGTTCGCGTATTTTATTTTACTAAAAATATTATTTTTATAATTAAAATGTATTTTCCTAAAATATCCTCAATTCTCAATATAATTATTTAACATTAAAGTATTTTTAAGACTTAATTTATATATAGAAAATATATGCATTTTTAATAAATAATATCATTCCAAATACAATATTTTGTTGTGAAAAATGGGATTTCACTATTCTAAAGTTAGAAATTTGTATTTTAGAGAATAAAACGTTATAATAAAAATGATTAAAATTATAATAAATTTGATTTTATTACAATTGTTAAAGTTGATTGCTAATCAATAATTATAAGTATATTTTATTTTTTAAAGTATATATTTTTTTAAAAATAATTTGAAAAAATATTATTTAAAAAAATATATATCGAACAACTTATGCAAATAACTTAAAAAATCTTATGAATCAGTTGTAAGATATTTTTATAAATTCACTCAAACACTCTCACAAGCATATTTATCATAAGGTAAAATTAAATACGTTGTTTATAGGCTATTTGGAATGGGGGCTTGATTTTAATTGCATTCCAAAAAAAAAAAATTGCTTTCACATCAAATATTGATTCTTACGTAGATTATTCTTTTTTTAAAAATAAGTTATACATCTTGAATTCTAATATATTATTTTAATATTTTAATATATTTTTAGTAATTCAATTTTAAATTATATTTTTTCTCAAATTTTAAATTTGTATTTTTAGTTCTTATAATTTTAAAAAATATTATTTTTATCCTTCAAAATTAAAATTTATTTTTTAACTTTCAAAATATCAAAAATTATTATTTTAGTTTCTTTCGATGTGTTATCGTCAGTTATAATATTAGTGACTAAAATAATTTTTTTTTTAAATTATAAAAATGGAATGATAATTTTTTAATTTGAGAAATCAAAATAATATTTTTTAATATTTTGATGATTAAAAACATAAGTTTTAAACTAAATAAACTAAAAGAATATATAGAATGTGTTGATATATATTAAGTACAATATCGAGTGAACAAAAAGACATCTACATAAGTAATTAAACAATTTTTTTACTTAGTATAAATTAGTACTAACTTATGTAATAAATAAACATATTTTTATATAATTAAATTTATAATAAATAAAATATAAATAAGTATTATGTTTGAATATATACACTATATGTAAAATTTGTATAAATATTAAATAAATATTTTTAAACCTATAAGTAATATTTTAAATTTATAACAAATAATTTATATTATAATACAAAATTATTTTATTTATTAATAATTTATTTAAAATATTAATATTTCATTTAAGAATACTTATAATAAATAATAACCAAATTAAATAAAAAGATAAGGAAAACTTTTAGAAATATCTTCGCTTAAGATGAAAATTTATGTTTAATATATAAAAGTTTATAATAAAATAATATTAAATTTATTATAATCATATTAACAAATTTTTATTAATTATCTTAATAGAGATGATATAATTAACACTTGACAAATATATACCATGTTCTATCATGCTTAACAAATAATCTTATCCCTTAGTTATTTTCTAATTTGATCGCAAATATGCAGGATGGAGATCCATGAATCCATGCAAGGAAAGAAATAGCACCAACTACGTGCACATTAATTATTTTTCACTATACTTATATTAAACGTATATATATTTCCATAATTTTATACATGTTTAATAATAACTAAGAATTTTTTATTTACTATTCAAGATATACGTCGACAAAGTACTGACAAAGGGATCATCGGTTCTTATATAGACGACATGATTTGATAATCATTTTTTTTATTCTTATTTATTTACTTTAAAAATGTAGAAATTAATTAATATAATTTTTTTATTTTTAAGTAAAATATTAAAAAAATATAGCTAGACAAGAATATCATTGAACGATAATAATTTTATAATATCTTCTATATTTAAATAGATAGATAATTTTTTTTCAAAATAAGTGAAATAATTTTTATATAATACAATATTAAAATATAAGGTTAAATTATTCAATTAGTTCTATAGTTGTCTCCATTTTAAGTTTTAATCCGTATATGAAGAAACTTAAGTTTTAATCTACACACTTTTTTTTTTAGCAATTTATGACCGTCAAAAAGTTTTGCAAGCTTATTCCAGTATAAATTCTTGTCTAATATTATAACACTATGGACTAGAACTTAACTTTTAGGTACGTATAAAAAACTAAGACTTATAATTTTTTTATAACTCAAAATAGAAACAACTACAAGGAAAAAGTAAATATATTAACCAAAATATAAAAAAAGTTGGACAAAGGTAAAGTTATATTTGTTTTAATTAAAATAAATAATTTTTAGTTGAAACAGTTTAATTGCTCTTATCGCGTTATAAAAAATAGTTACATGGCGTTGATGAGAGAAAGAAGCAGATGGAACAAGTTACAAGACAAATATTATGGACAAACAAGCGGGGACTTGGGCCTTGGGCCTTGGGCCTTATGTTATGGTTATGAGGACCCTTCATTTGTAGGTATGAAGTTCACACAGCCCAAGTAAAAGGACCCACTTGGGTTAAAAAAAAAAAAAGGACCCTCCATCTCCATGTACTATTAATCCAAATATATATTGTGCATAAACCAAATCAAAATCCCTCGTCCACTTCGTGTGTATATCAAAAGGTCTTGATATTAAAGAGAACGGAATTAGAGAATATTTTATATTAAAAATTATACTATGATATTTATAAAAATAAATAAAATACAATTAATGAATTAGGCTAAAGTGATTAACATACTTGTTTAGACAGTGTCTGAATTCAATACTTTATCAGATTTTTTTTTTTTTTAGATCAAGTTAAATTAGTTTAAGGTAAAATTTTAGAATATTAGTGCGGAAGAAAAAAATATCAAGATATTGAATTTATGTCAATTTATTATTTTTCAATCTTTTTTCATAATAATTTATTATTTTTATTTAAAAATTTATTAAATTAAGAAATTATTAGAAATAACATTTTACTCTTCCCTTGCATTTCCCCTAAATAATCTATTTATAAACATACATTTAAATAACAAATATTGATAAATTTAGATCGATACGAGTGACAAGAAATTTACATCACTTAACCTGAGTGTTGCGAATACAAAAAACTTAAGTTGAAATATATTCAACGGGTCCTTAGTAATGAAAAAAAAATAACATTGTTCCATCGATCATTTCTTACGGCTGTAGTAAAATGAAGGAAAATTTTTGAATTTTTATTTCTAAAATTTGGAAGTCAACTTTTCTTTCTATTTTTATTTATTTATTTATCTATTAACTTTATCTCTAGATAAATAAAAGAAAATACATTATTATTCATATTTTATTTTCTTTCTTTCCATCTAAACATATATAGGCATACAAATTGAAGTGTTTATATATTTTACTTCTCAGGAAAAGAAAATCAGAGTCTGAATTTCTTCTTTAATAAAAAAGAAAGAAATGGTGTAAAAAAAAATTATGGTAAAAATAGTACTGCACAACCAAAATATGTTCACATAACATTATTTACTAAATATATGATTTGAGTGTTTGAACCGATCAGACGAGATGTTGATAAGATTTATGCATATCTTAAGGCTTAACTCAAATTATCAACGTTAACATCGCATTCACAACGTGTTTTGAAGCTCAATAAAAACAAAACAAAAAAATAGCATGAAAATATCTGTCTAATACATTCCTTGATTGACCTTTTTTTTAGATTGATTTATGGTTTGATTTTCCAATTTGAAAAATGAGAATTAATAGTCTGAACTATTAATTTGCCATATATCTATTGTGTTTAAGAATAGTATATATATATATATATATATTTATTTATTTATTTATTTATTTATTTATTATGTGGGAATCGAACTCTATGTATTAAAGGCTTATTGAGTATTATATTTATTTTAACCGGGTCCTACAACTACAATGTGACATCATATTTAAGTAGTTTATGAAAAAAATATATACATTATACTTTAATGGTATATTTTAATAACTAACTCACATTTATATATTATTTTTTATTTATATATAAGTGATTCTCCACAAACTTCTCTTATCTCTCCTTTCTTAATATATAGACCACCTAATACATAAAATAAAAAGTTATATTTATAATTAGGGACAAGTAAACCCGTATTTATAAATAATATTTAAATTTATTTCAATTTTGACAAATAAAAAATATTTGATTTGATTAGATATGAATTATTAAATTGGGTACAAAGATAAAAAAAGGTATATGTTTACTCATTCCATACTTTAAATTTTAAAATTTTTAATTTATTTTTTTTAAAATTCATTTAATACTTATATAATTTTTATTCTATTTTAAATTTATGTCAAATGAAATTTAATTAATATAATTTTATAATAATTACTCAATGTTAAAAATATTTTTTTTATAATTTTTAATTAATTTCTAGATGAATACATATATATTTAATATTCAACGAGAACTGGGATGGGAATATAAATTTCATACCCATTAAGTACAAAGACAAAAATGGGTATAGAATACAAAGACAGAGACAATTATACAGTATGAGAATAAAGACAAATATAATGAAACTCGTACCCATCCTATCTCTATAATATACCTGAGATACAGAGATGCTATAAAAAAAAGTTTAAATGTATATATTTATTTAGATTTTTTTAATTTAATACTTATTTCTAGCTATATATGTTTGCCTAAGAAATTATTATTTATAATTAGTAATAAATGATCGGTTGTCGATGTATTGAGCGTAATCTAGTTTAGTGAAATTGAATATTAGAAAGATTTAAAATTGAATGAATTTATATTAGAGATAATTGAAATTTGAAAGGATTCTTATACCTATTTGTGCTCATTAATTCTTTACGTAACCTAGCTATAATTGCATTTGCTTTCTTTAATCTTAATTAAAAAATAAGTCAAAAGTATTCATCAATTACTACTCATATATTCGTTACCATTTTCTTTTTTGTCTAGCGTAAAAAAAATGATTGATCACTTTACTAGTTTACTTAAAGCACAATTCTCATATCTGATTGTAATTAATGAGCAACTAAGTTTCATGCAACTAGTGATTATGGACTCTCATATTCGTCATTACATGTGAGTTTACACAGAAGACGAGAAATGCAACAATTTTTAAGGATAAAGTTTGGTTTACTAGCTATTAACTAGATGAAGACACTTAGAGATACTGTTAGAATAACACCTTTGCTACAAATTAATACCATTCTAGTGCAATGGCAACCACCTCCAGAGAATACTGTGAAGCTCATCGGGTTTTGACATCATCATTCATAATTGTCGTAGTGAATGGTTGAAAGGATTCTCAGGTACTTGCGGTTTTAAACGTGTTATTTATGAGATACACTCTCAAGCCTCCTTGGATCTCATTTCAAATGTTGTTTCAACTTTCAACTTTCAACCCATCTTCATCATCAAGCGATCATTAGTTGTATCTGTGACAAAGGATTGTAACATTTTATTCAAGTATATATATAGAAAAGCTAACCATTATGCCGATTGGTTGGTTAAGATGTAATAACCTGGTAAGATATAGCATGCATGTTTGGATAATTGCCCCTCACCACTTACTTATCTGTGACAAAGGATTGTAACATTTTATTCAAGTATATATATAGAAAAGCTAAATTTTTTATTTTTAGAACCCAAACATCAACTTTTCTTAATTTTTACTTTCTTTTATTTTCTTTTCCTTCATAAAAAATTATCGCTATTTATTTTAATATCCTCCAAGTAGACATCTGCTGGTAATTCCAGTATGATATTAGTATTGGGAGTTACCATTTTATGTATATAAAAAAAATCTCGTTTTTTCCATCCAAACATAGGCATACAAATTAAATTATTTCAAATTTTAAGGAAAAGAACATTATAATATGTTGGAGTGTGTATTTTTTTTTTTTCTTTTATAATCTAATGCAAGGTTTTGTATGTGTAGAAATAGCACTTCATTGGACTAATAGAATTAACCTACCGATAAAAGTTGGAAGATGATATACATGATGTCTTTTTACTTTGATGATTATATAAATATTAAAAAAATAGTATTGCAGTTTCAAAATTTGTTGAAGCAACATTGCTCAGTAGTCGCTATATGATTAGTGGTTGAGGTGATTAGTGAAAAGATATGGATAAGATTTATGCATATCTTAACTCGTAAAATTATCAACGTTAACATCCCACAAGCAAAGTGAGTTGAGCCTTGATAGAAATGAAATAATAGGTTGAAAATATGACTTATCCTCGTCTTCCACTTACTACTTTCCATTCTATCATAATGGTATACTATTTCTAGTTAATTAGTAAAGCCGTGTCGAAACAAAACATGGGCAAACTTGAGTCACCCAACCAAGTGTTGACGCATGTTTAGCCTCAATTGGCCCTTACTGTGGCTATAGATGGTGATGCCTTTTCTGTCACATGCACAACCATTTCCTGGCCGTTCAATTTTGCAGCCTTCAATAACACCTGGCTCCACACTCTCTCATGTCAGTCAAACGTGTCAACGCCGCAGAGTGATCTAGTTAATATAGTGTGTATAAGTTCACAATAATTTTTATCTTTTAAATTAATTTTTATGATATTAAATTAAAGAAAATTGAATATAAATAGTTAATGTACTGAATTTAAAGTTAAATCGTTCAAATTGATTGATTTTTACAATTGAGTCGTTTTCTTAGTGCTCACAGCTATAAAAAAATGAGTGACCCCTTGTTTGGTTTTTGTGTAATGTGTTGTTGTGTCTCAATTGAGGAGGCTTCTCTTCTCGAACTGACTCATTCACTCTCAAATCACTGTCTGTCAGTCTTCTAGTGTTTTCCTTCCAAGTGTAACTTCAACTAGTAGTAGTACCATTTCTCTCTTAACATCATATTCCTTCATGTCATTCGCTTTTACACTTTGTTTCTTTTCACTCTTTTTGTTTCTTTGAACAGAAAAAATGTTGCTAAGAAGCTCCACCATGCCAATACCAAGTTCATGGTTGCCCCGTTTCATGGAATCTTCCCTTGAACCAGAATCGGTTCTCCAGCCTCCTAGAACACTTTCAACTCCTGTACAAAGTTCGGCTGAGAAGAAAACTTGCATGAGCATCAAGGTGAGAGAAAGTGATGAAGGGGAGGAAGCAAAGAAAAAGATTTACAAGAAGAAAGGAATACCACCGTTTTCAAGTTCTGGTTTAGATAGGGAAGTTGTGGAGCATGAGGAAGGTGGTGAGAGGAAGAAAGGTAGCAAATTGCAGACTTTGGTGATGGGTGGTGGGATGGGGAGTGGTAGTGGTTATAATGGGAATGGAAGAAGCTTTGATGGTGAACATGCGGGGGATTTCTCTGAAGAAAATAATCATGGTAGGGATTGGACAGATGCTTATTACCAAAACATGATTGAAGCAAACCCCAATGATGCTCTTTTGCTTGGAAATTATGCTAAGTTTTTGAAGGAGGTAATTGTGTTGGTACTTAAGAGCTTGAGCTTGATCGTGATCTCTCTTAAAATGATGGGAAAATGCTGAAAATGAAAAAAATAAAATAAGACAAGAATAGTCTAATCTATAAGATTAGTCACTAACCAAAAAAGAGAGAAAAGAACAAAAGGCCAAGATAAGCTAGGATAATTGTGATTAAAAAATATCCTTGTCTCATTGTTTCTTTCTATTACTAATTAGTGTTTTTCTGATATTCAATTTGCAAATAGGTTCGTGGAGATTATCCTAAAGCAGAGGAATATCTTGAAAGAGCCATTTTGGCTAATCCTGGAGATGCTAATGTTTTGTCCCTCTACGCGGATTTAATATGGCAAACAGAGAAGAATGCTGATCGAGCTGAGAGCTATTTTGATCAAGCTGTTAAAAGTGCCCCGGATGATTGGTAACATCAATTTTTTTTTATCTACATGGATTATGATTTTTGTTTTCTTCTATTTGTGTACATTCTCCTAATTATTTATACAAGATACATTTTTTCAAATTGCTATCTGTTAGATGACTTAGTTAGGGCTAGATAAACATCACATGAAGTTGGTTCTTTTTTATCTTTTTCCAAATACAAAATTCTCTGATTTGTTAAATCTTAAACTCATGCTCTAAAGTAGCTAAACTGTGTTATAATTCAATGATCTGTCATCTAAGATAATTCTTTAGACATTTCTTGTTTTTCTAGCCTTGATTCCAAATTAAACAAATTTGTGTCCTGATTTTTCTTGTCTGTTGATAAAACTAATGTATATATCGTTACTATTGTCACTTGTCAGCTATGTCCTGGCTTCTTATGCAAAATTCCTCTGGGATGTTGATGAAGATGAAGATAAAGAGTGCGTACATAAGACTGATCATGGCCATGCATATCCACCTGATACTTTTCAAGAAACTAAAGACCACCCTCATGTTACTGCTGCAGCCTTCCAATCCTACTTCTCTGAGTGAACTTGGATATATATATTTTACATATGACGAATGAATCATAAAGTCTCAAACAATAATGTCATAAGTAATATAGAATAGAGATGACTATCTAGCTGTAAATAGCTTATGCCATAAATAAGAGAAGGCTGTGTTGTGTACTAGTGAGGCTTCCACTGATGTACCTTCTGAGAATATGAAAGTTTTGGTAGAAGTTATGGAATAGTGAACAGCCTTCTTATGGTTTTAATTTTACCATGTTCTTTAACTCTATCCTGAACTAGAATTCTTTAAAAGATTTTTCTTTTGGAAAGTGAATTCTTAAAAAGAGTAATCACCCAAATGCAATGTGATTACTCATTCATATGGATATCGTAGATAACCATACATACCTGCCTGAAATTTGTGTAATTCCTGTCACCCAAAGAGAGAATTATAAAAACAAAAGTAAAAATCAAATGAAAGAGAAGTTCATTTTACAATAATAATAACTCTAATCCAATTTTATTTATGGGTCATGTGTCTTGATTTCCTTTTCTTTTCTTCACTTGTCAGACAGACTCATTTATAAGGTAATATCATATTTAAATTGTCTCTTCTCAATACTTTTTACGGACTCCAGAAATAGTATCTGTTATTTGGCCATAAAAAATTGATGATTACATTTTATTTCTAGCAAGACTAATTTACATTCTTTAATTCTTTCTCTTGGACAGATGTATGGAGGGAGCGCAATATAATTAATCAACAACAGATATATTTCTTGCATTGGTTATGACTAGCTACAAGAGGAGGGTATAGTCCAAAAGATTAAGCCATTAGATAAAAGGATTTTATAACATAAGGAATAGTTATGAATCAACCTCACTAGAAAATAGTTAAAATTTAATTTTATAATTAGTTCATTTAATTTGAATTAACTTGACATTTAAATATATAATTTATATAATTAATTTTATTTATTTATTTTTAGCTTATTAAAATTTGAAAATAAAACTTAATTATAAATTAATAATAACATAAGAAAGTGGACATTTTAGAGTTTCATATTTATTTTTTGAGTTTCCTATTATTTTATAAGTAATTTTTATTTAAGTATATTTTGATTTTAATTATATATATTTTTTATATCTTGTAATCTTGTAAAATTAATAGAATAAATTTTGTTTTGACTTTAAAAAAAACTTGAACAATTATTTTATTTAAAATTTATTAATAAATTGAAATGTATAGAATTCAATTATTTGATTCTTAATTCATGTGTCAAGTTGATGAACTGTTTACATGTTTGAATTGAGTTGAATTCGAATTGAAAAAAAAAAAAAAAAAAAAGTTAATTTTAAATTTGAGTTGAACCAAATATTTTTGAACTAAATAGAATTAAACCAAATTTATCTCAACTCAACTCATAACTCATTTCTGACCCTTTGCATAAGTATCATATTGAATTTATTATTTTACTTAATGCTTACTCCTAATTCACATTTGCAAGAGATGGCAAAGTTGTGAGGTCAATGAAGGTTAGAGTTACCTATTTAACTTTCTTTGCTATCTCAGTTATCTCATATCTATATGATTAAATGAGTCGTTGATCTGAAATCTAAAGTCTACGCACGTGATATGAAATAGCCTCTCCGCCACCCATCTTCTAGTCGAATAAGAATTCAGCCAAGATAATGTATTGGATACCGCAAATAGAGCTTCAAGTATTGGAGATAAATAGCGATTGTTTTAAAGTTTCACCAGACTTGATCCGCATCATTTTGACTTCAAATGTTTGGAGACTTTGCTTTTCCGAGAACTTATCTTTGAGATCAATTTGGCATATTTGTTTATACTTAAAATTTAAACAACTGTGACCATTTAGTTTCTAAAGTATAATTACAATAAATAAAGAGTATTGTAAACATTGCTGTGTTTTTTAGTCACCCCTAGTCCGTGAATATAAAGCACCAATGCCCACAAACGAAGGGAAAATCACGAGGAGATCGCCATTCAACACGGATGACAAAGTTCCATTCTGCCATCTTTTCATTAAATTAAAAATTCCAAAGGATTTCTAATATAAACCCAATGACATGACATCATGACATGACCAAACCTGCCAAATTTTTAGATGTACATATAATTCAAATCAAACATGAAACTATACATGATTCATCTAGCTACTTGTACTTGATCTCATTCATCTTGGTCCTGATAATTGAACACACGACATGGGTACATTACTAAAAAAACTAGCCTGTCCCGATGAATTAGTAGCTTCTCCACTACTCAATTTCATGAAAGCTGAAAATGTACCTGATTGAGATAATGAGGGTGGATCAGGCACAAGGCACAAACCTTCAAGCATTTGAGTTACCTTAGTCATGGAAGGCCTCAAATTCACATCATCCTGTATGCACCAAAGAGCAACTTTTAGAGCAACTACAACCCTTTCATCCTTCTCATCAATATCTATCTTTGGATCAAGAACCTCTTTCAGTTTCCCTTCCTCCATCATTCTGAACACATAAGAAGGAAAATGTGCCTTCTCTGCTCCTTCCCATTGATCATAGTTCTTCCTCCCTCCAACTATCTCAAGCAACAACATGCCATAGCTGAACACATCACTCTTCTCCGAAATTGCATAGTTAGTGATCCATTCTGGTGCTAGATATCCTCTTGTGCCTCTTAGAGTTGTGAACACATGGCTCTGCTCTCGGCTCATTAGTTTGGCCAATCCAAAATCAGAAACCTTGGCAGTGAAGTTATCATCAAGAAGAACATTTTGTGGCTTGATATCACAGTGGATGATCCTCACTTCACACTCCTCATGAAGATAGGCCAACCCTTTTGCAGTGCCTATTGCAATGTTGTACCTGTTGAAAATATGTCTAAATATTTTTAATTTGAAAAATGATAATTCGGTTTTAGAAAGTTTGTTATGCTTTGGAGTTTTAGAATGTTGTTTAAATAAAGATAAAAATGTTATTTTATCATTTATGTTTAGGATATAATCAGTTTGGTTGTCAAATTAGGATAATGTTACTATTTAAATTTCTGTATGAATAGAGAATTCATGAATAAAATTACATCAAGCTCCTCTAATAAAAATATATCTCTACAAAACAACTATCAGTACCTTGTGTCCCAGTTCAACAAGAAAGTGTTCTCACTGTTCTTGAAGATCCATTTGTCCAAGGAACCCCTTGACATGTATTCATAGACAAGAAGGCGATGAGGACCCTCAGCACAGAAGCCTTTGAGCTTCACCAAATGAACATGATGAATACTTCCAATTATAGACACTTCTGCTTTGAACTCTTTTGCACCTTGTCCAACACCTTCCAATTTTTTCACAGCCAATTGAGTTTCATCTTCAAGCACACCTAGATACACTGAGCCAAACCCTCCTTCTCCAATTTTTGTGGAGAAATCCTTAGTTGCTCTACAAAGAGCACTAAAAGTAAAACGAGCAGGCATACCAGAGAGACCGTCCAAGAAATCATCTTCCTCCAAAGTGTCTTCAAAAGGATACTTAGCAACATTCTTCTTTTTCTTATAGTAGTACCAGAATCCTGTTATAAGACCAACTATAACAAGAACTGTGAGAACTACTATGACAACAACTAGCACCGTGTCATTCCTACCATTTCTGTTGCCATGTCCATCACCATCAATTGAAATCTTCATGAATGAAACATAGCCACCAGTGCCCCCCCTAGAGCGTTGGAAACTCCCAGTCTCATGAAAATGAAAGCATCTTCCAGTGCTGTTTTCAAAGAAAAGCACAAGGCATGAGCAGTTTCCTAAACAAGCCTCTTTGCATGAATTCAGGTTTGATTTTGAAACCGGTGCAGTGTACTTGAGAGCAAAATAATCAAGCTCCTCTCCAACAAACACAAGTTCTGTTGAACTCTTGGAACAGGTTGTGATATTGGGAGGTTTGCAATTAAAAGGTTTGAGAGGTCCAGGGCACACACACCAGTTTTCAAAGAAGCAAACATAGTAAGGATCACAAGGCTCCGGAATGCCACAAGGGTCTTGTGGCACCTTAACTGCTTCAGGGTTATGAGACCTCCCTTTGTTGAGATCATAAAAGGAGATTGCACCATTTGGATCCAAGGTAGCAGACCACAAAGACTTGGAATCTGAGTGTTCAGAGAACACAGTTTTCCACAACAAACCCCCATTCATGTCATAAAAGCACCAAGAATTGTTCACCAAAGACAACGAGTGAACCTTAGCAGTGTTATTTTTTGAGCTTCTATTTCTATAGACTTCTTCTGACAGGGACCAGTACACTTGTGGAGTTTCAAATCCTGCATAGAGAACCAAATCACCTTTCATATAACTAAGATAATGACACAAGTTCATGCTGTTGTGGAAGCTTTTGAGACTCATTCCTTCCACAAAGGCTTGCCCTGGCAAAAGAGTATCAGTGGGGTGGCTAAAACTTTGCCAAATAGTTGTTCCATTTTCCCCAAGCAACACCAAATTCCCTGAGTCAAGCAACTCCATGGCTTTTACTTTTTGTCCTGTTGTATTCGTTGCCCAAACTACACCATTCCCACCTTCCAAATATGCATTACCACTATGGTCAAACACAAATTTATCAGAATCTCCAACGAGTAAGCCTCTGTTGGCAGTCCAAACCACTTTGTTGCTGCTTAAGTGAATCACAACCAAAACAAACAATGAGACATCAAGAGCAGTTAAGAACCCCAAAGCGAAAACTGAGCTGTTGGATAGTAAGAAAAGACCATTGTGGTCTCTCCAATCTGGTCTAGAAGCACTGAAGCCAGGATATATCTGACGAATGTGTTGATCATTGGCCAGACATGTTCTAAACAAAAGTAACACAAAGAAAAACAAGATCCCACTTCTGAATGAGCCCATGATTTCATATCTGCATCAAAAAATTGAGTTTTCACTAAAAGAAATGAATTATGAAAGATCCGAGAAGATAAATAATTTGGTTACTATTACAACTTGATTTACAATGCAAAGCATATTTAACTGTTTCCTTAAACCACAGCATGAGTATGAAACTACCATAAATAGAGGGAGATTGTTATGGAAAAGCATGGTTCTTAGTGCAGGAAAGCATGTTACAAAGCAAAACATAAAAGGAAGTGCATGATGAGTTGATGAGAAGTAGTACTATAGGTATGAGTATGACACACCTTATTTTCCATTGAGTAGCAGAAGCGATGTTAGAGTGCAGAAGGAGTAAGAGAAATATTAGAAGGAAGGTTCTTAGGCAGGTTACTGGAATTATGAGTCCATATGAGTTCTCTGCATTTTCTCCATGTGAAGATATGGTTGAGACATTGGCTTCACTGTATATATCTAATAAATGATAGGGACGATGTTGTTGCGTAGTTGCATTATAGTCCTAAACTTTCCCCGTTTTTGAAGTAATTGTCCAGTTTTACTTTATTTTCATTTTTATTAGAGTAATGCTACGTGAAATAGAAATTGTACGACATAGCACGAAAAATATTATTTTATGTCTCTCTTTTATTATTAATAAATATTTTTTATAATAAATAAAGTGATAAAAAGAAATAGATTATTGTTGAAATTGTTCAACAATTTTTGGTCGTACACCAAACATTATTTTTTCTTATTACCAGTACAATTTCATAAAATAAAAAGGAATTATTCCACCATCATTCAAGACACTGCAGAATTTATTTGAAGAATGCTTGATCATTGTTATAAGTTTTATTAATCATTGTGTTTAAATCAAAAATTAAAAATTAATAAATAAAACTAATTGTAAAAAAACTATGAATAATAATGCTATATTTTTAATAATTTTTTTAATTTTTATTCCTTAGTAATAGCTAGCAAAACCATGGTTAACCAAATGTATTGGAAAATCTGTCAATTTCCCTTCACTATTATTGTTTGACTAATTTGAATAAGCACAGCAAGCTTCTGGAGGTAACAATTTGAATTTTTCAAAAAAGGAAGCCCTAAGCCAGAAAATTGTTTGTCCTCTCATTATAAATTTAACTTTTCTGACTTCCTCCAGTTTGGAAACCTTTCAAAATGAGTTGGCATTGTACCTGCCACATTTGTTTCGACCTAACCATATTTATTACAGTACTGTTATTTTCATTAGCAAAAGTATTTTATGGACAAAATGCTTAACTCAATTGTATCTATATTGTAAATATCTCAGCATTAGATTTGATTTTTATTAATAATAAAAAATTGATATATGATATAAAAGTAATAAAGCGAACACAAGAGAAATAATGGATGATAATGGAAGATACCTACACACTTTGGACACAACAGTATTTACATATTATTACTCATTTTATCATGTACTAATATTTCACATTAACATGAAAGAATGCATTTAATATTTGCAAAATATAAAAAGAAAGAATAAAAAGAACAGAAATTAATTGGTACGTAGTTGTTTCGTAATGGTTCATTTGTTTATCAACTTGGTTAATTGATTATTAATGTCTTCTCTTTTTTTCTCTGTTTATTTTTATATTTTAAATCAAATATTTCTATTTTTATTTTATTTTATTTTCTACTATTTTTCTTTCTTTCTACTGAAAAGTGAACCCAGCTAATTTTGAAAAGTCTAAGGAAAAAGATTGACATTTAAATTATGAGGTTAATACTGGAAAAAAAAAAAGAAAAAAAAAAGTCAGAACCTACTAAAGTTATATGAAGACAATTGAAGACTATTTCTGAGAAGAAGAAGAAAAGTCTACTACTTTATTTACTCTGTTTACATTTTAATGATTGGATAAAATCTAACCCCAAGTTGTTTTTGGTAGTGCGAAAGTCGAAGCTTCTGACGAGAAAAGAATGGAAGAGAAACCATGAAAATAAATTGAACTCAGCTTCCACCATGTATGCATATTAATTAAGATTAAAGAATGAACTAAAATTTAACTACCATATTCATGTTTTTATATTGAAAAATATTTATCCTTTATTAAATTTTTCTTTTACAGTATTCTTAAATTGATGATCAAAACTTTCCCCAACCAAACATTATTTAGGTTATGGTTGTGTCCGATATAATGAATGTCCCATCGTGTAGTTCATGAAGAGATATAAAATCTGTAAAAGCACGGTGAATGTGAATAGGTTCCAAAAGTCAATGAAAGTCAAAATGAGTTATATGGTCACGCACGCTGAAGAAAAAAATTCATTGGGCCCAGTTCATGATTCTTGTTGCATCTTCTCGTTGATCCTAATTAATTACAGGGCCGTGTGTTTAATTCTTGGGCCAAGTTACTTTTCGAAAGTCTCAGACTTTTTTTTTATTTTTAAATAAACTAAATATGGAGGGCTCGTTATATATACATCTCCTTTTTTTTTTTTTTTATAAGTACACCTCCTTTATTTTTTTTTTAATTTATAAAATATTATAGTTTTTTTATAAAATTTTCTAATTTTACACTTCCAACTTTTAATTTACTATTTTCTTCTTTTTTTTCACACATTTTTCTTTTATTTTTAGTTTTTACATGCTACCAAAATAAGTGTGATGAAGAAAAGGTAAGAGGGTGCATGTAAAAATTAAAAAAAAGAGGAAAGATGTGTGAAAAAAAAATACTAAATTAAATATTGTAGATGTAAAATTAAAAATTAAAAACAAAAAAATTAAAAATATTTTAGAGATTTAATTATTTTTTTAAAAAAGGAAGTGTATTTATAGACAAAAGGAGGTGTATATATCATGAACCAATATACTACAAGAAAAATGCTAATTTTCGACGAAAATTTCTGAAGGAAAAGGTTAAATTTTCGACGAATTATTTTTTCCGACATATTTAAATTCGTCGAAAAGCGCCGGAAAAAAAGATTCGTTGAAAGTAATTTAATCCGTCGGAAATTTTCGACAGAAATTCTGTCGAAAAATTTCGTCTATTTCTGTCGAAAATTTCTGACAAAATTTTTCAACAAAATTTTTGTCGAAAATTTCCAACAGAATTTTTCGTTGAATTTTTTTTGGAAATTATATATTTTTTAAATTTTAATAAATTTATTAATGTAACAGTCCTCATATTTGGCCTCTCAAGGGTTCTACTTCAAGACATTTCACTTTTAGTGTGTTTTATCCTTACTTGCATAATTTCTGGAAAACTTCCCAAAGTCACCCATCCCAATACTACCCCCAAGTCAAGCACGCTTAACTGTGAAGTTCTGATGAGTAAGCTACTGAAATGTATATGTATGTTGTCACTATAACTTGTACAAATTAATTCATTTAAGTCATCCTCAAATATACAATCTCATACTTGTACTATAATAATAATATATAATAATAATATATAATAATTTTATATTACGAATAATAATAATAATAATAATATATTCAATTATTCTTTATTTATATGTACTTACTTTTATAATTATAATCTACTTATTTCTATTTAAAATTATAATTTAAATTATTTAATTTTATAATTTATAATGATAATATAATTTATAAAATTATAAATATTTATTTATTACATATTTATAAATTAAATTTTAACATTTTAAATAAATTATTAATTAATTTAATATATTTATTTACCTTAAATCAAATATATAAAATTCAAAAAATATATTTATCCTTGTTTTATTTTCTAATTATCAATCATTAATAAAATACTAACTTAACATCTTATCTAATTATATCATAATATTCTCATATCAAGTTTAAAACCAGATATTAGTTATACAAAAATATTAATATCATATAATAAATTGTCAATAAGATTTTAGTTAAATAATTTAAAATAATTAATGTTTCAATTATATTATTAATTAGCAAATAATTTATTCCAAAGATAATTAATTTTTTTATATTAATTATTAGTAAAATTTAATAACTTTTAATTTAACAATTAATTGGATTGATGAAATTCAACACACACCATGAGTTATTGAGCGGAATAACTTTACCAAGAGTTATTTTGTAAGTTATCTTAAATCAAACATATAAAATTCAAAAAATGTATTTATCCTTGTTTTATTTTCTAATTATCAACCATTAACAAAATACTAACTTAAAATCTTATCTAATTATATCATAATATTTTCATATCAAATTTAAAATCAGTTCTTACATTTTCGACAAATATAAATTTGTCGGAAATATTCCATCAATAATATAGCCTTTCTTACAAAAACAAATTTCATCGAAAATATAAATTTTCTGACAGATTTAATTTTGTTTTATAAGAAATCATCTTCGATTAATATAACATTTTGTATATATGATTTAAGAGTAAAGAATTTTCAATTTAACGGTTGGATTTACAAAATTCACATTTAATATAAAGTTATTGAGCGGTGTAATATTTAGTAAAAGTCACATTTAATATATATAAGGGGGGTTATAATTACAGCGTTGTAAATTTTACTAAGTATTACATCGCTCAATAACTTTATATTAAATGTGAATTTTGTAAATCCAACCGTTAGATTGAAAGTTCATATCTCTTATATTATATATACAAAATTTTATATTAATCCAAGATGATTTGATACTACATTGTTATAAAAAAATTTTGATATAATATATTCATTTCAAAATACACTAAATTATGAACACTTTGATACCTTTCAGTTGTTGTTCAATTTTAACAAAATTTGATATACACGTATAAAGTGATATGAACTTTCAATTTAACGGTTAAATTTACAAAATTCACATTTAATATAAAGTTATTGAGTGACGTAATACTTAGTAAAAGTTACACCGGTATAATTATAACCTCTTATATTATATATATATATATATATATATATATATATATATATATATATGTGTGTGTGTGTGTGTGTGTGTGTAATTTTAAGCTTATTACTTCTAAAAATTTTTAAAAAAATTTCTTCTAAAATATAAAACTACTATTTATGTTAAATAAACTAATATATGCACTAATTATTTTAAAAAAAACTCATGAAACACACAAATATGAAAATATTCACACTTGAACTTGCTTACTATAATTTTAAAGACAATATACTAACATCTCTAAGTAATTTATAAATATTTAAAAATAAATATTATTTATTTAAAATAATTATTAAGATCGAAAATATTAATTGTAGAAGGTTTAAATATATTTTAGTCCCTATAAGATGGGTGATTTTGATTTTGGTCTTTGTAAATTTTTTCTTTATTTTTCATCCTTGTAAGATTTATAAAGATTGTTTCCTACTTGTAAAATGAGTAAAATATTTTTCTTTGATTTTCATCCCTCTAAAATATAAATTCACTAGTTTGATTATTTTAAGGTAGATAAATAATTTATTTTAAAAAACTAAAAAAAAATTAAAGGTGTTAAATATGAATACGATAATAGTACGTAATTGTTGTAGGTGACACCTAAGATAATTATTTATGTTTTTTTTTTTTAAATAAAAAGTAGTAAAAAATGATTACATAAAAAATAAGAATTAAAAATAAAAATTCCAATTTTAGAAAATGAAAATAAGAATTAAAAATAAAATAAAAAATAAGAAATTTCTAACGGAAAAATAAATCCGACAAAAAATTTCTGACGGAAAATTCTGTTAGAAATTTCCGACGAAAATATAAATCCGTCAAAAATTTCGGACGAAAATTTTCCGACGGATTCATATCTGTCAGAAATTTTCTGTCGAAAATTTGCGTTTTTCTTATAGTATATGGAGTTTATTATACGTTAAAAAAATGACTATTATTTTTTTTTTGTAATTTATTATTCAACAACTTTATAATTTTTAATCTATAATTTTACATATTTCCTCAAAAGGAAAAGGTAGTACCACTGTACCAGCAGCACAAGGTTCGGAATCTCAAAACCAAAAACAACGTAGAAATTAAAGTGCATTAAATTGCTCCCACTCTAGGAATTGGAGACTGGTTGCATGCATATGAATTGTGTATTACTATTGAGAGAATGCAAGTAGAAGTAAACAAGAGTGGAAAAGGTATACTTAAAGGGTGAGGAAAGGAAGAATCTATTCTAATCCCCTGAAAGCAACCTTTTCTTCCAACCATTGATTAGGTTAAAGATTAAGAATCTAGAGTTCATAGAGGAAAAGTATTTCATCATCATGAGGATTGCTTATCAATTTTTGCTAACGTTACCCTTATTAACTTACATAAAACACCCAAGCACCTTCGTTTTATTCTACAATATTGGAATGCTCTTCAATTCTTAATATGCTTAGACTAAACATGATGTTCTCTTCCTTTTTTCTTTGGCTTCTACTCTTCTTCTCTTCATTATTTTCTTATGGTATGTACTACTTTCTAATATCATTTTTTCTTATCTCACACTGTATTCCAAAATTTTGTAATGGACAATTTGTAATAGTTTGTTTAATTAAATTTGTTTGTAAAAACACTTTTAGAACAAGAAAATAAAAATAAATTTTTTCAAAAATTAAAATTAGCTTAAGTAAATTAATTTATAGAAATTCTATTGTGTCAACTTCTTTAAAAATTAATTTTTAATTTATGAAAAATTGATTTTAACTTACTTTATCCAAAGATCTTAATATTCATAAATGTGTTTAGATTAAGATATTGTACATTACATTTTACTTGGTCACTTTTGATCTTAATAAGTACTCTCATTTTGTCTAAAAATTACTGAAGTTTTAGCATTTGAAATAAAAATTCAAACTAATTAATGATTTCAGTTTTCAATGATGTAACTTTTAAAAAATTATTAATTTGCTAATTCCAGAATGATTGTATTTGTAGCACATGTATTGATAAAATTATATTATTTTAGTAAAATTATATATAAAGTTATTATTTTTTAAGTTGGGTATAAAAATCTTAAACCGCAATTATTTTACTGCGAAAGGAATAGAAGAAAAAAAATCATTACTGTTTTAATGTATAGTGTGACATGAAATTTCTAAGCAAACTTTCACATTTTGATATGATGCAGGTTTAGGAGATAAAGCATTTTCAGGAACATACGGAGTGAACTATGGTAGGATAGCAGACAACCTACCTTCCCCAGAAAGTGTGGTTACTCTACTCAAAGCAGCAAAAATTAAAAACATTAGGATATATGATGTTGATCATCAAGTCCTTCGTGCCTTCAAAGGTTCTGGAATTGAAATTGTGGTTGGACTTGGCAATGAATTTCTCAAGGACATGAGTGTGGGGGAAGATAGAGCCATGAGTTGGGTCAAAGAAAATGTTCAACCCTTTCTTCCAGGGACCAAAATTCGTGGCATTGCAGTGGGAAATGAAATCTTGGGAGGCACAGATATGGAACTTTGGCAAGTTTTGCTTCCTGCAGCAAAGAATGTTTATAATGCACTTACTAAGCTTGGTCTAGCAAAAAATGTTCAAGTGTCAAGTCCACATTCTGAAGCTGTATTTGCTAATTCTTTTCCTCCTTCCTCATGCACTTTTAAGGAAGATGTTCTTCCATATATGAAGCCTCTCCTACAATTCTTCTCACAAATCGGTACGATGAGTTTTTTGTATTTGTTTGATGTAGAGATATATTTTTCAAGACCCTTATTTATTTTTTTATCTAATGATATCAAACTTTGTTTGTACCTCGACAGGTACCCCTTTTTTCATAAATGCATATCCCTTCCTTGCATATAAAAATGATCCACAACATATTGACCTTAACTATGCCCTCTTTTTGAAAAATCCTGGGATTTATGATGCAAAGACTAAGTTGTATTATAGTAACATGTTTGAGGCTCAGGTTGATGCAGCTTATGCTGCATTGGAGAAGGTTGGTTTTGACAAGATGGAGGTTATTGTTTCTGAGACTGGTTGGGCTTCTCACGGGGATGAGAGTGAGGCTGGTGCAACAATAAAGAATGCAAGGACCTACAATCGTAATTTGCGCAAGAGGTTACTCAAGAAGAAAGGAACCCCTTATAGGCCCAAAAAAGTGGTGAGGGCTTATGTCTTTGCCTTGTTTAATGAGAATTTGAAGCCCGGCCCAACATCTGAGAGAAACTTTGGATTGTTTAAGGCTGATGGAAGCATTTCATATGATATTGGCTTCACTGGGCTTGTACCCTCTTCGGCAACTTCATCTTTCCTTTCCTTTAAGGTATGTATACCTCCTTTGCTTTCATTCTTAATCAACTTTTCTAATTTCTAGGAACTCTGCTAAAAAATTCCAAAAAATAAAATAAAGTAGGATAAATTTTTCACTATTTATTGTTGAGTTTAATGGTTATTTACTATTAGAAGTAAAAAGTTTTATACAATTAACTAATTAGAAATTACAGTTTGTATAATTTTTAATATAGATATTATAAAAGTCAACAACTTATCATTTATGATAAACTCTAAACCTTAAAACTGTTTTACAATTGTCTGTGTATAAAGATATCTTACTATCTTCCTGAGACTAAGTTCTATATATTAGTGACATTACTTTTCTATATGGCACACAATAACCTGGTTGTTTCAATAATTTAACATAGAGAAGTTTCCAATAATTATGCCTTGCAGGGTATTGGATCCTCGTCAATGGTGATGGCTTTTACAAGCTTTGCAGCTTTTCTTTTTGTAGCATTGTAATTGATCATAAGATTAAGGTACATGTGAATTCGGTGATTCTTTGGATTCTGTATCAGTTTTCTGTATTTTCAAGTTGTGGAGTTTTCATAACAAAGCTGTAACATAATGTATAGCTGATTAACTTTGTATTCTTTATTAACACTCTCAACAACGTACCATATATTTCTGTATTTATGCAGCAAGCGAATATATGAAAAAAAAGAAAAGAAAAAAAAAGAGCAAAATCGTTTCTACAGTTCTACCTAAAGATTTGTACTACGTTTTCGTACATGAAGGTGTATGCATCACTACCAAAGCATTTTATGCACGAACACTTTAAAAACCTTTTTGAAATGTTAATATACGTGTATGTCACTAATCACTAAACATGTATTGACAAATTCATTATCACATAGATATCAAGTCTCTAGTAGTTTATACTTTGTTGACGTTTTTAGCTAGTGCTTCTATTGTGCTGCCAACTCAGAATAATTGCCAAAGTGAAAGGTTCAACTAAACTAAACCAAAATTAACAAGTGCTCAAACTTTAATTAATTTATTGAATGTACATCAGATGAGCTTGTGTACCTGGACCATCAGGATTAACTATTAGATATAAAATATATTGCTGATTAAGAGGGTAACTGTCAAAATCACGTTTAAAATTTTATTTGATAAGCTAAAGTGAACTAACCGTTTTTAGTTTAATTGATTTGATTAGACTAAAAAAACGTTAAAAAACGTGACGAATGAGTAGCATTATTGTGTCAAGTTTAGTCTTTGTTCTACTGTTGAAAAGTCTTTTGGGAGTATAATTATACAGTGTGATCCTCGTGAGTATATATACGTTTTTATTTATTATTATTTTAAATGCCAAGTTTAAGAAAATGTTGAATTAAATAAGATATTGACCAAATATATATATCATATTAAAGGCAGGAGGGGATATAATGTATCTATTATATAAGTAAATATGATGAATGCTTGTGATAATTAAACTATGTATTTATAGCTGAATTCTAGAAGGATTCCATATTTCTAATAGTTAATTATATATTAAGATTTGCTAATGGGAATTTGATTCCTTCGCAATTCAGTTCGTAGAGTCAAAAGATATTCTCACATGTCATAATTTTTCATATTGTCCCTTTATTGGTTGTATATTTTGTTTTATTGATGTTTAGTTAAGGTGTATATCTTTAATTATTTATACCTTGTAAAAAATCTTCCGAATTATTTTCTATTTTCTCTGTTTTATTTCCCTTTTTTTTCCAACTTCTATTCACTAGAATTATAATGATAATAACAAGAATTTTCAACTTCTATTACTAAATCGGTTTTAATAGTTTATTTGGATTGAACATGAATTTTTTTAAATAATTTTTTAATTAAACCATAATATTTGCACTTGTAAGAAAGAAAGTTAATGATGTGAAAATATTAAAAAATATATATATAGAAAAAAATGTGAATAATTTTAATGACCAACTGTTCATAAGTAATAAGTCATTAGTTACAAAATAAGCATTTAACGTCTTTTAAAAATGTAGACACTAAATAAAATGTTTTGTTTATTAATAATTAATAAGGAAAGAAGTATTCTGTGTCTTTTATTTTTTTTTAAATAAATAAATAAATAATTATTGAAAACATGTGAAGAGACTTTTTATTGTCAGAGTGTTTAAAAATAAAATAAAAAAGAAAAATAATAATAAAGTGGTAGTTCTTAAAAAATTCTTCAACATAAAAGTAAACATCCTAACATTTACTTAAAATTACCTTAACTAATACAGTATATTAATATAATTTAGATAATTGAATGTTCATTCAATCATCCTAGATCTTCTCATCTTGTGCTCGATCATAAAGGGATCTAAATCAAACAGTGGAAAATTATTATTTAATTTGAAGGGGAAATAATACTAACGCTAGTTCTAAAATCTTGAAACAATATCAGATGGTTTTTCATCTTAATTTTATTATTTTCAACATCAATGGCAGCATGTCTGACATTTTTATCCAGCTCATTATACAGGCACAAATTATAAATTATTTTATATTTTTATTATTATTAAACTCTTCATTTAAACTGATGGCACCTAAATATTTTTTAATAATAATAAATAAATAAATAAATAAGCTCAACTTATATTTTAAAGCAGAATATAAAATTTACAGAATGGCATAGGAAATTGAAAACTTATTCTTTCAAGGACAAGCATGAGGCAGAAAAGAAGGGCTAGAGGTTCCCTTGGTGAGGGACAATCCAAAGCTCAAAGATTAGTGAGTTAAATTAAATAAAGCACTCATCACCATACTTCAATGCTCAATGCCAGTGTGATGAAATCTGTAAATGCACTCTATTCCCTTTCAAGTTTTAATCTTCTGTGCTAGGGTGCACGGCAGGTTCCGTGGTGGCATTACTATCAACGTAATCCTCACCGTTGATCTGATCAAGCACGAGCACAAACCCCATGGCAAAGGCAGCATCAAGACCAGGCTTAACAGAAAGCGAGAACACTTCCCTACCAAGCACAACGCTGGTGGTGGGGTCCACTTTTCGACGAATCTCAGCCACCGACTCCTTCATCGCATTGAAAACCGTGCAGCATCGCTGCGAGAAGCACCCTTCGATCTGGTACTCCTCACCCGGGTTCTCGTACATCTCCACCGTCAAACTCCCACGCGAACGTCCTATGATCGACGCTCTTTTCACGCTGAAGATGGGCTTATCACCGTCCATTCTCTCCCCCTTGAACCCCTCCCACCGTTGATGCAAACTCGGCCTCTGCCAAACTCAAATCAAACAATCACCTAAATTAAACTATATCCAATTATCAATCGCCTAAACTCTAAACCATGCCTAAGTCCCACATCGTAGAAATCGAATTTACATTTGATTAAGGAGAGAAATAAGTAATACAGTACCTTTCGACGAACGGTGAGGAGACAACGTCCGTTAGGGTCCATGAGAACGAGTTCATCTCTGTCGCGAGTGTCGGGTCCGTAAGAGTCAACTCTGAAGACGAGTTGACCCTTGCAATCGTATACGGTGAAACCATCGCCCGCGAAGAACAGAGAGGTTTTAAGCACCGTTAGATTCATCTCTTGTTTGAACACGCACGATGCATCTTCAACCTCACCTGCGCCAGAAGCCACACAAAGGTCCATGGGAATTCCAATTTGGAAACAACTGTATTCTGAGAATAGTGATGTGGGTTGGCTTTCCTATTTCTAATGCAATTATAGGAAAATCTCCACCATATGCATTATGCAATTTATGGCACCAATTAATTATTAATTTATAAAGTGGGGTTCTGAATGGAACCATGCATGGGAGAAAAATATCTACACACATGATGCGACACTTTTTTTTTCTTCTTTTTTTATGTAAACTTTTTTAGTATTACTTTTAATTAAATTATTATTATTTTTTTACATAATACTTAGCTTTGTTCTTTCTTATATTATAAAAAAAAATTTCTTTGCATAATAGAACCCCTAATCATGTATAAATATTAAAACGCGAGGAAAAACAATGTACATATACTTTAGTTGTCTCTTGAATCGTTATATGAATCAGTTTCCATTGGTTGTGGCCCCGTTCATTGACTTGATTCATTTGGGCTAATTCAGTGCCACTTGTTAGTTGTCTTTGCTCTTATGTTTGAAGAAAAATTGAAATCAGAAAATATGGAATATCGCAATGGGGAAGCGAATAATTGTCCATTACATACTTTTCTTTGGACAAAATAGACAAACGGAAAAAGAAATGTGTGGCTAGTGTATTATTGAGTTTGATTTTCAGTTAATTAAGTAAAGTTTAATTATCTAAATTAAACATTGAACACAAAAATCACCACCTAATAATTTTCCAATCATAATATGTAAATGAAGGTGATGGGCATGGCAGGCTTTCCCAGAGTCCCTACCCAAAAATTCAAATGACAAACATATAGAAATTCAAGTGAATGGCATTATGGCACACACGAAGTGTACACGTAGGTGGAGGACTATATATCATTATTAAGTTTGCTCAAAGTCAAAAGCCACTATGTATTATGGAGAGAATCTCTATCCTCACAGCCTTTCTCACCGTCACATTTTGCTAACACACTCAAACGTATTTTTCATCACTTCAACAACGAGTTGAACTGCAAACACCTACTTTACATACTAATAATAATAATAATATATAATTGTTTGACACGCGTGCTTTTACTTTACTTTACCTACGAATCAATTAAGTTGGTGTTCTAAGATGTTACAATGGTCCTAAAAAAAACTGGAAAAACAAGAAATTACAAAAAAAAAAAAGAGTATTTAATTTATATAATAGTACATATAATTTATTTGTTTATTTATATTTAAGTATATTTTTAGTCTCTAAAATGAACAAATTTTGACTTTGGTCCTTATAATTTTTTTTTAAAATTTTTTTTATCTTTATAAAATTTGTAAACATTATTTTGTTTCTTGTTTAATATTTCTGAACATATTATATTGAAAATTAAAGGATATTGTTGCCTCATTACTGATATAATTATAATTAGACTAATTTTTTGTTTGAACAATTAATGAGACTTTACCGCTTGAGTATAATAGAAGATATATGTATATATTTAAAAAATATTTCGTATATGAAATATTTTTACTTTTTCAAGAATCTAAAGTTAAAAATGTTATTGTTTATGTATAGTTTATCATAAAAAAAATAACATTTTTAAGAAATATAGATTCCTAATAATATTTTTTATACCATTTTCTCACCAAATTGTTTTGATAATTAAGAATCTAACATTTTTAAATTAAAATGAATATTTTATTATAGTAAAAATCTTATGTTATCTTAATTAATTTTCTCAGTAAAAATATTATATTATCTTAATTTGGTTTGTTAACATAGTAAAAATTTATGATTTTGAGTTTTTTTTTATAAGCAAAAAGAGAAGTATAAGAGGTACTCAAATCCGTTACAAAATACAAAGTTATCTAAAAAAAATGTGTGATTCTAAGTAACATTTATAATTATTTCAAAAAATATTTATGATTAATCAAATATATTTAAACATTTTTGAAAATTGTAATTCTTAGAAATCATGATTTTTGAGTATGAAAAAAAATTTATCAAATAAAATTATCCTCTAAAGGAGATACTTGTCAAGAAAATAAAAAACTCAAATCAATTTTTTTTTTGTTAATTTTTGTTTGTGGTTTTAAAATCTTCTCGTTAAGCCAATGTTAATGGTTGAAATTTTATTAGTTTAGTCGCTTATCTAATTTTATTAATAAAAAAATTGGTTTTTTTTTTCTAAACTTAATAACCTATTTTTATTTATTGTGCTCGCGTTCATTTGACTTAGACTTTCAATTGGTTCAATTTCAATCAATCTTTAGTTACATAAAGCACCTCTTTATAAATGGAATATAAAAATGTTTTTTTTTTTACGTATGTGTCCATTTTTCTTTTTTTAATACTATTCAACTTATTTAAATATGTAATTTCTTATTTAATTTTTATTCATCCAAAATAATTAATTCTATTAATTTGTTTGTTTTTTTTTCTTCATCTAATAATTATTTAATCAACTCAAACAAAGTGTTTGTATTCTTGATCGAGATCAACTAGCCATATAATCCAGATCGCATGTATCAACCTGAATTTGCTATTTGTTTAAAAAAAGGAAACCCGAATTGCGTATTTCTTAGAAATAAAAAAAGACTTTTTTTTTTTTACGAATTTGGGAATATATAATTCATCTGTAAACCATTTCTAAGAAGGGCTTTTAATTTCTTTTTCTACGATTGGTGTTTGAAACTATCTATACTATTGTTTGGGGAAAAATTGTTTCAGACGAATTTATTTACTCATTCGGTTCATCCTATTCAAATGAAGCAATAATCGCATATAAACAAAAGCACTTTATGTTAAACGAATAAAGCCTTTTAAAAGTAAGACTATTTTTAATTAAACACGTAAAAATATATTGGTTATAATTTTTAATATGACCTTTTTTCCCGTTGTGTAACGTTAACTATATCTGTACATGCGTGTGTTTAGATAAGTGGACGAAATTTGCCACATTGAAAGGTACAACTGTATTAGTATTTGGGTTATCATTAACTGAAATAAGTTGTTTTTCGCTTGTGATCGGGTCGGGTGAAGAAAGTCTGGTGGGCCTATTTGCTGGGCTCCAAGAGACACCAACTTCTTTGTTTCACGTCAATGAGATAAATAATAATATAATTATAAGAGTTAATCATTCCTACACTATCAGTGTAAAAAATTTTACACCGGCAACCAATCATATCTTTTAATGAAATATTTTTATTTCATTAAGTGAGCAACTGATTTGGTACTATTAAAGGATATGATTAGTTGTCAGTGTAAAAAAACTTTATACTAATAGTGTATAAGTGATTAACTCTAATTATAAACTAGATCTATGTAAAGATTTTTATGTATTGTCAATACAAAAAAAAATTACACTATCAACTAATATAAAATAGCAGGTATAATTTTTAAGTAATAACTTTTACTATAAAGAAAATAGTTAATATTTAAATATTATACTTAAATTGTTATGTATAATAAGTTTGTTGATTTTTGAAAAAAAAAAAGCTTAAATATTAGACCTACCATGATTTCTAATTGGCTTATGGACTAAAACCTATTTACACAGATAGTGTATAGAAATTAATTTATTACTATACAAATCAACATTTTTATTATACATGGCGACATGTGTGATTGAGATGACTGCAACATATATTCATATGTGAAAATATATTTTTTCATAAAATGATTTAAAATGTGTGGTGGTGTTGATCCAATTATAATAGTGAGAATGGACTGGATCATGCGCATAAGAGATAAAATCCAACATATGAGTGTGGCTGCCTAGCTAAGCTTATCATCTTGAGTTCCATAGTTTTTTGTTTTTAAATTTTTTTGGTATATTCCTTTTTGGATCAGTACAAATTGTTAGGCTATGGGCTGTCATATCATATTGAAATGTGAAGCATAAACCCAATAAAGTGAGTCTGAACTGGATTTGCATCAAACGTAAAGGATGTATATATTCTCCAAAAAAAGAATCAATAACTCAACTCCGATCCGTTGTACTTATCTTTATTTGCCCAAAATGAAACTATATATTTATCCAAGAATAAGTATACTTGGCATTCTATTCCCTAGTAATTAATCCCATCCTTTTCTCTATTAAAAAATATATAGAATCAGTATTGGAGGAGACGGAAGTTCTGGTAGGAAGATTTTTACGAAACAATTGACTCAATTATATAGTACAAATACAATAAATTTGATTATTAACGGAAATCAAGAATGATGATTTACGAGTGAAGTTGGTAAATAGAGGAATTTTGATTGATTTAAATTAACGTTAAAGGGGTAACAGCAAATTAAGCATGGCCCAAAGAAGAGAAGAGCATGATAGGACGTATTTACAGGAGAATTCAAAATAGGTGATCATCCCTAGCCTACACATAAATATAAATAATCTAGGTAGCAATTGGTTTGTGCATGCCTAAAAGTAGAACTAGAACTAGAACTAGAACTAGAACTAGAAAGGCGTGCAATTTCTTTGCATTATTGATTTTGATTCTGCACGGGGTATCTGACTCCTGCTACCAATGCACGTTGCTGCTCTATCTGTACGTAAATTAATTAGTCTGAAATGTTGAACATAATAATAATGATTAATGAAAATTAATGTAGTAATAAAATGCAACATTTAATTAATTACTTGGAAAAGTTGATGCAATTTGTTCTTGAGATAGCAATATTCATGCTCGAGCATCTCCAACGCACGCAAGCATCCAGCACGGTTGGTCTGGAGAGTAGCAGCACGAAAGGCAACGCAAACGTTAGTGACTCTCTTGGCACCAATGCTTGAGCTGCTACCCATGAACTGGTTCAAATGGACCCCCATTTTCTTGTAGTCCCTTTCCATGCTGCATGGTGCATTGGTGCATTGGTGCATGCATATAACGTTAATTAGACATATATATATATATATATATAATAGTATAATATAATGCAAGAATATTAATTAATGTTACGTACAGCAATCCTCTGAGATTGGTGAGTAGCTTCTCGGACTCGTGGAAGTAGATGTTGAGGACCTCTGAGACGAAGTTAGGGGAGGCCTCATCTTGGAGCTGTTGAAGCTGCAGAAACTGCTCATCCAACACACCCTGCAATATGTAACATATTATGAAACATATAGTTATTATGATATATATGCACATAACATATAGATAGATAGATAGCTCATACCTGGTGGAAAAGAAAAGCGAGGAGTCGGTTCATGTCGGCCCACAAGAGGTCGGCACCGAAACCAAGCATCCACAGAGGGAGACCCGTTTTGGCTAACGTAACTCAACCACAACAATTAACTTACGGACACCAAAAACCACCTCTCTTATTCTTTCTTTCTTTTGGCTTATATGTGCTACCTGTCGCCACTCGCAGGGAATGCCACTGCTATTTATACCATTCCTCCAGATAAAATATGATGTCACATACATTTAAAATTACAATTAATACTATGCTATTTCAACTATTATTGTCTTAAAATTGTACAGTAAAATGTAAAAGCAAATTTTGGTTGAATAAATGGAAAGAAAAGTGAGTGGGAAGTAAAAAGTTGGCATTAATTAAAGAAAGGAAGGCATGCGGTTTATGGGAGTAATCGAGGCGAATGTGGGTTATATACCGACCATTACTTGTTTTGTTGCAAATGCAAATGCAAATGCAAACTCAAATGCAAATGCAATGCCTCTCCACCTCACTTCGCGTGCGCCCTCTCTCTAGTCTCTTCCAACCAAATGCTCCATTTACCCGACAACTGCCTGAACCCTTAATTTATTCCATAAATTCACTTCATGGATTTCATAATCTAAATCATTTTCTCTTAAATACTTCCACAGAAAGCATAGGCCATCATGAATGCGCAACAGTTTTAAATACTCAGTTGTCTCGAACAATTTTGTCCCTAGTAAAAAAAATATTAATTTGTAGCCCATTAAAATATTGTTTTCTCTTATATTCTTCCTATAACATGAAGTATTATGCTTCAAAAACAAAAAACAGATAAAACTTACATATTTAAACACACTATAATTAAGGTTGTAGTCAGATGATGTATTAGAATGTGTTAACTTACACTGTTAGAATAAGAGGATGAGCATATGTTTTGTGAAAGTTGGCACGCGGCGGAGTATGGGAAAATGAAAAATTTGTCTCTTTGTTTCTGCAACTTATTACTTATGAAGGGATAGACTTTTGAACTCATGATGGCCTAAACACCAAACCATACTTCATCTGCCACCCACTTCACACGCGGGGGAAATGGGAATCAATCACAAAATTATAGGTTATACAGTTATATATGCTACTATTATTTATATTTTATCAATGAATCACTCTATCTAGGACCACACCTCTTGCAACTGTACTGAATATATGATCCATGTGAGATTCAAATTGTTCAATGTTACAACTACTGCTGCTCAACTTTAATTTTATTATCTGTTTATTTTCTTCTCCTGTGGATTGTTAAAATTATTTTATTTACAATAATGAAAATAGTGTAAATTGATAAATAAAAAAATCAAATATAATTATTTTTACATTATTGTTTATATATTATTAGAAAGTGGATAAAAATTTAACTAAATTTTGTAAATCGACTTGTGATCTTATTTATAGTTAATTAATGTGAAATCTTCAATATATTTATCTTGAACATAAAATTTGTTAAACTAGACACATGCAGGTGATTTGGTAACAATCCAATAGCAAATGACTTAATAAATCCAAAAATATTCGTTAAAATGATTTCTAATATCATCTTTAAAGAACAAATAAGAATTTAATTTATTACTCAATCTTATAAAATTAATTTATAAAATAAAAATTATTCTTCAATTATATACACGTGCTGAATGTGCATCTCCAATGTATATATGTGTTGCTTGTGATTGAAATATATCATAATTGAAATACGTCATTGAATAAAAACCGAAAAAAGTTTTTAAAAATAAAAATAAAAAAAAAACACTCTAACAAGGTATAATTAACAGTGTCCGACGACACGAGTCAACTAGAATTAATACATTAGTGTTTTTTTTTTTACACAAAGAATTAATACATTAGTTAGACAAGTTAAAATTAAAAATGTCGCACAATTACTTTTTCTATCGCGCTTTCTGTTTAGCATTTCAGTAATTTTAAGCTAAAAGGTGAACCACGAGTTGAATGCATTGCTGCCAACGCCATTGCATACTTTTTATGCTCAATCACACATGCAACCGTTAAATATGCACTTTAACTTCCAACAAAAAAAAATGTGAACTTTTCTTTAGGATAAAAAAATTCACTTTATACAATTAACCGTACAGTATGAGTGCAAAACCAATCTTTGGTATGGGTTAACTTGCTTCGGTGTTACAACTTACAACTACTTTATTTAATTATTTATTTTTATACATGTTTTGATAGTACTACTGAGAAGCATGCATGTTATTAATTAATTATAGATACCTAGAAGCTCGAAATACTTGTTTGAAAGACATATTTTGTTCATAGTCTACTGACGTAAGCAAACTATACTCAAGCATGCTAATCATAATATTTGTGTGTGGATGATAGAATGGGCTTTATAACTCCAAAAATAAATAAATAAATTATAAGTTAGTTAAGGACATTATTTTCTTATAAGAAGATACAATTTTTTTTATCATACCAATTTTTATAAAAATAAAGTGATATTTCGACTTTTATAAAAATAAAATGTCAAATCAATTAAGTTATCAACTTTTGATACTAGATAAAGATATTATTTAAAATGTTATTAAATTTTAATCTTTAAAGTCATAATAACACTTATATAATCATTTAATTGTCTGCATTAACTATCTAAGTTATATAAGTGTATTTTTCTTCTTTTTTTTTTCCTATAAAAAAAATACTATGGGCATCAATGAAGAAATGTTTCAGACTTAAATTTAGATGCTCATTCGAGTTCAACTTGTTCATATAAGCATACTTTGCATTGATGTAAGCAGCTTGCTACTTAAAGCATATTAACATTGCTTTATAGTTTAGGGTAGTACTTATAGCCCTTTCAAAAAAAAGTAGTACTTGTTATAGTTAAAATTTATAATGGTGCTCTCCCGTGCTTATTTACAGTGACCATTATTCTATTCCAACAACCAATATATGCCTTTTGTCTGTCTTTATATGATTATTGTTTCATTTCCCTTTTGGTTAATTTCGAAATGCTAAATGAGTTTTTGTTCTCTAAGAACATAAAGTTTTTAAATATTGTCATTGTCTTGTTTGTTAGAGTATGGTGGTTAAGTGGTGAAGACAGTAATGAAAAACAGGTGGTCTCAAATCTCAATGCTCGAGGTTGTTGTCTTCTAAGTTTTTAATTACATGAGCTGTTTGCATAACAGATACCTATTCCCTTTCTTTTCCTTTTCGTTTGGTCTTTCCAAGAATTTCTTTGAATTTCTTGCCACGTTCAGATCCTCTTGCGTGCTGAGTTATGTACTACTATTTATCATATATAATGTTCCAATAATGCTGTCAAATTTAAGCCAGATAATTCTCAAAAAAAAAATTTATGATTTCATCATTGTGAAATATTTTCTTTCTTCAAATTATTAGTAAAATTTATTTTCATGAAAATGCAAAAGATTCATAAAATTAACGACGTCATAACATTATTTTAATAAATTCTTTAGACTAAATTGCACTTATCACAATTTTGATATACTTTTTAGTTACACAATTTTAATCCCTTAAATTCACCTTCTATTTTGCTATTATTCAAACTACTAAGTTATTTATACAATATTATACTATGTTATTTTATTTTTAATTTCATTTTCTTCTCAACTTTTTAACACGACATTAATACCAAATGAACCCTTAGCGAATCTGAGTTACAATACAAGTATTATATTGTATATAGCATTATTGTATCAGTTAGGTTTAATTTTAAAATATTTATTTGATGCTAAATGTTAAATATAGCATAAAATTATCTAGCAAAAAATATTTAGCTTAAAATTAATAATTATAAATTTACATAATAAAAATAAATATACATTTTTAATAATTAATTTATATAATCTATTATTTAATATATTTTCTATAATCAATTTAAATACAGATTTATTTATCTTTCATTTTCTTTTTAACTCTATTCTCTTCTCATGTTTTTTTAACTCATCATTGATATTATATTATTTTATATATTATTATCCAATAAATACAAATTATATTTTCATTTTTTAGTTTAAATTATAAATGTGAAATTACATTAAATATTCAGATTTTTTAATAATGATTCTACATGTTCAAACATCGATATCTTTCACACAAAAAAATAGGTTAAATTATTCAATTGATTTTTTATTTATTTTTTAATTTAGTCCCACTATTTTTGAATGAGTTAATTTAGTCTCATTTTTATATTATTATTTGTTTTATCAGTTGATAATATTATATTTACAATAAGATCAAATAATTTACTTGCACATTGCATGTAAATGGTCAAAGACTCGAACCTTATTTGCGTGATAATGTTGAAAGACTCACCAATATGACTCATCTCAAGAAGTTTTGACTACACAACAATGTTCAAAAAACTTGGTATAAATAAAAATGACAATTTGATCCATAATATCTACGAATGAAATAAAAAATATAACAAATAACAAGTAAAAACTATCAACAATAATTAATTTTAAAAAATTTAATCTTGATCACTCAATCTTACCAACAAATATACACAAGATTGTCATGGTGTTGTGAAAGAGTAGTAGAAAAAATGTATAAAGAAGAAGAAAAGTGAAATAGCCTAATAAGGGTTAGTGAGACTAAAATAAAAATAAAAATATATAAAAATCTCTCTTTTGAGGACAATAAAAAAATAATAATAAAACAATCACCCAATTGGAGCAATGAAACTTATAAAATATATAATATAAAATAGTCTTCTAATTAGACATACACACATCAAACAATTTTTCTACTAAAAAAGCAACACTAAAAATAAAATAAAATAAGTAAAATAAACAAGTCCCCCACTTAGGGACAACATCACTTTTACTAAATAAAATTAAAATGAGTGATGCTAAAATCAGAAACATCAATGGTGATCTTACATGCGACTTTAATACTATCAAAATGGTATCATGTGTTCGTTTTTTTAACATTTTGCAAAAAACAATTATGTGGCATGGGTGTCGTTAGTCAACGATATCATTGACCAACGACACCATTATAATTTTAAAACAAATAGTTTAGTAATTAAGTTATAAAAGATCCAATAATATTTATATTATACATTAAAGAATAATTTAAGTATAGTGAAACAAAAGGTAATAGTCCAAAGATCAACATCACAAAGAAGACCATATTAACCAATTCTTTATATTGTCCATAAATTTAAAAATATATTTTTTATTCTAATAATAAAATCTAACTTAATTTGTCAACTTATTTTTATTCAACTATCCACTCATACAAGAAAACTCTTATTTTAACCTTAAAAATTATATTTTTAAAGTTAAACAAGAATGCAATTACTTTAATGACATTTTCAAATTTAATCAAAAACCAGTTTAAGTAACAATTTTGAGCAAGGCATGTATAACACACAGTTAACAAAGAAGCAAGAAAAATACTCATCATTCCGGAATTTCACCTCATTTTCTCCTTATTTTTTGATTATTTATTGTTTATTCTATCATTCATTAGTACAAATTTTGTTATTTACGTCACTATTTTATCGTTAGAAAACGAAAAATTCGATGTAAAAAAATGCAGTAGTATTTGAAATTTAAACCAAGTTTTTTATGTCGGACACTACTAGGTCCGACGTAAAATTTAAAATCTACGTCGGCCCTCTATATAGACCGACGTAGATTTAAAAATTTACGTCGGAGCTCGTGGTGTCCGACGTAAAAATTTGTTATATCTCCTTTCTCTTATTCATTTCTTTGCGCGCGCTCTAGGAATTTATTTGCAGAACGTTCAGACGACCTCCGGCGATGAGTTTCTACACATCCTGGGTGTTTCCGGTGACGTTGAACGGCGGCGACAATGGTCGCGATGTCCATTCATCATTGCAGATCATTTTATTCAATTATATTGAAGTTTTGGTGCGCGTCTTGCTTAAGTTAGCGTTTAAGGATACTCGAAGGTGTTGGGATTCAAGGTTAGTGCAAATAGATTGGATTGGAGGATATTTTTGAACTTAAACATTGTTTGTGTGTGTTATTTTGGAGGATTTATGGTTATTCCATAAGTATATTTTTTAAATGAAAACATACGTATGTCATGTGTTAATTTTACATCTGGAACTGCCCGTTCTCCAACTGGAACGGCTCGTTCTCCAACCAGAATAGCCCGTTCTGCTTGCATATGTCATGTGTTAATTTTGCATCTAGAACGTTCCGTTCTCAAACCAAAATGGCTCGTTCCAGATGTATAATTAACACACAACGAGTACAAGCAAAATGGGTCGTTCTAGTCTTAGTTTTTCAACTTTTTTACGTCAGGACTCGAAAACAACCGACGTAATATTACGTCAGCTTTTAAACCCGACATAAATTTACATCTTCCATATTTATGTCAGACGTTTTTTCGACATAAAAACTTGAAAATAACATACGTAAAATACTCTTTTTGCACTAGTGATTCATCATATCTATTACTTTTTTTATTTTTCACATTCTTTTCCTCCTATCCCTCTTATTTTCTCTATAAATCGCCCCAATGCAACTCCTCAAAAAGTATAGCATATTGCACTTGGTTCCAATGCAATCAAAAGAAATAAACGAGTCATATATATACTTTTCATTTGTAAAAAGACCATTATTTCTGAAGGAACCAGTAATTTTCGCTATGTCATAATAACATGTTACCTACCCTTTCAAAAAAAAAAAATGTGAAAAAAAATCGGTTTAAATTCGAACCGAATTAAAAAAAATCATAACTAATTTTTTTTTAAAAAAAAACTGCATTATTTAGATAAATTAGATTTTAAAAACTTAACTATATATATTGGTAATTAGGTTCACTATATTATTTTTTAAATAATAAAATAAAATCAAAATTATTTATTTATATCTCTTATGATTCAATATTTTACAGTATCACATAAAATAGTTTAAACATTACTTATGGTTATTCTTTTTATTTTTTCTTTCTTAAAAGTTTTTTTTTAATTATTTTTAGACTATAAAGTAAATATTAATTATCAAATTATACTTTAAAATTAATTTTTCACATAACAATTATAATTTTTTAATATTTTTAACTTTTCACATGAAAATTATAATCCTCGAATATTTTTTAATTAACTTTGAATTTGTTTGTGTTAACGTTTTTTCTTTTAAAAATGATTTTTAATAAAATAAAAAATTATACTTTTAAAAATGTATTCACCTATTTAATTAATCTCCACTTTTCCAATGTATTTACCTACTTAACTAATCTCCACTAATAAACATTTTTAATGTCTCTAAAAGTGCATTAATTGTGACTTCAAAAAATATTTTTCTTAAAAATACTGGTCTAAAACTAATTTAATTTTTAAAGCTGGTTGAAATTTGGTTTAATTCTAAAACAGTTTCTAAACCGGTTATGAACCTATTTAATTATAAAAGCAATTTAGTTATGAATCGATTCATTAATATAGTTAGTTCAAATAGTTCATTTCATAAACGGGATAAAAGAATACATAATACGGTACGATTCATGGGTGCAATTTTTTTAAAAAAGCAAATCATGCACACCTGATGAAACGTGTCTATAAATATAGATTAGGTTCACAAACATAAGTGTTTCTGTGTACAATACATTGTAACAGAAGATGCAGACTTATTTTGACGATACTGAACTGTACCTCACACCTTCGATACAAAAACACAGTTCACTAGCATTCCAAAATGCTCAGTTCTAGTATCATTATAATTAAAGTATAAACTAAGGCTCCAACAATCAACATGCATGGGACAAAACTACGCTCGTCAGTCGTCACAGATCATCCGAATCTGATAGCAGATAGTGTCTTATAACTCTGATTATATCAGTAAGTGACACAACCCCCACGAGCAAACCCTCTTGATCCACCACCCAAACTCGATGAACATGCTTAGTCACTGCCTTTTCAATTACCTCAGACAAGGGTGATTCACCATAGCATGTCACAAGCTCCCTTCTGTACCCTCTATTCTGCATGTCTGATTCCCTGTACAAAGGACTCGATGCAACTTCTTCGGTGAACGCTAATGCACTTATTCCCAACCATGATTTCAGCGTGGCCAAGTAGCAACCCCTCAAATCAGTTGCTGAAAATGTACCAATAAGCTTCCTGCATCTTCCCTGCAAAAAGTTCCACAAAAATCAGCAATATTCTCGTGATAAATACTAACAACGCACTCTCAAACTCAGCTTTTTGAACACTCTTTTTATTAAAAATCGCAAACCGATAAGAATGTTAGTGTATTACTAGCACTCCTAGTATTTCCATATGTTTCTGTTATGACAAGTATAAGGAAAATGCTATAATCAATGTCCTGAAAGTACTGGTTATGGAATGGTTAAGGAATTAAAAACTTTATCTGTTTCGATCTAATTTTATCGTAATTTTCAATAAAAACTTTCTGCATATTGATTCTTTGACACGACAGTGGTTAGCAAGAAGTATAATGAAAAGAGGGTCAGTGGAGAATTAACGAGACTTGCATTTATATGCTGTTTGTGATCATCTTCACCAACATTAGAGGCTTTAACGATAGGAACAGCGTTTAGCATAGCAGCCTTTAAGCACTTGATGGCATGGACGAGTTTTGTGCGGTCAGTGATGGCATAAATCTGTTCAGTGTTGGCTCCCAAATCTTGAACAGAACGTGACAGAATGCTCTGTAGCTCACGAGCACGATCGTTCAAGAACCTAAGCACATCCATCTGAGTCAGCATTAGATAGCTCGAAGCAGACTCCACAAGTTCAACCCCAGCTGACACGTTCTCTTCTAGTTCTTGCCCATCGACAGGTACCATAGCACGATGCACCCCTTTGCTCAACACTTCCATACAATCTAACAGACTAATATATCATACAAACATTACAATTAAGAAGAACTAAACAAACCCACAAAGAAGAATATATTTTGAGCAAGGAAAATTGTCTGCCAGCACATCTTACTAATATGATAATATTAACAATATGTTACTGAAAAATGAAACATATATATATGCCGAGTATTTACTGTTTAACAACATTAATTAAAAGAAAGGTTGACAAGTTAATTAACCTGGTATTAGGATTGAGAGTCCACAAACTAAGACCTTCAAAGGAGTGGCCAATGATGGAAGAGACCGGGTCAGACAACTTTTGATCAAGGTCTTCTGTTACATTATCGCCACAACTCAAGTGGTCATCACCAGCGATGTGGGCCACAATATCAAGCATCGTCACCATCCCTATGTAATGTTTCCTTACGGCCCCGGTTTGCTTATCAGACTCAACGATCATCGACCCTCCGGCTCCGATCCACTGCCCCGGCGGCGCCGCTACCGGCACCGCCGCCACCTTGTTCGCCACGAGTGTGTGCATCGTGTGTGCCAACGACGCCGTGTACGGCACCTCCACTAGCCTCCTCTTCTCCACCATCAAATCTTTCACCTTCTTCTCTTTTAGTCTCATACTCTCGCTGCGTTGCATGTGCATGTGCTTCTCCTCCTTCATCTCCTGCATGCTTTCGAATTTTCTCAAATGCTTCTTCCTAGTCAAAAGATGGGTACTGATGGGAAAATATAGAGCGAGCATCAAAGATATCAAGAGATTTAATTAAAGCATTGTTAGGGTATGGTGTTATCGTTGTTGATCTAATTCTTTTTTCTTTTGTAGGAACATTTTTACACGTGTAGTTTTGTGAGATTTGTAATGTTGTGCATGCATGCTCTGCTCTTGCCATGTGTGGTTGTATACTAGATGACTCATCAAAGACACATGTTATATGGCGACACCTTATCAAGTTTCTGCATTGTTTTTCTTCTGTAACTAATATATTACGTATCATAGGCTTTTCCATGCACCATAATCTTGCGTCGGTATCAGGTATACCATAAATTTTTAAGGAATTAGTACCGTTATCTTATAAATTAGGAAGTTTTGATACGGCCTATATTTTTAAATTAATGAAAACGATGTAAAGTATTAACTTTTTTATCTTTTCTTTTTTTTCTTTTTTAACACTAAATAATATGTTCTTAATAAATAAATAATTTAAGTAATTAATTTACTATTTTTTTCATAAAATATTGATTAAGTGTTTCAAATTATTTTTAAAAAATAAAAATAATTTTAAGAAGAACACAATAAGACTTTATTTACTTAAAATTAAGAAATTTTTTGTAAATTCTTTATTTAATTTAGTTCTTATAATTTATAGACAAATGTAAAAAAAATTAATTTATCATACTTCATAATATATCAAAAATATTTTTATTAAATTCAAATATTCAAATATTAAGAATTTTAAAAAAATATATTAAAATAAAAAATAAAAATATGTCAAAAATATAAACAATTATAAATTAAATGTTTAAATATTTTAGAAAACAATAACAATTTTAAAATCTTTTAAATATATAAAAATACCGTAGAATTTATAATATATTTAATATTTCAACTCTGCAAAAGTAATTTTGTAATAATGTATTCAGGCTATCGTGTTTATTCTTTTGACAACACACGCTCACGTGTTTATTAAAGCCATCGTTGATCTAACAAAATTATTGACAATGAATGCTGAGGTGACTACTGACTAGTATTAAAAGCAGTGGGAGAGCATAGCCGATAATAAATAAAAGAAATAACAAGACACTAAAAAACAAATTATGATACATTTGAAATTTCGTTAAAAATTACTTTTACATGCTCACAATACGATATAATATATATTAATATATTATTAAAAAATATAAATATAAAATATAAGGATACATGAACATGATATATATTATTAAATCTCGTTTAAAATTAATATTAACGATATATGTAATTATATATTTATAGTAATATATTTTTGTAATTATATATAAAATTTGTTTTAGTGAAATTAAAATAGTTAATAAAAAACATTTTTTACTTATGCTCACTCTTTAATCATGATGTGAGTTCAATCTGGAATGAAGTTGCGATAAAATATCCAAATCGTAGGGTGTAAATCTCGTGACGCACATAAATGCTGAAATTCTCCCCCCAATTTATACACTACCGTCCTTTCTCGTGAGCACACATCATGCACATCACCAACTTCGCATTTAAACACATCCTCTCCATCACTCATTCATTAATGCATCAATGATCAACCTCACACACTATAAAACAAGAACAAAAAAATTAAAATTTCCTCATACCACTCCAAAATGAATCCATCTGTAGTAGTACTATATTGGTGCACGCTTACGCTTTTGTTACTCCATGCAGTAACGTCGGATTTCGGGCTCCCCTCCACCCTGGTGGACGGCCCACAAACGCCGTTTTCCGTGCCCCAAGACGGCGCCCGAACGGAGAGAGGAGAGCAAGAAGCGGTGTACGACATCATGAGAGCCACCGGAAACCACTGGGCCACCGACATCCCCGACGTGTGCCGCGGGCGCTGGCACGGCATCGAATGCATGCCCGACAAGGACAACGTTTTCCACGTTGTCTCCCTCTCCTTCGGGGAACTCTCCGAAGACACCGCTTTTCCCACGTGCGACCCCACTCGCTCCTTTCTTTCACCCTCCATCACCAACCTCCCTCATCTCAAAACCTTGTTCTTTTACCGTTGTTTCACTTACAACCCTCACCCCATCCCACCCTTCTTGGGCCTGTTGGGCTCTTCCTTGCAAACTTTAGTCCTCAGAGAAAACGCCCATGTTGGGCCTATCCCTGTGGAGTTGGGTAACCTCACCCGCTTGAGAATCCTCGACCTTCATAAAAACAATCTCAACGGATCTATCCCTCTCTCATTGGGCCAGATCACCGGGTTAAAATCGTTGGATTTGAGCGGTAACAAACTAACCGGTTCTATACCCGGTTTAGCTTTCCCCTCTTTAAACGTATTGGACCTCAGCCAGAATCTTCTCATGGGCCCAATTCCCTCCACGCTTTGTGACTCCCGCTTCCTCATTAAATTGGACTTCAGTCGTAACCGCCTTGTGGGCCCCTTGCCGGGGAAACTCACGGCCCTCAAGGAACTTGTGCTTTTGGATTTGAGCTACAATCGAATCCAGGGCCCGTTTCCGGTTTCTCTCAGGAGCTTGGTTTCTCTTCAGGCCTTGATTCTGAAAGGAAACCCAATGGGCTCAAAGATTATAGATGGGTTTGACGGTATGAAGGCCCTAATGATCGTGATTTTGTCGAACATGAATTTGCACGGGCCGTTGCCAGAATCACTGGGCCGGTTAGCGAACCTTCGCGTGGTTCATCTGGACGGGAACCACTTGAATGGGTCGATTCCGAAGAGTTTTAGGGATTTGAGAAACCTGAGTGAACTGAGGCTGAATGATAATGGGCTTAGTGGGGTGGTGCCGTTTGACAGAGAAATGGTTTGGAGGATGAAAAGGAAGCTGAGGCTGAATAATAACTCTGGGCTTTGTTATGATTATGATGCGTTTGGGGATAGCGTGGATTCCACGTTTGATTTGGGTATCAGTTTGTGCGAAACTTCTTCGAGTCCAGGGTCGGTTAGGACAGTGCAACATGTTTCAGCTACGGAAAAGTCTATGCCAACAATCACACATGTCACATCAGATGCTGTCCAAGCACTTACAACGTCACTCGGAGTAGCTACTTTTGTTCTGTTTACTATGATTTTGTTGTGATTGTGAGTAAGTATATAACTAAATATTCATATTCATAGTAAAAGAATCCGAGGACGCCCTTGTCAGCAGCCAGCACTAAAGAAGAAAAAATTGTTAGTACATCTACAGTCTCGTAAATAGATTCGGCGTTCTTTATTTTATTGTCTTTCAGTTGTCGAATATGAAAACATTATAACAAGTAGGGCTGAGCATTAAACCGACACCCGAATCGAACCCGAAAAACTCGATAAAAAATATTGTTTTTGGGTGGGTTCGGGCGGGTCTTATGGGTAAATCGGGTTAAAATTTTGACTTTATACGGGTTATATTAGGCGGGTTCGGTTTTGAATTTTTAAACCCGCCAAAAACCGAACCCAACTGAAAATGAGATAAGTTTAAATTTTTATTACTTTTGTATAACTAAACAACAATGGTCCAAATTTAAAAGTCTTTATTTCAAGTATAATATAGCCATCAATTTGTAACTTTTTTTTTTCCTTTTTCTCATAACTTAGATATTTATTTTATCTTCTCCTTCCTCATTCAACTTCTCAACACACTAGTCCATTTTTAGAGTTATCTTTTTGCTTCTTTCTTTGTCTTTATTTTCCATCTTCTTATCTCCATTTTGAGTACATTTTGTGTGACTGTGATTTCTTATGATTTTGTAATCTAACTTTATATTTTTTTTCCATGTAACAACTATGAATTTTGTTATCTTTTATTTTTGCTTCTTTAGTTTGTAAATGTTTCAACTACGAATCTACTTACACCATCTATTGTCACCTTCATTCTATTTTTATATACTATTTTAAAAATATTTTTTTATCGTTTTAAGCTTCATCTTCCTTAAGATAAATTGGTTTACAAAAAAATTCAAACCCGATTATACCCACCCGCTTAAATCCGAATTCGTTTCAACCCGAACCGCCTCAAATCGAAAGCTCAGTCGGTCGGATATGGGTCACATTTTTTCAAAGTCGGTTTACAATGGGTTGGACATTTTTCACCCGAACCCGACCAAACCCACCCGTTGCTCACCCCTAATAACAAGTAATCGTAAGAGGAAATAAATAAATGAAAGTTAAATAAAAATTACTCAACCTTTTTTAATCAACTGGTACACCTCAATTATAAAAAAGTTTTATTAATATTTATTTTAAATTTATTTTAGTTATGTAAAAGAAAATGTGATTAAGCGATAGAAAACTTGAACGGATACTTTATTTTTAATTTATAAGTATAATTTATACAATATTTTCATGTTAATAATCAATAACTAATTTATAATCACACAACATCATTCAATGAACATAATGTACCTGAACGGATATGATAAGGAAAAAAGATTAAGCAAAGCTAGGAAGAATTGATGTATGTGCTTTAAATAATTTTTAATACATATTTTGTGTTGTAAAATTGTTGTCCATCTTCGTATAATAACGAACAAGAGTCTTTTTTCTAATATGGAAAATATACAATAGTAAAATTAACAATAAAATGAAACGTGTGATAATACTATCTTCAAGGATTTATTTGCGTAATGTGCAAGTCTCCTAGTATATAACAAGTCTTTCCCAATAAATAATTGAGGTAATAAATTAACAAATTTTTCAAATGAGAATAACCAATGAGACTCATAATATAATCAAGAAAAGATGTGTGAGGAGATACTCTCAAAGTCTTTTATATGTTATATTTATAATGAAGAAAAATTATTTATCAAAATCACATTTTACCAAGTCATAAAATAAGATATATTTATCTCTTGAAGATCAAGTCAAAATATAAGATAAGATTTAATTTAAAAGACCAAATTAATAAGATTAAATCTAATTAAAATATTTATTTAATAAAATAAAATAAAATAAATATAATTTTTTTTAGTTAAATAAACATATTAATCTTTTGGAAATATAAAAAAAAAATACAACATCTTGATAGTGCACATCTGGAAATTGGTGGCATAATGGACGTGTAAATATACAGAAAACAATGTTGACATGAGAGAAACAGTGTAAATGTGATGTGATGAGTAGCTAGCAGCATTATTCGTTTGCTTTTAGTTCAGTGTGATGAAAATAAATGCTCAATGAAATTATTGTAACTAGTTCACGTCGTGGATACAAATCATAACATCAAAATAGTCAATTGTCGGTTTAGAATAGAGGATTATGAATTTGAATGGATAACGGTGGCTAGTGAGCAAAGTATTAGATCATACCTCTATTTATTTTCCGCATGAGAAAAAGAGAGACCTCCCTTAATTATTACCTATTTCTTTCTTTTTTCACACAAAAATATCTCCAAACAGACACTAATTCTAATTATTTTTTAGATGTAGAAATAATAAATTGAATTTGTGATTTACAACATATTTGCTGATTTTCAAACATCTGAAAGCATATCCAAAGAAATCTATTTACCGATTGTTAATTGTTATCTCTTTAATCTCAAAACATTACACGAGGGATTTTGAGTATCAATCACAATTATTATGTGTCAAATATATATATAAGTACCATAAATATATTATAGTTTAGGGGACCATATAGTTATAAAGAGATGTCGGTAGTCGTTTGAATTTCAAATGTGGTGATTAGAAAAATGCCAGTAAGAAGTCATGCTCATCAGCCAAATTTAATCCCCTCACTGCACGCAACACACATATATATAAATATGTGTTAATTTTGGACTAATTGATCAAAGTGGGGTCAATCTAGAAATTATTTACTGAAACGGGACTTTTAGGGGCTACCTTCAGGTATTTGGTTATACTACAAATTGTTTATTGTATACTAAGCAGAAAAAAACAAATAAATTATTGCCCTATAGTTTGCACCTTGAGTTAAGAGTGTCGGTTTCTCTATGTTTTCACATATAATGTAATCTGTGAAGTGGGAAATGTTCAGCAGAAACTCTGTAGGGAGAAAGTGTATGTTTCGAACTTTAACCCAAGAACATTTTTGAAGGGTGAAATTAATATTTGAGTTTGATGAGTAGTATTAAACTAATAATTCTATAATTAAGTGAGAAATAGAATCCTTAGGTCTTAATATTGTGCTGTGGAAGTTGGTAGAGGTCAAGGCAACAAATATAAAGAATTGTAGGACAACTCATTTAACATGTTTTAGAGGACAACTCGCGGTCCTGACATCAATCATTGAATCATCATTGGCCTACCTAGTTAGTAAAATTATATTATATACAAATATGCTGCCACCTTCACCTCACATTGTAGCCAACTCAAATTATTTATTTACCCAATCTCATGTATCCGAACAAAAATTCTATATGTTATACTACTTCCCTACCATAAATAATGTTTGTTTTGGGAGGGGAAAAAGAATAAGATAAACGATAATTGATTTTATAAGTAATAGATAAAAAAAAATTATAATTATTTTATAGAGTAAAATTTGATAAATAAATAAAAAATAGAGAGAAATTAATATTTTAAAAATATATTTTATATAATTAAATTTTATTTTATATAAAAATATATTATTTAGATAATTATATTTTTATTTTTTATTAACTAATTATTTAGATAATAGTATAATATTAATTTTATTTAAATATTTATTGAAAAAATTCATGAAAATTCATAAAGTGAAATTAAATTTACATGAGTATCGTTATAAATCTACTTAAATCATCTTTCTTAAACATTTTTTTTAATTCATCGATAATCTCTCATTTTCTTCTTCATTCTCTACTAAATTATCTCTTCAAATGCACTACATAGTTGATACATATAGATTAAAAAAGTAGATACAAATTAAATATTACTACTATTATATTTAGATTAAAATATTCTTTTTTTTATCTCATTACTATAATAATTAATTAATTAAAATAATATATATATATATATATATATATATATATATATATGTGTGTGAATATATATTAATAATAATAATATAGAAAAATGCATTTGCGCAATAAAGCTTACGAGGGCTTTTACGATTACCAAAAAAAAAAAAAACAGAGAAAAGACGCATATGATAAAATGAGTAGTGTAAAAGATCAAAATAAAAAAAATAATAATAAAAAGTATTGTGAAAGTATAATTTTGAATAATATATATCTCTTTCAACCAGTCATATTACCTTTTTTTTTTTATTTTGTTATTTTTTCCCTTACCATAACTATGTGATCTCAAAGTTTTGAGAATGCGTTCAGGTCTAATAAAAAAAACTTATGATATAAAAAATGTTATATATATATATATATATATAAGATAGAACTTTAATTTTAATTAAAGAATACACATCTTCAATCATATTTAAAGAAAGAGTTGTACCTAAATTTTGTTCATACATTACTTTAGTTATCTCTTATTAAAATATTTTCGATACATATTTTACAATAGACTTTAATATCATTTGAAATATGTATTATATTTTTACTAACCTACAAAATTAACTTTGTAAGTTGAAAGTTGACCCACTAATAAGTATTATTTTAATCATTTTGAAGTGAAAATTTAAATATAAATCATATATAATAATCAGTTAGTTTTATATTAAAACAATGTCCTTGTTTCTGATTATAAAGGGACTTTTACGGAGAGGAGTGACTAATTAATATTTTTAGAAGTTAAGAAGTTGATGTACTTGTATCATCATGTGAAGGAAGAGCTGATTAGTATTCTACCACTCCTATATATACGCCTAAAAAATGGATGTTAATTAATCTCTTTATTCTCTAGCAAGCAGTGTGACAAGTTATAACTGCCAAAACTCTCCGTCTCTTTATGCTTACGCATCTAAACGAAAATGCACAACAAAGACAATTATTTATGCTTCACTTGACTTTTACAGTGGAAAAGCACTGTCAACAAGACAACAATTGTCCAACTAGTGGCAATTAATATATAAATAAACATCAATATGAAATTGAAAACATTGGTGGCAAAGTACATATATCTTGTAAAAATCATTCGAGGAAAATTTTTATCATTTACTACGTAATGATTGCTTGTTGAATCATTTTTTTGTAATTATAGGTTAACCGATATATAATATATTGAACTAAAAACAATAGTTGGGAGAACAAATATGAGTAAAGAATAAGTCTTACGTTAACGTAAGACGTATATAAGTAAGTTGAACAATATATATAAATGGGAAGAATTTAAATACATGATGCTTTAAAGTTTTAGTTAAATATAATTTTGTTTTTATATAATTTATTAGTTATGTCCCACAAGTTAACCAATATATGTAAGTGAAAAATATTGATAAACTTTATTATATTTTTGTATTCACAATAAATCATATATATATATATATATATATATATATATATATGTGAGATCAAATATTCGATATAAAGAGGTTTACAATATTTTTTTTAATTATTTTTTCATTCACCATAAACATAATATTTTAAGATTACGATGTTAAGATGTTTTGTCCACCACCTCACTTGTATAGTTTAAAAAAATTACTAATATAATTTACTGGAGCTATATTAATGGAGACTCCCCGTCTATAGGAATCTTGCCCTTAATCATAATAGATTAATAGTGCATGTCCATGTTTCTCCAACAGTTTTACAATAAAGTACGAATTTTACCTATGAATTAGATTTTATGAAGTGGAAAGTAGTCAATCACGATGATGCTGATTTGCTTGAATTCAATTTACAAAGGTTATTATTCCATCAACAATTTCCATTCATTCATAAATGATTTCCAATTCTGCAATCTTGCTTAAACTACCCTTTTGCATCATTATAACAAAATTATAAGTATGAACTTGGCACTAATATGCATTCAAAATACATGATTGGTAGATTTTATCATGTGTAGTTTTCTGATCATGTCTTCCTCTCTAATCCTAAGCGGGGCACACTTCGTATAAATAAATCCATTAATATATATCTTGTCTTACTCTTACATCCTATGAAGGAACTTTTACTTATTTTATACTGTTTTCTGATCATGACTTTCTCTTTGATTCTAAACCAAAGGCACACTTCATATTACTAAATCCATATTCACATCTTGAAGGAACTTTTACTATTTTTTTTTATTACACGATATAATATAAAATACGACTCTACAAAGTTAAGGAAAAGCAATTTCTTTAGTGTATAATAATGAATGCAGTTGTTCATACAACTTTTTTATAATGCAATATATATATATATATATATATATATATATATATATATATATATGTGTGTGTATTATTTAGATACCAATATAATTTCATGTAAAAAATTTCATACATGTGTAGTGCAAATATTTATTGATATAAAATTAATTATTATTATTATTATTATCATTATTAATATTATTTAAGGATGATTGAGAAAAGTAAAAATGCTTACCAATGTTGGGGTACAATATTTACTAATACAATTTAAACATTAATATTTTTATTAAGCCAAAAATAATTTGCAAAAGCATTGGCATCTCAACGAGGTTCACATCCAAAATCGTAATTTTTTTAGACATTAATCGCTTTCAGTGTAATCCATGTATTCATCGTTATAATTTAAATATTAATATTTAATATAAAATATTCCGTTATGGTCTAATGTAAATATTTTTTTTTATTATTTAAATATTAATACCTTCTCAATATTCTCATACAAACTCGTCATCACCGTATAATGCGAATACTTACTTATTTTCAATTTTTAAAACTTTTATTTTATTATTTTGATATTTTTAGTTCTAACTTTTTTATTAACAAAAAAAAAAAGGAAAATGGACCCCACGTGCGTGTTTCTTCTGTTTTTGAAATGTGCCAACAGCTGGAATTGTGTTAAAGGGAGGAAGAAGAAGAAAGAAGACTTAGCTTACACACCATCTCATCTCATCTCATCTCATCATCTAAACCGATTCCCACTTTTTTTATTGTTTTTCTTTTTTGGTTATTCTCTCAGTTTCACATAACACAGCGTTTGGAAAGCGTTTCTCCGGAAGGTCTTTGTCGCTGGTAACAGAATAGCACAAAGTAACGGCTTTCGGAGTGGAGCGCTTGATTTGGTTTGGTGGGTCAACTTCAAGTTTCGATTTTGTTCATTTTTCTCTGCTCGCTTGAGTTGCAGACTCAGTGAGGGCTGCTTTGTGGGAAGGTTATGGCTTTTTGCCCAATTTTTTGTTGCGGAAATGGTTCGGATCGGTATGGCTATCATTCATTATTCTCTAATTTGTAATAATTTTTGTTATGGATCAGATATCACATATTTGTCTCACATCACTTTCAGATTTTCTTTTTTCTTTTTTTCTCTTTTGAGGGAAATTAATTATAGAGAGGGTTTTAGATTCTGGTTTAGCTCAGATTCTAGGTGTTACTCAAGCTGCTCTGTGTAACAAAACTACTAAAATTTAGTTTGGTTGGTAAAGTCTCGAGGGAATATAAAGAGGGAAGATTGTTACTTTGAGTTTCTTCTTAGGACTTAATTAACATAACATGCATGGTTAATCGTTCTGGGTATACCAAGGTGCCTGTTTCATCGATACCATGCCTGGAGAGTTTTTAAAGTATGGTTTTAGATTCAAACTCTTGTTTTAGCCATACTGAATTGATAGTTGATATTTGTCTCTTTCAATGCAGCAAAGGACGAGGGAAGAAACAACCTCCATGGAGAGTGTTTTCTTTGAAGGAATTACACTCTGCTACAAATAATTTCAACTATGATAACAAGCTTGGCGAAGGAGGATTCGGCAGTGTTTACTGGGGCCAGCTTTGGGATGGATCACAAGTAGGACATTAATTTGTTTTTTTATTCTTTATTTCATCTTACCAAATCACCTTTGGTTTATGGTTATTCTTGATCATTCTAGTTTTGATTACTATTACAGAGTTCTTTGTAATGGTTAATTTAGTTAATTTTGACACATTTTTTTTTAAATCAGCAAAGATTTAATTTAACACAACAGTGTGTCTCCAAATATTATGGCCAGTTGATATCTAAGAGGCATGTTGGGATCTGCTTTGACAGATTGAAAGATCTCACATAAAATTTCCTGTCTTTCTCAATCTTGAATGATTCTTAGTGATATGGTTTTATCATGTAATACTGAGAAGGACCATATTAAGAAGGATTTGTATGGAAGTTATTTTAGTTTCAATGAAATTAGGAATAAGAAAGAAAAATAACCTAAATATGGCATCTCCACTGGATTTTTTTTTCTTTTGCCGCAATCCTTCGATGTAAAAACATAATACTTATAATGATTTGTGAGTGAACATAAAACAACTTGATGTCTTAGCTAGTTCCTAGTGAGTTTTTTTGTGCCCCCGTTAATTTCATTCTTAACTCTACTATTGAGCTAGGATGATTATTGCTTATATCTTCTAATAGTGATCTGTTACGTAATGGATGATTCTTTTGACTTATTAACTTTGACTTGACCTGATAATGCAATTTATAAAACACGATCACAAGTTTCAGCTGCTAATGCTGCTAAAGCCTCTGATAAAAAAACATTTTAGCTGGTGCCTGTGAAATGAACCTTATGTAAACTTTTTCCTTTTTCCAAGATATCTTCATAATGGCTGTTTTCAATTCTATTTATGTTGATGTGTGTACACATGCAGATTGCAGTGAAAAGATTGAAAGTATGGAGCAACAAAGCAGACATGGAATTTGCTGTTGAAGTTGAGATATTGGCTAGAGTACGACACAAGAATCTTCTCAGTCTACGTGGCTATTGTGCTGAAGGTCAAGAACGGTTAATTGTGTATGATTATATGCCTAATTTGAGCCTGCTCTCTCATCTTCATGGACAGCACTCAGCAGAATGCCTTCTTGATTGGAACCGGCGGATGAATATTGCAATTGGGTCTGCTGAGGGAATTGCGTGAGTGCCCATGACTTTTCTTAAGACAAAACTTAAATGTAATATCATAGGTGTTATTGGTATTGTTCTCTAATCAAAATTAAATGTTTATTTCAGTAATATGCACCGACATTTAATGAAATTCTTTGTTACACATATTACTTCAGAGAAACTCCAATTTTGATTAGAGAATGATGTTTTACTGGATCTAAGTTTTGTCTCTTTTGTTATTCCCTTTTTGCCTTTATCACTACATTAACACTAGAATTTGATTACTTGTAGATATCTTCACCACCAGTCAACACCACACATCATCCACAGAGATATCAAGGCAAGCAATGTGTTGTTGGATTCGGATTTTCAGGCCCGGGTAGCTGATTTTGGTTTTGCAAAGTTGATCCCTGATGGGGCAACACATGTGACTACAAGAGTTAAGGGCACACTAGGTTACCTTGCACCAGAATATGCTATGTTAGGTAAAGCAAATGAGAGTTGTGATGTCTACAGTTTCGGAATTCTCCTTTTAGAACTTGCTAGTGGCAAAAAACCACTTGAAAAACTTAGTTCTACAGTGAAGCGATCAATAAATGATTGGGCACTGCCACTGGCTTGTGAGAAGAAATTCAGTGAACTAGCAGATCCAAAACTTGAGGGTAACTATGTGGAGGAAGAGCTTAAAAAAGTTGTTTTAATTGCTCTGGTATGTGCTCAGAGTCAACCAGAGAAGAGACCTACCATACTTGAGGTGGTAGAGTTACTGAAGGGAGTATCCAAAGAAAAGTTAGCTCAGCTGGAAAATAATGAACTCTTTAAAAGCCCTCCAGCTGTAGGACATACTGAAGATGGGACCCTTGCTGCTGAAGGCAGCTCAGATTTCATCTCAGAAGAGAAGGAATCAAAACCTGAGTTGGAAGAGAATACTGAGCCATGAACTGTGCAAGAGAGATTGAACTATGGATTTGATGTTAAATACAGATTGTGACTCTGCAGGATTGCCTTTTTGTATTATGATGTTTATTAATATTACTTGTGCAGTGTATTAGAGAGGCGACTGCATGTGTCTCCTTCCCATAATATGAATGTGGATATGAACCATGCAGAATTGCTGAAAGTCTGGAACTAGGAATTTGATGTTAAATACACAGATTGTGAAGTTTCCAAAAATTTCAACTTTTTTAATTGTTTGGAAACACTTTTTTAGAGGGTGTTATTTATTAAACGTGGATGCTGTGCAGAGCCGTTGTCTAGGCTGTACGGTCCTAAATTGTGTCCCATCCCTAAAAATCAAACTCGATGTGATAAAGCACATATTACGGCCATGTTAGAATATATTGAGATCCTTAGTTTGTATGGAGCCATATAATATAAATTATTAAATGTATGTTTGTATCACTTTTTTCGTAGTGACGGTGTTATTCATTCAGTTTATTATTTTTTTCGAAAATACACTTGATTTTTAATTTCATTGTTGAATTATGATTCAAAATGCGAGAGCCAAATTCTTATTTAAGTCGTTACAATTGTAGAACTTGAATCATATATTTATAAGAATAAGAGTTTAGAGTATTACACCTTTAGAATTTGTCAGGTAGTTACAACTAACAAGATTAAAAAAATAATAACGACCATTATCTTGAAATATATACTATTTACTAGATCACATACTCTTCTCCAATCACGTCCTTTCCTAATTTGCTTAAATATATTTTAATACAGTAAGTGTAACTCCAATTTATGTTTATAAAATAAATTTATTATAAGTTGCTATAATAATATTCCGATCTAGACCCTTAACCCGATTAAACCAATCACCCGAGCTTATAATCCAGTTACGGTCCGGGATATATAATTAAGGAACTAATAGCAACTAGTAAAGAAAATCAGGCCAAAAACTAAAATTTTGTAATTGCCTTTGCTTGGCCAAATACTTCTAGTGGTAGGAATGCAGAAGCCGATAACTGTAGTGTAAAATTGATGGTAATTATTTACAACGTTATGATACCGTTAATACAAAATCCCTAGGATTAACAAACAACAGATGTTACAACATATTCTGACAAATTTCAAAAACAATTGGACCGCAAACAAAAAATATTTTTATATCAAGAGAATGTATCCTCTCGATCTCCCTCAGCAATTGTCTCCCCCTCCTCCATATTGCTAAACTCCAAGAAATGGGTTGGTCTATGGTCCTCGTGGTAATATTCCCTAGGAGTTCCCAGCTTCACTCCATATTTCATCCCGGACGCATGTCTCACCCCCATGAAGTTGTAATTCCATGGACCATTATCAGGAACCTAAGAAATTGTAGCAAAAAAAAAAAAGAAAGAAAGAAAGAAAAGTCAATCAGTACAATAATAATAATAACCATAATTTTAATAAGAATATATAATCATTTTTAAAAGTAACGAATTAGTATAATTATATAACACATCAATATCAATCACGCAGACAAACTACTGTACAAGTTTGAGCAGGAAGAAAGGTGTTACCATGTAGAAACCAAGGAAGCGATCGCTAAGGAGCATCTGAACCTTCTCATAATGAGTAGGAAGGTAACCATGTGGATTGCTTCCCGTATCCTTGTTGACACGCCCCCATTCATAACCAGATGGAGTGAGTTTATATGCAGTTAAAGAACAAGAACCAGGAGTAAAGCTGCAAGTCAATATAATACATTTCTCCCCATCCCATTGCTTATTGTTCTCAAGGATCTTGGCATGTGAAGTGAGATCCTGCAATAATCATTTTCACAGGTGAGACAGTGTACCATGAATCATAAACGTATTTCCCTGACAAGCAAGAGGTAGAGGGAGGGGCAATTGTTTCAAAAACTATCATATTCCAAAGGGAATTAAAACCTCCCTCTGTCTTGTAATCGTATTAAAAACAAAAGAAATTGAAAACTGAATCAAGCAAAACCTGAGGTGACAACTGTGGAAGTTCATTCGGTTGCGTATGCATCCATCCCAAGGGCTCTAAATCATTCAAGAAATCATGCTCTGGAAGGGCTGATGGCAGATGAACTTGTTGATGAGTCCCCCATTGTGGTGCCATCACAATGCAGCGAATTTCTTTCACCTGAGGATTGTCCGGAGGACTTATGCCATACATGTACCCAGCAATCTGGGTTCGAAGATCTGCTATGCAAATAAACTTTTTCAAAATGTTCTTTGGCATAATATAGGTGTATCCAGTTTCCTGCACCACAAAATCTGATATTTAATATCTGACAGGAACTACAAGTGTAACAGGATTGCCAAAAATAAAGAATAATATCCAAACCTTTATATCCTCAGAGTTCACGTATATATGGTTCACACGAAGGTATAGATTCGTGGCTGATATTGCCCTGACACGCCAGTCAGTCTTGGAACCAAAAGCAGCTTGCTCATAAGGACTAGTGGTGGTTACTATAAGCTCTTCACCATGAACATTTGTAGTCTTCGTTGTCACAGCTGTCACCTGATTGGCTTCATGAGCCTGCAAAATAATAAGTACAAAAACCAGGTAAGTAATTAAAAAACAAGAGGGTGAGAAAATCAAGTCCATGCAATGAAAAAGCAATTAAAAGGGAAGAAAAAAATAGTATTAAATTTTATGTTCGAGGCAGAAAAGATAATATTAACCTGTTTCTCAATCTCTGCAATCTGTTGCCGCTGTTGAGAAGGTGGAGTAATCTCAGCTCCAAGTATAATATCACGGATCTCAGACTGAGTCAAAGCTGAAGTATTCACATTGTTTTTCTTGGCATAATCTGAAAGTATAAGATCTCTTAAAGCAACCTCCACCTGTCAATTTATCAAAAGGGTTGGTTATGTAGCAATTATTTCTAAAAATCTAAAAATTGATACAGTATTGTATAAAACATCAGAAAATTGCAAATGAAAATTAAAGCTACCTTCATCCACTGGTCATCACTTAAAGAAGGCCAGATGTGATGAGGTTCAGTGATGATAGTTTTATCAGGCTTCAGCAACATTTTTGCCTTTTCATTATTCACATGAAGTGCTCGCAGAATCAGAATTAGCCTGGAGAATGCAGTGTATGAAGAAATACTCTTCAACCAGTCATCATAGATGTTGAACAAAACCATCTGTGGTTCAGTGGCCTTCAAAATAAGGTCTCCAAATTTCTCAATTTTCAAACATGCCTGGAAAGGAAGTTGCAGTTCACTTCCTTTAATAACAATGTTAGGAAAGTCCAGCAAGTGAACCTCCAATGGATCCAACATTCCTTTACGAGTGACAATTATTTGCTTTGGCTGTTCTTCTACAGGCAAAGACCTTACAAGAGCAGCAACTTCTTCTGCTGTTTTCCACTTAGCCAACTGCCCGAGACGCTTCTGACCAGCCCACACACTAGTATGAATAACCTACAAGGTAGGATAAGAAAGATCAATAACTAGACAACAAATGTTTGAAACACCTCAGTAAGAACAAGAGAAAGTAAACAAACCTTAAGAAACAACTGTCCAGTCCTTGGATTGAAAATAAATATGGCACCATTGATGGGCTTTGTTGTAAGATTTCCTTCAAAAGTCTTGTGAATAGTAACACGATACACATTTGTGTCATCAACAAACCATATTATTTGGTTGCTGAATATCTCTCCATAGTTTTGGGAAGACAAATATGGTTCAGTGGGCTCAGAAGAGTACAACTGCAAACCTTTCCTGATCCGTTCCCTCAACACATAAAGTGCAGGATTTGACTGCATATGCACAACATTATTAGAATAACACAATCACACTTGTTTCAACACTACAGATACCGCTTAGTGGAGACGGCATTAATATATATTAGAACAGATCATAATCACAATTTTTATACCCAAAAAAATAACTCATGTATCTAAGTGATATATAATTTCATAACAGACTTCTGATGTATGATGGTTTATTTACCTTCATGATTTTATTCATGGCCTGCTGAAGTAGTGGTTTTGACCCAGGGAACCAGTTCCCAAATGCAGAATGCAAATTATACGCCAAATCAATGCCAATCATTACACCTGCATGGAAAGCAATGATGTAGTCAGCTCTACAAATAAAAAACCACATAGGGGAGAATAGTAAAATGAAGGAGATATACCCGTAGGAGATGGATATATGGACATATTATCTGTTGTGTAGTCCATAAATTTGGCCCGAGTGTAACGCTCAATATCATGAGAGTCATAATCACCCCATCGCAGCTGAACATCAATCCAGTACTTATTGCTTGCCTTCTGATCAAAAACATCCTTAGACTCAGCTACAAGACTAGGCTTTGACATTGGCCATCTATGGGCAGCAAAGAGAAGAATGTCTGCACAGGAACTGTTCATCTTGTAACTCTTCCTTGGATGGATTGTTTCCTTCTGAACAGTTTCAATCTCCAAAGCATCCAACTCTTGATCCAAAACCTGACAGAGATCCATTACAACACTCTCATGGATCTTCTGCCACAAGTGAGCTCGGAATATCTGAATGAGGGATATCTTCAAGGTTGGTATTTTTCCATGCATGAAAATACCAGTCAGATCCAACTGCACTTGGAAACCGACATAAACATTGGCTCGATTAATGGTTGGTGACCACCAAAGTGTAAACCTTCGGTTGGGTATCTGGTTGAGACCAGATCTCTGAGCATTGGTGAGCTTCTTGTACTTCATAGATTCCTCAAAGCCAGATGCCTTTTCCCAGAAAAGACCTTCCCAAGTTGGAAAACTAACAGTGAAAAATAACAGCAAGTCAATTACAGCTTTTTCCACAGTAAACACACAATAGCAAGAGTTACGTACTAAAAAGAATACCTGAATTCAAACAGCAAAACAAGCTCAAAAAAAAAGAGTAAAACTTACTATGTTCCTTTGAATAAAGTATGTTCAAGAATTCCTTCAACTCCTCCAAGGGCTTGGATAACATCAGTTCGGTAATTGTTCAAGTTCCACAATTTCCCATCATGCCTCTGATGTGTCCACCAGAAGGGATTTTGTTTCAGAACTTGGTACTGTTTGAAATCAGTACGCACCCTCCATCCTTTGTCATAAGCCAAAGTGTGCCTATCCTTTTGAAACAAAGTATTTATACGTGGTATTCCTCTATCCCATGAATCCTGCAGAACAGATCAACAATAACTCATTATGTACGTAAGTAGATTTTCCACAAAGAAAAACACAGGAACATTGCCACTGTATTATCCAAACAACAAAACCCACATATTAGGATCATTAAAAAAGCATCAAAAACTCACTTCCAGATCTTCAAGGGTCAAACGTCTGTTTTGGGCCTGTGCTTCCTGTCTTTTCAATGCATATTCAGCCCAGACACGCTGTGAATCAATGAACTCACTCTCCCAAGGCTGCATGATCAAAGAGACCATAAAAAGTTATGAAGAACATAGAAATATATGAACCAACATAAATCATATGCAAAGGCAAATGCACGGAGATTATTATATAATAGGCAAAAGAATTGAGGTTCACCTGAATATAACGGTAAAGGTTGGGAATCAGTTGGTCCTCCTCATGACTCATCCCACTCCTGAAGTGGGTTACTCCAACATCTGTCTGCTGACTGTATCGGAGATCACTTTGTGGAATCAAAATGTGACCCATGGACAACATTCCAAGACCTCCAATTTCTTTAGGGGTGTAGAAAATGACAGGTGGAAACCTGATACAGAAACAGCAAAAAATTTGAACATTTAAACCCAATAGTTCTGAATAAAATATTAAAAACCTAACTACTTACCAGCTATAAAATATTCCCCAAAAAAACTGACTAGTTACCTGCTAGGCATCTTTGAGTTGAGTCCAATCTTAATACGAGTCTGAATTTTGTTTTCACATTTAACTAGCAAATCCAACAGTTCTTGGGTATGAACAGTTGCCTCCCGGAAATAAGTCATAAGTCCTGATGAGAACCAAAAACAATGAGTAAACCAACAATAGCCACTTATAAGACCCCCTATAATTTCAACTTCACTTACCTATTAAAGCTGTATTCCACTTGTTGACAATTTTTGTAAATGTAGTAGAACCAGAAGACATAAGAATCTGCCTCACACGATTCTCAAACACTTTCATGTGTTCATCATCAACTCGTAAGAAAGCAACAGCTGTCCTTTCTTTGGTCTGTTCATTCTGGAGATTCCAAACACCATCTCTGGTGTTACTGAATGCTTCTTGAGTCATTCTAATTTTAGGAAGTATCCTTACTTCAAATCCACACCTAAAGGTCATTGACAGATATGGTTAGAGATAGCTTCATTCATCATATACATAGGTTTTAAAAGAAAAATTCAAAACTGCAAAAACAAAAAAACAAGGAAATTAACAATTAGAAAATGCAATGTTTTTTTATCAGGGGAAGATGTGGATATATTCTGAAATCAACTGACAGCCAGACTTTTTAACACTAGTTTCAATCTCCAACATGTCAGGTTACACATCCAATGCCAGTTTTAAAATTCTGAAAGACTCCAATGCAAAGTGAAAAAAGTGATTGACTTGCATAACCATAACCATTTCCATTTCACAGAAAAAAAAGGGGAAGGAAAAGGGAAAATAACATTACAAAAATTGCTGAAAATAATCAATACTCACATGCTAAAAAGCAAGTTTGGATTATCCTTGCTGTAAACAGAAACAAAACTGTTCTCCCACTCCAATGTTGTGATGCTTCGAGGAAGACGATTCTTCATATCCCAGAAGACACTCCTCCCAAGATTGACTGAAATTATAACAAACAAAATAAGAAACATTTTAAGAAACAAAGGTATATTATATATATATATATATATGTATATATATAACCTTCACAAGGTAAAAAGGAGGAACAAATACCATCATGTTTCATTAGCCTCATTCTAGCATCCCTTGGCCAGCACTTCTTATTATTGTACCCCACCATGTTCTCATTGTTAGGGTCAGGGTGCTCAGTCAGATACCGCTGAATGAGGTCCCGAGCCTCTTCATGGGTGAAGCGAAATAATATATGAACCCGATCTATGTACCTAGAATAAAGCCGGATTGGATGCCTAGTCTCAACTTTTGTGTCCCAATAAGTAATGAATTCGTTTGGCATCTGTGGTGGGCCAGCAATCTCACTGGCTCGAGTCAGTCCAAGAAGCAAAAGATCTAATACCAGCCCATAATACTGAACAACAAAGGAAGCAAATTGTAGGCCACGTATAAGACCATATGAATTGGTGTGGCTCATATCCTTGTATGACAACACAACATTGTTCTTTGCAGTGACATAATCAGCAATATTATGGTCTAGAACCAGTCGCAGAAGCCTGCAACATCAAAAATAAATTTAGAATTGAAAATAGCCAAGTACATTCACAAAGTGATTTATATAACACATACCTGTTGAGCATTGTTAAATCAATCTTCTCAAAGAATTTCTCAAACTTAGTTTGCAGCATCACAACACACTGACCATCACTGGTGTCCCATATACCTTGCAAATTGTTTATACCTTGGCACCATTTGTAAACCAAGAGGGGAGGTGGCTCTGAATCAGCTGGCTTAATCCAGTTGGGAAAGAGATGACGCTTGTCACCTTCATACCACAGGTATTGATCAAGATAAGCATCTGTAATTTTCTCAAGAGGCTCTATCTCATAAACCGGAATCAAGTAGCTATATAAATCCATAAACTCTATCCCAACCTGTCCAAAAAAAAAAAAACAAAGTTATACTTGTCTTGTGCTAGAAATGGGCAACCTAAAGCTAACTAATTTTAATTATATTGGCATACTTCTTTGAATGCACGCTGGGTGAGCAGGTGCCGCTTGATTCGCGATAATGCCTCATGAGGATTGTCATAAGCTTGCTCAATCAGCCCCAACTCTTCTCTTTGCAGTTGATTTAACCTCACTGCAACACTATAGGATTCCTTCAACCTCTCAAGCGCAAGGATAAGCAGCTTGGTATCATGCTTGTATGATAAAGGTGGAAATGGAATAGGGGAGAATTTCCTAGATTCCAACCAATGCACAGTTGTTGTATAGATAGCAACAGCTTCTTCAGGAGTAACATATGGACCATCTTTCAAATAATTGTGTTGCCGTTCCTGTAACAGTCATCAATGATCAGGAAATAACTTCACATATAATTGTTAAAAATTCTATAAATCGAGAACACTAAGCACACCTGCTCCGCCTTCAGCCAGAGGCGTGTCAATCTTCCAAGATTCTTTCGGCAAACGGTTTTATCCACAGTTGCACCTCTTCTTATACGCTCACGATTGTAATGAGCAACATTTGTCCACCAGTCTGCTTTTGACTTCACATATCGAAGAATCATGTTCTCAATGGGAACAGGCAGACCAGGAACCTACACATTCCAAAGCATGTCAACAATAAGACTGAAGGAGGGAACCAAATTCGAATGAATTGAAATTATTTTTTAAGAACAAAATAATGAATGGTCTCTCTTGGCCTATTGTGCCTCACCATGCTCAGAACCTATAACAGAGTATAGACAAGCAATTAAACATCTTAGAAGAGCTATCCAAACCCAACATGTGGTTAGTTTTTTTTCTAATTCACCAGCAATATAATTTAGTGCATGTTTGAATTAGCTTATTTCAAAATATAAGTATCTTTTCGGCTTTCTAGGAGATTACTAACCCAACCATGTCTTTAGTTTCATTAGTTCCCCAGCAATACAATTTAGTGCATATTTGGATTAATTTATTTATTAAAAAAATACTTTTTGCAACATCCTAAGATAAAATTTCTCCAAAATTAAGCTGAAAATGACATCATCATCTAAAAATTACAATCAAATACTAATTTACCTTCCAGGGAATATTAGCTTTCCAGCATCGCCATGCCTCACTCAAATGTTGCAATATAGTCCTTGCCTTATTTTGTTTTATGCCCTCTGCCATCAAGGAGGAAAACACTTTTAACTTTAGTAAATTTCATAAGAAAAATAGCAGGAACCACTTGGTTAAAAGAAACTAAAATTTAGAAAGCATAAATAATGTTGAATAAAAAATTATTACCTGGCATAGCATCAAGCACATCGTGCATCACTGCTGCCCGAAGCTCCAAGTCAAAGTGGCTCTCAACACGCTGTTTAGTTACAGTCTTTGCAACTCCTTTTGAATGGCGTCCCTCAAACTGACGTGCAAGTAAATTTCCCAGCCACCGTTCAAGAAGGGGCACAATACCACGGAGGAAGAACAACCAAACCCTCCACATTGGTGCCCAAAACCCACACCCAGGTCCCTTCCCAACAGGCCCAGTGTTGAAGCGGTAGTAAATCAGGTGCTTTAAGTCCTTGCACATTCTTATTTGTCGCATAAGCCTGTACTTGTACCGATACATACCAGTCAATTGTCCAACATGCGAAAAGGTATACTGCAGACCATCTGCCAGCTGAAAAGCATCAACATTCCCCAAACGGAACTGAACATTGGCATCAACCACAAGTTTCGTCAAACGGAGGATCTCACGACAGAGATGGAAAGCATTACCGAATCGTGATTTCTTACGCTCTTTCGTGGTCAAGGTTTTCACAGGCTTTAGATTAAAATTATAATCAAGGTGGAGGTAGTTCAAATTTTTTCTGTGAATCAACAGATTCAGCATGTTATACCCCTGCCTACAAACTTGAAGACCAGCCTCTACCCAATCAAGTTCTGTAGTTTGGAAAAACTTTGTTGCTTGAAGAGATCGGAATAAGTGCTTCTTCTTTTGAGCCTTAGGAGGTCTATGATGCAACTCATTCAACACAAAACATTTAAGCAACTTTTGATAACTAACTCGAACTTTAACTGGATATGACGGAGGACTGTTGGGCAATAAAAAAGAAAATAGTTAATCTTCATGAGACTGCTAGAGAAAAAATGCAATGTCATGTGCATAATTAACAAACAAGAAAACCTAGAAAGCATACAAGGGAGGCTACAACTTACCAATGCTCCTTGTACCACTCCGACACAAGAGGAATATCCTCTGACCGTCTCATGCGACCAGATCTCATATTAAAAGGACGAGGAGCAAACAGCAAAGAGACACCAGCAGCTGTAGTGTCTGTATAAAGTTGTGTATCTTTAAGCAATGGCTCCACACCATCTGGCAATATCCAATCATCATCATCTTCTTCTTCATAAATTCTCTTCTCACGCCGCTCCTTGTTAGCACTGGTTATCGGGTGTATCAAGGGATCATAATAAAATGCGGGTAGATCGGGATCTTCAGCCTTTATGTACATGATCATGGGTGTATGATACACACAAAGCTTTACTTTGCGAGGCCTGTTGTTATAGAGGTGAGGAAAAGCAATTCTATATTCTGTCCGAAGTGGCGACCTTATAATAAGTTTATTGATGTCATTAAACTCATTCCAGTCCTCATCTCCCTTTTCCATATCACGGTAGAGAGGCTCAAATTTAGGTCCACCTGGAGGGCATTAATAACAAAAAATTAATGCAGGATTTTGAATCTCCACATAATTCTTAACATGCATAATATTATTTGCAACATAACTTTCTGTGCCTTTTACAATACAATTTGCATTGCTCTCTAATTTTATATTAAGCAGTATCTAGCTCAATGGATCACACAATCAATATCTAACCCAATAATTAAAAATATAAAGTGTTTATATAAATACTTTTTAATATAAATAGCAGTAAATGTATTCATGAAAGCATTCTGAATACCTGGTATGCACATGTTCAAAGCCTTTGCAGTAAAAAATGACTCCATGTCAAACAAGTAGAAATAATTGCGGTCAATTAAATCAGACAGAAGTTGCCCAGCTAACCGATGCAGAGTTGCCATTATGGGGAGGGAGAGATGCCATCTCCGGTAACTAGGACCATTTATTAGCTTTGTCTTCACAAGTGGTTTGTGGTCATAAAACCAAGTATACACAGCAGAATCTTCCTCTTCATCTAGCTCCAACTGAATCGGTTCTAGAGGATCAACATCTAAAAGATTATCAGCATAATCTAGTGGAGGCTCCTCGTCATCAAATGGGGGAAAGCGCATCCTCTTAAAATGACGACGATCCCTTTTCTCCCTTCTCATCATGATCCACATGGTACCCCACTGCACAATAGTTTGTTTAGAGCATAATTATGGAGATAAAAACATGCTGTCTCAAGATTATACACAACATAGCTGACTTTATAACTGTAAACTATATGATGATCTGCTGCATGTGTACAGTACGAGGAGAATATAACAACAAACCTGAGCAAGATAAATAGGCTCAACAACCCATGGTATTTCATTGACAAATGTGATAGCCCCAGAAATATGGTACAAGACCTTCACATCTCGAACCTACATTTACCAAAAATAAAATTATAGATGCTATTGGTATGGGACCACATTACGGTGAATCAAATGAAGAGGAAAAAGTAAAAAAGCAAACATTGATCAAATATGAGAAACTGAAAAATGTAGAGAACCTGCTCCCAAGGCATAGGCATATTTTCAAGGAGCTTGTAAACCGCATGTGGTATGAATTTAAGTGCTCCAAGATAAACTCGTTTGTCATGACGATATTTCTTTGAGGACATGTCACCATGATCCCTGAAATAAAGAATAGCAGAGAGAATTACACTTGAAACTATGGTAGTGACACCATAATTAGATTGAAAAAAAGTCACAAAGATATTTACACAATACAAAGTCAGTAACTCAAAATTATCCCATTAATTGCCAAAAAAAATAATCATCCAATCCATTAATTTAATCAGTGCATTCTACTAAACCAATCTTTAAGTCAGCCTTGGGCATCACTCAAATTTTAACCACAAAAATAACACCCAAGTTACTTAAAATCATTTCTCCAGACATCGAGATACAGATATTCAGATAATGAATTATCCATTTCACAGTTCGCAATTAGAAATAATACAGTTTCTAGTTGACTATTAGCTAACCCTAAGAACTGTTATAACCCAGCATCCTCTCCGGCAAAACCAAGACAACCTCAATCTCACTTGTAAATCATAAAACTACATAAATATGTTCATCAACCTAACAGAATTCCATTCGCAGATGCAACTTCGAAACCAAAACTTAAAATTCTGAAAAATGAATACTCGTAGCCGCAAATCTCCAAAAGCTATCCACGAAACAGCGAGACAGTGAAAGATAGAACACTTACCTGATGATTTTCCTAACATGTTCAGGAGGCATGTCCTCTTTCTGGGTCTCGACAAAACCAAATTTCCTCTTATCACTGTAACGTTTAGAATTAAGTTGCTGCCATTTTCGAGCTTTCTCCTCGAGCCGCGCCTCCGCATCAGCCTCAGTCTCCATAGGGACCGGTGCTGCAGGCGGTGGAGGAAGCACAGTATACGACGGCTGCGCGGCCGGAGGCGGAGGAATCGGAGGAACGGAAGTTCCTGGCGGCACAATCTGGCCGTTGTTCCACATCTTGAAAAAGACTGTACTCTTTCAGAACTTGAAGGTCCAGGAATTGGACGAGCTAATATGGTGTGAAATGATTGGGAATAGTTTCAGAGCATGATTTTGGAACAAAGAGACCTAAAGAACTCTACACAGGTACGTGCAGGTTCTAGGGTTTATGAGTGAAGGAAAAAATCAAGAGACAACAGAGAGGAAGTGAAATGGGACTTAATAATACTGGACGATGGATAGTTTGCCAATCACTAAAACAGTGGCACGTGCCGCCTTCTATCGAATACCGCCTTCACTATTGGATTAACTTTTATTGGGCTTCTTGTTTGGGCCCGACTGTAATAGGCCCTATTTTTTACCCAATCCTATTATTCCATGAGTCTTATTGTTGTTACGTGACTAATAATTAAACTTTGATCTACTAACAAGTAGGTTGGAAATAGGCAAGTTAAACTTTTAATATTATACAACTTGGAATATTCTATAAATTTTAAATTTGATTTATTATTGATTATAAACTTTTTTTTATAAAGTTGGAATATATCTTCAAGTTTTTCCAAAGTTTCGAGATATATTTTAAAATTTTAATAAGTTTTGTTATCATTAAAAAAACTTAACCCAAAGATTAAACACTTAAAAGATCTTTGACTCTAACATAATCCAATCTCTAAACTAATTTGCATGAACCTCATAGGAATTTTTAGAAGTCATTGATCATTAAATTAGTCCACTGGGTATGATATTTAGATTTAATTTTTTATTATCTCACAATATAATACACTTGATCTTAAATATAATTCAAAAATTACATGACTAATAATAAAAAAATGTAATGGATCAAGTTTCCCCACACTTAATTAAATGTGTTTGACTTTAAGAACTCCATATTTAATTGTGCTTGACTTTGAGTAATTTGGGGACGTGTGACATTCTATGAAAACTCTTATAACATGTGTGAGTGATAACAAAACATATTGAAAATTTATGTGCTAATTTGTGAATACATTTATTGATTCTAAAAGCAGTTAGGTGTCTTGAAAATGACTATCATGAAAGATTCTAATCGATGAAAGGTTTTAATCAACAAAATATTGAGTGAAGTGCTATCAAGTAAAATGTAATGCAATGCAATTGTTAAGACTTTGAATTTTAGGAACGTTACACCTAGGAGGTTCATAGGCGTGAGCAAGTTTTCACAACCATAAATTCCACTACTTAAAGTCATGACATGAAACCAAACAAAGTTAATGGGAGTAGGCATGACAATCTAACCCGCTCCCGTGGGTACCCGCCCGAACCCGCCCCGATTTGGATGGGGAAAATCCGTGTTTATCAAGTTCGGGTTCGAGTTTTCCCCGATTGATAAAATCGGGGGGCGGGAATGTTAATACCCACTCTGCCCCCCGCCCCCATACCCGCCCCCGCCCCCGCCCCGCTTAATAATATAATTAAAAAATTATTTATATATATATAAACCAAAATTATAAATATTTATTTGTAAAAATTTATATTAGTTTACTTTTCTTTTATTTTTTTAAAATTGTTCATATTTATTTAAAAGAAAAAAAGAAGAAGAAAAAAATAAGAGCGGGGGCGAGGGCGGGGTGGGGAAACCCGAACCCCGCCGTGGACGGGGATGGGGAGCCAGATTTTATCCCCGGCGGGTATCGGGGGCGGGAGCGGGGGCAGTTTAAATTTGTCCCGCCCCGCCCCGCCCCGCCCCGTTGCCATACCTAAATGAGAGTAAATGGGATTTCATGACCATGATTTAGGGGCTTTAAAAGCTTCTTAAAACTTATTCATTCATTTTTTTTTTACTTTTGTCGTTAGTATTTCCTTTCTAGATAACAAAATGATTTTATTGCTTCGACATTGAAATTTCAATACTCTAATAATTAACAAATAATTTCGTGAAACATAAATACAATCCAAGACATTATAAATTCTAAAAAGTGTAAAAATAACAAAAAAAATATGTGAAATTTTTGCTAAAATTGATGAAATCACACAACTTATCTAACTAAAATGCCTTATAAAAATTTAATGAGATGTAATGATAGAAGAATGTTAACGACACTTTTTATTAATATTTTGTATATTGTTAATCAAAATCATAATTTTTTTTATAGGTTTTACCACTAAATTTAGAGTAATGCTTGTTAAATGAGTTGTGAAACTCACAAAACTTGTATTTATTTCAATAAATTACAACCAATAATAAAAATATTTTAGAAAATTATTATTATGAATGTCACTAATATTTCTTATTATGATATGAAAAGTGTTAATAATAAACTTTTTAATAGATTTTTTTTACCACTTTCTTTCTTATTAGTTTAAATTCTTTGAAAATTATAAAATCAAAAGAGAGAAAATCATTTAAGAGGATATAACAGCCACCAATTTTTGTTAATTTCAATCAGCAAGATGAATTGTATTTAAATGTCTGTCCTCCTATTGACTTTCATTTCAACATTGTTTTATTATCTCAAACATAATATATGACAAATAGATGTTAGTATTTAATATATATTACATAACTTAATCACAATTTGTTCAAAAGAATATAAATTAAGCACTCACATTAGATATCATTAAAACGTTATTAAATGTATAATCTGGGGGTAGAAGAATAGTTTGAAATTGTGATATTACCAATTTTCAATAAAAAGAATTCATAAAGTGAATTTTTTACCTAAATATTATTTTTTTTAAAAAAAATACCCAAATAACCAATGTGCAGGTTTATTTACACAGATAGAACTATTCACTGTTCAAGCTCAGAATTCGGTTCCCGGGGAACCGAATTCTGAGCACCAAAATGTATTTTTTTTTGTTTTTTCAACTCAGAATTCGGTTCCCGGGGAACCGAATTCTGAGTTGCTTTTATATTTTATTTTTTTTTTCGTGTTTGCAGGGGAGACGTGGGCTGACGTTGGAAGCGGAACGGCCCGTTCCGAAATCAGAACGGGCCGTTCTGCTTAAAGAAACAGAGTGGCATTTGTTAACGTGAAACGGGACAAGAACGGGCTGTTCCGACGTTAAGAATTAACGTTGAAATAGATGTTGGAAGCGGCCCGTTTTAAACAAATTGTTGTGGCAATTTTTTTAACGTGGAACGGGCCGTTTTTGTTTTAGAACAGCCCGTTCCAAGATAGATATTTACACATTTTTTTTACTCCTGGAACGGCTTAGGAACGGCCCGTTCCAGGAGCTGTTTTTACAAAGGTTTTTTGATTTGGAACGGGCCGTTCTGGTTTTGGAACAGCCCGTTCTAGGTAAACAGTAAAAACTTGTGTTTTTCTATAAATAGACCCTCTCCCCTTTATTTTTTTCACACGATTTCAGATTAGCTTATCTCCTTTATTCCTTTCGTGTACCCCTTTTGAATCAGTTTCTTAGAATCACGTTAATTTCCTTTAAACCTTTCATAAAATGGCTTCTTCAATCTACATTATTGTTCATTCTGATGGTTCCATTAACCAATGTCCGAATGAAGGAATCACCTTCTCTTCTCCATCTGCAAAATTAGTTCGTATCAACAGAGGAATTACTCTAGAAAGGCTTTAAAGAGTCATCCACAGAAAGCTACATCGACAAGATTCTGAGAGGGTGGCTAGCATACATTTTCGGTACCCTATTAGACTTGGCCCAGGGGTTAGTAACTATACCTGTGTTGAGTTGACGGATGATGAAGACGTTGAGGCAGTTTTCAATGTTCACGATTCTAATCAACTTCAATCAGGTATTGAATTATATGCTACATTTACTACAGTTGAATCACATGCACCACAAGTTTCACCTTCACGTTCACCTTAAGAAGTTTATCAAAGTTACCAGTACACTAACCCAGCTGGCCCTTCTTATGATATCCCCTCCAACTACAACATTGAGTCATACACACAGCTTTTAAGTGGTCCAATCATGGACCTTAATCAAATACCTTCTCAGCCATTTGAGCAAGCTAGACCTTCTGCTTCTCAACCCAATGTTGAAACCAACATTGAAGATGATGTTGTTGTTGGTCTCCCAACAGAAAATGTCTTTGATCCTTTTAGCGAGGACGAAGACGAAATTCTCTCTGCACATGAACATGATGATGAAGAAACCCTCCCAATTCCAAATAATCCACCACTACAACCACAACCAGTAGCCATATACAACCCACCTCCACACTTTTTAGAGTTTCCCAATGAAATCCAACAAGACAGTGAGTATAGCCATTTGTTGGAGCGTGATATGGTTGTGTATCCACCTGGAACACTATTTGTTGGCCAACGCTTCCAAACAAAAGAACAAATGCAGGATGCCATAAATAGATTTCACATTGTCAACCATTGCAGTTACAAGGTTAAAAATTCAAGCAGTAGTAGGCTTGTTATGGAATGCGTTCACCACGACTGTGCCTGGAGAAGTCGTGGTATTCGACATATTGCATTCGACATATTGTACAAAATTTCATGCGACGGTTCAAAAATGCAGCACTAAAGAAGGATGTCGTCAATATGGGTAAGTTTATCATTACTTTTTTTAAAGCATTTGATTATTACTTTTAATTATTTAATAATTTCATTATTTTGTAGCCTACGGGATGACTGAACCTAGATTCTTTTACTATTACAACATAGTAAGAGATACTAATGTTGAAGCAGCTCAATGGTTAGACAACATTCCTAGGGAAAAATGGACACTAGCATGGGACAATGGACGACGTTGGGGACACATGACAACAAACCTAGCTGAGTCAATTAATTCCGTATTGAAGAAAACACGAAATTTGCCAATTTGTTCCATGGTAATGGCCACATACACTCGTTGCAACAAGTTTTTCGTTCAAAGAGGTACGGAAGTGGGCGCAATGATTAATGCATGACATGTCTACTCGGAAATTGCAAATAAAACTATTCAAGATGCACAGTCTAAGGCAAATACTCATAGAGTTATCAGCTTTGACAGATCAAGCAGTAGATTTCTAGTGGAAGAAACGCAACATTCGAGAGAAGTTCGACCAGCTGGGAGATTTGCGGTAAGGCTTGATGAATTGTGGTGTGATTGTGGCAAGTTCCAAAAAGTTCATATCCCTTGCTCACATGTGCTTGCTTCATGCTTACATGCACATCATGACTATGAAAGGTACATATCTCCCATATATACCTTACAACAAGTTGCAAAGGTATACGAAGGACAGTTTGGAGAGCTTCGACATGAAGATTATTGGCCTACTTACACTGGTCCAACTTTGTGGCCAAATCCAGAACTGAAGAGAACTTCGAAGGGTCGACCAAAGTCCACCAGGATTAGAACAGAGATGGATATTAGAGAACAACATACTCATGTCAAAAATTGTTCTTATTGTCACACTCCTGGTCACACTAGGAAGACATGTCCGAATATTAGTCATGGATGTAGTTCCCGCCACCAATGATCATTATTGTTGTAATCAGTTGTAATAAATTTATTTAGTTATGTAATATTAAAGTTAATTACTTTGTGTTAGTATCGGATAGTACGTTGTGTTTGTGTTAAAATCGTATATTGTGTTGAAATCGTATATTGTGTTGAAATTGTATATTGTGTTGAAATCGTATATTATGTTCGCAACAATACTTATAATTATAATAGTTTATAACCTTCTTAGTCTAGATCGCATGTAAAAATGCATAATATTAAAATTTATATTACATTGATAAAGACACATAGTACATTAGAATAAAAAAACAATAACATTAACATAGAGTGATTTATATACATTTTTCAATCTCCGTAATGGTGTCCAGTTCCACAACGAGGGCGACGTCTATTACGGCCTGGATTACGCCGTGGAGGTTGTTGCTCAGAAGGATTTGCTTCATCATCAACCACCGGATGTTGAAATGGTGCTGAAGAACTTCCAGGTTCATTACCGAATTGTGGACAGTAAAGAGATTGCATGTATGATTGTGCTGAAGATGGAGTTCTAAAATCTACTCCAAATAAATTTGTAAAAAAATCCTCTGAAGTTGTTGCAAATGAATGTCGTCTGTCAATTATGTTTTGTTCAGGAGTGACGTACTGAGGATTTGATACATGTTGACCAATCTCTTCATGCGATCGCATGGAAGTTCGACCAGTCTCAAATGTTGTGGAAGTCCTTCGTTGTTGATGGGTCCTTGGATCTTGTAGTAGTCGTGGCACAGATAAAAAATAGATGGAATTGGCCATGTACCATTCCATGTATTCTCGTGTGTGAAACAGTGGGCCTTGCATTGGATGACCCATCAATGTGTGCTCACGTCTATTGTTCCATATGTCGATCCACTGAGCATGTCTTGTAACCCAATTTTCATCTTGTCTTCCCCTCATGTCAATGTTGTGCAGGTTATCCAAATTATTCGGTGGAGAAGGGACATCCTGGAAGAGACGAAATTGCAATTTCACTCTATCAGATTGGTGCCATTCAACAATTGCAAAACAAATAATGGAGGTGCATGATGTCCATAGCAGAGCATCTCTATATGCTTGCATCGGTATTGCTGTTTGCAATACTCCATATGGCGCCCATAAAAACTACAAAAAAAATTAAACTTCTTTAGTTAACATATTATGCTAAACAAAAGAAAAAAAAATAAAACTTTGATTTTAAAGAGTTACCTGATCATTCTGAATGTGATCAAACCTTGATCTATATCCAACAACATCATTATGAGGTACATTTTGAAAGTTTAAAACTCTGCCCCCGCTCCATTTACAGACTAGAGGGAATGATGCTGGTAACCTGGAAATAGGCGCAATATATGGCATGCGATGCCATGCCCAAGATTGTAACAGAGATGCACAACCACCCATTGTTTTGCTACTAACATTTGTAGCTCTACACATTTCCCTATATAACATAGCTAAACAAGCCGACCCCCAACTATATCGTCTTGTTCTTCTAAGATTTATTAATAAAGATAAATACATAAGATGTACCTTATTGTCTGTTTTGTCAGGCATCAAAACACCTCCTATTAACCCTAATATATATGATCTACAATGTGCATCAAGTTGTTCTTGAGATGGCTCCTCTGGTAATTCTAACATATTATCTCTTAACCACTTTAACTTAATCATAGAGCCAATTAGTGACTCACCTTTAACTGGCATGATTCCGAGATAGGTGGAGCACATTTCCTCCCAGTCACATAATGTTGGGCCAATGACCGGTAAACCATCAACTCTTAAGCCAAGTTGAAGTGCAACATCCTCCAGTGTTATGGTGCACTCTCCAGTTGGAAAATGGAATGTATGAGTCTCAGGTCTCCATCTTTCAACCAAAGCTGTGATTAATGCGTGATCCACTTTTAGATGTCTGAGCTTTGCAACCCCAGAAAAACCCACTTCCTCTAGTATAGGAACAATTAGAGGGTGAGGTTCTGGCATTGAATGACAGTAAGAACAAATAATATTCTCAGTCTCCTGCAATAATAATTACCAAAATTAGTACTAATTTGTTACAAGTTAATTGAAATTTAAAGTATATAACGAAAGTGCTGAACTTACAGTTCTACCAATGAAAGCAAACCTATGCTCATTTTACTTCCACAACAACATTTTTGATATAGTTAATAAAAATTGAAGAAAAAAAAAATTTCTTACTATCAAGGTGAATCAGAAGCAGTACAAATCGCATCAAAAAATGAAGGGGAGGGGGACTATTTATAGAAAAAACGCAACTTTTACTGTTTAACGGCCCGTTCTAAATCAAAAACACTTTGTAAAAACAGCTCCTGGAACGGGACGTTTCGAAGCCGTTCCAGGAGTAAAAAAAATGTGTAAATATCTATCTTGGAACGGGCTGTTCTAAAACAAAAACGGCCCGTTCCACGTTAAAAAAATTGCCACAACAATTTGTTTAAAACGGGCCACTTCCAACATCTATTTCAACGTTAATTCTTAACGTCGGAACGGCCCGTTCTTGTCCCGTTTCACGTTAACAAATGCCACTCTGTTTCTTTAAGCAGAACGGCCCGTTCTGATTTCGGAACGGGCCGTTCCGCTTCCAACGTCAGCCCACGTCTCCCCTGCAAACACGAAAAAAAAAAAAATATATAAAAGCAACTCAGAATTCGGTTCCCCGGGAACCGAATTCTGAGTTGAAAAAACAAAAAAAAATACATTTTGGTGCTCAGAATTCGGTTCCCCGGGAACCGAATTCTGAGCTTGAACAGTGAATGGTTCTATCTGTGTAAATAAACCTGCACAGTGGTTATTTGGGTATTTTTTTTTAAAAAAAATAATATTTACGTAAAAAATTCTCATAAAGTTGTTGAAAGAATTATAATTTTTAGGAGAAAGAAGGAATAGGAAAGTTTGCATTTTGGAAACCCTGGAATTGATATTGGAAGCGGGCGTAACTTATTGTTGGGAATTTGACCCATCCAAGAGACGAATATCATTGATTGGCATAGGAAAGCTCCTCCTCCCCATCCGCTCCACATATATGGTTTTGTGAGGAACCCTAATCCTATATTTTTGCATTTAGGGGGAAAGACACATAGAAGAAAACCGAAGAAGGAGAACGAGGCATTATCGTGATTGAACGATGTCTGCTGCGGTGTGCGGAAGCAAGAGATCTTTCTTCGAAGAGCTTCCCCCTTCTCCGCCAGTGTCCAAGAGGCTCCGCTGTTCCTCTTCCCCAATTCGCCTCTCTCTTCCCTCTCTCATCGACCACCTTCGCTCCCTCTTCCCTCATATGGATGACCAGGTTTCGTTATTCGTCATTCGTTAATCCTTACTTTTCCTCTTCATTCGTTGATTTCAATTTCAAATTCGGTTCAGGTCCTCGAGAGAGCGCTCCAACAATGCGGCAATGACCTAGACGCCGCCATCAAGAGCCTCCACGGCCTCTGCTTGGGATCTGCCGATGATACTTCTCAATCCGCTCCTCCGCAGCCTGACCCTAACGTCGTCCAAGCAGGTACCTATCGTCAAATCAATTTTAATTTATACCTCAATTCAAATTATTCTGCTATGGAATTCGAATCTTTCAATTTCCATTGGATTTTTCTCGTGTTTAATAACGTTTTGTGTGTTGACTGAAAGAATTTTATGGATATGATTTTTCTTTGCAAAAGTTGCAGGTGCGTTGGGAGAGAATGAGGATGCTTCTGCTTCCGGGGATCAGCCCCAGCCGGCTTCCAGCAATTTTCCTGCTGATGGAGCGGAATGGATTGACTTGTTTGTTAGAGAGATGACTTGTGCTACGAGTGTTGATGACGCCAGAGCCCGCGCTGCTAGATTGCTGGAGGTTCTCGAGAAATCGATCACTGCACACGCGAGTTCCGGGGCGACAACTGATCTTCAAAGGGTATATGTTCGTATTTATCTTAATTATACATTCATTTTGATTGGTTTTGGGAATTTTGAAGGCTATTGTAAAGTCGAGTTGTTTGTCGTGGACGTAATTGAGTTAGCTTGTTTCTGGTGTCTTGGCATCTTACCTGTGGCTAAGTAAATGTCCCTGGCGTGTAGCGACATTAACATGTGATAATTGAAGCAGCAGTTGGATGATTGGGTAGTGAATTGTCAGTTTTGAGCTTGTAATAGTAGTACTTATCATAAGAGGTTTTTACTTTCAGGAAAATTTGATGCTGAAAGAGCAAATTGAAGCCTTGACTAAGGAGAAAAATTGTTTTAAAAGTGCTTTTAGAATCCAGCTTGAACGTCTTTCTGATTATGAGAATAAAAACCAAGAGCTGCAGCAGTTGAAGCAGTTGGTGTCTCAATACCAAGAGCAGATCAGAACTCTTGAGGTACAGCTTTGTCCCGGTTCAGTTTGCACGATTTACTTTTTACCAAAACATTTCAGTAGTTCTTGTATATGGGTTTTGAAATTTTAACCAATAACTGCATGAATTTTGAATGATTTCCCTTTTTTAAAATGGAAGACAAAAGGAGGAAATGACATGAGTGCTTAAACCAAAGAAATGGAAATGACTCAATGATAGTGATCGTGAAGAGATGCTAATGCATACTCATCCCCATGGGATTGAGAGTTGGCAGTAAATTCACTATATACAATCAACGACAGGTCTTTTAAGTGCATAAATTTTTCTTTCAGGCCGTCTCCCAATTTCCTCCCCTTTCTCTGGCTGTACTTGTGTTATAAAGAGGGCAGGGCCAATGCTGGGTTTATATCATAAGAAAATACTTTATAGTACAATCTGTCCATTGTTTCGGACAAGGGATTAATAGAGGTATCGTGGGCCAACTTGTAAAAACTTACGAGTTTACCTTACAGTTCCTGCATCTGTTAAACGGTTTAAGTTTAATGCAAACTCGTACACACTGTAGGATTTTTTGGGTTGCGATTTCTTTTCATAACAGAGAGCTAGTTTCTCTAAGATTCTCTCTCAAGCAACTTTTGATTTTTGGGTCCCGATTTCTTCTTTTTCTATTGTCTATTTTCTTCCATTCTCTCTATTCTCTTTCATTCGGACCAGAGTTCCATTTTGATGTTTTTTTGTTTCTCTCCACTTCACTTATCATTTCATCTCTCTTTTTTAGTGTACTGTATTAGAATGTATTGGGATATGTATGCACTGACCTGGGAGCACAGAATAAAATACTGTTTTTTGTTTTGTGGTAATCTTATTAAATCGAATAAGATACTAGTATTGTTATATTGTATACATTATATAACCGATTAATAATTATAATGGTGGATGAAATTCTAAGATTAACAATCATCCCTTATTTATATATATATATTTTTAATTTTAAAACTTTTTTATGCACACTGATGAATACTGTGTCTATGGATTTGTTGACAGGTGAATAATTATGCATTGCGAATGCATTTGAATCAGGCACAACAGTACAACCCTTTTCCCGGGCGTTTCCCTCCTGATGCATTCTAGGTCGATCAGTATGTAGTATACCATAATTGAGGCAGTAAAATAGCTGCATCTGGTTAATTATGTTTGGTGTTTCTTCCCATCCCACCCCCCACCCCCTTCCCCAAAAAAAAAAGCGTGGTGTTAAATTGTTGCAGTTTGTGTAGCTCCTGTAGGTCAAGGAATTGTAGCTCTTCCTAGTTCAGGGGTGATTCGGATAGAATTTGACATTACAGATAAGATTATTCAGCAGTTAATTCAATTATTTATTCCCCATTTAGCATCGAATGTACTGTAATTACTAAGAATGTTCAAGATCACTTTGATGTACCATCACAACAGTACTACAAATTATGTGTTTATTTTTCTTGGTCTTGAGCTTTGTTGCAGTTTGGTTGTTCCATACATGCTAATATTGATTTCCATTATAGATGTGGTATATATAGTGAGACCAGCTGGTGTTGAGTTCAAACGGTGCATGTTTGTTTCTTTTTAAGTATTATTTGAGTCTGAGTATTGTCTACGAAAAAATATTTGCTGTCTCACTATGTTGTAGATTTTTATAAATTACAACTACTTTAAGTTTGTTTTTCACAGAAAATACTTGAGATCTAGATTAATAAAAGAATTTAATTGTCAGTTTAATTATTTTTATATGTAATCAACCAATAAGAAATTATTATAAGAAATGAATATTGTTTTGTCTTAATTATAAGAAACATAGACATTTTAAATATATTAATTGCAAGTTTTTTATACCCCCTTATTATTTATGATTAAGTTTATCAATGAAATACTTACTCATCTATTGTACAAGTGAAAATACATTTATTTTTTTATTACCCATACAAGTTTTATTTATTGGTAAAAAAAAATTCTCTCTTACATTAGATAAAGTGTCATTAAGTGTTATCACTACTTAAACCATATACTTAAAAAAATAATTTTTGAAATAAAATTTACTTATTCTCATCCTTATACGTATATCTCTCGATTTATCGGATTATAGGCTAATTTTGTTTGAAGTATTTTTGTACATGGCATTAATTGAATAAAAAAAATATGTTGAGAGCATTTTCTATTCTCAAAATAAAGAGCGAAAAAACAGTTTTAATGTATATAAAAATAATCAAATCAATAACTATAAGATTATATCTTGTATAAAAATAATTAAATCTACATATAATATTTTTTTTTTAGGAAATGAGTTCACCTTCAATTCGAAAGGTATCTTCAAAATTTGAATCCCGACGATTATAGGTAAAATTTGTCTGAAGTACAATTCACTTCAACCGGAACAAATCACAATTGGGTTCAAAGTAGTGACCAACCAAAATTCATTACGAAAATCCTTTCTTTTCCGATTTTCCTCAGCGAAGACAATAAAAAGAGGGAGTTATTATGGTAACTTTGTAAATAGAGATATTATGATACAATCAATTTTTTTAAATTAATAAAAATGATGTAAAGTGTGAAAAAAATTTATTTTAATTTTTTTCTTTTATATTAAGTAATATATTTTTATAGTAATTAATTAATTTTTATTATTATTAAATATTGGTCTAAGTGATTTAAATCATTTTGTAGATATTAAAATAATTTAGAAAAAAATACCGAAAAAACCTAAAAACTACAAAAAAAAAACTTTGAGAAAAATACAATAAGATTCTATTTGCTAAAGTTGAGAAATCTTTTGTGAATTTTTTTATTTAACTTATTCTTTATAATTTATGTACAAATATAATTTTTTTTAATTTATTATGACTCATAATATATATAAAAAAATATTTGTACTAAATTCAAACATTTCATATATATATGAATTAAAAAGAAGTATTGAAATAAAAAAGATAAACATATTAAAAATCAAATAATTCTAAATCAAATATTCACAAATTAAAAGAAACAAAAATATAAAAACAAAAATAAATTCAAAATTTGAATATAAGGGTAACTTAGTATTTCTCATAATAATAAGTGGTTTTTTTTTACATTTTCTAATTTTCAACTTTGCACAGAAGCATACCACACAAGTTATCTTGTAGGTCCCACGAAGTCTCTCCCTTTCTGATTCGTAGCAATGGCAGTGCCATAAAAGCTGACCTTTATGCTTTGCACACATAGCCTAGTTCCCACCCACAAACGCGCGCAGACTCAGCACAGTAGGTAAGCAAAGCAAAACCATGAACGCAAACAACTCTTCGCTGCACTCCCTCTCTTCTTCTTCTTCTTAGCTTTCAACCATTTTCGTTCCGTTCAACTTCCGCATTCACTCAATGGCCGTTACATCCCTCTCTCTTCTCCCTCCCTCCACGTGTCCCTGCTTCTGTGGCGCCATCCATCTCCGCTCCCACAACGCCTTCATTTCCCTTAACTCCTCTTCTCCCTTTCCCTCTTTCTCCACAATTCCAAATCCCAATCACGCTCCCACGCGCCGCCGCTCTCACACTGTCCTCGCCGCCTCCTCTGACTACTACACCACTCTCGGAGTCCCCAAATCCGCCTCCGGCAAGGAAATCAAAGCCGCCTATCGAAGGTTAGCTCGTCAGGTATCCGATTTTACCCGTCGTTGCTTCTTTCGTTCAAATTGATTGCGAATCCCAAGCTGACTCCATGCCTGTGTTAGCTAATTAGAAATTGTAAGGGATTCCACGTGGTTATTTTGTTTTTCCATGCGGATTTTTACGATTTCGTCTTGGAATTTGAACTGTGGAATGTACCTGAAAGTGTGTTCCTAATTTGCCTGATTTTGTGTTCAGTACCATCCCGACGTAAACAAGGAGCCCGGGGCAACTGAAAAGTTCAAAGAGATCAGTGCTGCTTATGAGGTATGCATGGAAACTACACTGCTCAGTGCTGAATGTTATGTTAAGCCTTATTTGCAGGACATGTATGGATGTTTAACATCACCTCCAAAAGCAATCTACTGAATTATTGCTTTAGGAAATGAATGGATGGGTGTTTGGTTTGGGGTCCCAACTTCCACATTAGAGGCACATAGGCTTTGGTCCATAATTAACTTTTGGGCCTGTTTGAGTAAACTTTTCTAGAAGCACTTCTAGGAGAGCAAAATAGGAAAAAAAAATGAAATAAGCTAAAATAAACTCATGTATAAGCTATTTTGTAGAAACTCTTTCTTATTAGTTTCTCCAAAAAGGATAAAACTTAGATGTAGTTCCTTAAGTACTCTTAGTGTTGATCAGCGATCAGAATCGAAGTTTCATCTTGGTAATTTATGCTCCCCTTTAATGCAAACTTTTATTTCGCAGATTATTGAAAGGAAATTCCAATTCTAATTGGAAAATAGTATCAAAAGTACATAAATAACTGCACCTAAGTTTTGTCTATGATAAAGAAGTAACAGGCTATTACTCTAAAATATCTCATTTTTTTTATAAGATGACAGATCAAATCACAACAGATTACACCCAAAAGTGATGAGCAAAATTGATTACCACCAAGTCATGGGTGTCCGTTGTGCAGTTCAAACTTTCATATTTATTTATTTACTATGTGCTCTGTCTTGAAGGACTCAACATCAAAAGTTTTATGATAGTCATTACTTGTTACTCTCAACTGGGTTGGTGGAAATGCCTGAAACTCCTACTTTATTCTGGAACAATGGCATGAACCTGTCTTTGCAGTCATAACACTGAATGTACAATTATTTTAAATTATATTTATGTTATTAGTTGTTGAATTCTGAATTACAACACTGTCAGGTGCTATCAGACGATAAAAAGAGGGCTTTATATGATCAATATGGCGAGGCGGGAGTTAAGAGTGCAGTTGGAGGAGGGTCAAGTGCCTATACGGTATTCAATATGTTTTTGTATTTTTGTTTTCATATGTAGTTTTTGGAGCAATACATATTTGAAAGGATGATTCAAAGTTTACTGGTCAGCAGAATTAGTGGTTAATGTACCAATAGCTCCAATGCGCATAAGTTGTCTATTTTTTGGGATAAAAGAAACTGAAATGCATGGCAATTGAAGTTGTGTTTTACACTATCCACTCTTTTTTTGCTGCTTCCATAAGGTAGATTTATATTTAACGATCTTTTTTTTTTTGTAGACAAATCCTTTTGATTTATTTGAGACATTTTTTGGGCCAAGCATGGGTGGCTTTGCAGGCATGGATCCAACTGGATTTGGAACTCGTCGTCGTAGTACAGTTACTAAGGGTGAAGACATCCGGTGAGTTGGGGATATTTGGTTATTCTTCTTTCGGCCATGTTAGTCTGGTGAATGATTACTATATTTAGCTAGTTAACATAAATATTGCTAGTGTTTGAAGAGGACCTTGGCACATTTTGAAGAAAGTCAAGAAACTTCTAAAGAAGTATTTATAGGAGAAAAATAAGACGATAAAACAGATCCAACTTTTTTCTTAAATTAAAATCAATTTATCCATCTCAACTTTTTATGAGCTTTGTGGTCTAACTCCTCAAAAAGTAGAGTGCACAAGTTATTTTTAACTTGTGGGAGATGTTTGGGCTCTTATTCTAAATTTATTTTTTGTTATCTTACAAGTTGAGGTTTGACTACATGTATCTGACGGCATTGAACTCGATTAAAACCAAATTCACAGGGATATTATTATCCTTGAAATCTTTTTTAATAATTATCTTCAATGTCATTCTTAGTCTTCCTCTGCAATCTATCACTTTCATATGGTTATAAATCATGCAATCTATTTTCGTCATTAGTGCCTCCAATGGCCTTCTTTGACGTGTCAAAACTACCTTAATCATTTTTTTGTCATCTTTTTCATTGATATACCAATATCTCTTCCTATACAGTTTTTTTCTGTGTCTTGTACTTTCTTGTATTGTCACACATCTGTCTTAACGTTCTCAATTTTGCTTCTCTATTTTTTTTTTATACTTTTTTCCCTTTAAAGTTCAATATTCACTTCCATGAAATATAGTTGATCTTATAACAGTATGATAAAACTTTTCCTCAAGTTTTGTAGACACTTTGTGGTCGCAAATAAATAATCCCTGATGTTCTTCTCTAACCCCCTCCCCCAAACACACTTTTTTTTTTTTATCTCATGTATTTCTCCATCATTTTTAATATTGATTCCAAATACTTAAAATTAGAGAAAACATGAACGTGATGTAGAGAAAAAATGAAAAAGAAAAAACCCTATTTATATTATTAATCTTAGTCAAATACCAGTGCAGTACAACTAGAATAAGTCTAGCCTGATAACACTCATAACATATAGACACAATATTACTCTCCAACACCCCTTGTTAAGGACCTTAGGTACAAGGAACAAATTAATAAAGGGGAAACATAATTGGAAAAAAAATGCTTTGGTTGGGGGATGACGAGAGTTTAGGGGGAGTGGTTCAATTTGAGACATTAAGTTGACACTAAAAATGCTTCTGTATATTATACAACCAAGAACAGGGTTGGGGAAAAAGAAAACAAAGATTTTATTGATAGAATGAGATTGAACAGAAAATAGGAGAGATATCTCTCCTACAAGGGTTTCCCTTCACAAACACAAATAATTTCTCCTTTCACAATGAGCAAAGATCAATCTGCAAAATGACAAGATTGAATGCATCCTTTCCCCTTACATTCTCCCATTTATTTAACTTATTAACCCCCTGATTAACTAACTAATTATTATAACTTCTGTAACTCTTAACATAAAATATCAATATGGGAAATTTTTTTAGCAATAACTTTTTCCAATTATTATTTGATGATCTTAAATTCCAATATTTAATATTTTATATTATATCCTATCATATCAATTCTTTATTCAGAAATGTGAATTGACAGTTCTATATATGCAAATATTACAGCTTCCAAACTTAACGAGAGTTTACTGTGACTTGAGAAAACTTTTGATTCAAATGTCAACAGGTATGATTTTTCCTTGGAGTTTTCTGAGGCAATTTTTGGAACAGAGAAAGAATTCGAGCTTTCTCATTTAGAAACATGTGAAGTCTGTACTGGTACTGGAGCAAAGATAGGCTCCAAGATGAGAGTATGTTCAACATGTGGTGGGAGGGGTCAGGTGATGAGGACCGAACAAACACCTTTTGGGTTGTTCTCTCAGGTAATTTGAGTTGTTTGCCTGATGGGTCTGGATATCATTTTTTTTTTCCAGTGCAGAACAAAAAATAAAATGGTTTGGTGTGGTAAGAAAATTGATACGCTAACTTATTTATGGCGAATAAATTTCTTCAATGGGAAGACATTCTGCATGGTCCTTTGTAATTTTCCATTTCTTTTCATGAATTGTAGACATCCTCATGCTTTACTTTATGGGAATAATTGATTTATGTTTAAATCAATTGCTTATATTACTTCATCACTCATCAGTTCATCTTCATTTCATATACAGTTTTCTTACACAAGGTAAAAACCTTGTACATTTTGTCTGCCTGAGAGTACTATTCTAATATAATGTAATCTCTTTTTCAATATTAGGTTTCTGTATGTCCAAACTGTGGAGGGGATGGTGAAGTCATATCTGAATATTGTCGTAAATGCAATGGTGAAGGACGAATACGGGTTAAGAAAAATATTAAAGTTAAAGTTCCTCCTGGTGTTAGCTCAGGCAGTATTCTAAGAGTTTCTGGGGAGGGTGATGCTGGACCTAGAGGGTATGCTGTATTTATATAAATATCTGGTCTTCTTGTTGCGGATGTCTTTGGTCAATTATTGAATAAAAGTTATAGAGATTTTGTGTTTTGTGCTTTTATTGTAAATGCAGCATGATATACATGCTTCCATCAATAAGTTTTTCTTGCTCTTTGACGAAGGGTGGATATTTCAAAGTAAAAGGAGCATTAATATCTGTTCTCCTAATTCTAAAGAAATATATATAATGAAATGAATAGGAGTTAGGAAATGGTTTATTTGTATGTGAATTCAAGATTCTTTTATAATTCGAGTACATGATTTAGAAGTGGCTATTTATCTTGTCATAGCAGGGGCCCTCCTGGAGATCTTTATGTATATCTTGATGTTCAAGAGATACCTGGAATACAAAGAGATGACATTAATCTCAGCTCAACAATATCAATCAGTTATCTAGATGCTATACTGGGGACTGTTGTGAAGGTAAATTAATCTAGTCACTATTCATGCTTTGAGCTCGAGTATTTTTTGGATCAGTGCCTATAGGCTTGAATTGCAGTTTAGGTCCTCTGAATTTCAATTGCAATAACATTATTCCTGTAGTTTTCTTTGTTATCCATGTCACCAAGTGTAAAATTGACACTTGATAGTGTTCTCTAAACCCTGGTATTCCATTCAGGTCTTGGCCTTAAAATATTTTTTGCAAAAATAATGCTATATCTGCCCCACGTAATGGTAATGGTAATGGAATGATACTTATATTCAAATTTTCCTTTGGATGGAATTGTGGCGTGATAGATATATATGGAGGAGTTTATGTACCTTTCTTATGTTGGCCCTTAAACGTAGCTAGTTCTACCAGCTAGTAATTTTGTTGCCTCGTGAGTGTCACATGAAAAAAGTCAGAACTTGTGTCACCTAGTGATATTTTTGCAAACATGTTTGGCTAATAAGATTTTGTTTGACTGAATTTATAGTCTTCTCTTCTTTATGTGTTATGATATTTTTTTCTTTTTATTATATTGAATGTTAAGGTAATAAGGTTTAATATTTGCTGGTTATTTTGAGTAAAATAAAATAAAATTTGCTGGATATTTAATTTTTTCCCTTAGCTTTTTGTGTTCTGGTATATCAATGCTGATGTGACTTGTTAACTTGTGCCTTTACCATCGATGGATCAAATTTTGGCTCCTAACACAGGTAAAGACAGTGGAAGGCATTTCAGAACTACAAATACCCGCTGGTACCCAACCTGGAGATGTCCTTGTCCTTGCAAGAAAAGGAGTACCAAAATTAAATAAGCCATCAATACGTGGTGACCACTTATTTACAGTTAAAGTTACAATACCAAAACGTATTAGGTATTGAGTCATTTTATAATTCTGATTTTGTCTCTGTAGTTCCTCCCTGCATGTCTTGTTCTTTTGTCCATATCTTATTACTGATCACAAGTTTGATATCAATTGCCTCTGCATTGCATCTTCAGTACAAAGGAGCGTGAGTTGCTTGAAGAACTTTCTTCTTTAGGTGACACAGGCAGACGTTCCAAATCCCGTCCTAGGACTCATTCTACCAGTAGGTGGCTTTTTTCCCCTCCCTATCATACGATACATCAGAACATCTATTCATTTGAATATTTGAAAACATTAATATTTTATATAGCATGACATTTGGTTAGGTCTTTACAACACGTTTTCAAGTTGCAATGGAGAAATCTTGCAATGCAATGAGTAGACACTTTATTTGAGTAGTGAACCATATTTTTACCTTATGTAGCAGGTGGTACGGAAGGTCCTGCATCTCAAAATTACGAAACTCCAACAGCAACCGTTGAAGAAAAAACCGAAAAACCAGAAGATGAAAATGATGTATGGAATAAATTGAAGGACTTTGCTGGGTAATAAATTTCTCTTATTTTATTTTATTTTTATTTGTTTTTCATCAATGTGTAGATTAGAGAGCTAAATTGAAAACTTTGGTTCTGAAATTAATGACTAATTTATGCAGAGCAAGAGAGCAACGTGCCTCTTTTTATGTTATAAAAACAATTAAATAAAGCATTTAAGTTTTAGTAGCATGGAATTAAAGAATACTTAATATTCCATGAGCTCTTACAACGATTTGTTTGTGTCTTATATAAGTTTGAGCATAGATTGTGTTCTTTAATCTTATATCAATTTCTCTAGGCACTCTAGTGCTATTTTTTTCCAAATAAGAATTACTGCCTCCGTTTTTTATTCATAATCGTTTTGACATTATTTTTTTGTTCTTTTTTCATTGTCATTTTTCTAAAATCAATGACTTCTTAATTTTCTTTTTCATTTTTATCCTTGATAATTAATGTGTATTTACTGAACAATGTGTTTATTCATTTTTAATGTACCTATTTCTTCTCTAACCACTTAAAGGGTATAATAAGAAAATAAGTAATAAATATTTTGAAAAACTAAAATATCAATCATTTTCTTAATTCTTGTGCATAAACCTTAAACATGAAACAAAAAAAAACGGAGGGAGTAATTCTTGGTGCATATATGCCCTTCTCATTGAGTTGATACATAGGAATGGAGATTGTGGCTACTGTGTTGATGCTTTTTATTATTGTTCTAGTCCTCATGGAAACTTACCACCACTGAAACTTGCAGATCTGTGGCAAATGGTGCTTTAAAGTGGCTAAAAGATAACCTCTAGTCCCATGGGATTATTGGGTGGACCAGAGTCTCCAAGGTGTAGTTTACCTAATGTGGGTTAAAGTTGTCATGATTCAACATTTACTGGAAGGAAAGGGACTAATGCAGACGTTTTCTCAAAATCCTTTAAATGATTTTTTTTGCTGTCCAGCAAAATCAAACAAGTAGTGATCAGATTCTTTTATTTGTAAATTTTGGCACAAGACTATTTATACAGAATAATTTGTTTAAGGATCGTCAAATTGTACTCTATGAGCAGGTTGCACTGAGATAAAGCTAGTGTATATCTGATAAGAAGTCTAAGCTCTATACGAGTGAATTACATAAATTGTTATTAAGTGAATCCTTATGTTTAGTGTTTCTTTTTAATAATGAACAGAGTGATCCAGTAAACCATTAAATTAGTCTCAACATTCAGACTTTGAAAATGAGAAAAGTAAAGTTTATTTCTTGAATTGACTATTAGTTATTTCAGTCTTTAATATTAAGGAGCCAAAATTTGAACTGACTTCGGTTATTAACTTGTTATCAGTTAGTTTATGTTCCTGATTTTACAGTGCATCGTTTTATTTGGTTCCTAAAATCAAGGACCAAATCAAACTGATGGCTATGGAATGGAATTTAAAGACTAAATTGATAGTATTTTTCGAATTCATAGACTAAATTAATTGACTCTTTAATATTAGAGACTAAGTTAACTAGTAGTGTTAATTTCAAGGATTAAATTGATTAATGAGTGTTATATTTAAAAATTAAATTTTCCATTTTCATAATGTAAGCAATTAACAGTTGATGTTTATAATTTGAGAGACTAATTGGTAAATTGACTCAAAGTGATCTAAAGAAGATTAACCTTGTCTTTTTCACAGTTGATGTCTGCTGACAATAAAGAAAACCACCACGAATGGGCCTTTGCATTTAAATATTGATGTTTATAATTTGGTGTATTGATTCAAAGTGATTTTATATCCTTTAGGTGTAAAAATATTTATACTTTTTAATTTATGCATTTTTATGTATATTTTTAAAGAGCAATAATATATAATTATTACATAAGATAAAATAAACTATACATTCTCATGTATAATATTTATTATTATGTAATAAAACTTATTAAAACTAGCAGAAAAAAGACACGGCCTCCATTATATTAAAAGAAAAAAATAAATAAAAAAGAAAAAAATGAGAAGTTAGTCATAAAAAAAAGTAGTTATTGAAAAATAAATAAAGGATAACATGATCCATGTAAAAATGAAAACTAAAAATAGTTACTAAAAATAGTATCTCTTTTAGATATTAGTATAGATTTATTAATTTCAAGTTTTTAAAGTTGATTAAAAACTAAAAGGGTATCCCCTTTTTAAAATAAAAGGATATAATGGTCAAATAAAAGTAGAGACTACTGAAAAAGGGTATCCCCTTTATATATTAGTATAGATTATGTGTAACTAAAAGATTAATCTTACATAATATATTATTTATGTATATTAGTAGAATTGAGACACGATACTTGTTTAAAGGTATTTAAGAATTATCAATATTTGTTAAATTATTTATTATTGTGTTTTGTTTTTAAACTTTTAAATTTTGGGTTTGAGTCTTGAATTTGTAAGAATAATTAATTTTTAATGTAATTTTTTATTATTTAAAAATTTAAAGATAAAATAATTAAACTGTGTACATGAAAATAAAAAATTACTTTTATATATAAATATATAGATATAGATAAATGTTATTGTTAGTTTATTTTTTCTTTTTACGGGTGAAATATATTTCATTGTTTCTCATCTATTATATAATGATTACACTTGTTTCTACACCATTTTGGTGAGTGCACCATGGCACATTCAAATATCAAAGTGAAATATATTTTTATTACTTGTAAAATAATTTTTTAATAAAAAAATCTCTTTATTTTTATTTTCTAAATTTTTTTATAAAATAAATTTTAATTTTGTAATTTTAAAAATTAATTTTTATTCCACTAAAATTCTATGACATTATTTTTTATTTTTTACTATTATTTTTAAGTAGATAAATGAAATTTATTTTAAAAATCTATGAAATATTTGCAAACCGATAAGCAGTACGACCAATTCTTGTTCAGCGATTTTACCGCCTTTAGAAAGCCGCACTAACGGCTTTATTTTGAATGCATCACAACCGTTGAATTCACCATCTAATGCGTAATCTCAGCCGTCCATCACGACCCTCCCCTTAAATATAAACCTCCTTGGCCCAGTTATTTTCCTCATTCTTTCCTTCCTTCTTAAGTAGGTTTCTGTCTCTTATAGGTTATTCATCTTCTTTTCTATTATGTTTCGATTTCTTAATCTTCTCCGTTGTTTGTTTGGCATCTTTTCAATGAGTTTTGCTTTGCCGACTGTCATGCTTCTTGCTGGTTCAATTTTAATCGAGACTGTGTTGGGTTTGGCGATTGACACGAATATTTTGAGATACCAAGAGTTTCTTTCTTGGATGCAGTGATTTCGGCTGGCTAACAGCGTCCATGATTTGGCCATGACTCCTTGGGTTTTTGAATTCTTGGAAATTTTCTTTTGGTTTATGATTTGGGGATGACTTTCGCTTGGCCCTTATAGGGAGATAAAACAATGGAGACTATGACGGACTGTTTCTGAGGTTTTCTTATGTGTTTTTGGTGGTTTTGATACTGTACGGTAAGAGATCGTTAGAAGAACTCTAGTTTATGCATTTGGGAAGCATGGTTTGGAGAATTCTACCACTCTTCTTTTTACTAATCTTTAACATAATATAGCCTATAAAAGTTTCCCCTCTTCTAATTGAGTGTCCCCTTCATCGGAGTGGCTTCAGCAAGAGCGTAGTTGACACTGTTTTGTTTCCCCTCTTCTAATTCATTGATTGCAATAATTGAATTTTTAAATTCTCTTTGTGCAGTTTAGAGTTTGACCGATGATGGTTGCAGATATTAATAGATAGTATAGATATTTTTATTATTTATTTTTATATATAGAATATTTTCTTGGTTGCAGAGTTTCTATGTGGGATATCCATTGTGTTTCTGTATCAAGACTCTTACCTGAATAGTTTCCTTATTATTTGCACTGTTTATTTCACCAAGGTCGAAATTCTTGCTGATTGAACTTTTTCTGTTAATCTCAGTTTGAGGGGTTCTATGATCTAATACTATGAGCAGTTTTGGTTTGTCTGTATTTGCTTCATGAATTTCCCTTTCGGGTTTTAGAGGAAAGATAAGCATTGTGAGTATCCTGGAAGCAGCGGCAGAAGAGTATGGACTGACTGTCTTAGTTTTTATTATTTCCCTTGATTCCATCACATTGTTTGTTATTGCATTAGCTATCCTCTTCTGTGGGTTTTGGATCGGCTTTCTGTATCAGGAAATCTCAATATTAAAGGGGAATGGAGTTTCACATGTTTCTGGAGAATTCATGTTTCTTTGTATATAGAACAGTTTGGTTAGGGTATTTATCTCTGTTTCAATTATCTAGTTTGGTTCGTTGAATTATGCACATATATCTCTCCTTATTGGTTATTCTCTTCCATAAAGCAGCCCATTTTGAATGGAAAGATAACATACGTTTCTAAAGTATCTATCTGCTACATGGGTTCTCAGTATGGGATGTCTTGGTTACAGTTTGTGTAGGATTTTGGGCCTTTTTGGATATTGATATGAAAATCTCAAGAAATTTGATAGTCAAGTTGCTCTTCTTTTATGTCAATCATTTGAAATATCATTCATCATTTGATCATGGTGATTTATCATTTGATGCGTGTTCATCTAAATTCTTAATGTTCACTTTTTTGTAATGTGATCTTCGGTATCGGTAGTTTATGAATTTCGTCATGCATATGGATTGAATTGTGAACCTCTTTTCTTGCGTTATAGAGTATTGTAGATTTGTGTTATGTTCTGCGTAGCCATCCAACCTCGTCCATGATTTGGTGATCTCTTCCCTGAATTTTGAGGTCTTTTGATTCTACCTTTTCTTTTCTCTGGTACAAGCCTTTCTCGATTACCCTTCCATGATTTCTGCTATGGTTCTCACAGGGAAGTCAAGCAGTGAAAGTGTGGTTGTCTATGAAAGGCAGTGTCTTTGTTTCTGTAATTTGGTGATCTTTACTCTAGATTTTGAATTCTTGGATTTGTCTTTTGTTTCTTTCACTGGTTCATTAAGAAAAACTTTCGCATTGGTAATTGTACTAGTCTTTAGCAGGAACTGGTTTCATCCTTCTCAACTATGAGGCTTAATAAGGTATTGTATGATGATGCTTTATAGGGAAAATGAGGAATGTAGAAGCAATGGTAGGAGATTACTACGGGCTAACTTTGGTGTAAATCCATAGGTTTCATTACCTATGATACGATTGTATTTTGTTATGTTTATTCTGGACCGTTTATCTTCTTCTATTGGTTTTGGATCGGTAGCTTTGACTGTGTAGTGTCTTGGCAGTGTTAGAGATCTTGGATGTTTCTGTATCATGCATAATACAAGTATTAACGGGTTCTGGGGCTTGATTTCCTTTCTGATTTGGCTTTTCCTCATTTGTATTTGTCTTATTATGAGCAATTTTGTTTTCCCGATTTTTATTTACTTCTTCTCTATGGCTCTTGGGATTTATTATATACGTTCATTTTTTTTATCGATAATATTCCATTCTGCATAGGCTATCTTTTCTCATGGTCCTGGATTGGTTGTTTTGAAGGGGTACGGTAACCTGGCAGTGTCAGCTCTCATGTTTTTCTGTATTAGGAGCTCTGGAATTTAAATGGTTTGGTTTTGTTCTGTTTCTTGGGAATCCATTTACCGGGAACTCTTGATTTAAATGGGACTGCTGCTCAGTTAGGGTCTTTATCTCTCATTTCTGATGATCTGTATTTTGGTTTGGGGAATTATGCTAGTATGATTGTATGATCTATAACTTGGATATCCTCTTCGTCAGAGCAGCACCTTTTGAATAGGCTTTTCTTATTTATTTGTGTCTTGTGTTCCCAAGTCACATGTATAAGGGGACAACTTGGTTTAGGTCTTTTATCACTTTGTTATCTGCGTCTTGGTTTTAATTATTGTGCTGATATTTCACTGTTTCATTATAAGTTGTATCATTAGATATATTTCTTCTCCTAGTTGGATATATGTTTGTCAGTTTCAGAATAGTGCATTTGGAATTAGAAGTGTTAGTTCTTATGTTCTTCTGTATCCTAAAATGTAGAAGAATGTCTCAGATTTGTGTACAGATCATTTGAATCTTGTTTTGGTGAGGGTTGTGTTTTTCATTTTGAGAAACACCTTTGGAATAGGCTTTTCTTATTTATTTGTGTATTGTGTTCCCAAGTCACATATATAAGGGGGACAACTTGGTTTAGGTCTTTTATCACTTTGTTATCTGTGTCTTGGTTTGAAGAATTGTGCTCATATTTCACTGTTTCATTATAAGTTATATCATTAGATATATTTCTTCTCCTAGTTATATGTTTGTCAGTTTCAGAAAAGTGCATTTGGAATTAGAATTGTTAGTTCTTATGTTCTTCTGTATCCTAAAATGTAGAAAAATGTCTCAGATTTGTGTACAGATCATTTGAATCTTGTTTTGGTGAGGGTTGTGTTTTTCATTTTGAAGCGCAATCAAGTCATTTATGTGATTGTCTTTCCTAATCTTGATAATCTCAGAGGGAGTTTTGATGACTTGGCTGACTAAGAATATTTCATCACGCTCCACATTACGTCTTTCAGCATTAGTATGCTTTTGATGTGGGTAAGGGCATGTAGAATTTAGGAGCAAACGTGAATAAGCATCGTTTTTCTGTTTGTCACGTTTCCTCTATGTGAATTGTATGTTGGATTTCAATTCTGTTTTGAAGTGATGTGAATAAAGGCATGTAGTAGTCATTATGCTATATATTGTGTTTCCTAATTGGACTTTTTCTATATAGTTTCAGAGATTGCAAGATTACGTGGCCAAATAAAAATCTTGCAACTGCCCTATATTACGTATTTTCTGAATAATATGGTGTAGATGTGGATAAAAGGCAAGGCATATAGAGGAAAATTTGCTACTCATTTGTTGGTTTGTCACATATTTCCTGTTTTACGGATAAAATAGGATTTAATGTTATGTAACGTAACTTTATTTTTTTATATAAACTCCTAAAGTGTTACCTTATTGTGTTATTTAACTTATTATGATTATGTGCGAGATCATCCTTCCAAGTTACTTGCTCTAATGCAATGATGTATTGCACTTGATTGACCTGTTATTCATCTGCGGTGAACGATTGCTAGTACTTGTTGAGGTTGCACTATATGGCTTTCAATTAGAGCAAATAAGGTCATAATATTTTGTAGTTAATTTGCAAGGCATAAACCATTGGCTGTAAAGTTGAATCTTATGTGTGCTTTATGCCCGTTACAAAGTTAGTCATATGCTAAGTAGTCTATACACAATTTCTAAACGAGAGCAGTGCTTAAAGACTATATAAGATTTTTAATACCTCGCAGTCTGATTTAGATCCCTTCGTTGTTTTTTTTTCCTTTCTCTTTCAAACTGTTGGTATATTATGCTTTAGGCAAGCTCGGGATATGTATTTGCCTGGGTATTTCTATTTAGCTTATGCTTATAAATCCACATATTTTTCGGACTATTTGGAATTGGCCTGGGCCTGAAAGAGCTAAAGTTTATGGAAGATTGCTCAAGGTGCCCTACTAATATTTTTATCTTCCACACTTCCACAAGGGTCTCTATCTAAAACCATATTGCATATTTTCAGGGATTGTCGTTTTCTTTTTTGCCCCATTGCATCCATCAACTTTTGGAACCAAGACATTTTACATTTATATGACTCGGAACTCACTTTATCACAACTGGCGTCTAACTTTTGGTTTCAACAGAAAGTGGGAATTTGATATTTATATTCCACTCAAGGACAGCCCACTTTACTAGCCATATGACTTTTATAATGCAGCAAGATAAGCTCCTCTCCCATCCCCCCGATAGAGCTCAGAAAGCCTTTTCTTGATTCATGCCTAATCTTAGTTAAAATTCCAATATCCAGGGCCTTCACTAATCTCAACATTGAGATTGTAGTTTCCTTTGTTAACAAAGGATGTCACACATTGCATCCTTCTATCCCCTTGTAAAGGATATCAAAGATTTGTTCTCAAATTCTACTACCTCATGTGTTCCCATGTTTTTTGCAAGATTAATTTTGCTGTTGATACCCTAGCTCGCTGAGGTTTTATTTTTTATATATATATTTTTTAATGTTCCTCCCGACCTCCTAGCTATTCCGCTGCTAGCTGATAACAACCACCCTTTTCTTACGTTAATATCTCTGTTTCGGCCTTTGTGGTCCCTCTCGATAAAAAGAAAAGTAAGCGCGGCATATGAATCGTGCGTTTTTTTATTAATCATGTTTTTTTTTTGTTGTTTAGGGCAAATTACACACTTTTCTTACAAACAGGAGTAATTTCACACTTCTTTGAAGGATTGGTTTTGTCATAATGCAAAGCTCGAGGAAACAATAAAGCTATTTCAACACAGCATTGTATCAGATGCCTTTATTATTATTATTATTATTTGCTTGTTGTTGAACTCATTTTTTCTTGGTTGTGTTAAACGTTGCAAGTATATTGTAGTTGATATTTTTTTTAATAATAAAATATGTTTATTATTATGCTCGTGGATGTAGGTCTACATGACCGAACCATGTTAATATTTTGTCTCCATTCTTTAAAGTTTTTAACATGTTTCATATGGTTTAATATTTTGCACTATTTTTTATTTTATTAGGTTTTTCGTTTTAGGGTTTGGACTTTGGCAGGACTTGAGAGCACACTCATTTAAAGTTTTTTTTTAATAATTGTGTTATCAGTGGGAATATTTATGGTTTTTGTATTAATTTTTGTCAAGAAACTTGTTTGGCCAACATTAGTGGGAATTTCTTCTCAATTATGGTTTTTTAAATGATTTGATTTTGAAATTTTACTCATGTTTCTAGTTTTACTTAGGTTATTGAGTAATTGTTATTTCAAATAAATGTTTTTAATCCAATTTTAAGATTTGGAATTTATTGTGATGTTTTGTTGTAACTTATTTTTGTCTAAGATGCACCGCAAGATACGATATTATTCAAAAAAAAGAATATTACATCTGTCAAAAATATAATAATCACATGCAAATTGAATCAGATTTCATATCTTACAAAATATGGTTGGTATAAAGATTGTTTTTCTAGTTGGCAATCAAAGTGGAGTAAAGAGAGTAAAAAGTTTGATAAATAGTCGGTGACTTGATACTAGCATTGCTATCTATGTTCTTATAAAAAAGGGGTTATTTCTATTGGTAGTATAAAAGAAACATAGTCATAACTCATAACCAATAAATAATATATAAAAATTAACTTCGTAAGATTTTGTTAAACTAACATTCTATTATTCTATTGATAGGACAAAAGAAACATAGAAAATATAATATTTGTATGTAGATATATGGAACTGCAATTTGATTTACTAATAACCCGAGATCGAAAATTAACGAGCTGATCCTTGAATTCTTTAGGGCAATGTTGGGAACATTATATAGAGAAATGCAGTATGACACACACTCTTTCCAATTTGCTCATGAACAAATCATGTTATTTTTTTTATGGGTGTGTGCGACTTTCCTTGATCAAAAGAAAAACAGCAACAAGCACAGGAGTTAAGATGATGAGGAGAGCCAGCACAAGGTTGGGAGTGGTTATCTCAGGGAAGAGAGCGCTTCCATACTTGATCGCTGCCCCACCCGCAAAGGAACCCGCCACTAGTTTTCCCACGTACACTAAATCCTCCTATTATACATCAACAAATGGATCAATCAATAATGCTTCGGAAGGAAATTCATTTAATTAATAAAAAATAAATTGTACTTTAGAAGAAGAGGATGTGGAATTTTGATCTTCTAGAGCTCGAGCAACAACACAAGAAGACCACCTTGTGACGCGAATTGGCATTGCAATTTGGAGGAACAAGGGCGTGTTTGGCGAGTTAACTTTGTGTCTGTGGTTGTCACACAAAACCCTCCAACTCTTACCTATATCTGAAACTGCCATATCTATCTTTTCTTTTCTCTCGCCACACCAGCCACAAACAGTTACATGTTAGATTACATACGGAAATAAAATAGACACCACAGTTCATGGGCTACTAAATGAAGGCCCAATACCAACCAAGGCCCATTAACGGTTACAATTTTATCCCCATAATGCCCCGCTCGTTTTACCGGCGGTGGAACAGAAAGCGAGATAACGCAATCTGAGTCTGAGTCCGAATCTGAAACTGAAACCTTCGTGTTCGTGTTGTATCGAAACCCTAATCGGGAAATTGAATTGTTGAAGGGGAGATCAAGATGGTTCTGGCGGAGTTAGGAGGGAGCATTTCGCGTGCTCTCCAGCAGATGAGCAATGCGACGGTGATCGACGAGAAGGTGCTCAACGATTGCCTCAACGACATCACTCGCGCTCTTCTTCAATCCGATGTTCAATTCAAGCTCGTCCGCGACATGCAGACCAACATCAAGAAGATTGTCAACCTCGATGATCTCGCTGCCGGTCACAACAAACGCAAGATCATCCAACAGGTACTTTTTTTTGTTTCTTCTATTCCAACTAATGAGTGAATAAACGCTTATATGTTTGTTATTGCTCATGGTAGTAACTCTTTCTGGATTATGCTTTTATTTGCAGGCTGTGTTTAACGAACTCTGCAAAATTCTGGACCCTGGGAAGCCCTCTTTCACTCCGAAAAAGGGGGAAAACAAGTGTTATCATGTTTGTTGGTTTGCAAGGTGTGTTGTAAGTTTGCATTTTATGATTCTGTTTGTTCTGGACTTTTGTTATGTCATGTACTCGGCATTTATGCATTATCCTCAGTAATTTGTAGCATTTCTCAGCTTTTGTTGGTTGTTTTGTTCTTTTTAAACAAAGAAAATACTTTATTATTGTTGATAGTTACTTGTATGTTTTTAAAATGAATTCAGGTTCTGGAAAAACCACTACGTGTACAAAATATGCATATTATCATCAGAAGAAAGGCTGGAAGCCAGCTCTAGTATGTGCAGATACGTTCAGGGCTGGTGCATTTGATCAATTGAAGCAAAATGCGACTAAAGCTAAGATCCCTTTCTATGGAAGGTACTCATTGGCATTTGTTATTGGTTAATATTTATTGTGTGCTCCGATATATTATTTTTGCCTTATTGATGAAGAATTTGATGGTGGAGATGGTTGAACACCTGAGCTAAATGGTAGATTAAAGATTTGTGGTTAGTTATGCAACATATATCCCTCCTGATGACAAAATCATGGTTATGGATGTTGATGAGCACAACTGAAGTTTTATTTCTGTATGACTTACGTCATAACTGCTTTCTAGTTTTTATGTTAATTTTGAAACTACGTAATAGGCTTTTCCAAGGGGTCTAACTGGTTCTTTTTGGAGATTTATAATGAAGATTGACTTCTAGAAAAATGGTCTGCAGTTATAGAATGGTTCTTTGGAAGAATATTGATTTATATTGGGCAATGCATCCCAAGCTTATGCTTACCTAAGTACTTTTAGTCACTGTTAATTGAGGACAAGGTTATCAATGATGATTGATGAGCAAAATCACCTTTGACAATTTCAAGTCTGAGGCATGTAATTGACAGCCCATTAAAGAAGAGAGTGAAAAACAAAAGGAAATTGCTAGCCCATTAAAGATATATGGGTAATTTGGAAGATATTATATTACCACCATACAGCAAACTTATAATGTTCCCCCTCCCCCAGAGGATATTTGTTTAGTCTTGTCTCACGATTTCACATTTTCCCTGTTTTAATCTGTATTTATGAAAGGGGGCATCTATATTGAAACAATTTTTATTCTTGCTTTAAGTCCTTGAAGATAAACTATGTATGATATGCTGTGCTCAGTATTATTTGTTTATGAAACCTTCTATGTTAGTTGCATTTTCATTGTCTTTGATTTCAATGCACAAGTAATTATTGCACTGTTGTGCCCCGCATTTCTCTACAGCTATATGGAGTCCGATCCTGTAAAAATTGCTGTGGAAGGTGTGGAGAGATTCAAGAAAGAAAATTGTGATCTTATAATTGTTGATACTAGTGGGAGGCACAAACAAGAAGCTGCGCTTTTTGAAGAAATGCGCCAAGTTTCAGAAGCAACGGTATTTCCCATTCTTTCTTTTTTTGATGTTTATTTGCAAAGCCCATTAAATGCTAATATTTTTTTTTTGCATTGTTCAGAAACCAGATCTTATTATATTTGTTATGGATAGCAGTATTGGTCAAGCTGCTTTTGATCAAGCGCAAGCATTTAAACAGAGTGTTGCAGTTGGAGCTGTAATCATTACCAAGATGGATGGCCATGCAAAAGGTGGTGGTGCTCTTAGTGCGTAAGTCTTACTGCGAGAATTGTATAATATCTACAATCAACTTTTGCAACTATGAATAAGTAAATTTAACAATTAGTAATCTTACGTGAAAATGAACAGGTGTATTTAAACTAGTATAATGCACTTGTCTAGCAATTATAAATGCAGTGTATTGCAAATTTTCCAACCTAAATATGAACTACTGATTTAAATCTTACATTTACGCAACAAAAATTAAAATTTACATCATCAAAGGGATTTGAAAATTAATATTATAAATGGATGTGTTTGCTTATATTTTTCTGTATATATTTATTATGTGGTTTGGGTACCTTACTCTTAATTTTATAAGTGCAGTGTTGCAGCTACAAAGAGTCCTGTCATATTCATTGGAACTGGAGAACATATGGATGAGTTTGAAGTTTTTGATGTTAAGCCATTTGTCAGTCGTCTATTAGGTGTGTATTTTTTTTTTCTTTTTTGATCTCACCCAGTACATTATTATTTTATCAAGAACATGGTATGGGTGTCCAAGTTCCTATAAATATTTATTCTTTAGTCATCTCAAATGGCTTTTGAACTAGGAATGGGTGACTGGTCTGGGTTTATGGACAAAATTCATGAAGTTGTTCCTATGGATCAACAACCAGAACTTCTTCAAAAGCTGTCAGAAGGAAACTTCACCTTGAGGATTATGTATGAGCAGTTTCAGAACATAATGAAAATGGGTCCTATCAGCCAGGTTATTACTTATTACCTTATTATGTGTTCAATTGATTTTTTTTTCTTGATAAATTTACATTTGATGTGCCATACAAAGATAGTTATTACCTTCACTAATTTCCTGGTTGATTTATGTAGGTGTTTTCTATGCTTCCCGGATTTAGTTCCGAATTAATGCCAAAAGGCCGTGAGAAAGAAAGCCAAGCAAAAATTAAGCGTTACATGACAATGATGGATTCAATGACAAACGAAGGTACGCAGTATGTTTTGATTGTTGTGAAGATCAGCTTTGTGTACACATGATTCGGGTTCTCTCATTGGAATTCCGAATTACACATCCTCACATGCTGACTTTTAATTGGTAAAATGTTTCAGAGTTGGATAGTTCAAACCCAAAGCTGATGAATGAATCACGTATGATGCGAATAGCTCGAGGTTCAGGTCGTCTAGTTAGGGAAGTGGTGGAGATGATGGAAGAGTACAAACGTCTTGCAAAGATATGGAGCAAGATGAAAGGGCTTAAAATACCAAAGAAAGGTGACATGAGTGCCCTGTCCCGAAACATGAATGCCCAGCACATGGGCAAAGTCCTCCCTCCGCAGATGCTCAAGCAAATCGGTGGCATGGGCGGCTTACAAAACTTGATGAAGCAGATGGGATCTGCCAAAGACATGATGGGAATGGGAGGATTGTTTGGTGCTGGTGATTAGTTGATTGCCTTATTAGTGTCGGATTGTTGCAATAGCCTTAATTTCATTTTCCTGTGTATAATTACTTATTTAGTCTAGGAGCCATCGAAGTAAAATCTTAATAGAAATTGTCATAGTCAAGTAACATTAAAAACAAAGGCTATATTGTTTTTTTTTTTTTTAATATTGATTGATGGAAGAGGCGAGGAGGTTTAAATCCAGGTATTTGATTTGTCGATTACGATTGATGGGAGCAATTGTGTTAACCACGTCGACTCCAACTATTTATAGCAATTTTGGCAGAACAATAAACGTTTGAAATCAGCTTAAAAGCACAAGCAGGACACTTTCTAATTATTGGTTTACTAAATGTGATTATCAGCTCGGAAAGAATGCGATTCGCGCAGTGATACCAAACAGGTCAAAAAATTATAGACTATATTAACAGACAAGTAACTAGTATAGAACATGCTATATGCTATCTTTCTAAAAACTTGCTTAGAACGGTTTTTTGCAAATGAATTTCTTCGCCTTCCCCTTCCTCTTCAGAATTGATATTTGCATTTAGAGCACAACGAAGAACGGCATTGATTTGTTTCCTTAAACTGGCATTGTCTACAAACATATGCGCCAGCATCTTCCTCAGTTCATCATAAGTTTTCCCAGTATTGTCTTTACTTACATCACGGGTCTCTTCCACCGCAACAACAGCATTCTCTACATCTTGTGCTAAGAGCTGTGCCTGTTTGCATATTTGCAGACAGCAGTAACCAAAACAGTGAGTAGAGAGGGCAGTAAATAGAAGGCTGTATATGTATAGGGTAGCATGCAGTAAACATAGTATAACCACAATGATAATTGCTATGAACTCTCAGAATCTTGTCTGAGCAAAATTGAAGAGATGCCTTTCTTTTCTATTGAAATAATTTAATTGGACAGGACTCCACACACAAAAGACACAAGCATATTGAACATATCATGAGCACTTAAAGAAGCATAATTTGTAAACATAGAATAAAACCCGGACCAGCAAAAATAGCCTCCCCGTGTATTTTCTAAAGTGCCCCAGAAAATAAATATCGAAAGACAAAATTGTTGCTCAAGGTGCATATCATACCTCTGCAAGCAAGAGACCAATCCGATTATCTGATGTCGCTAATAAATCCAAAGCATCAGATGGTAAAGTGTCGATATTTAGCTTATCTTCCTCTTCAACAAGGAAATTTACACTGCACTCCCGAAGCCTCTTCTGAAGGATTGCACACTCATGCAGCAACTTTGCATTAGCATTATGTGAAATTTCCATTCTTTGCTTTTCCTTCTGAAAAACTCTCTGAATAAGAGCAAAACAATACCATGAAATCAATTGGATTTCCAAACTTTTAGGACATCACAGAACAAAATATTTGAACCATCTTTCATTAAAAAAAATGAGAAAAAAAAAAGGACAAGAAATTTCAAATTTGTGCGAATAAAAAATGTAAAAGAAATCTAGAAGGAACTGGTTGAAATAGATTAATTATGTCTGTTCTCCCCCTGCCTCTCAGAAACCAATGGAATCAGTCATATTGATATGTTCCTAGTTTAAATTATAAAAAATAATCAAATAAAAAAGTCTTTCAGTGCTAGTTTTGCAACATACAAAAAACAGAAGTACCATACCTCCAAATCTAACTTCTCCTTCATCAATTCACTAAGCTGCTGCTTCAGTTCTTTCTCAGAACTTCTAAGGGATTTTACCTCCTTTATCAGAACCTTCAAATCTGTCTTTGATTTCATCTCAAACTCATCATGATGTTTCTGCAAGTGCTTAAGTTGTTCTCTAGTTACATCTAGCTCTTGCTGCAACATTTGCTTCTCCTGAATGACAGATGCTTTTGTAGATTCTGCTAGCAGCCTTTCATCCTAAGTCATTATATCCTCACTTAAGTCCACCAAAATGGAATGATAAGAGATGTTGATTAAAGTAAATTATCACTACAGACCTCTTCTAACTTCAATTTCATTTCTGTCTCCAGGCAGTTCCTCCGAAGTTCCTCTATATCCCACTGCATTTGTGTAAATCTTTCCTTTTCAGTTAAAACAGCCTGCTGCATGTTTTCTCGGCAGTTCAGTCGAGTTGTTTCAAGTTCAACTTCTAAATCCTTGACCTACAAGTAAAATGAAATATTTAAACATTATAACATAACATAAAACAGTCCAATAAAACATCAACACTACTTTCCATTTTTCCATCATTGAGAGTTAACTTGTTTCAACATAAATAGCAATCTCTACTCAGTTAACAGCAACAAAAGAAATACTACTAACACCGATCTTAATTATAACAAAAAAAATTGAATTTTTCTTTGATATTAATTGTAAGCAACAATCATTAGTGTTTAAAATTATTCAGGGTTAAATTTTTTTTATACCCTTCATTTATTGTTAAGTCTATTTCTTATGCATTCACTTATAATAGCTAACATTAAATATGACAATCACTTAAAGTAAAAGATATATTTGGAATAAAACTTAAATTTATGGCAGAGTTAATTAAAAGTAACCATATTAATAACTTTTCTTGGTCTTGATAATTTGTTATATATTGCTTATAATTAGGACCCGAGGTAATATGTTTTTATCAAAGAACACTTTCTACTACTGCATTATGCAACTCAATCCATCACAAGGTGAAAAATATAACCTCATTTTTTTTAATTAATTGCAAATTATGTTCCTCTAATACATATTTAGCCCATTAAAGAAAATCCTTTCGAACATTACAAATTCTGTCCTTAGTTTTTTAGACAAATGCAGAGAAAATAGACAAAGCCTTGAAAATCTAATTCTGCCATAATTTCCAATTTCATTGTCCAATATTACATCAGGGCAAAAAATTAAAGGGAACTTTATAATTAGCATAACGATTTTGATCATAAACTTAATTTAGGAACTTGAGAACACTATTTACTGATTGGTCATTAAATTTGACAGATACTGAAACCAGGATAATGGAAGCCATGGACTTCTAATAATATATCCTGCGGACAATACTTAGGCTAGCTCATTCTGTGCAGTGTATACTCAAACAACAAAGTTTTCTGCTGATCTCCTCGTTAGCATATAAAAGTCCTCTACTAGCCTGATCTGAAAAACAACTTATTCAACAGAGTTCAAATATAGAACAGAAGATTTGATCCATAATGAACCAACATAAAAATTAATTCGGCTGGTAAATGGCAGTTGATGACTTTAAGTACAGTACTGCCACAAATGACTATTGAGTATCATAAAGACTAAAAAGTATCAACAGTCATGAAATTCTGACTTTCTGATAGCAATGTGCTGAATATGTACCACCTACACATAACTACATCTATGACATTGCATTGGTTCTAGGTTTCAGGAACTGGGAACAAACATTCTTGCAAGGAAAAACACCATCCAGAAGAAGATTTATCCTAACTACATTTTGAAAAACAAATAAAAGTGACAAATGAAAATATCTATTTCAAAATATAGTAATAAATGAAAAATTTTAAACATGCACTGGATACCTTTGTCACAAGATATTGTCTTGCAGCCATTTCTTGATTCAATCTAGCTACAAGATCTTCAACATCTGCTTTTGCAGTGGCCAGTCTCTGTTTCTGGGCATTGAGAATTTTGTTCAACTTGTGCCGCTCATCCAATTGAAAAGTCAACAATAAATCTGTGCTTCCAGAGTGTTCATGTCTCCCAGTAAAGTCATGTGAAGCATCTTGAACCAAAGTGGTCATAGTTAAATTTGATGTTTCAGTATGCCTTAAATTACTTGTGTCACTTCCAATGCTTTCTGTTGACAGTCTCTTCACATGAGCATTCAATTTATAATCTCGCATTGCAGGTGTAAACTCAGTTCCATCCAGGTGAAGCGTTATAGCATCAGCAGCATACTCGGTAACTTTGTCTGTACTATCATTGTTATAAACAAAGTCTTCACTAGATGTGGCATGATCAGCAGCTGTTTCAGTTGCATTAATTAAGTCATGTTCTGATGTTGAACTATCCCTGATTTGATCAGAACGCTTATCCTTTTCATGTTGCAGAGCTCCCAGCTCAGAAACTTCATCATTACCAAAAACAGATGCAGCGGATGAACTATGAGCAGTTACAGAACCAGACGAGTACTCTCGGAACACTTGTGAAGCTGTTGTAGCTTCATCCGAAATATGCTCATTCACACTATGGAATGCTGGAAAATATCAGCAACAAAAGGGAGTTAAATGCTTGTGCAACATCATGATGAACCGTTTTTTATACTCTTTCAAGTAGTATAATAAATAAAGAACCAGCTAAAATTAAAAAATCTAACACAAAAAAAGGCAAAATGTTATTGTGTTCAAGTTAGTGAGGAAAACTGAAAAAAACATATAAATACATGATCTAGCAGCAGCTTCTAGCTCGAGAAACATGGCCACCGGGGCACTTCTTGATACATCAATGTCCGACAACAACTTTTCCATCCAATCCGCTAACAAAAGCCGTCGCTGAAATTACGCAATTTGTCAGCATCAAACAGAGTCATTTGTTCAAACGGACAAACATCACGCTATGCACCTACATACCTCTTCCAAAACAGTGTGGCTTTTAATTCTCATCATCTTTTTTGGTGGAGGCGGCGGCAGATTTTTCGCGGCAAATTCTTTCTTCAGCTGCAAAAGCAAATAGTGAAATTAACTTCTCTCCGCACAATAGAGAGCATAGAAAAACAAATAGACTTACTTCAGCAAAGAGGTTCAAGAAATCACTAAATCTGCGTAATATCATTCGAGTAGTGGTGATTGCTTCGGGGGATTGTACACCGACTTGAACCCTAAAATACTACCAAAAAAAAAACTAAGAACGTTATTGAAATGAAGAAAGAAAATGTATAGAAAGAGGTTTGGGGAATGGAATATATATATATATATATATATATATATACTAACGATAACGGGATCGGAAGGTGAGGGTTGTGGAACGGTGAGCCACGAAGGAAGCGTGACGCAGAAGCTCCAACCGTTGGGAGGATGACGTGGCCAAACGGTGTTGCGTCCTTCCCAATTGCGCGGAGGAAGGCTCCAATCCATGCCGAGTGGGAGAGGGGAGGTTCCGTCGTGGTGGCGGGCATGATTGGTGGTTGGGGCCAGAACGGTGTCGTTTGGAAAGAGATCGTGGTCGTAAGTGTAAGGATTGTCGAGATTGAAATTGAAATTGAAATTGTGGTCGAACAAAGGTAATTCGTGACCCAACCAATTCATTCTTTCTTTCTACTTTCTTCTTTGCCCTTTGCTTTGCTGCAATGCAACTTCTACTCACCACTATCAACCTCAACCTCAACTCTACTATTGCAAATATTAAATATATTTTATATGAAACCTCACATTGCTCTTACTAATTCCATTGTAAATCTTTAAAAGAGGTTGCTGCTTATGTCTTGTCCTATCTAAATTTTTATGTTCTAAAAGAAAATATACTTTTACAATTTTATTTCCAAGATAATTCTCTTGAAAGTCTGTTCCTCAATTTTATTCGAACTTGAAGAAAATTCTTTTATAAGGTTTATATACTTATTTAAAATTAAAATTAAAATATCTATATTTAAAGATGGTTTTTTATTAATTATTAATATCATTTTTTTGCTTGTTTCTTCAATAATAATGTTTTAAAGTTTTTTTAAATTTGATATCATTTTTAATATATTTTTAAATTTAAAAGATGTTAATAGTTAATAAATGGTCTTATTACAATCTAAATTATTTATTATAATTATAATTATAATTTAATATTCAAAAAAAATTATTTATTATAAATTTTTATCATAGTGAATTTGATTTAATCTATTTTGCTTCATAGTTAATGTTAAGAATTCTGGTTAGATTTTAGCATGGTTTGATGTGTATAATAGCAATTTTAATGTTAAATTGCTTAAAAGAGATATCCATTTAACAATATTTTACTCCAATGCATAAGTTTTATGAGAGTTCTTAATTTATTTATGTGGGTCTTGTATTTATGTTGGTAAAGCCACCGAAAAAAAAATTAAGGTATATAACTTCTTCTTTTTTATTAAAAAACTTAGATGAATTGAGTTTTTATAAAGATACTTACAAATTATCTAATAGTAAGATCTTTACATTAATGAGATTTAAATTCACATCCTTTTAAAATGTGAGTCATTTTTTTATTATCTAGACTAACCTTTATTTGTTGCATATATAAGTTATGATGTTTGATAATTATTTACATGTGGTTTCCACATAAATGTGTTTCAACATGGAAAACAAGTAAGAAATGTACGAGTTCTTAACTTTAAAAACTGAATTGGAAACGAGTGTTGAAGATGATCTAACACTATTTATTGCTCAAGAATTTGTTTCACACCATTTTCAAAACTTCCCATATAGCTAAATGATACTATCATTTATTTGTGTTAGAATATAAAGTTTTGTTTTATTCTTGTTTGGCAGAGCTAGTATTTCTTGAATAGCAGAGGAAATGATTTGTGTCATTTGATCCCTTATGGGACTCGCTTCGTAGGGTGAATGTTTTCGTATTTCAAATATCCCAATTCTTAGGAATATCTAAAATTTATGGTCCCTTTGATATTAGAAAATAAATTTAAAAAAAAAAAAGGACAGAGTAAAGTGATTGTTTCATATTTGTATTGTCCTTCAATTTGTATCAAACACACCTTTAACATTTTGATAAAAAAAAAAATGTTATGATTGTGATAATTGTAAGTTTTGTTAAAATGTGCTTTTTCATAAACGTGATGTTTAAACCACAATATAAATATATTTATAATAAGAGAAATATTGGTAAAATATTTTTTAATACTTTATTTTTAATTATTTTATTATAAGAAAAAAATTTACCAACTCATCAATAAGGATGTGTTTCGACTATAAGTTTGTTGGTAACATTAGGGTATGTCTGAGATATTGTCTGCTTTGACGCTTGTTAAATAGTCATGATTTTATCCTTTAAAAAGTGTCTTGACGAGTTAAGGAGAAAAAGTGTTTATAAATTATCCTCAATCTCAACTCCTAAATAAAGTGAGACTTTATGGTTTTGTCCCTTAAAAGACACATCAACAAGTTAAGAAAAGAGGATATTTATAAACTATTCTTAATCTCGGCTCCTAAGTGAACTGAAACTTTTAGACATACTAAAACAAGTCTTCAAGTTGAGAATAAGGAGCAAGAGTGGCCTAGGCCACTTCTTCTAGCAACAATGTTTTGACCATAAGTTTGCTAACATCGTTAAGATTATTGTATCTAAGTATTATCCGCTTTGGTACTCGTTGGATCATCACAATTTGTCTCTTAAAAGGTGTTTCAATGAGTTAAGGAGTGAGTGCTTATAAACTATCCTTAGCTTTGACTCCTAAGTAATATGAGACTTTTAGACATATTGAAAAGTCAAGGCTGAAGGGCAAGAGTGGCCTAGGCCTTCTTTCTAGTGATAACAACCTCCACCTATTCCTACCTTACTCTCATAACAAGTATGATTATCACACTCCAACCACAAGAAAAATGCAAAGACAAGGTTGGATTCAAAAGAAATTATATAGTATAGAAGTATTAAACTAACTATACAACAACTTCAGCATACCACATACACTTACAATTATTTAACACAACATGTGATCAACATACTAGCTCATTCAACAACACACATGTAATCAATATAGTAGTTCACAACACAATTATTTACAACATAACAACTTTACAATGTAACAACACACGTCAACTTTCATACACACATCGAGTTCACAACATATCAACACAACTACATGATGCATTATCACACATTTCAACTAAAAAATTTCTTACAACATAGGTGAACATTTTAAATAGTTTGACCCTATCGAACCAACTTAACAACACAATTTTTTTGGACTTGTTAGATCAACAATCCATTCCTAGTGCCATTTTCCACATGCCTAGCATCATTGAGGTAACCTCAGCTCACCTAAGCCCGATGTCATTGCACTTGCGCTCAACATGGATTAGGTAGATAACCCATGTGGCAATCACACTTGGTGTAGCTAGACCTATGTACAACCTCATTCAAGCAGAGAGCCTTTGTTTGATTCACGCTCGGTGCCATTTGACTTGTGCCTGTCGTCATCTAGGAAGAGAGTTATTGCCTTGATCACACCTAATCCCACTTAACTAGGGTTTGATATCACCAAGTTAAAGAGCTCTCAAGGCAACCACGCCTAGCACCCCTCAACCCATGCCTGGAGTGACCAAGTTAAAGAGTTCTTCACTAACTCACATCTGACGCCACCAATCCTTTGCTTGGTATTAGTGAGGTAGAGAGCTTCTAGCCTACATCACGCTCGATGCCATGAAGTTGCATGGTGATTTATGCACTAGGGATAATCACAAATTGAACTTATGAAGTTCATGTCAATATGGGAGGAATTTGTGAAGTTCAAAAGAAAGATGGTTATCCTCTGACTCCAAAGTTTCTATCTCCAGCTTCTCTTTAACTTTTTTAAGAAAATGAACTTATGAAGTTCATGTTTTAAGAAGATCCCATATGCCTTCCTCTAAACTTGGTCAATGTAAAACTTGTATGTAAGTGTCTATAGATAAATAAATAAAATTAGTGTTTACTTAAAAATTAGAAAAGTGTGAATAATAATATAAAAAATATATATTAAGGAAAGTGAGCACAATTTCTCCTTTTTTTAAAGACTAAATAAAAGTAAAATTAAAAAAAATTAAAACTGGAAATATATTTGACATAAATAAATATATAAAATCAAATTACAATAACATCTTTTGTGGTTTATTTGTTATTCTCTTCCACATGAAAGATAGTGTTGTTTTTCAATCTCTTTTTCAAACGGGAAAAAAATGGTGAGCCACTGACCACTGTGAAATAAGGGGCAGCGATGCAGGAGAAGTGGGGCCCTGTGCCTACGTCCTCAATTTTTTAATCCCATTATTATTAAAATATATTCGATTTTTCTTTCATGTAATTTTTATTTTTTATTTGCTATTAATTTTTCATTACTAACATTTTAGTTTATATAATACTCGCAGTGAATATTTATTTATATAATTATTTTTTTTTAAATTTTAATATATTTTATATTTATAGTTAATACTTTATATTTTAATATAATATTATTTTTAATTTTTATAACTTATTTTAAAAATATTAAAATATAATTTTAAAAATGAAAAATATATATTAAATGAAATAAGTGATTACGATTTTTTTTAATAAAAAATTTATCTTTAAGAACAAAAATTTATATAAAAAAAGATAAATTTTAATCACACTCTCATTTAATGTAATTATTTTAACCTTTATCTTAATTTGTACAAGGTACTTCTTAAATATTTATTAAATATAACTAAAATTTACATTAAACTATATGTACAAATAAATAATACATTTAAATATATAATTATATTTTAAATTTATGATTAATAATTTATATTTAAATAAATATTTTTAATTATTGATAATTGATTTTTAAAATATTAAAATTTAATTTTTAAATAGATACGATAAATAAAAATCAAATTAAATAAAAATAAAAATAATATTAAAATTCTTCTCATTGAAAATATCTAAATTTGTTTTTATCAAAGATATGTATTTAAAAACATTTTTCTTAAGTTAGCATTCCTATTTGATAAATAAGAGTCGTATACATATATATATATATATATATATATATATATATATATATATATATATATATATATATATATATATATATATATATATTATTTGTCATATTTATCGGTCTCTCTTTTTTATATTCATATAAACCAAAACTTAAAGTTGACAAATTTTTCGTTTATTTAATATACCCTCCCATTAATATTGAAAATAATTTTAAAAATATTTTATATAATTTTATTAATAATGAAATATAAATAATAAAAACATTTTAAAATTTTATTTTAAAAATAGATGTAATATATTAATAGAATATTATTTTAATATTGACTTCAAATTATTTCCTTACATTTCTTTTACTAAAAAAAATAAAAATTTAGTAAAATTAGAACAGAATGTGCCAAAGATATTTATACAATTTATTTATTCTTGACACTCATTCCTTAAATATTTTGATTGATTTGTCGTACCAATGAGATCTATAGAGGGAGTTGATTGTTGATCTCAGCACTGAATTGACCCAGGATTGCCTCAGACTACTACTGAGGTATTAAATATACCAACAGGTCTGTTCCCGTTCAGAACTACTATGTGTTTTCAGAATTTATCTTTACATCATTTATGAAACGTTTTCTATTTTCTTTAAAATACTCCACTTCATCTTTAGGGTTAAATTAAAATGAGTTATATTAAATCATCAGCAAGTCATTATAACAGAAATCACGTTTCACGTAGGTAGGAATTTAACTTGAACATTAGTGTTTTTTTAAACAGAATCTTCATTGTTTATTCTTTCTCATTATAATTCTTTCTTTAATAATTAAGATTTTTTTTATAATTATATTATTAGTACAAATTAAAGTATCATAAATTTTATCATTGACTAATTTTCGTTAAAATCCTATAAATAACCACTTTTACTGAATTTTTCCTTTTAACTTGTTTATTTCGTTTAGAAGACTTGAAACTCAAAATTTATTGAATAATATAGCTGAGTTCTTTAAACAGGTTGATAAGATTTCAAGTTGTTTATTATGAAGAAAAAAAATTGTTGAAAGAGAGAAAACACTCTTTTGTGATCTATAAGTCTTAAGAGGAATTGGTCCGAAAGTATTGTGGGAGGATATCTTTTATTAAGAAAAATAAAAAATAGTTAATATTGTTACTTCATGTTAACATGCAAACCCGTCCACCCTTTCCGGACACAAGAAAAGCGTGGCACACTTTGATGTTGCAGTAAACTTGTGAATTAACTGTGCCTTGCTGCACCCCACGTTTCATGTTGCAGCACTGCACTGTCCCTCTTATCTTCTTATATGTGATGTTGATGCCTTAATGGTTTCATTCACGTTAGTTCTTCAACTCCTCTGGTCTTATCTACACCTCAAAATAAGGGTCTTCTTCCTCTCTCCTCTTCAATATTCAATTATGCTATATGCTATATGCTATATGCTTGGCTGCTTCAGCTTCCATGCTTGAGTCATGTCAACAAGTTCTGTCATGCTTTTCCACAGCTTTCTTGAACTTCTTATGCCTAATGCAGTAGCTATATATCGATGTGGCAAAGAAGTTTAAGAAAAATGTGGAAAAACATGTCAAATCTAGGACTTCTCATGCCATATGATATGCCACACGTATGTACATTTCATGTTAACAGGGACAACGCCTCATGTACTTTGAGTAAGACTATTGCTCTTCTCTCTAGATTTTTAGAAGATTTTTTTTAATAATGCTTCTCCAAATTAATTTTATATAATTGTTTTCATCATATATATACTGGAGCTTTGCCCTAAATCCTAATTATAGATTCCTTTGCAACTCATCTCAATCAGTGTCTTTTATGATATATATACCTGTCCTAATTATAATTTATATTTTTTGCACTGTTACTATGTTTGTCTACTTGAAGTTTTATTGTACTAGGCATTGTTGTTGTTTTGGGTAACTCACTAGAGAGTGGCAAATTCTGCAACGTAAACCTGAAATTGAAAGTAATGACACAGCTTCAAAGGAATTTACAATAGCCTTTACAGATGTAAATGTATATATGTAAAGAATTGAAAACTAATCAACTTTTGATTTATTTTAAAGAAAATCCTCACACGATTTCAAGTATTTTATATTAAGTTTAATTATACTCCCAAAACCATTTTCTTAAAACAATACTATTCATAAAAATGTTTCCACTCATAAAAATGCTCTCAACCAAAATATTTTTGAGAGTTTTATTTTTTTTTAATAAGAAGTTTAGATTAATTAGACAAAACCTAAAAATATATAATCTTTAACACAAATCCAAAGAATATAAAACATAAGAAAATTCGAATTCTAAGTTCTAATTAGTAAGAATAAATGAACCTAACTAGTGTCACTCTTGTTATTCCATCTAAACTTTTATAAACCAAATTAAAAGTGTTGTTTGCTATTTTTTTAAAAGAATTAATCTTAAATACCTCTTGCATTTTTTTTATAAGAAGTATCCTTAATTAAAGTTATGTCTCTTAATTTAACAAGTATTGATAGAATTAAAATCTCATTAAAGTTAGAGAAAGTTTAAGGGGAAAATAATATAAATTTAGAACAAATTTAATGTTATCAACTAAATTAATTAAATTTTTTAATCATGTTGAATTAGGTGATTGAGTTTTATATATAAGACACATGAATAAGAAAGTCTTATTTAACTAGATAATTTATATGAATAATTTTATAACGAGAACATTTTTTAAGAATCTTTTCTTCAATGAGAGTATTTTTTTTTAAATCTTATCTTTTTCAATTTATTATTTATTATTTTTATTTATAGAATGAAATTAAATATTTTTAAAAGAAATTAAATTTATTAAAAATAACCTTATATTTAAAATATAATTTTTATAGTCAAATATTATCTATACATTTTTTTTAATTACGATATAGTTTATATTTAATAAAATTGCTTATTATAAATTTTACTCGTTATATGTAATAAATATTTGTCTTATATTAAAATATTAGTTTAAGACTTTGAAGTCGTTTATTTCAAGTTATCAATTTTTATTTTCAAAAATATGTTATCAGAATAACATTTTTTTGGTATTTTAGAAAAATACGTTTGATTAGTGATGAAAATGACTTTATTAATAGTGAATGAATGAATAAAACAAAAATTAACATATCATATGAAAATAAACTTAGGAGTCCTCGTTTCTTAGAAATAAAAACACTAGAACGTGAAAGTTATTTATATTTCGTGAAAATGTTCTATGCATAATAACATTTGTAATGTTGTTAAAAAATGAAGAAAAAAAAATTCCTATCTATATATTTTTGGAATATTTATATAACTTCAAACAAATACACCCTTTAAATTAGTATTGTAGTTTGTATAATAAATAATTATTTTATTTATATAACTAAAATTTATAATAAATATATATTTGAAATATTTAAATATGTTAAACAAATAAATTATGTAACGACCTACCATGATTTTTATACTGGACAACATAATTATTAATAACAAAATAACTACTAATTTAGAGTTATATACCTATAGATACGAAAATATGTACTATATATCCTATATATAAAGGTGAAGCAACTATATAAATATAAACAATATATAAGTAAATTATTATGTATAGTACACATGTGAAATATTAATTATATATAACTAAAATTTATAATAAATTAGTATTTTAGGTTTTGCAATGCATATAATAAATATTTATTATATAACACTAAAATTTATAATAAGTTATATATACAAATAAATATTATGTTTGAATATATGAATCATATTTAAAATTTGTGTAAATATTTTTAAGCATACAAATTATACACTTTTTTAACAATAATATATAAATTATATTTAAAATTTATGATAAATAATTCATATTATAATATAATGTTATTTCTATTTATTTATAATTTATTTTTAAATTTTAATTTATAAATAATTATGATAAATAAAATAGAATTAGATAAAATGGTAAAAAAAATTACCTAAAAACTTTGTCGAAAAGATCCTAAAATTACTTTTGTGTAAGATAAAGATTCATATTTAATATATAGAAATTGATTATATATATAATTATATATATTTATAATAAGTATATATAATTATTATATAAGTGTGACGTAGCAAGTTGGTGTTTTAGTAGCCCAGAACGGGTCGTTCCCAATCTGGAATGGGCCGTTCCAAGCTATTAAAAAGACCAGTAAATCGTAAGGGAATTCCGCTTCTTGGCTATCCTGATCCAATGTTCAGGTAAGGGAAGCTAGTTGAAGTTAAGTTGAAAGTTGCTATAGGTGTGGACATGTTTATGTTGTAAAGTGGTTGATTATGCTGTTTAATATTGTAAATGTTGTATGATGAAAAGTCGAGTTGTGAAGTATGTTGTTTATGCTGTTAATGATGTAACGCTAAGCCGTATTGTATGATGCTAATACTGAATTTCTTTGTTGAGCTGATTAATGATGAGTTGTGTTGTGGGATGTTCATTCTGAATCATGATATTTAAGTTGTCTTGTATAATATTGAGCTGTTTTGATGAAAATGGGTTTTCGGGGTTTTCGGGGTTTTGATGAAAATCTTGAGGTTTTCTTGATTGTGGCTGCATGTGGGTAAAGCTGGGATTTTTGCGATGGTTGATGAAAATGGGAACTCTTGGCTGGGTCGCCTGCTGGTTTTCTGGCTGTTTTTGCAGGATTTGGTGAAGTTTTTCGAAAATAGGGTGTTGTTGCTGAGCTTCGCGCTGGGCGCTGTTCTTTGTGTCGGGCGCGTGAGCACCAGGAGGCTCTATTTAGGCAAGCCCGCCGGGCGCAAAGGTGTGTGCGTCGGGCGAGCTTGAGAATGAGAGTCTCTGGTTGGCCCCTACCGGGCGTGACTTGAGCTGCGCCGGGTGCGATATTAATGGTGATCTGTTTTGGATGTTCTGGTTCCGCGCTGGGCGCACGTTTGGACTCGCTGGGCGCAATGCGAATTGCGTCGGGCGCGAGACCTTGGTAGGTCTTTGCCTTCCACACGCTGGGCGCGGGTTAGGCCACGTCGGGCACGTGAGACTCCTTGGAGTCTCCGCCTGGTATGCGCTAGGCATAATCTGAATTGCGCTAGGCGCGTGAGAGCCTTGGGCTCTCTGGCTGAGGCACGTCGGGCGCGGGAACTCTTGCACCGGGCGCGTTGGCCCCCGGTGCTCTCTGGTTGAGCCGCGCTGGGCGCGACCATGGGTGCGCCGGGCGCGTAGGAGGACGTTGACTTGATGTGCTATTAGCTGTTAAACTTTGCTGAAATTGCTGAGAGAGGTTGTTTTATGCTGAGCTGAGCTGTAGTTGTTAGATATTGTTGTGCTGAGCTGGGCTGTTATTGATGATTTTAAATGCTAAAATTATATTATTGTTGTGCTCTAGAATGATGAGCTGAGTTGTGAGCAGTAAGCTGTGTTGAATATTACTTAATCGTGCTGTATGCTGATTTGTTGTGCTGTGTTGTGAGCTGTTTGGTTGTGTTGTGTTAGCTGAGCTGTATGCTGTGTATGACCACTATTGTGGTGCTGTTCTAGCCGGTATGTCAGTGTTGTTATTAGCCACTATTGTGGTGCTGTTCTAGCCGCTATGTCGGTGCTGTTATTAGCCACTATTGTGGTGCTGTTCTAGCCGCTATGTCGGTGCTGTTATTAGCCACTATTGTGGTATTGTTATAGCCGCTAAGGCAGTGTTGTTATTGTCGCTATGCGGTGCTGTTATTGCCGCTATGCGGTGCTGTTATAGCCACTAGAGTGGTGCTGAAATTGCTGCTATGCAGTGCTGATATTGTCGCTTTGCGGTGCTAATATTGTTGAATGCTGTGGTGTGGTATAAGTTGTGTTGGTGTGCTGATAGTTGTAGTTGTTTACTGTCATATTGCTATATATGTATGTTGTTTCTTTACACTAGTTTACCCTTTGTTGTCTCCATGATGTTTGGACTGCGATGATCATACTACGTATGGGAGCAGAGCAGGGATAGGTAGGTGGTTGATGGTGAATCTGCAGCTGGCAGATGGAGTGGATCTTCTAGGATCTTTTGATGTTTAGCTACTTAGTGTAGTAGCTTTTGATGTATTATGTACACTTTAACTCTATCCAGATTTGGATCATGTATATGTATATATTCTAGACCCTATATGTATACACCTGTTCCTTTCTGTGTGGTGTTTCTAGTGTGTTGTGAAGTGTGTAGTGACCAGCCGGGTCGTTACACTTTAGTGGTATCAGAGCAGTTCGAGTCTAGTGGACACTCTGTGGGGGTGATTCCTTTAGGCTTTTGTTGTGCTGAGCTGTGTTGTGTTGCTTTGCTGTGTTGTTTTGTTGTACTGATTTCTTCATTGATTGTTGTGTTGTTGATGGTTGTTTGGTTTAGTTATTGTATACTGAAGATGCTGTTACTTCTATAGACAATGACTAGAATCAATGAGCAGATAGCCCATGCCATGGAGATGATGGTTGTGGCTATGCAGCAGCAAAATGCTTATTTTGCTAGGATGGACGCTGATAGAGCTGCAGCTGATGCAGTAAGGCCCGTGGGGTCGCAGGAGAGTCGGGATCTAGCTGAGTTCCAGAAATGTCGTCCTCCACAATTTAAGGGAGATGCAGACCCAGAGGTAGCTGACCACTGGATCTGTGAGCTGGAGAAGATCTTCGCTGTGTTTGGGTGTTCTCAAGAGAGGAGGCTGGCATATGTTGTCTACATGTTGGTTGGGGAGGTTGAGCATTAGTGGAGAAGTACTCATCATATGTTTACTGCTAAATGAGGAGTTGTTGATTCAGCTGGTCAAGTTTAATCGTTGTTAAGGGATGGAGCAGAGTGCTGTCTTCTGCTTGCTGCTATGAGTGTGGAGACCGAGAGGGGTCATTGCAGAAATTATTGTAGTGAAGGATTTTGCTGAGGTGTTCCCTGATGAGGTGTCTGGGTTGCCTCCTGTTAGGGAGATGGAGTTTAGCATTGACTTGGTTCCAGGTGCAGGGCCAATGTCGGTGGCTCCTTATAGGATGACTCCTGCTGAGCTAGTTGAGCTGGAAGGTCAGCTGGAGGACCTGTTGGAGAAGCAGTTAGTGCGGCCGAGTGTATCGCCGTGGGGTGCTCCTGTGTTGTTGGTGAAGAAGGAAGATGGAGGTAGTCGGCTTTGTGTTGATTACCGGCAGTTGAACAAGTTGACCATTAAGAACAAATATCCACTTCCCAGGATAGATGACTTGATGGATCAACTGAGGGGAGCATCTGTATTTTTCAAGATTGACTAGAGGTCAAGCTATCACCAGATCAGGGTGAAGGAGGGTGACATACCGAAGACTGTCTTCAGGACTAGGTATGGTCACTACGAGTATGTTGTGATGCCGTTTGTTGTGACCAACGCCCCTGCAGTGTTCATGGATTACATGAACAGGATCTTCCGGCCGTTTTTGGATAAGTTTGTTATGGTGTTTATTGATGATATCTTGATTTATTCAAGGACCCCGGAAGAGCATGGTGAGCACTTGAGGTTGGTGCTGCAGATTTTGAAGGCGAAGCAGTTGTACGCTAAGCTTTCAAAATGCGAGTTCTGGTTGGATGAGGTGAAGTTCTTGGGACATGTGATCTCAACTGAGGGATTGTTGTTGACCCGGCTAAAGTGGCGTCGGTGTTGCAGTGGGAGCGTCCCAGACCTGTCACTGATATTCGGAGCTTTGTGAGTTTAGTGGGTTACTATCGAAGGTTCATTGAAGGATTCTCTAAGATAGTAGCGCCTCTGACCCAGCTGACGAGGAAGGAGCAGCCGTTCATTTAGACAGATGCTTGTGAGCGGAGCTTTGATGAGCTGAAGAGGAGATTGACTACTCCTCCTATGCTGGTGTTGCCAGATTCTGGTGAGCCCTTTGATGTGTATTGTGATGCTTCTCACCAGGGTCTGGGGAGTGTGCTGATGCAAAACAGGAAAGTAGTGGCATATGTTTCAAGGCAACTGAAGAATCATGAGAGGAATTATCCCACTCATGACTTGGAGTTAGCAGTTGTGGTGTTTACCTTGAAGATATGGAGGCATTACTTGTATGGTGCTCGGTTCAGTGTCTTCAGTGATCACAAGAGTCTGAAGTACTTATTTGATCAGAAGGAGCTGAACATGAGGCAGAGGCGGTGGATGGAGTTTCTGAAAGATTATCATTTCCAGTTGATGTATCATCCTGGTAAGGCCAATGTTGTGGCGGATGCGCTGAGTAGGAAACTCATCCACGTGTCGAGTATGATGGTGAGGGAGCTGGAGCTGGTTGAGGAGTTCAGAGATCTGAATCTCTGTGTGGAGTTAGCTCAGGATCATATTAGTTGTGGGATGATTACCATAACTAATGAGTTTTTGAGGCAGGTTGGACTTAAGCAGTTGCAAGACGTTGAGCTGGTGAAGCTTCTTGGTTTGCTGGGTACCGAGAAGGCTATTGGTTTTGAGCTGGGTGAAGATGGAATCTTGAGGTTTAAGGGCAGGATTTGCCTACCTCATGATGCTGAGCTGAAGAAAGCTATGTTCGAGGATTTGCTGAGGGCTTGTGTGTTAGACCACTTGGGAAGCTGGGAGGAGGTCCTACCGCTGGTTTTGGGTTGGGGTCGTTTAAAGCCTTATATGGCAGAAGATGTAGGACTCCTATATGCTGGTACCAAAATGGGGAGTCAGTGGTTGTGGGACCGGAGTTAATTCTACATACTACTGAGGGGGTGAAGCTGATTCAGGAGAGGATGAAGACTGCTTAGAGTAGGCAGAAATCATATGCTGATAAAAGGCGAAAGCCTTTGGATTTTGCTGAAGGGGAACATGTGTTTCTGAAGGTGACCTCGACTTCTGGTGTAGGTTGACACCGAGGTTTGTTGGTCCCTATCAGATCATACAGCGTGTGGGTCCGTCAAACCTACACGATGTATTCCATGTATCCCAGCCAAGGAAGTATGTTTATGACCCTAGTCATGAGGTGGAGCTGGATGATGTACAGGTGAAGGAGAATCTGACATATGAGGAGTTGCCAGTAGCTGTGGTTGATCATAAGCTGGAGGAGTTGAGGGGCAAGCCCATTGCTCTGGTGAAGGTGTTGTGGGATGCAACTACTGGTGTGGCTACTTGGGAGGTTGAGTGTAACACCCAGTTTTTTTTATTTGATGGCATTTTCGTAATTATTGATGGCATTTTCGTAATTTTATTAAAGGTATAGGGGTAATTTGGTAACTTGGAACGGGCTGTTCCAAAAATGGAACGGGTCGTTCCAAGCATTAAAAATGTGTTGTTTTTGTTGTTTCAGAACGACCTTGGAACGGGCCGTTCTAGTATGGAGAACGGGCCGTTCTGGAAGCAGTACGGGCCGTTCTGCTGAGTCTGGAAGAAGAACGGGCCGTTTCAGAGGGAGAACGGGCCGTTCTGCTAAGATTGAGAACGGGCCGTTCTGGTTTCAGAACGGGCCGTTCTGCTTTTTGGGAATGGGCCGTTCCGATTTTGGAACGGGCCGTTCCAGTTGAGAAATTTGCCCACGTTTGAAGGCTCCGGAACGGGCCGTTTCGAAATCAGTACGGGCCGTTCCGGGGACCCCAGGATGCCTATAAATAGAGACTGGGGGGTGAAAAATTATAACTGAGTGAAAAGTGAAAATTCTAGAGAGAGAGAGGGAGAGAGAGAAAGAGAGAGAGAGAGAAAGAAAGAAAGAGAGGGAAAGAAAGAGGGAATCTAGAGAATGAGGTTCTGCTCAAGTTTTAGTTCCTGCTTATTCAAGTAAAGGGGAGGAGAACCTTATCTCTTAAAAATTTTATCTACTACTATTTTTATTTATTTATGTTATTTTTTATGTATATTTATTTAGTAGAGTGTCCCTAACCTCATTTATTTGCTTAACCTTTGATTATTTTTGTCTATAATAATTATTAAGGTATTCATATTTTATGTTGTTTCATTATTTTATAATGATTGTCATTTTTATTTATATCATTGGTATTCTTAATATATTCTTTTTACATAGATATATTTATTGTAAATATATTTATAATCAACTATGTTATAGTTGTGATATCTTGGACTCGTTTTGTTGTTATTTCTTCACGTATTTATGAAGATAAATATTGTTCTATGGCCATAGGAGATAAAGTTTGAATTATTTGTAGCTGGAGGTTTGACCTTGGGGATTTAAATGAGTAAAGAATGAAGGTGAAATATCCTATTGTTGGTTAAGGTGAAATATCATTTTATTAGTTGATATTTTGATGATGCTCATTTATCCTGACTAGTCACTACAAGTATAATTCAAATTTTATTGTATCATGAAAATCTAATATATGATTTGTATATATATATATATTATATATATATATATATATGTTTAATATTGATTATAAATAATTCTTTATATTCTTTTGAATTATTGTATTTATTGGATATTGTTCTAACTCCTCTCTTTTCTTTGTTTTTTTTTAAATTAAATATATTATAAAATATATTGATCTACTTGGGATTCCAGAGCATTTTACAGTGATTATAGCTGTTGTCTTTCTTGGAAGAAATTGGAATGTGGAGGCTATTTGATGAATCTATTATAATTGTTATTGTAAATTTATTTCTATTATCAATGTAAAGTTTGTAATAGAAGTGAAATAAAGAAATATTGTGTATAATAATACATTATTATAAATACTTATGTTATGTATTAAATTCACAAAATATTCTGTTTCTTTATCTTTATCCATAAAAAAAATATTGTTAACGATATATTTGTGAAAATATTATATAAGAAATATATAATTATTATTATATAAATTGGGCGTTAGAATCGGGCGTTACATTAAGTGGTATCAGAGCAGGTCGATTCAATCGGCCGTGAGTTATCAGTTTACTATGCTTGTTTGGTAGACGAAGTCTATAATTTTTAGCGATTGAATCTAATGAGGTTTTGAATGTTTTGATGAAAGGCTAAAGTGTGCATCTCTATTATTTTTATTTTATTTTTTATTTTTTTACATGATTTAGAAGTTATAAATTATTCCTAACTAGGAGGCTCTGCCACCTTTACTGGAATGAATTTATAATTTTCTTTATTACTTTTAAATTTGTTTTAATATGATTTTTGAGTTTTGATGCTTACATGTTAATTATTATTAAGTTACATGAGGATTCTATTTCAACTTTTAAATCATTTGTGTTAAATATGTGAGTTGTTTTGGTTTAGAATTGTAGGAAGAAGCTTAAATAATGGTTCTGAAATATTTTAAGGTATTTTTGTGGCCTTAGAATTTGGTGCGCTCTTTTAGTGATTAGTGCATAGAATGTTTTAGCTGCAATTTTACTGTGCTAGTACAAGTATTATATTGTCAGAATTGGATTTTATGATCTTCATAAGAGTTGTAGTCTTGGAATGTTATTTTTTTAAGGGCACCAAAATCAGGTTCAATGGAGATCTAGAACTTCCGATATAATTATTTTATTGAATAAAGGTCTAGCTGTTAGCGCTGATTATATCTATTACATTTTTTGGAATTTTTAGCTAAGTATATGATCATTTTAGAATTTTAAGTCTTCATAAGAGTGATAGCTTATCTTGATAGCTTTCTTTTCGTAATAGGTTTGAGATCATTTGGTGATAGCCTGTATAATTTTCTATGTATCATTTTCTTTGATAGTTGTTAAAGGGATATATATGTTATCATGATATTTGTGAGTTATTAGGAAATCGATTTTATTCTAATGTTCTGAGGTGTTGTCTTGTGGATCAAAAGTTTCTTTAAGGTTGTATGATGTTATGTGGTAAAGGCTATTCATGTACAGGTTATACGTAGTAAACGATATTTGATTCATACATGCTTAAGGATGGTATATATGAAGGTTTAAAATAGGCATTCTAACTGATATGCATGTATGTTGATATGTGGATAGATGACCTTAGGGATCCATTAATGAATATTTGTGTGTTTAGTGAGATTGACCTTAGGATGTGATATCAACATATTGGAATTGAGGATGAAAATATATTCAAGACAACTTTACACCAAGTTATTTAAGTATGAATTTCTATTGTATGAAGTTAATTTTTCTAGGTTGTGTAATTTCTAGTGAAGATATAATGTAGATCTATCTGTGGTAGAAGGGATGCTTAAGTGGGAGATACCAAAGTAAATTAGTGTGGAGATGAGTTTTCTTGAATTAACTTATTATTATAGGAGATTTATTGAGAAAATTTTCTAAGATAACATTACCTTTGACTGGATTGACCAGAAATAGATAGTTTCCTTTTTGGAATAGTGTGAGAGTATTTTTCAAACTCTTAAGAAAAAAATTGACTAGTGTTAACATTACTGAACTCTAGTAAGTCTTATGTGGTATACAGTGATGCTTTGAAGACAGGTTTGGGTGGATTATTCCCATGACCTTGAATTAGAGGTTGTGATAGTTACACTTGAGATTTTGGAAACATTACTGATATAATTCTAAGTTTGAGGTATTTAGTAATCATAAAGATCTTAAATATCTGTTTAATCCGAAGGAGTTGAATATGAGACAGAAGAGATAGTTGAAAATTGTAAGGATTAGGATTTTAATCTTAATTGTTATTTGGGTAAATCTAAAGTAGTGGTCGAAGCTTTGAGTATGAAATATTTATATTTATCTTTCTTTATGGTTAAAGAGATGTATCTTTTGGCTCAAATTAAGAACTTAAGTTTGACTAGTGAGATTACTCCTAGTAGTGTGAAACTAGGTATGACTTTAGTAACAATTGGATTCTTAAAAGAAATTGGAAAAGCACAATTAGTTGATTCATTTTTGGTGATAAGATATGAGACTATAGGATAAGGTGATGGATAAGAGTTTGACTTGGGTGTAGATGGAATGGTGAAATTAGAGATCTGGTATGTGTACCTAGTGAACTTATGCTTAAGTGTTTGATCTTTGGAAAGGTTGTGGAAAGGCTCACAAAAGTTAAACCAATATTGTGACAGATGCCTTAAATCAAGTGGAAAAGATTAGTAGGAGTATGAGTAACCTTTTCTAAATAGAAATTGATGTTGTTTTGAGAATAAATTTGGATGCTTAGTAATCTTGAATTAAGAAAGATGATTTTAGAGAAAGGACATAAGAATACTCTTTTATTTAGGAGCTACTAAGACGTATCAGAGTAGCGCAGCGGAAGTGTAGTGACCTAAGGTGAAGAGAAAAGAAATCATATACTCGTGTTTAGTATGCAAGAAGTCTTTAGAAATTTTGTAGCAATTAGACTTCTCATTTTGGAAGTGAGATGGTGAATTGATAGACTTTAATTATAGGTTTGTCTGAGACGTTTAAGAGATTGATTCTAATTGTGTTTTAGTAGATAGGCTTGCCAAATTTGCTTGTCTTATCCTTAGAAATCCTTGGATGAAATTGATAGAGTTGTATATCGATAAGATAGTGAAGTTGCATAAGAATTAGAAGGTAAGAAGCGAAGAGCCTTCCATTACAAAAATTTCGAGGACGAAATTTCTAAAAGGAGGGGAGAATTGTAACACCCAGTTTTTTTTATTTGATGGCATTTTCGTAATTATTGATGGCATTTTCGTAATTTTATTAAAGTTATAGGGGTAATTTGGTAACTTGGAACGGGCTGTTCCAAAAATGGAACGGGCCGTTCCAAGCATTAAAAATGTGTTATTTTTGTTGTTTCGGAATGACCTTGGAACGGGCCGTTCTGGTATGGAGAACGGGCCGTTCTGGAAGCAGTACGGGCCGTTCTGTTGAGTCTGGAAGAAGAACGGGCCGTTTCGGAGGGAGAACGGGCCGTTCTGCTAAGATTGAGAAAGGGCCGTTCTGGTTTCAGAACGGGCCGTTCTGCTTTTTGGGAACGGGCCGTTCTAATTTTGGAACGGGCCGTTCCAGTTGAGAAATTTGCCCACGTTTGAAGGCTCCGGAACGGGCCGTTCCGAATTCAGTACGGGCCGTTCCGGGGACCCGAGGATGCCTATAAATAGAGACTGGGGGGGTGAAAAATTATAACTGAGAGAAAAGTGAAAATTCTAGAGAGAGAGAGAAAGAGAGAGAGAGAGAGAAAGAAAGAAAGAGAGGGAAAGAAAGAGGGAATCTAGAGGAGGAGGTTCTGCTCAAGTTTTAGTTCCTGCTTATTCAGGTAAGGGGGAGGAGAACCTTATCTCTTTAAAATTTTATCTACTACTATTTTTATTTATTTATGTTATTTTTTATGTATATTTATTTAGTGGGGTGTCCCTAACCTCATTTATTTGCTTAACCTTTGATTATTTTTGTCTATAATAATTATTAAGGTGTTCATATTTTATATTGTTTCATTATTTTATAATGATTGTCATTTTTATTTATATCATTGGTATTCTTAATATATTCTTTTTACATAGATATATTTATTGTAAATATATTTATAATTAATTATGTTATAGTTGTGATATCTTGGACTCGTTTTGTTGTTATTTCTTCATGTATTTATGAAGATAAATATTGTTCTATGGCCATAGAAGATAAAGTTTGAATTATTTGTAGCTGGAGGTTTGACCTTGGGGATTTAAATGAGTAAAGAATGAAGGTGAAATATCCTATTGTTAGTTAAGGTGAAATATCCTTTTATTGGTTGATATTTTGATGATGCTCATTTATCCTGACTAGTCACTACAAGTATAATTCAAATTTTATTGTATCATGAAAATCTAATATATGATTTGTATATATATTATATATATATATATATGTTTAATATTGATTATAAATAATTCTTTATATTCTTTTGAATTATTGTATTTATTGGATATTGTTCTAACTCCTCTCTTTTCTTTGTTTTTTTTTAAATTAAATATATTATAAAATATATTGATCTACTTGGGATTCCAGAGCATTTTACAGTGATTATAGTTGTTGTCTTTCTTGGAAGAAATTGGAATGTGGAGGCTATTTGATGAATCTATTATAATTGTTATTGTAAATTTATTTCTATTATCAATGTAAAGTTTGTAATAGAAGTGAAAGAAAGAAATATTGTGTATAATAATACATTATTATAAATACTTATGTTATGTATTAAATTCACAAAATATTCTGTTTCTTTATCTTTATCCATAAAAAAAAATATTGTTAACGATATATTTGCGAAAATATTATATAAGAAATATATAATTATTATTATATAAATTGAGCGTTAGAATCGAGCGTTACATTGAGCAGCAGTGCAGGGAACGGTATCCGTTTCTATTCTCAAGTAAGCCTATTTTCGGGGACGAAAATTCTTATTTGTTGGGGGGTATTGTGACGTAGCAAGTTGGTGTTTTAGTAGCCCAGAACGGGTCGTTCCCAATCTGGAACGGGCCATTCCAAACTATTAAAATGACCAGTAAATCGTAGCTGAGAACGGGCCGTTTTGGAGGGAGAACGGGCCGTTATGGTTGAAGAACGGGCCGTTCTGGATGAGTTCTAGAACGGGCCGTTCTGATTTCAGAAAGGACCGTTCTGCATGTAATTTTTGTACGTGTTGAGGAGGTGCAGAACGGGCCGTTCCGGTTTTGGTACAGGCCGTTCTGGTCACTCCGAAATGTCTATAAATAGGCGTTGTGGGCAGTTGAGGGGAGGAGGTTTTTTTTTAGAGAGAAGTTCTAAAGAGAAGGGCTCTGGACTGGAAAGCTGACTTTTGAAGGATTGAAGTTCCGGGCTGAGCTTCGGAAAGGGGATTCCGCTTCTTGGCTATCCTGATCCAATTTTCAGGTAAGGGAAGCTAGTTGAAGTTAAGTTGATAAGTTGCTATAGGTGTGGACATGTTTATGTTGTAAAGTGGTTGATTATGTTGATTAATATTGTAAATGCTGTATGATGAAAAGTCGAGTTGTGAAGTATGTTGTTTATGCTGTTAATGATGTAACGCTGAGTCGTACTGTATGATGCTAATACTGAATTTCGTTGTTGAGCAGATTAATGATGAGTTGTGCTGTGGGATGTTCATGCTGAATCATGATATTTAAGTCGTCTTGTATAATATTGAGTTGTTTTGATGAAAACGGGTTTTCGGGGTTTCCGGGGTTTTGGCGAAAATCTTGAGGTTTTCTTGATTGTGGCTGCATGTGGGTAAAGTTGGGATTTTTGGGATGGTTGATGAAAATGGGAACTCTTGGCTGGGTTGAATGTTGGTTTTTTTGGCTGTTTTTGCAGGATTTGGTGAAGTTTTTCGAAAATAGGGTGTTGTTGCTGAGCTTCGCGCTGGGCGCTGTTCTTCGTGTCGGGCGCGTGACCACCGGGAGGCTCTATTTAGGCAAGCCCGTCGGGCGCAAAGGTGTGTGCTCCGGGTGAGCTTGAGAATGGGAGTCTTTGGTTGGCCCCGCCGGGCGTGACTTGAGCTGCGCCGGGCGCGATATCAATGGTGATCTGTTTTGGATGTTCTGGTGCCACGTTGGGCGCGCGTTTGGACTCGCTGGGCGCGGAGGCTCCTTTGGAGTCTCTGCCAAGAGGGCGCTGGGCACAATGCGAATTGCGCCGGGCGCGAGACCTTGGTAGGTCTCTGCCTTCCCCACGCTGGGCGCGGGTTAGGCCACGCCGGGCGCGTGAGACTCCTTGGAGTCTCTACCTGGTATGCGTTGGGCGCAATCTGAATTGCGCCAGGCGCGTGAGAGCCTTGGGCTCTCTGGCTGAGGCACGCCGAGCGCGGGAACTCTTGCGCTGGGCGCGTTGGCCCCATGGGTGCGTCGGGCACGTAGGAGGACGTTGACTTGATGTGCTATTAGCTGTTAAACTTTGCTGAAATTTCTTAGAGAGGTTGTTTTATGCTGAGCTGAGCTGTAGTTGTTAGATATTGTTGTGTTGAGTTGGGCTGTTATTGATGATTTTAAATGCTAAAATTATATTATTGTTGTGCTCTAGAATGATGAGCTGAGTTGTGAGCAGTAAGTTGTGTTGAATACTACTTAGCCGTGCTGTATGCTGATTTGTTGTGCTGTGTTGTGAGCTGTTTGGTTGTGTTGTGTTAGCTAAGTTGTATGCTGTGTATGACCACTATTGTGGTGTTATTCTAGTCGCTATGTCGGTGCTGTTATTAGCCACTATTGTGGTGCTGTTCTAGCCGCTATGTCGGTGTTGTTATTAGCCACTATTGTGGTGTTGTTCTAACCGCTATGTCGGTGTTTTTATTAGCCACTATTGTGGTGCTGTTATAGCCGCTAAGGCGGTGCTGTTATAGCCGCTATGCGGTGCTGTTATAGCCACTAGAGTGGTGCTGAAATTGCTGCTATGCAGTGCTGATATTGTCGCTTTGCGGTGCTGATATTGTTGAATGTTGTGGTGTGGTATAAGCTGTGTTGGTGTGCTGATAGTTGTAGCTGTTTACTGTCATATTGCTATATATGTATGTTGTTTCTTTACACTATCTTACCCTTTGTTGTCTCCATGATGTTTAGACTGTGATGATCATACTACGTATGAGAGTAGAGCAGGGATAGGTAGGTGGCTGATGGTGAATCTGCAGCTGGCAGATGGAGTGGATCTTCTAGGATCTTTTGATGTTTAGCTACTTAGTGTAGTAACTTTTGATATATTCTGTACACTTTAACTCTATCCAAATTTGGATCATGTATATGTATATATTCTATACCCTATATGTATACACTTGTTCCTTTTTGTGTGGTGTTTCTAGTGTGTTGTGCAGTGTGTAGTGATCAGCCGGGTCGTTACAATAAGTATATAGATGGTGACTTAATTAAATAAAAATCCTTTATAAGAACTCTTATATTAAAATAGAATATTACAAACAAAATTATTATATTATAATTTTGCTACCATTATCATATCATCACTTTTATTATAACCATTACCACATTATTATCATTTTCACTGTTGCATCATTATCATTACAACTTTATCACTAGATTTATCACCTATTTAACAATTCAAATTTATAACAATTATATTAAAACATATGATGAATTCAAATATATATATATATATATATATATATATAATATTTATTATTTCTATTATTTTTATTTTCTAAAATTTTTAATTATTAACATATTATTTTTTATTCTATTTCAATTAAGTGTAAATACAAACAAAATATTTAGCATTACTTAAATTTTTATGATCTCTTTAAGAAAAGTTTATATCTTAAATTATAATATAAGATTTTAAAATTAATATAAATAATCAGTTAAGAAAAATAAGTATTAAAAAATAAAAGAAAGATAATTTAAGATTATTTACAAATATGTTTAACTAATTACGGATATACAATGAAACAATAAATCTAGAAAATCTTTATAGGAGAGAATGAAAATTTCACCACCAAGTTAAATATTTTAGTTTTTAGTATAAGAGAATACTTTTTGAAGTAAAAAAATATTTAAATATTTCATGTATATATAATTGAGATAATTAGTTGAAAGATTTTTCAGTAAAGTTTACAATTATTTTTAGATTTTAAATATTTTTAATTTAAAAGATTTCGAAAATTCACAAAATTTTTCATGTTTTATTTATTTATAAATAATTAGTATTATTACTAGGATGAACAAAAAACAATAAATAGACCTTCAATAGGTGTGAAAGTACACAAAACGTTAAAGAAAATCAAAGGTTGTATAATATTTATGCAATTTGAAACCCTTAATTGGGTTATTGGCATTGCTTGAGACTCAGTAGTAAGTGGCGCTTCCACAACGTTCATTCTTTCATTGTCACCGTCTCAGTCTTCTCTTCACATTCGTGGCCGCCATAAAGGTTTTTTCTTTATCGATTATGCATGTATAATTTTCCCTCTTTCTGTTTGTGTTTTTTTCTAAACAATTAAATGCTGTTACTTTTAGTGTCAATGTGATTGAATTCGCTTTTGGATGTCTCTGATGATTTCGTGTAACGGGTTTGTGTATTGTATATCGCTCTGTTTTTTATTTTCTTCTTTGTAAAATATTTGCGTCCACTGTAATCATTCCATTCTTGTTGGAAAATGTATAGCATTTGGTGAGAGCGTGGGAAGAGTCAATTCTCACCCTTCAATCTTATTTGGATTATTTAGGTTATTAGGTTTAAGTAAAAAGATTTTTTTGACAGTGCATTTTGCCCCTGTTTACCAAAAATTGGTCCGAGTATTTCCCTTGTTTACGATAAAGAGTGTGTTATCAGGTTAGTGTTTTAACAAATTTGTTAAAGTCGTATCTTCTTTACATAGTTCTATTAAAAAACAAGTTAGGGTTTATCAGCAATTTTCATTTACCAAAGTGATTGGCAGATTTGAAACATAATAGGATTTGAAACCATTGTTCCTTGATCATTCCACAAAAAAATTCTGTTCCTTTGAACTTTACAAGTCTATGTCTATATTGATGATAATTGTGTGTGTAAATTGTGTTTTATTTATTTATTTATTAATTTATTAATTATCATGAATTTCTTTGATTTTGGGCTTTCTTTGTGTGTGTGCATGCTGGTGCGTGTATGTAATACTTAGTTTGTTTTGTAATATTTAAAAAAGCAGTCATCCCACATGGAGATATCCCACTATGGTGTTTTCAGAGTTAGCCAGTACACTACTATTTGTGATTGATAACTATGCTCAGGACCACCAGCTTCTTCTTTTGTTATGTATTAGTCTATTTGCCTTGCCTTGTTACTTATATATTACTATTGGTACAAGACCACCTGCTTTCTTAGCACATAAGTAATGTTATAATGGTTCAAGTTCAATCACTTTTTATTTACTCTCTTCTAATGATCTGTTCTCATTTGTTTTGTAGGATTCAATCCGCTTTTCTTTCATGGAATTTAATATGCCTGATACAGAAACACAACAAAATAGCAGGAGGAGAAAGAAATCTACCGTCTGGGAACACTTCACTGTGAAAAGTGATGGACCTGGATGTGCCAAGGCTTACTGTAAAAAATGCAAAAAGTCATTTGCATATCTAAAAGATTCAAAACAGGCTGGCACTAGTCATCTCAAGAGACACATTTCTCTGGGAATCTGTCAGAAAAATCAACAAACCCCCTGTTCCAAAACTGATGTCAGTCCACCAAAGAAACGGCCTAGAGCAAAACCTTGCTTAGCTATCTCATTTGATCAGGAGCGTTGCAACAGTAATATTGCTAAAATGATTATTTTACATGACTATCCCCTTCATATAGTTGAACACCAAGGTTTCATTGATTTTGTTCGAACACTTCAACCCCAGTTCAATCCACTGAGCTTTAATGCTATTCAAGGGAATTGTGTTGGTATGTACCTCAGAGAGAAGCAAAACCTACTGAATCTTATTGATGGGATTCCTGGACGAGTCAACCTCACTCTGGACTTATGGACTTCAAACCAAACATCGGCCTTTGTTTTCCTTCGAGGACACTTCGTTGATGGTAATTGGAATTTACATCATCCTATTCTAAATGTATTCATGGTACCATTTCCTGATTCCGGCTGTTCCTTAAATCAAGCTATAGTGAACTGCTTAAGTGATTGGCATTTGAAGGGGCGGCTATTTACTCTTGCACTTGATAAATTCTTCTCCAATGAGACATTGATGGAAAATCTGAGAAGTCTCCTCTCTTTCAAGAATCCTGTGGTTCTCAGTGGTCAATTTTTAAGTCAGAACTGTTATGCTCGTGTAATTAGTCGCCTTGTATCAGATGCACTATCAGCTATGAGAGAAACTATTGATAAAGTTCGGGAGAGTGTGAAGTATGTGAAATCTTCTAAATCTAATGAAAGGAAGTTTTTTGAGCTGAGGCAACAACTTCAAGTCCCTAGTATGATGGACCTTTTAATTGATGACCGAAATAAATGGGACACAATTTACCTTATGCTTGTTGCTGCTTGTGAATTAAAGGAAGTTTTTGCATGCTTTGATGCCGCTGATCCTGATTTCAGAATGACTGTGACATTGGATGAATGGAAGCAGGTGGAAACTCTTTGCGCATATTTAAAGTTCTTGTATGATGCAGCTAACATTTTAACTGTTCAACCATACCCAACTGCGAATGTATTTTTCCTTGAAGTGTCAAAGCTTCAGGTAGAGTTGACTTGTGCAGCCTTAAGCCATGATCCTTTCTGTAGTCGTTTGATTATGCCTTTGCGAGAGAAGTTTGATCTATATTGGAAAGAAAGCTGCTTCATCTTGGCGGTTGCTGTAGTTATGGATCCGAGGTATAAAATGAAACTGGTGGAATCCACCTTTGTTAAGATATTTGGTGAGAATGCTGACCATTGGATAAGAATTGTTGAGAATGGTCTTAATGAACTGTTCCTTGAATATAATATCATACAAGTGCTTCCTTTTACAGCAACAAATGACGATGAAGGGAATGATGCTGTGATAAAGGCAGAGTTATTTCCGGATGGGTCATTTGATGGATCTCTTTTTGCTGCTGAAGATGGACTTTCTGATATTGAACTTTATATATCTGATTTAACATGTAACCAGCAATTTAAGTCAGAACTGGATGAGTATCTTGAAGAGCCTTTAGAACCCAGAGTACAAGAATTCGATATTCTGAGCTGGTGGAGAATAAACGGATTCAAGTACCCAACATTGTCTAGACTGGCATCTGATATTTTGTGTATGCCAGTATCCACCCTCTCAGCAGATTCTGTTTTTGATACTGAAATTAGAAAAATGGATAGCTACCGGAGTTCATTAGATTCTTTGACTCTTGAGGCCCTTATTTGTACCAAGGATTGGTTCCAGTATAAATCGTTGCCCATCAATGTTCCAAATACACTTATCAAAGTTGAATGCTAGATATAGCTTTAGGGAATAGATTTTCAACTAGCTTTTAGGTATTAAAGTTTTGCAACTGTCATTCAGGTCAATTAATTTTTGTGATTAACTGACCGAATTTTTGTTACTTGTTTATATATAGAGTTGATTCTGTTCTAATCATTTTGACTTAAGCAAAATATCAGTTCTATTCACAGGTTCAAACCAAAACCTCAAGGAACAAATGATGTTTGTTGTTCACACCAATATTGAACCAATATCTTTAGATTAGAGTGGGTTTTCCTTCACTTCGAAATGTATCCACACCGTGACAAGCAAATATTTAGCTTCTGCGTCTTTAAGCAAATTTTGATGCAATTTTTACTGGTAACATGCAACATCAGCAGAATACCAAACACACTGAGAATGCATATATTGTTTTATTATTTAAAAGCAATGACGTTAAGAAGGGTAAAATAAAATTATGGGTACATAACATTAATATATTTTAAGATAGGTAATTCGTATGCATTTGACATGTTCTAGTGTATACTTCACGTATTTTCCAACCATGCAATTTGTATATAAAGGTAAATCGTTTCATGTTGTTAAGTTAAAAAAAAAAAATCAATTAAATAGGTTTCATCATGATGGATTGTAGGATTCAATAATTATATTTCATAAAAGTTGTATTTTTTCCTTCTCTAAAATGTTTGTCATTATTCAACAACATAAAAGAATATGAATCAATTTATATACTACTGCTCCCCGTTCTTGTATAAGAAAAAATGAATCTGTGTTGGTCTTGATTATAAGAAATATGAATATAGTTTTAAATATATTAAGAGTTCAATGGTGGTATATTAATTGCATAAAATAATTTTGTATAGTCATTCAATAATCATCTCAAAAAAAAAAAATTATAATAAAATAATTTATCATAAATGATAAGTAAATTGACTTTTACAATAATCATCTAAAAAGTCATAAACAATAATTTATTATTGAATGATTATGTAAAAAAAAATTATAGTGCATCACCATTAAATCCATATATTAATTGGCAATTGTCTTTTATATCTTTAATTTATTATGAGTTTGTTAATGAGTTTTTTACTCATTTTCTATGAAATAAATGTATTTATTTACCACTAACGTTATAAGTTGTATTCATTAGTTGGAAAAATTATTTGACTTATGAGTAGTATCATTAAACATAACTAGCACCAATACTATTTAACTTTATGGGTACTGTACTTTTGAAATAAAATTTTAAATTATGACATTATTAATTATAATTAACTAATTTATTTTTATTCATAAGAAAAACTACAAAAAAAAAATCATGATGGAACATAAGTCCTCTCACTTTTACCCTAAATGCTCTCCCTCTCCTCCATCCAACCGCCAAATTAACACTAGTAATCACAATTAACTAATTTAACTGTATTTATTAGTATCAATAAATTAAGTATTTATTTCTTATATATATAAAAAAATAGAGGTAATATTTTATATATTTGATTAATGAACTAATAATCAATGATAATATTTTTCTTCTTATTATTAACTAATATTTTAACTTGTAGAATATACAAGTTAAATATTTATTGTATGTAACTAAAAATTAAAATAAATTATATATTAATAAATATTATATTTGAATATATAAATTTAAGAATTAATCTCTTAAAATACAAATTTTTAAGGGACTGATATTTTTCAATAATTTTTTTCTTTATATACACGAATGTATAGACCGAATCCATTAATCTTTTTATCAAAAAAATTTGTAAATCATATTTTTTTATTTAATAAATCTCACTTATTTTCAATAAATTTCATTCGATGGTATTATATATATATATATATATATATATATATATATATATATATTAAAAATGTGACCTATATGGCCTGCACTCAAGATTTGTTCACTGATAATTAGATTTGCCTTAGAAATTCAAAACCCAATAGGGATGTCTTACCCTATCTATAGTAAGAAATCAATCGAAAGAGATAAATAAACAAGAACTTGACAGTGAAATTGTTGAAAGCCTGAGAATCTCAAGAATGGACAAGAAAAGCTTTGAAGATTTGTTTTGTTTATGTGTATCTTTTTTTTATTAAAAAATACCTAGTTTATTTTTAAACACACAAGATAAATTAAGCAGTAAATAAGAATAGAAACAAAATACATCTATTTTAGGCCATTAAAAACATGTTTCATACAGTCAATTACACGTTTCAGATAATTCGATAATTTATATAAACAGAATCACAAAAAAGAAAAGTCTCTACTTAAAAGAATAACTGATTACAAAATCTTCATCAGATAAATAAAATCAAAACATTGGTTTCTAAAAGCTAGATAATCGACTATGATGCATTCATAATTAATTGTTTTGACTTTTAAAATCCGGAAAACAAATTAAGAGCGAAAAAATTAATTATTACTTATTATATAATTAATTATTTATATAATAGAATCAAGATTTCAAGATATTAGCTTCTTGAAAGAAATTGCAAGACTTTAAAATGTGAGGATAAATAACATTTGAGCTAAATTAACAATAAACCATTTGAAAAATAAAATATTCTGAAAAAGTGAGGTTTATAAAAAAAAATGAAATGAATTTACAAATATACGACCAAAAAGAAAACACATTCTTGATCATCAATAAAACTTGAGATGCATTCATTCACAGAAAGAATGCTGGAGAATATATTAATAAGACTTGTATTCCGGTATCATATTCTCCCATCCCAACACCCGATTGAAACTAATGTCCGGTATAAACACCCCTAACCACACAGACACCTTAATTCAAACCCAGGAACATCTCAAAAGGTTTAGAATAATGTTTTATTGATGTAAACTTTTACCCACTCCACTAACTCCAGTGCTACCAGGTGCGCAGAGCTATAAGACTTAAAGCACTGCACATAGGGAATCTATCAGTAATATTAATAGCAGTCAAGAAAACCAAAAATATCGTTTTGATTAAAAAGTTAAATCATTTTGACCTTCATTTGACAAACAGACGTCTTAAAAACTTGTATATTTTGAGTGATATTTTAAAATAGTTAATATATTTATTTAATTAAAATTTGGAAAATTATTTTAAATTAATTTATTCATTTAGCAAATAAATATCCAATTTATTTTAGTCTCATTAATCAAATCTCTTATCCTTTTTATTTGATCTTTTAAAAGTTAGTTTCATTTTTATCTATTATCCAGTTGACTTGACCTTTAATAATTTTAAGAAACAACCTTCTTTATTATAAACTAATGAAATAGTGTTTCTATTAATAAAATAAAAATTGAGGTTAAATAATAAATATATGTTAATCCAACTAACACTTTAATTAATCCTCAAATCTCAAGATTCTAAAATCTTGAATTTGATAAAAAAAAAAAATTATTTCTTTAATCATAAAAAGATACGATCTACTACATATAAAAATCAAAGTAATTACTAAAAAAAAATACCTCTTTTATATAGTATGCATACAACAATTTCAAAAAAAAAATTATAGAAACACATTTTTATCACTCGAATCATTCTTACTTAAGAAAACTTAATAGTTTTACTACTCCAATTATTATTGAAAATGACCTATTATATCTTCAAGACTTGCCTATCACATAAACAAGCTAAAGACAATATTATCACACATCTAAGATTATTTAATATTTGTGATTGAGAGATGGATCGTGACAAGATTGATCGTAAAGATGAAAATGTAAAACAGAAATTACATCTTGAGTCATAACACCAAGTGAGCATTAACAATAGTCACAAAAACTGAAGGCGTCCTACTCCTATTCTTGCCTTCTATTTGTCTGCTTAACATGTGGAAATTAAATTACCATACATAATTTGTGGAAGCGCAAGCCAACCAACAGATCATAAAGACAACTTGTTAAACAGCAAACCTACGTTGCAGGCACATAATAAACAATCCTTCTGTTGTTCTAGTGCGAACATAGCACATGACAAAACTATGCAAACCCCATAGTAGTTACTTAGCTTTCCTTTTAGAACTCCTACTAGTATGATTGCTTTGAACTCTTTTATTTGTTTGCTTCTCTCCCCCAGCTTGTTTCCTATTAGTCGCCTTACCTGGATTCCTTTCAAATTCATCACTATCATACTCGGTACCAGCATCATTATCATTGTCTTCATCACTTTCCCCTGACTTTTTCTTTTTTGAAGGCCTCCTACCTCTAGCTCCAGCCTTCGTCCCCTTCTTCGATTTTAGACTTCCCAAATTCCCCTCTTCCCCATTTGTTTGTTTCTCAGTGTCATCATTGTTATTCTCTACACTTACTTTCTTTGAGGATTGCCTTTTAGGCTTACCAGTTTCTTTTACATCTAGAGATCCACTAAGCTTTTGCAACTCTGGCACATAAGCAGTTGTCTAATGGCAACATCATGTACATATCAGAAATACATACAATATAATGACAGAAAACAATTAATGGCAATGCTCAGAATGACATACCCTGCCACCAGCTGTAATGAAGTCAATTTTTTTCCCTGCTATCACAAGAAAAAAATATAAACTTTCGGATATAGCAACAAAAGCATATTTTTAATTATTATTCTTGACGGGAAGCAGGGTACATTTCATCCAACATTTAAGCAGAAGAAAAGATACCGCGTAAAAGAAAAGGAAAAAAGAAACTGATTACAGATAAATATATGTTTTGTATGTATAAAACAAAAACCAAGAAGAATATCAGACAATTACAGAAACCTCTGCAATTTCACAAAAATTACCAAAAATCAGAGATCTAGCATACTTCTAAGAAAATATGCATAATTATAGTTACAAAGCTTGACTTGACAGGATAATCCAGCGAATTTAAAAATGGAGTCTTCAATGATGAGTGGGTGATGATTTTATTTTTCAAATTGAGATCAATAACATAGTATCAATATTCCAATAGCACTCTCCACAGTTGAATGCACTAGAATTTCACTAATAATGAGTATTGCTCACAAATATGAAAATGTTTACAAGAACTTTAGCTTTGTATCCACAATCTCGTCAGAAATGGCAACACAAGTCTGGGATTGAGGTACCAATGATAAAGACTGGTAAATCACACCAATCAAGAATACAGGCTATTCAATTTACTATATTTTGTAGGCAAATTGCACATAAAATTAATATGTAAGCATCAAAAAACCTCATGAAGATTTGGTAACATTCATGTTCCACCAAGAAAATGTTTATTTCTATAACGCAGTGAGAAAGCAAACCATCAACAAAAGCCTTGTCCTGTTTCTTTTCACGTGAACGAAATATCCAATAGGTGGGATACTGACTACTATCTGCTCCAACTTCAATTGCTTTTTCAATGACCTGTAAAAAGGACCTATTTGTCAACTACTACACAATAGAGAAGCATTCTCACCACTTATTTTTCCAGGCCTTTTTCCCCATCGAAAATGAAATAACCATTCAAGAGGAAAACGGCTACAGTCAGCATCAACTTCAACAGCTAATTGAATAACCTACACATTTTGTTCTCTATATTTTATATGAAGTACAGAAGTACCATAAATTATGATCATTTCTAAAGAAATTTGTATCCCCACCTCTTTGATGCAGTTGTACAAAGTTGAGCAGTTTTCATCAGACAGGCTAGAAGCTACCTGTCGTGGATGAATTCTTGCCTGGAAACAAGGGAAAATAATAAGTAAATTTTATAATTTTATTTCTACTCAAAGGTAGAAGGATAATTTATTAACTACTGATTACAAAAGTATGTTAGTGCAGATACTAAATCTGGTGAAATGCAAGTTCCACATCAATTTGAAGCTCGTGATAAACAATGTAAAGACGAATATTAAAAGCTAGTAAATAACAATACTTGTCAGCAGCTTCAGTTCATCTAGATCGATTTCAATTCTATAACCCACAGGCAGCTGTTTTCACTACCCAGATAATATGTTAACAACACGTATGAGTTCAAACTTCATTTTATATTCTTACGCAGCATCATCCATCCTGAAGAAGTTGATAGGCTTACCTCAAATTTCTTTAAGAAGAATCTAAGTTGCAACAATAACTATTTAGAGATTTAGTAACACTCAAACACACTCATCTTAATAGACTCTCTTTTATTAGTTAGAATTTATTGAAAATCACAAAATCGGGAGAGAGGGAGAGAGAGAGAGAGAGAGAGAGAGAGAGAGAGAGTCATTACATAGGGTGTGAAACCCACCAACTTCTGTGTTTTTCAATAAATTTCAACCAATTGAACAGTATATTAAAAGAAGTGTATCAGAGGGTGTGTTCCTAGCATTTCTCATATAGAAAGAAAACTTCACACTAACAAACAAATAGGCATCCCTTCCAGCAAATTTCTACAAAGTAAAATTGTGCCTTATTCCCACCCCTGGATTTTAAAACATCAAGAATCTTTATGACATAAGCAGAGTATCTATCCGTTCCAACTGCATAGAGTAAGTGATCTATGAGAAACCTATGCAGGATACAAGATAAAACAAGGTATGTGTGAAGAGCATATTAATCATCTTGTATATGTAGTGAATAGGGAATTGGTATATTCTTTTAAAAGGCAATAGAGTACATTCATTAGAGTCTTTTTCTTAGAATTCCTGTGATCAAGATCAAAGACTAAATTGAGATGAATACTAAAACTTAAAGCTTAATAAGCCATACATAAATTCTAAAGCCACATTTAAAATCTGGTATCTTCCACTTAAAACATAGTTGTAAAACATCAAAGATTCAAAATCATTGAAAAAAGAAAGGTTTTACTTACTTGGTATAGCACTTCATCTGCCACCCAGTTTCCAATACCTGAAATATAGCTCTGAAAAATTTGAAATTCCAGATATTTAATAATTAATATGATATAATGAATACAGTTAGTTGTAAAAGGAACAAAATTCATATGCACTTTGAAAAATTGAGAAGGGGAAAAAGATATATATATCATCGATCAGACACATTATTTGAAATTATACATGTGTGTGTGTTTAGACTTAATTCACTCAATAACTCATGTTTTACGATAAATTTTAACAATCTAATTGTTAAACTAAAATTTCTTAATGCATAAATCAAGTCTGCAAATTTTTAAAATAGGGCTCAAAGCTTCTAAAAATTTGTTGACTTGACCTTTGCATTAAGAAATCTTAGTTTAATAGTTTGATTGTTAAAATTTAATGTAAAACAAGAGTTATTGAGTGGAGTAAATTCACCTAGACTTACTCCAAGAATAAGTAGATTGCTCCTATATGTATATAACTCTAAGCTTATCTGCATCACAAGTTAGCAAGAGCAGTTGATCTAAATAGAATTTGTTTCATGCCTAAACAATTAATTAGTGAACTCCATCAATTTTCATCGTTTGGCCTGTCCCATTTGCCTCATAAACAGAATACTGCCTTCTACTCGTGCACAAGTTGTCAATAAGTATAAGATGTCCAATAAATTTGATTAAAGAACACCCATATTTTGACTTATCATGTATAATTATAAAAAGAAAACATATATATATATATAGCAAAAGGATGATATATCCAAATTATATATAAAAAAACAAGTAAAATACAATCTATGGGAAGTTATAAAGGTGTGCACGTAATACTTGATCGAGTAATAAAGCCTTGATTTCAGTTTTCTTCTTGTGCAAAGACTTAGTAAACTCCTCAAGTGCCATAGGTTCCAAAAGTGCATCAGGACCAAGCTCCGATATGGGAGGCACTGATGTTGGCTACATCAAAGGAAAAAAGTATACAATTAATAGCAAACTTTATTAAAAAAGAAATATGAATGACAAATTGGCAAGTACAGTCTCAATACATCTTTGAGCAAGCGAACTTTAGCAAATCGTCTTTTGTCAGTGAAAGACAACTCCAGACCATCATCTAACTGCACAAATGTGAATTAATATGATTAATATTCCTACAAAGCTCACATAAATGACAATATTTATTGGAGAGAAATTTCATTGAATCCCAAGGCTCACCAGGTATGTTAAGAAAAATAAAAAATAGAAAGACAAATCACCTTCGCACACGAGTACAGCTTCTTACGGATTATGTTATTATGTATGATATGATCATGAAAGAATCAAATGCTTTACAACAAAAATTTAAGAAACTGAATTGAATCAAAAGTTCACACTCTTCAGCTCCCCAACAATATCAAAATCTTCTGAAAATGTTGATTATAAAAACTTCCTCCACCAACTATAACCTCTGTTGATCTATTTGATCTTCAAGGTTTTGAATTGCACAGAATACTCTTGTGAAATTTAAAAGAAAATAATAATTCTTCAAAGACCCCCATATATATGTAAAGAGAAAAAATACATGGGTTAACAAAGTGGTTTATTGTATTGCCTTCATAGCAAGGGATGTAAATTCTGCAGTGTAATCAGAGTCCTGGTGTATTGTAAATAAATGTTTATGGTAATGGAATGGAACACAACAAGCGAAAGAGGACTTTCAGTGAATACATTGCATTTTCTTGCTCGCAACCTATGCACTCTCCCCAATTTCCTCAACGTGTAAAGACTAGAACATTTAAACTCAAGTAGAACAGAGAGTGAAGTGTTCCAATAAATAACATCCACTTAATTGAAAAGAAAACTAATTTTCTTTCATGGCATGAAAACCAAACTTCATGAAAATAAGCAAATTAACATAAATACAAGTTTATGGTTGCCACAAATAGAATCAGGTCCTACTCTAATATATGTTCTAAATCTCATGAATCTATAACAAATAGTCCACAACAAAATGAAATTTAAATGGTCATCAAATCAAATCAAGCCAAAGAATTTAATCATGAGGCTACAAGACCACAGTGATATAGTTCAAGCATTTCACTCATCAATGAAGTTACCTATCATACCTCAATGAAAAATTTTGAATACTTTGAGGGCCACTCATCCTCGTCCTTTACAGCAGACCTACATGCATGTTTATATCATTAACATAACCAGTTAAGGTTCTTATATGTGTCAAAATATTGCAACAAAATAAGTAAATAACTAACAGAAACACTGAAATAGTTTGGCTCAAATCTAAAATAACTATGGTGAATGTTAGAAAAAGGGTGGCATTGTTGGGCATCATAACCAAATGAAAGAGAATGATAAGGAGTCCTCCATGTAACTAATTTCTGGGTTAAAAGAGTGGGAAAAGGTGATTCAATATTTCAGTTGTATGTGGTATAAGGCTGGGGAGTGACAGTTGGGAGTGTAGGACGGAATTTACTGGGACTTTACAATAGACTAGGCACTCTAACTGCCTAGAAGTAGCACTTTGTTCTTTCTTGTTGTAATTTCTTCCCCACTAGTTCTCATACAATCAGGTGGTCTGGTATAATCAATAAAACAGCAAACTCTCATCACTACTCTCACACATAATTTTGGCACCTACAAATACATACAAAACTGAAGCACTTTTGCACATTGAAACAAGGAAAACATGTTAAACATGTAAAAAAATGTGCATAGAAGGATGAGATAAAATTGACCATATTGAGAAAACATAACAGGCACGTAATCATTTCACCTAATTAGTATGAAATACAAACTTTTCCCACAAAACCTATTAAAGTGTCATATTTAAATAATGCCAATAAAAGAATGATACAGGGGAAATTATGGCAAGAAAATCATGGTGTACCAATAGCAATAGGTGGTGGGTGTGTAAGAAATCCATATTGCAACATGACAAGTGCATGATAATCAAAGATTCTACATGGAAACTTCAGCATAACTTATCAATATCAGTATAAAGAAGTAAAGACTACTCAACCATACCCCATAGGCCTCACCTTTTATACTGTGTCACCGCAACCCCCTTAATGTATATTGCACCAGCCATGCCTGACACAGAGAAGTATAAATTCAAAAGTTGCAGACCACCAAGTACCAACAAAATAGATGTCCATATTCTCTCTGTGAGTGTGTGTCCGCCGCCACGCATTAGAGAGAAAGACGACACTCAGCACAAATAAGTCAAATGCGATACAACATTTTCCCTTTACATCATTCCAAACAAATTGTATCTATAAAAAAATAGTAGTATGCCTATCCCTTTTCACTTATACTACGTACTTCTCTTAGACCAGCTATCTTTTAAAACGCTCTCTCATATTATCTATTTTGTAAAAGCTTATGCCGTTAGATGCAAGCACAAAAATGGTTAACATAATAACATGGATCACCAAAATGCAAGTTACACCAAGTGCCAAGCACCACGTCAAATCCTAACGCGAGCTAAACAGAAAATAACAAAGCGAAAAAGCGACGAAGGACGGCTTCATTTTCATGTCGCGCACAATGAGTTAAAACGGAAAGAGAAAACTAGGAAGCTAGGGTTTAAAGAGAGAGGACCGAATTGGAAGGAAGGAAAAGGAGGAGAATCGAGCTGAAGCCACATGTTCTTTCCCTTGCGGTGAGCAGCGACGATGAGCTTGCCGAGGACGGAAGCTTCGAATTCGGAGCGAGAGACGGCGTCGATGACTTTGGAATCATCGGCGATGACGCACTTTGTTATCTTCTTTCCGACGCAGTTCTCGTGAACGGCTCTCCTCGCCGCCTCGACTTCTGGAAGCTCCGGCATGGCGCTCACTCATTCACTACGCCGGCGTTTTCCCGCGTTCTTTTTGGGTCTATTTCTCTTCTCCCTCAGACTCGCAATTTGGTCTATTCTCACTCAGGCTCGCGATTTTGGGCTACAGTGTTTTGCCGTTGCTTCAAATCTTGACCCTCGGAATTGTCTGATTTGGACTTGAAACATCGGTTGGTCTGGCCCAACATTTCAGTTTCAATTTTGGGCCGGCTCATCATATTTAGGCAGATGATAAACACACCTCCACTCTTGTATAAGCACACCCTCTTTTTTAAAAAAAATATATAACATGTCTAAATTATCCTTAAAAAAAATGAAATTCCTAAATTTACACCCCTTTCCCCGCACCCCCGGTACCCCGCATCCCCCTTCCCCGTGCCCCGTGCCCCACACCCCACCTAACCCAAACCCATTTCAAGTCTCGCACCCGCCATTTTTTTTTAATCGTTGTTATATACGTGGTTTCTGATCTGGGATTGATTCAATTTGGGGGTTTCTGGGTTTGTGATTGAAATGGTCTATTTCCATAGCTTAATCTCTCTCTGCAACTCCTCCGTTGACCAACTCATGGCGATTTCGGCTCGAAATCAAGGCACCGGAAAAACCCCAATTCCCTCCAGGATCTGCCGGCACAGCATATCCTTAAGAAGTTTCAGCAGCACGCACCTTCCACCCCGAGTGGACAGCTTAACCCCTGTTATCATGAGAAACCGCGTTCCCACCAATCATGGTAAGATGTGACGTTCTGGACCGGGCATGAGAGGATACGGCGAAGGCATGTAGCGGCATACGTAGGGAATGGAAGCACCTTAGTCGGGGGATAAGAGTCTCGTCCCTTACCGCCTAACCGAAGATGAATGGGGGTGCTACGAGCCTCGCTTTCCATGCTGCTTTCCTAGTTCGTTCGCTTCCATGCCATTTCCATCCGCAATTATTAATAGTTTCAGTTTGATCTCGTTCCGCAAGAGGCGTGCAAACAGGTTTGCGCATGCTGAAGGTTCGGGCGCAACCCTTCTCTACCACATTATGGCCCAAAGCCAATACAAAGGATTTCGGTTCCATCTTGCTCGAATCTTACTGTACCCCCTCCCGATCAGTGGTGGCCGACGTTGTGATTTTCGTGACGGTCATCACGGCGTTCGGATTCCTATTGTTCCCCTACGCCCAATTTGTGGCCAGTGAGAGTGTCAAAATTGGTGTTGTGGTTGTGAATTTGATCAAAGAAGAGGTTTCTGTGAATTTGGGGTGCAGAGAAGGGGGGTGTGGAGTGCGGGGAAGGGGGATGCGAGGTACCGGAGGTGTGGGGAAAGAAGGTGTAAATTTAGGAATTTTATTTTTTTTAAGGGTAATTTAAATATTTTATATATATTTTTTAAAAAAGGAGGTGTGCTTAAACTAGGGTGGAGGTGTGTTTATCATCTGTCTCATATTTAACATGTAAACAACTTACAACATTATACTTCTTTCAATATATCATGTTAGTAGTCATTTATAAACGTTTTCAGTATTATTAAAACAAAGTTTTTGTCTTGTCCATGTCTAGCATCAATCCTTTTGTACCTAATGTGGGTGAGGCAAGAAACATTTGAGTTTTTTTTTGCTTGGCATGACAAGACCTACAATCAATCTCAAACATGTAAAGAATTTCTACCTAATTCATGTTCAACGTCACAATTGACGTCATTTAGACAACAATTTTAATTGACCACATTGGACACTGTATTTATAAGACTCCACGTCACAAGTCAAATAATGTTTGAGTTCTCGCATTCAACACCACTCATTCTACATCTAACATGAATAAGTCAAAGAATTCTTCAATAAGTCATGCCTGATGTTATCAATTTTGCACTTGATGTGATCAGGACAAAGAGTTTCCTAACTTAAGTCACGTTCAGCACAATGAAAATGCGCTCGATACGATGCTCATTTTTACAAATAGCAAATTCCCCAAATGATTCAAAACCTATAATCTAACCATTCAAAACAATATGCAACACAACATACAACAAATATACACCATAAACAACACTAAACCAACTCAAGATATAACATGCAACCATCAAACATCAAATTCACTAATTTACTCAAGAAACTCCATTTTCAAGAGCACCTCTCAACAACACTTAAATTTACAATTTTATCCAACTTAATCATGCAAGTGACGAATTTCAATAACAACAGTAAACATTTAACATAGCAAATCAAATCACAAAAATTCCATTACCTCAACTCTAAACACAAGAGGGGGAAGAAGAAAAGGAAGAACTTCAAATCAACGTACGACTTTCACCATCTCAAATTCTTAACTTTGAGTCTTGAATCTTTGACTTAATCACTTTATATCAGCTATGAGGAAGGGTAGAATGAAAAATTTTAGTAGAAAGTGAAGGAGAAATATTTTATTCTTAGGAGACTTCTCTCCAACTTTTTTTCTAATTTTTCTTAAAACTTAAACTTATGAGATTCACGCTTTAAAAAAGTCTTATATAAATTTTTTAAAGTTGAATCAATTTAGCTATGTATGATACTTTATAAAAAATAACTAAACTCTTTAAGATTTATTGACCCCCAAAACTCTAAAACAACTAAGTAATAACATAACAACATTTAATCATATATCATGCATAATTAAATTATATCATCTAAAGCATACAATATTACATTTTTGACACACCATAATTTTGAATACTTCATTGGTTTGTTTAAAATAAGATAAAAAGGTGATATTTTAAGAAAAAAATAGAATTTGTTAAAAAAACAGAAAAATATATTTAAAAAATTGATAAACACATAAAAATAAAAAATCATTTACTCTATTAAAAAGTATTTTTTTTAAATGATATTTATATTTTTGCTTTTCTATCTCTAAAATAGTATATTTATATTTTAGGTAACGGCATATTAATATATTAATATGGAGCATTATTAATCTCTAAAATAATAGTTAGGTTTCTAAAAATCATTTTTATTCCGCATGGCGACTACTACAAATATGACCTGTCCGAATAAGCCTTTCCCAGTAAAGAGTAAAGCGCATTACAATGCATCCCACTTCCACCTCACCGTAGAAAAAGACAACACAAAACCAAACTATATTCTGCAGTCAGACGCAATTATGGGACAACCTTTCAAAATACAAATACTCAAGTGAACACACTGATACACAGATGTTTCATTTCATAATAGAATAAAATCTCATCAAATTCTAATTATATTTTTTATTATCCAATCCACAAAAAACATGTATTATTTATTCACGAAAGTGATATGATGCAGTAACTGCATATACCTATTAAAAAAAAATACTATTAGCAGCATAGAAGAACTACAATCATGTACCCCCAGAAAAAATGTACAAAAAAAACTACAACCATGTTTTATTTTTTATTTTTTTCCAAAGGAAAAAAAAACTTGATAAATTTTTAAATTTTAGAACTGTCATAAAAACGTATGCACTAATATCAGTATGATGCTCACGTGATACACTCATATGGTATTGACGTTTTTAATCTTTATATTTAAGTTCTTATACTTGCACTAAATTTACATTCAAGTACTCATAAAATTATACTTGTCTAATATTCATAGCTTTATTTTCTTACCTATAAATTACTTACTTTAATCTCTATAGTAGCAAAATCCTTATTTTTTTAGTCCATTTACATTTTATTATCACTACTAAACTATTTTTCTTACTAAAATATTTAAAAAAATATAAGAGTTCAAAATTGATATAAAAAAATTATATATATATATAATCATATACAAAAATATTTTTGCCTACAAAATATTCTTATAAGCATGTGTTTTTATTTCATTTCACATGAAGAAAAAAAAAATTAACTTATATTTAAGTTAATAAGTTAATATGTAGAAGTTCTCTCTTACTATATTTTTTAAAATTTTATTTTAAATTTATAATCTTAATTTATAAATAAAATTGTTTTATTTTTCTTTCTGAATTTTTTATAAGTATTTTTGAAAAAATGTGTCTAAATAGACCGAAGTCACTTTTTTAGTCGAGTCTTGTATTTCCCTTATTTTCTTTAATCAAGTTACATTATATAATTTTCAAATTAACATGTTTATCGGAAAGATCTTTACTATAATATTGATAATCACAAAGTTACGAAACAATTGTAATCGCATCCGAATTCCGAAGAGTGTGCATAAATACTCACTTTAATTTAAACCTAACATATACCATTGATAAAAGTATTGGGATTTTATGTTCGCTTTTGATTTCAATTCAAATTTAAAAAATCAAATTCATTTATAACTCAGATTTTGCAGATCTATTACCATAATTTAAAAACACTGAGATGTACTGGGAATCAAGCTGTCTTCCAATGTTGAGCTGTTGTTTTTAAATTTCCAAGAGCAATTGTCTGTCCAAAAACTTTCTTGACAAAAATTCTCGCACAAATAAGTTTAAAGTAGTTCCCAGAAAGTGTTTTTAAATAGTTTACATTATCTCATTTAATGTAAAAGCTAACTAGCATTCTCTTTTAATAAAAAAAATATATTAATAGACTTATATTATTTATACTATTCTCAAAATAAGTTTGTATATAAAAAAAATAGAATTTGATCTTAAATCTTAATTAATAGAAGTGAGAAAAAAAAAATTTAACTGTATCACTTTTTTAAGCGCTCGTGACTTTTTTATTTGTCCATGTTACTTTTATGTTATTTTAAAATATATATATATATTTAAAGTAAATAAAAATGATGATTCCTTAAAGTAATATAAACCAAACGACAGCAACGCCTATGTTACAAAATTGGTGTTTCCACTTTGAAACTTGTATGATGTAAGATTAGTTAAGAATTAAATGATAAAAATATAGCCTCGTATAATTATATTTGATGTAACGACTCGGCTGGTCATTACACTCATAACTATAGGGCACCGGAAACACTAGACAGAATAGAACGAGTATATAAATATAAGATCTAGAATATAAATATATACAAATATCCCAATTCGACTAGAGTTAGGGTGTACAATACAAAAATACAGTCAAAGCCACTATACCAAGTAGCTGAAACAAACAAAACATCAAAAGGAGACAGCTCCGCCTGCCAGCTGCAGACTCGCCACTATCCACCACCTATCCCTGCTCTGCTCTCATACATAGTATGATCATCGCAGTTCAACCACATAGAAACAACAAAAGGGTAAGCTAGCATAAAAAGAACAACATATAGGAAGATTTAAGTAGTATGAACCACTACAACTATCAACACTTCATCAACATACATCTCGTCGATTTTTACGGCATAATCATCAATAAGCATACAATGCGTCGTCACGCATATCAACTCGGAGATCTCCTACAACAACTAAGCCTTTCGGCCTACATCAACTCAGTCTTGCGGCCTACATCAACTCAGCCTTGCGGCCTACAACAACTCAGCCTTGCGGCCTACAACATCAAATATCAACTTACAGCACCACAACTTTACAACTCAACACAACAACTTACAACAATATACAACTGATACAACTCAACATATCAACTTACATCAATATACAACTAATACAACTCAACGTCAGCAACAACATTATCTACTAGTCTATGCGCCCGGCGCACTCATGGTTGCGCCCAGCGCAGTACAACCAGAGAGCACCAGGGGGCCAGCGCGCCCGACACAAGCATGCCCGCGCCCGGCGGGACTCACCCAGAGAGCCCAAAGCTCTCACGCGCTTGGCGCAATAAATAATTGCGCCCAGCGCATGCCAGGCAGATACTCCAAGGAGTCTCTCGCGCCCGGCGTGCCCAAACCTGCGTCCAGCGTGGAAAAGGCAGAGACCTCCCTTGGTCTCGCGCGAATTGCGCCCGACGCCTCCCATGGCAGAGACTCCAAGGAGTCCCCGCGCCCAGCGCAGCTAAAATCGCGCTCAGCGCCATGCCAGAAGCCCAAAAACGAGTCACAACTGACATCGCGCCCAGTGCGGTTCAACCCTCGCCCGGCGTGGGCCATCCAGAGGCTAACATTTTCAAGCACGCCCGGCGCACACATCTTTGCGCCCGGCGGGCTTGCCTAAATGCTGCCCTTAGGTGGCCACGCGCCCAGCGCGAAGAACTGCGCTCAGCGCGAGTTCAGCAGCAAACCTTATACTTTCAAAAACTCTTCAAAAATCTGCAAAATAATCAGAAAACTCCACATGCAATTGGTTCAAATTACCACATTTTCATCCAATAGTCCAAAAATACTACCTTTTTACACATGCAACAACAAAATAAGAAGATCCCCAATTTTTTCTCAAAACTCCGAAAAACCCCAAATCCCATTTTTTAGCCACCTCTGCTCAAAAGCCAGTAATCATCCAACAGCAAATGAGTATACACACTCAATCCTAGCCAAACACAGTAAAATAACTAACTTCCCTTACCTCGGGTAAAAGATCCGAGCTTCGGGAAATGGAGGACGAAGGGAAGAAGAAGGAGTTTGAAAACGAACGGAGAAGTGAGACAACTTCAGCTAGCTCTGCCCTAAGCTTGAATCAGCACCTTCTAAACCAAGGTCACCACAAGGAGATAAATCAGCAAATAGGAGAAAGGAGAGAGTGAGAGTGAGTTGAGAAGAAGAAGGTGAATCAGTCAAAGTGAGTGAAGGTAGGGTTTTTGGGAAGAAAAGAAAAGGAAAGGGTTTCACATTTGACATATTTATAAAGATTATAAAAAATATTATATTTAATGATATATAAAAAGTTTCGTTATAAATAAAATATATGTAGATGTAAATGTATTTAATATATATTTATATATAACTTTGATATTGAGTTTGAATGATATTGAACAACATATTTTGTATTTTTATTATAATGTATATTTATATTTTTTTTGACAATTTATCAACATATTATATATATATATGTGAGGAATTTGTTTGCTTTAAGAATAAGTTTATATTAACTTACTTTGTTCAATAATTCATATTTTATATCAACCGTTAAAATTAAAGTTTATAATGCATAGATCAAATTTATAAACTTTAAAAAAATTAAAAATTATTTAATACTTAATTTCATCAATTCAAATAGACAAATAATCACAAATTATTTTATACACTGATTTAAATTAATTAAAAAAATTATCAAATAATTTTTATTTTTTTAAATTTGCAGACTTGATTTGTACATTAAAAACTTTAAATTCAATAGTTGAATTGTTGAAATTTAATATAAAACATAAGTTATTAAATAGGATAATTATAAATAGACTTACCCATAAAATAAACAAATTTTTACTCATATAATATAAATAAACATATATTTTAATGACAAATAATATATGACTATACAGTGTAAGACTTTTTTTTTATAGTAAAAAGTGTATACGACTTCTAACCACTATCCTTTTTTTAAGGATTTTCAGTTGAATGTTTATTTAAGATGTCTTATTACCAGAATATATGTATATCATTTTATGTTTCACATAGAATAATCGACAACATTTATGGGAATTTAACAAATAAATTTATATTATATGTTCTAATAATTTTGTAATGAGTATTTATTAATATTCATTTTTATTGACATATAAAATTATAACTTTTGTTCAAATTATTGGTGCATTGTTTGAAACAAATGAATCGTGATGCGGGCGCTGTTTTAAAAAAATTGTTTAATTTAGTTAGTGATATTAAAATTATCAATAATTTTTATTATTTTTAAAAATTTATTTTTAAAAATAATTATTTTTTCTTTCTACTTAAATTTTTATTTAAGTAATTAATATTTGGAAGTTGTGTTTATTCATTTCTTCTATCTAATAAACGAAAAATATTGTATCACGGTTGATTTTATGATATTTTAATTTAATTGCATGAGTATTGTTGTCCATTTGTTTTGTTGTTAGTAACATTATTTAAGAACTCTAAAGTCAAAAAGTTTTGATGGTTAAGTTGGTCTCTAGAGGTAGTTAGACTAAAGATAAATTGAGTTAGCTCAATAATGATATATAAGATTTTTCTTAAAACAAGAATCTCACAAGTTCAAGTTTTAATAATTTTATAAGAAGTTAGTGAGAAACTCTCTACAACTCAAAATCTTATTTTTCTAAAAAAAAAAAGTCCATTCTCCTTTTTTTGTAATTGATCAATGTTGTTGAGAGGGTGATTTGGAGCTTACGAAGCTCAGAAAATCCTAAGTCAGAAGTTGTTTCGAGTTGTTTCTCCTTTTCTCCTCTTGTTGATTTGGTAAAGGAAGCTTGTGTTTTAAATTGTTGCTATTGAATGCTTGTTGTTTGATGTTTGAACTCATTGGTGCATGATTGATTTGGTGAAAATTAGAGAATGAAAAATGTTTTAGAAATGTTCTTATAAATGGTGTTCTTAAGTGATTTGAATGGATCTGATTTGTATTGGTTGCATGTTGCAAATTAAGTTGTTTTCGAGTTGTTTGATATACTTATGTGTTGTTTTGTGCATTACATGTTGGATTTTGGCTAAGTTTCCGGTGGATTGGTCCAAAATCGAGTTTTGTATAACTACATAACTAATATCATGTCAGATACGCCTTTAAGACGTTGGGCATAGCTTCAACCAGTGGTTTTGTCTCACCCATGCAGGACGCAGGACTGGTGATGATGGGCGTAGGGAAAAAGAATCAATTAGGATTGAAATCATGTTGGACATAATTTGAATAACGTAAGACATAAAGAGAGAGAATTGTATTACATTGAAATCTAGTCGAACACTAATGGAATAGTGTCGAGCATGGATCAGGTCAAGATCCCTATGTGTTGATGTTGGATGTGGACTTTTGCAACGTTAGGCGCGATAAAGTGGGAGACTCTTCCTTAACCATGCCCGATGTAGGTAGTTTGATGTCAGGTGTGGGTGAGACATGTAGCCCTCTGCCCTAATGGTGTCGGGCATCCTCTAAGTGGTGTCAAGCGCGAGTTGCATGATAAAAATTTTGTTGTTTTAAGTTGTTTTATAGTTTAATGGTGATAAATAAGATGTATGAATGATGATATGTGATGTTAAATCTGTATGTGGGTAGTTAATATATTATATGGTGATATTTTATGTAGCTTAGTGTTGTAAACTAATATCGTGGTAGGTTCATATTCAAATTGTTATGCCCTGACAAAACACTAGATTTCATAATTTAAGTGATGAAACTTGAGAAATTAAATTGTAAGTTGTTAAATAGGTTCTCTGAGATACCTAAAATTATTTACACATTACTTGGTTATGATAGATCAAACATTGTGGTTCGATATGATCTAACCACTTTAAATACTCATTCCTGTTGTAGGAAACATTCTTAGTTGATATGTGTCACGATACATTATTCATCATATATTGTTGTATGATGATCATGTTGTTAAGATGAAGTTTCTTAAGTTATAAGTTGTATGAGTAGTATTTGTAATGAGTTGAAGCTGTATGTTGAAATTAATGTTGTTGTTTGTGTAGTTTATGTTGACATTGATGTTGTGCTTGCATGTTATTTTTATTTCCTAGGTTTACGTTGTTTTCTTTATGGTTGAAATTATTATGATTATACTCTTATATGAGAGCATGTTATGATTAAAATGACTTTGTTAACATGGTTGATGGTGAATCATGTTGAAAATGATTTTGTTTATGATGTTTTTTTGACAATAATTAGCTCTTGTATATATTACAAAAAAATTGTCATATAAAGATATACCCTTACAGTGACATGATACGTGTCATTAAAACTTACTTTTATCCACACAATAAATATAATATATGTTGGTATATTGTTAAAAAGTGTGAGTATAAATTTTAGTGACACATAAAATATGTTGTTAAATCTCTTTAAGAATTGATACTAAAATTATGCGTAACTATATGTCAAATAAATATATACTTACATATATTGTATTTATAATGACACTTTTTTATATGTCACTATATAATAGTGATAATCGTTTGATATATTTTTATATCTTTTATCTTATAAATATATCAATGTGCTTCTATTGTTGTATAGTAACTAAATTATAATAAGTGTAGTGTAAAGTTGTTACACAATTTATATCTCGTTGATTTCAGTTTTTTTTAACAAAATATGTTAATTAATTAAGACTATTTTAGAGATAATAAACATAAAAAGAACAATTAAAAAATATTGCAAAAATAAAATAACCATTAAAATAAAATAAACTTCTATACCAGAGAAGGAAGTACAACAGTATTTGGTTTTGACACTATTTGGAGCATGCGACCATTTCTGTCGAAAGGTAGGTTCTGGAAGGAAATTATTGTCTGAAAATGGTGCTTCGTGTTTCTAATTAGCCGACAATATATAATAATAAATAATACACGGTTTAAAAAATATTCATTCATGATCAGCATATCTTGACATGCAGTATTGTAATATGCAAAAGCTGTTGCAATTAATAGCATATAATTAAAAATGTTATATTATGTATGACAAAAGTACAGTTTTACTAATTTGACACACTACTACTTTACGGAATTAATTTATGAGCTACTCCATTTGAAAGGAATAACAGGTAAAAATAATAATCCAATATATATTTCATCCCAACTTCAAGTATCGCGTTTACCAAATTATTTCTGCTTTAGTAAACCTGGAAAGATGTTATTTTACTGATAATTATGGATTGAGCTGTTTTCGTTTATATAACAATTATCTAACAAAGCAATTAATGTATAAACTAATAACATAAAATATTATAAAATAAGACAACTTTTGAACTCTTGCCTAATTTTTCAACAAATGAGTTCTTATGTTTCTTTATAATGTACTTGTGTATATATAATTTTTGAGTAAATGAACTCTTGTATTTCTTTACAATGTTCTTACACAATTTTTTGGTGAATGAACTTGCATGCACTACACCAAAAGTGGCATTAGATAGCGCTATTTAGAGAGCGCTTAATTAATAAGTGTTGTGTTTTAAAACATAAAACATTAAAAGAACGCTTAATTAAATAAGCGCCATAATAAGATTTTATATAGAGAACGCTTATTAAAAAAAATGTTATTTTTGTATTATTTTATTTATGAAAAAATATGTTATAGCACTTTTTTAAAAAAGTGCTTTCTAAAAAAAATAAATAGATAGTGCGTTTGAATAGAAACGTTATTTATAAGATTTTATAAAAAGTTTTATATAGAGAGCGCTTAATAAAAAAATGCTTTCTTTGTGTTATTTTATTTAGAAAAAATATGTTATAGCGCTTTTCTAAAAAAGTGCTTTCTAAAGAAAATAAATAGATAGCGCGTGTGAATAGAAGCGTCATTTATAAAATTTTATAAATTAATTATTTTTTAAAAAAATTATTATGGCGCTCATTGAAAAATCAGTTTTGTAAATAAATAAAAACAAAGCACTTATTAAAAAAAACGCTTTCTATTGGTCCCTCACGCTTTTTATTAAAAAAAATAATCTGAACAGATTTTTATTCACGCTTTCTATTAATTGGTCCCTCACGTATGTTCACATTGTTATACTGTTCAGATTTTTCACTTTCTATTAATTGGTCCCTGATCACGTTCACATTGTTATTCACTGTTCAGATTTTTATTCACTGTCTCTAGCCTTTCGGTTCTTTTCCTATTCTCTAGCCTCTCGGTTCTTTTCTTATTCATTGTCCCTCTCGGTTCTTTTCTTATTCACTGTCCCTCTCGACCTTCATGCCATAATCATCTTTATCCCTCCCGATTGTGAAATCTTCCTTCACCATCGTTGTTGTTCGATCGTAAAGTGTATCTCAAGTTACGCTCAACAATCACGTTATTGACTCGTATTTCATGTTTTTATCATTAGGTGTTTTTTTTTGTTTCTTTATCGAATATTTTTTTCCATTAATGCTTAACTTTGATACAAGTTTGAAACAAATATTAAATTTCGTGTCTTTTCTTTTTGTATATTAAATTTTGTTTCTTTTCTTTCTGTACTTTTTCTTTAATCAATTTTCTTTGATCAATAGATGAATGCAATGCACCGTGACAAATTACGTGATGAAGACGATAATTTATGACAAATTTTAAGATGCTAATCTCTTCCATGAAAAAATCTAGGGCTTTTTTTTGCAAGATTCATCCTTGACTAGACTTTTTGCAAGATTCATTGAAGTTACGTTCGTTTCTTCTTATAAGAAATAAAAAAGGTGAGTTCTTGTATATGCGATTACCTTCTTTTAGTCAAATATTGCATTTATTTTTTATTTTTATATTTACTATTTTTTTTTTACTCTTAAACAAATCACTTTTTAAAATTTATTTTTTAATATTTATTATTATTACTACTATCATTAACTAGTTGATTATAATCACTTTAATTGTCAAAAAATTATTTTAAAATTTCTACTTTAATTTTATCTTATGGCAGGTTGATATTGTTGAACTTGGAACTAGGGATGACAAATATACCCGTACCCGCGGGTAATACCCGAACCCGTCCCGACTTTGACGGGGAATACCCGGTTTGACCGGGTACGGGTACGGGTACGGGTAAAACCCGATATATTAAATCGGGTACGGGTACGGGTACGGGTATGTACTTACCCGCCCCGTACCCGTACCCATACTCGTCCCCGTTCTCATTTTTAATTAAATACTCACTTTTAATTTAATTATATTAAAGAATTTTAGTATTTTTTATGTGTAATTATTTATTATAATATGAGATAGAGAAATAATCTAATTATAATTATAATATAATTAAAAAAATAATTTAAAAATATTATATTTAAAAAAAAAAATAATAAAATAAAAATTTTGACGGGTACGGGTACGGGTACGGTATACCCGATACCCGACGGGGACGGGGATGGGGATGAAAATCACATACCCGACGGGTACGGGTACGGGGACGGGTATGGATTTGGCTCGCGGGGACGGGGACGGGTATCATGAAACCCGTACCCGCCCCGCCCCGTTGCCATCCCTACTTGGAACTACTATTGAAAAGATTGAAGGCCTTATTGTACTTGTTGAAAGTTTTTCCTTTACAGATTTAAAATATTAAGGTAAGTCTTTAAAGAATTTTATTTTTTATTTTATTATTTGATATATGAAAAGTATAGATAAACAATAATTTTTTTAAAACCATGCATTTATGTGATTAGATGTTAACATTGATGTAAATATTATCAATGACTAATATGATAGATCAAGAAAAAATGGATCGAAAATAGATGTCTGCTAGTCGATTGTCAAAAGAATATGAAGATGGGGTGAAAGAGTTTCGTAGATTTGCAATTGAGCATGCAAAAGATCCTAGTAGAATTATTTGCCCTTGCTTGAAGTGTTGTCATTCAAAGGTAGTTAATGCGGATGTGTTGGAAGAACATTAGTATCTTTCTTACTTTTCTTTTATTTTCTCCTCTTCTATTTAATTTTGAATATTAATAACTTTTTCTATTGTTGAAATTTAAAAATTATTTAAGTTATTAATTATATTTAATTTAAAAATTGTTAAATATTAAAAATGGATTATTATTTACATTTGTAAAGTTATATATATATATATATAAATGTATACAAACAAATTAAGCATGCGATAGAATCTAATTATCTTATTTAAATAAAAAATTAAAATTTTAAAATTTTTAAACTATCTTAAATTAAAAAAAATCTCAAACATAACATAAGAATTAATTTGAAACATTCTCTCTCAAAATTTATATAAATCAATATATGTTTTCAACATAACTTTATAAACTTTTATAAAGAGTTGTCATGCATTTTTGATGATGTGGTAGAAGATAGATCATGCGACTCATTATTTGGTTATGTTAAATTTTTTGTAAGCATGTTTGATGTGATATAATTTTTGTACCAAAATCATGCACTACTTGTGCTAAGTTTGAACTAAGTATTTGTAGGTTGTTTAACTTATCTTAAACTAGTTTTGGGAGATGCATTTTAGGAATTGTTACGAATAAAATAGCTAAAACTAATTTAAATTTTCCTAAATTTCTATAATTAAGATATTTTATTAATTATTGGAGAATTTTCATTAATTTTTATATCAAATCAACTTATTACAACCTGAAAATTTTATTATAGGTTAATGATATCCTTATAAAAAATTTATAAAATTTAGGGGTCACTATTATTCCCACCATCTCGGCTCTTGGTTCTAGCAACAAACACTCCATTTTATCAATCCATCATTTTGTGTCCATAAGAAACAAAAAAGTTTTAATTTGACTAGGAAGAAGAAAAGGTTGGTTTACACATAATATTTACATTATATTGTTAATTTATTTTTATTTTTATATCTTTCCTTTATATCGATTGTAACAATTTTTATCACTCTTTTTTCTTGTAGGTAAATGGCATCTCCTAGCCAAGATGATAGCTTTGATTCTAATGAACCTAAATGGAAGAAAGGTGTAGTTATTATGAAGAAAATCATTCGAGCTATAAGTGAAGGAAAAAAAATAGATGTAATGTATTTATTTTTTGCTTTGGAATCTTAGTTATGTTTCTTGTATAAAAATTAATATGTGCTTATTTGTTTTATTAGGTTTCATGAAATGCAAAGGGTCAACCAATTGAACCTGGTGGAACAATATTCATTAGTTATCTCGGGTCCATTGTCCTATCTAACATTCCTATAACATGTGATAATTGGAAAGTTTTGACTCTAAGTGCCTATAAGAACATGGTTTGGAAGGATATACAAGTAAAATATACTAATTATATCTACTTATTTTAAATTAGTTTCTATGGTTAACCAACTTATTTCTATTATTACTTTTTTGACAGTTAACTTTTAATGTTGATGTATCACACAAGAAACATGTACTAAAGGTGGCAGGTAAATTGCTTAGGAATTTTAGAACTTACTTGGCTAATTGTTATCTAAAGGATGAGAATGAAAATTATTTAGATAGTCCACCTATTCAACCTCCTGAACAGTATGCATCCATGATCACTGAGGATGCTTGGAGAAAATTTGTTGCAAAACGTATGGATGTCATTAAAAAATGCTTGTAGGTTAGTATGTTCTGCTATAGCATTTTTAGGCCATGCCACTTTTCTTTTATGCTATATTTTTAATCTTCATACATTTTATTTTATATTGTATCTTGGTGACTTATAATTTTTCTTTTCTTTGTAGAACCAATGGGCTGTGGAATATTCTAAGAAAGAGAACTACATGATATTGAACAAGCATTGATTATATGTTACTGTCAAGTTAATGTCAAATAACTAAATGTAATATGTTAGGTCTATATACATTTCCTTTTATTTATTTATTTGAGTCTAAGACTAGGAGTTGCATGGTAATGGACAAGCATTGATTGTGTTTAGATAAATGTATTACATGTTAGGTTTATATAAACTAATCTTTTAATTTTGATGTATTACATTATACATTATATTTTTGAATCAAATTTGGCTACATTGTTGATTGATTGTTATAGTTCTATGTCTTGGGATTTATTTTTGCATGCATAGCAAAATCAACAAGTGTCAATGATGTAAAAAAATTATTAAAAAAAATTAAACATATAGATAGCGTTTATATAAGGAAGTGCTTTCTATTGGCTAGAATATTAAAAGCGCAAAAGCGTCATGTAGGTACTTAGACATAGATAGCGCACTTAAAAGGAAGTGCTTTCTATTTGCATATACATAGTTAGCGCACTTAAAAGGAAGTGATGTCTATACATTCAAAGATAGAGAGCACTTCTTTTTAAAAGCGTCATGTAGGTACTTAGACATAGATAGCGCACTTAAAAAGAAGTGCTTTCTATTTGCATATACATAGTTAGCGCACTTAAAAGGAAGTGCTTTCTATTTGCATATACATGGATAGCGCTTTTTTAGAAACGCTATCTATTAATAGACATCGTTCAAATAGAGAGCGCTTTTTAAGCGTTGTCTATCATTAAAATAAGCGCCATTTATTGATGTTTTTGACGTAGTGATGCATGTGATTTTTAAGCAAATGAGATCTTGTATTTCTTTATAATATTTTTGTGTGATTTTTGAGCGATAAAGCTTTTGTGCATACACGACTTTTGAGTAAATGAACTTTCATACCTTAAAGATTACAAGCTTCCAAGCTCTTACACTAATTTTGAGCAAACAAACTCTTGTGTATGCGCAATTTTTGAGCAAACAAGTTATTGTCTCTTGAAGATTATAAGCTTACAAGCTCCTGTGCGATTTTGAGCGAATGGACTCTCATGCATACATAATTTTTTAGTAAATGAGCTCTTGCATTCCTTTACAACATTCTTGTGTGATTTATGAGTGACGAGCTATCACGCGTGCACAATTTATGATTAAACAAGCTCTCTCGCGTTGAAGATTACGAGCTTCCAAGCTCTTAAGCAATTTTTGAGTGAGTGAGCTCTTGTGTGTACATTATTTATGAGTAAATAAGGTCTTGCACGTACATAATTTTAAGCAAATGAGTTTTTGCGTTCCTTTACAATGTTCCTTAGCGATTTCTCAACAAAGGAGCTCTCGTGTGTGCACGATATTTGAACAAATGAGTTCTTGCCCCTTGAAGATTACGAGCTTCCAAGCTCTTTTCACAATTTTCAAGCCAACAAGCTCTCATGCTTCCATGATTTATGAGCAAATGAGCTCTCGCACATGCATAATTTATGAGCAAACGAGCTCTTGCACCCTAAAAATTACAAGTTTCCAAATTCTCGTACGATTTCTAAGCAAACAAACTCTCCTGCCTTGAAGATTACGAGCCTTCATACTCATGTGTGATTTTCAAGCAAATGAACTCTCGCATCTTGAAATTACTAACTTCCAAGCTCTTATGCAATTACTAAGCTTTCAAGAACTCAAGTCTTGAAGATTATGAGCTTTAAGACCCTAAAAAATTATGAGTTAATTAACTCTACGAGCACTTTAGGTACAACACATTTTACCTTCCACAACGAATTTGCCACGAAGTTACTTAGAATGTGATCTAACTTTTGCTCCTTGTCCTTTGCCAGCAAAACTCAACATCTCTAGTGCCAAAGGGAAACTTCACTCGTAACTCCTTCATTCTAAAGAGCTCGGAGCTTATGTAATGCTCAACTCAATCAGGTCAAGTTGACCTTTTCCTTCTTACCCACATTTGACCTCCAATATGTTACCATAAAGTAAAACTTTAGGCTAATAATCCTAATAGTTAGCAAGATATCTCGACATGAATATCTTTTAAAATACCATAATTAATCCATTATATTCATCTAATGAAATATCTTCACTTATCAAGCACAATATATCCGTTAATTAATAACAATATCTTTAGGCAATCCCTATAATATATCTCAAATATATCATACAACGCTATCTTTAAACTTAAAGATAAAATCAACCACCTATATATGAAATATCAGGTATCATTTTACAATAATTTATCTAAATTTAACTTTAACTTGAGTTTCAAAATGTGTTTACATGTATTCTAACCATCGTAAATATGGGAATAATAAGAGTATCATTCCATTATTGGAACATTTGCAAGATTTTAATAATAATAATTATTATTATATTATCACGACATGATATTTTTTTTTTATTATATTGGAAACCGAAAGAAAATTCTCTTTTGTTGGAGTATCTCTTTATATCGTGGTCTACTTTTTGAAAAACTTAAATATATTTAACCTATTTCATCGATTAGACACTAAATTATGAAAACATGTAATGTTTAAATTTCTGTAAATAGCCATGCGAGTGATATACAAATAGAGGCAAGTTAAAAATGTCATGTTTGATTTTTGTTTGTTTTCTAAATTTTGAAGTGGTAGATGTCGCATATGATGGTGAAAATGAAGGGGTGGCTACTGAAAAATAAATAGGGCAGGAAGTGGGTTAGTACTGACTTGCCATTAGATGGTAGGATGTCTTCATTATAATGTAGTAATCATTTAGGTTTAAAAGCCAACCTGGAATGTTGGAGTTATAGTTGAGCAATGAGTAATGACTATGAGCAAGCCAATGTTAAGCAAAGATTGCGTAATTTTTATCCCTTGTTTTTGCTCCCACCACGCCCGGGAGGGGGCCACCCTTAAGAACCCAACCTCCCTCCCGCCGCATGTCTTTTGTGTCTCTTGCTTAGTCTTTGTACTTGTGTCAATTAATAATTTTGCTTCAAAAATATAATCATTTTAGACACCCAAATACTATATATTTAAAGATTTTTAACTGTATACACATAACTAAAATTAAAAATGTTTCCCATAATTTTTTTTATATTTTCATTTTATAATTTTTTTACATTTCCATATCCACATTTTTAAAATATTTGTCATTGAAATCATACTTATTTATAGGGCTGCTTCTGCTGACTAACTTCCTACTATTCCTTTAAAGTTTAAATTCCATATTGTTATTTTTTTTTAACTTTGATATAAAAAACTACTCTAAAGTTAATTAATTTGAATCGAATTAAATTAACTAATCCATAAAGGTTAAAGTTATCTCAAATACGTTTGTAATTTATAAGATTTAAGCTTAATTTTTTAATTTACAATTAATTAATAAACAATCTTATTATACATACTTTTTAATTTTTTTTTCTGTCTTATCTCACATGGAATGAAATATTGTTCTAAAAGAAGTTAAACTGTATAAATAAAAAACTAAACAAAGAAAATATGTTAACTTTGTCGTGAGTGATATTATTAGGCAGTAACTTTACAACACAGGCTTTTAAGTAACAAATAAAATCATTTTTTATTTCAATTAAAAAATTAATTTTATAGAATAAATTTATTTTTACTTCAACAGTATTATTTTTATATGATTAATTAATCACAAATAATACAATTTATGAATACCTGTCAGTATCTTTTGTTTATTTTTTTTTATATACCATTTTAACGACTTAATTTTGAAAATTATGAAGATGAATTTATAATAACATTTTTCAAAAACTAAAATTGCACCTTCCTAAAATTATGGGACCAAAATGGGTATAAATTATAATCCTTAATTAATTAATTATTTTATCCGATAGGATGCTTTACACGCAACTCAAAGTGCGTGACGTCAGAATCACGAAAGCCGTTCGGAGAAGCACCCACAATCTCAGTTTCACTCGGCTCCACAATCTCCTGCTACCGAGCACACTGAAACCCGCATCAGGTACCCTTCGTTGTTCCATCGAAATCATGATCCCCACTATCAACCACCAAAAAACTCGGGTCCCACGCCGTTACAAGTGAGTACAACCTAAAACTTACCTATAGAACCTTCCAATCCATGCAAGCAGCGAAGGAGACACATTAACGGCAGAATCGAGCGAGTACCGCAGAGTCGCGTACGTGGGTCCAACTTACGCGCCGAATCATTTTCATTTTCCCACTTCCTTCTAATTCCCGCCATTATCCTTTGCTTTGTTCCTCACATGAACCGTCGGATCGTCACGAATCTCCAAAAAACAAATCCAACGGTAAAAAACTAAAGCACAACATATCTTTCGGTGGTCTCACGTAGATTAATGCTTACTCCCCAGTATAAATTTGCATCAAACTGCTCCATTTCATGACACGCAGTCGTTTGGTTTGGTTTGCCGGAGCGCGAAGGTCGCATCTATTTTGTTTTTAATCAGTTGAGTAGACCGGCGGCGCTAGGTTTCCGGCGAGGATGGGTGCGTCGTTGCTGTCGGAGCTTGCAACGGAGATAGTGGTGCCGGTGTGCGCGGTGGTGGGGATTGTGTTCTCGTTGGTGCAATGGTACCTCGTGTCGCGCGTGAAGCTCACACCGGAGCGCCACGGTCCCTCGTCTTCCCCGCGCAACGACAACGGCAACAACAAGAACGGTTACGGAGACTACCTGATTGAGGAAGAGGAAGGCATCAATGACCATAACGTTGTTGTCAAATGCGCTGAAATACAGAACGCCATCTCCGAAGGTGAGATTTCTGATCTAGATCTCGAGATCTCGCTGAGATCTACCTGCTTCTGTTTTCTCTCTTAAGTTAAACGCTGCGTTTTTGGGTTTTAGTGTTTCGTGTTCGTGTTGAACTGAACTGAAGCCGGTGTTCTTGCTTCTAAGTCCTGGTTGTGAGGGAAACGATGAAACAATAATAAGTTAACAACAACAGTACTAACAATGACTTTGAAAACGAGAGCTACAGTTTTGTCTAACTTGTAGTGTTTTCAAATGGTTGGGAAGATGGTCTTGTTCTTCATTTCACCCGGGAAATCATGTTTCGAAATTCAACGGAGACGAATTTTAAGCATTGTGATACGTTTTTCTACTTTTATTAATTATTTTTCGAGCCCGGGGCTTCGAAGCAACACATTGTTAATACCTTGTTTGTGTGGGATCACTTTCTTCATTTTGTTTTCCATTTAATCGTTTTTTTGAATCTTACCTAGGGTGTATTGGGTGCGCCACCAATCCATGATCCACAATTCCACATCCCTATTCATTCCTAAATTATTGGGCTTGTTTGTTGCTGGCGGCAGATTATTATGATTATGATTATTATTATTATTAAGATTATTATTATTATTTCTAATTTACGAGATCTAGGGCTATCTATTCATGTGCACTGCACGTAATCCATATTCATTAACTATTACAGGCTATGCCTATACATATATTAATATTTTATTGGTTTAATTATCCTTTCTCATGGTTAAAATTTAAAAATGTTTTATGTTCCATTTTAGTTTATGTGTACATGTAAACTTTTTTACTTCTCTTTTAAGTTTTTGTATTTTATTTTTATAGAAGCTAAATAGAAAAGCTTATGTCGTTATAGGAGTTAAATGAAAGCAAAAATATATATTATACCATAGGAATTATAAAAATATATTTACTAAAATTGGTTATTTTTAATTAGTGGATCGAGTCATTCCGTACCTCCATTACAAATCAAAATAAAATAATATAAGTATATTAATGTAATTGATATTATAATTAATTTATTAGTTTCAAATATTAGAAATAAAAGTTAAATTTTATTTTCTTCTAATTTTTTAAAATAGAAAAGTATAATAATAAAAAAAAAAGTAGAAACTAAGGTAATTATTGAAAATGGTATTCTTTTTATATATTAGTATAGATTATATAAATTAAAAAGTCAAAGTTTACGAAATTGAAGAGACTAAAAAGGTAATTAAACTTTTTATAATTTTTAAGGTATTCTTATTCGTGTTGCGGTCTACTTATTATTACATCTAAAATTTCCCTTTTTAATAACTGAGATTAAGTTCTGATAGCCCTTGCAATTTTTCGTAGATATTAGCGGCATGCGACTTATTACTACCTAGTGGTGCGACCTCGTGCTTGTATTCACTATTCAGTTTTAGCTTGTTATTATTGAAATTATTAAAATTTTACCAACTCTTTTAGCAACGCTTGATTTCATATTGACAAGCTTTCCGAGTTCCGATGCAAGTAGAATTAGGTTATGAGCGTATTTTGTTGGATGGTTCACTGTTGTAATCTAAGCTGAAAACTTTGCAGGTGCTTTGACTTATAATAAAAGTCATATACTTACAATGTGTGGTTTAACCGTTATCATACAAATTCACATCGTCTATAAAAATTGTTGTTATTCTATAATAAAGTTAATTGGGTAATGCTTGAATTCAGAGTGCTTAGGCTGAATGTACATCTGTTAGTTTTCTGCAAAAATAAGATTAAATACTCAAATATCAGAAGGTGCATGTCTAGTTCTTTATCGGTAGTTTCTAAATTCACCAGGACTGTATTTGCTTGTACTTACGAGGTGTGCACGGATTTGCAGGTGCAACATCCTTTCTCTTCACTGAATATCAATATGTGGGGGTTTTCATGGTTGCTTTTGCAATTTTAATCTTCCTTTTCCTGGGCTCTGTGGAGAGCTTTAGCACCAAGAACCAGCCCTGCACGTATGACAAGGGGAGGATGTGTAAACCAGCCCTTGCAACTGCACTCTTTAGCACTGTATCTTTCCTGCTTGGTGCTATAACCTCAGTTCTATCTGGCTACCTTGGGATGAAAATTGCTACCTATGCCAATGCAAGGACAACCTTGGAGGCAAGAAAGGGAGTTGGAAAGGCATTTATTACTGCATTTAGATCTGGTGCAGTAATGGGTTTCCTTCTTGCAGCAAATGGTCTATTGGTGCTGTACATTGCCATCAATCTCTTCAAGCTATATTATGGTGATGACTGGGAAGGCCTTTTTGAGGCTATAACTGGGTATGGTCTGGGTGGGTCTTCCATGGCTCTGTTTGGGAGAGTTGGAGGTGGTATCTATACCAAGGCCGCCGATGTTGGAGCTGATCTGGTTGGAAAAGTTGAAAGAAATATCCCAGAGGATGATCCAAGAAACCCAGCTGTAAGTTGCATTTGGCCCTTTTTCCCATCACTTCCGTTTTCCAGTGATTGTTTACTGAATTAGTAATTGTATCGAGCCTTTTCTATGGTCACTTCAGGTGATTGCTGACAATGTTGGTGATAATGTTGGAGATATTGCTGGGATGGGTTCTGATCTTTTTGGTTCGTATGCTGAATCATCCTGTGCTGCCCTAGTTGTTGCTTCAATTTCCTCATTTGGAATCAACCATGATTTCACTGCCATGTTATATCCCTTACTTATCAGTTCTATGGGTATTCTTGTTTGTTTGATCACTACTCTATTTGCAACTGATTTCTTTGAGATCAAGGCAGTCAAGGAAATTGAACCAGCATTGAAAAAACAGCTTATCATCTCAACTGTTCTGATGACTGTTGGAATTGCAATTATTAGTTTTATTGCCCTTCCATCTTCCTTCACAATTTTCAACTTTGGGGCTCAGAAAGAAGTGAAGAGCTGGTAATGCGTAATTATTTACTAGAACAAAACACTTATTTTGCATGCCATGCCTTTCAATTTTAATTATGTTTCTGACTTGAGTCATGTTGGGCTAAATTCTTTTATAATTCATTTTTTTTTATTCCTAACAAGTTTTCTTGATGATATTGGTAGCTGTATGTTAGTCAAGTAGGCTCGTATAACTTAAGAGGGAGGGGGAGGTGAATTAAGTTTTCCAAATTTTCCTCTTATAAAACTTTTTCGAATTACTTTCTTACAAATTCAATTTCTTAGATAAATTTATATGTAAAGAATGAATGATGATGCAAATTACTCAATCACAATTAATAACAAGTAATTAAAAGTGTAGGGAAAGAAGAATTGCAAACTCAATTTTATACTGGTTCGGTTAATCCTGCCTACGTCCGGTCCTCAAGTATCCCACTTGAAATTCTTACTATTGTAAACTTTACAAGACTTGAATTCTCCAACACTTCGGAACTCTCTTTCCTTGTGTTGAGATTCAAAAATCAACAAGCAGAAAAATCCTTTTTCCTTCACAGATCCAATGATAAATTGGGTATTCCAGAATGACTTTCTTTGAAGAGTAGATATTACACTTTCTAAGAACTTGATGAACTCTTTAGAAATTTTTGCAAATGATTTTGGTCAAGTAGTTTTTGTAAATAGGTTTTCACATTAGAGTTCGTAACCTTTCTTTAAAAAATTATAGGTATTTATAGACAATTATTTCTTAGGTTATGTCTTTTCATGAAAAGTTGTAACTCTTTATAATTTTTTTCAGAAAAGAGGTTACAAGACTTGGTAATGGATTATAACGGTTTAAGTTCAAAATATTTGAAACGTTGTATCATTTAAATTCAAATTTTGAAGTTTCATCTTCTGGTAATCGATTACAATGACTGGTAATCGATTACAATGACTGGTAATCGATTACAATGACTGGTAATCGATTACAAGAGAACATTTTAACATTTGAACCTTGAACAAAGAGATTTTCTTTCTCTGGTAATCGATTAAATCAAGTGGTAATCGATTACTAGACAAATATCATCGAATTAACTTATGAAAACTTAAGATATAGAAAGCTTCTATTTTCCAGTTAAAAATATTTTTGTTTAATCATTTGAATACTCTTTTTGCTTTCTTTTCAAACAACTTATTCTTATATTCAAAAAGAATAAGTTTAGGTTTTCTTGAAATCCTTATTTTAATGGCAAAGTGAAATTTGCTAGTTTTAAAAGTTCATTTTACATACTAAGCTAACCAGTCAAGACTTATCTAGTTATTACTTGAGATCTTGCTTCTTGATTAACTTGCTTTAACTTGACCTTTATTTTCTTCAATGCTTTGGCATCATCAAAACTTTGTGCATATTTTCTTCCACACTGTACTTTTTGGACCATTCATGATTATCAACTAATATTTAAGCTTGTTTTTTTGATTGTGGTTAACCCCTGAAATCCAGCTACTAATATAATATGGCCGAAAATTTCAGGCAGCTGTTCTTATGTGTGGGTGTTGGTCTTTGGGCTGGACTTATTATTGGCTTTGTGACTGAATATTATACAAGCAATGCTTACAGGTAGCTGAATGTTATTGAAGTTTTGTACTCTTCCCTTTCTCTTTTGGCCTTGACCTATATCATTATTTATTTGCTTTCAGCCCAGTACAAGATGTTGCAGATTCTTGCCGAACTGGAGCTGCAACTAATGTTATCTTTGGCCTTGCTCTGGGATACAAGTCTGTCATTATTCCTATTTTTGCCATTGCAGTCAGCATTTTTGTGAGTTTTAGTTTTGCAGCAATGTATGGTATTGCTGTAGCTGCCCTCGGGATGCTTAGCACCATTGCTACTGGGTTGGCTATTGATGCCTATGGGCCTATTAGTGACAATGCAGGAGGTATTGCTGAGATGGCAGGCATGAGCCATCGTATCCGTGAGAGAACTGATGCCCTTGATGCTGCTGGCAACACTACTGCTGCCATTGGCAAGGTATGTGTTTCTCCTGTTGGGGGTTGCTTTCCTTTTTAGGCTTTATCTCTGAGCACTGAGCAGCCTGTCACATTTTCTGGTTGATACCGCTGAGTTACATAGGTTGTCTGTGCCAATCTATTAATGCTGGAACGAATTTAATATCACTGTATGGGAGAGCTCTGCGAAACCGGAGCCTTTATGTTGCTTTCTTATTGTATGGAATGAAATTCTAATTATGTTGGTCGCATTCTTTACTAGATCATGAAATTTATCTGCAGTTAAACTTCTAGTTATAGTTCGCTAATGTGTAATTGTTACTTAACTTAAATCTATTTTGTGCCTAGGGATTTGCTATTGGGTCCGCTGCACTAGTGTCTCTGGCCTTATTTGGTGCCTTTGTCAGCCGGGCAGGAATTTCAACAGTAGATGTCTTGACTCCCAAGGTCTTCATTGGACTCATAGTTGGTGCCATGCTTCCTTACTGGTTTTCGGCCATGACCATGAAGAGTGTAGGAAGTGCAGCTTTGAAGATGGTTGAGGAGGTTCGTAGGCAGTTTAACACCATTCCCGGACTCATGGAGGGTCATGCCAAGCCTGATTATGCTACCTGTGTCAAGATTTCAACTGATGCATCAATTAAGGAGATGATTCCTCCAGGAGCCCTTGTCATGCTTACACCACTTATCGTTGGTATCCTTTTTGGCGTAGAAACTCTTTCAGGTGTTCTTGCTGGCTCTCTAGTTTCTGGTGTGCAGGTAATGATGTTACTCTTATAATTGGTATTGGTTGATTGAAATTTATAGCTTCAAGTGAAGTTGTCTTGCTTAAACTTGTTCTTGTGTGGTTGACATTAGATCGCAATATCAGCATCTAACACCGGTGGTGCCTGGGATAACGCAAAGAAGTACATTGAGGTAATAAGAATGTAGAAAACTTAGGGCTCATTTCAAATATTATTTTGTAGGATTTTTGGTTAGTAATAAAATTCCACGTGGGCTTCAAATTTCAGGCCGGTGCTTCTGAACATGCCCGGACATTGGGCCCAAAGGGATCTGAACCACACAAAGCAGCTGTTATTGGTGACACCATTGGAGACCCTCTTAAGGATACTTCGGGCCCTTCCCTCAACATCCTTATTAAGCTCATGGCGGTTGAATCGCTTGTTTTTGCTCCCTTTTTCGCTACCCATGGAGGCTTGCTTTTTAAGATCTTTTAAGAACAAGAAGTGCTTTCAAGTAATCTTATTTTTGTTGGAGCTGAATGAGTAGGTTTGCCATTGACAACCGAGTCATTTTTTCTTCTTTTTCTTTTCTTTGTAGCAAATAGCCTCTCCACCTTTAGGAAACTCTTATATATGAGAACGCCAAATTTGTTACAAAATCTAGTTTTTGACTTTTTGCCAATATGAATGTTTAATTTTCCATCTTTGTAATGTTTTCTTTGAAATTTAATAGTGTGATTGGATGAGAAATTTTACAAATTCAAGGAATTTTAAATTCTTGGTATTTGAATTACTTTGATTTTAATTTCCATCATTCTTAAAATATTTTATTTGGATAAGTTAATTCAAATTTCTCAAATTTTAAATTATTGGGTTGAATATAATAATTTGATTTTATCATGATAAATTTGATTTTAAAAATATATTTATATGTTGAGATTTTAAATTAAATTTTATAAAAATAAATATTAGTTAATTTTTAAATATTTAATAATTTTAAAAATTAATATTAGATAATATTCAATAATTAAAATATGAAGAAATATGAGATAAAATAAAATATATAAGTGAAATAAGAAGAAAAAAATATGAAGAATTTTAAATTCTTACTTTTTTTTGGGAGAATTTGAATTTCATAAATGTTTGAATTTTAAATTTTTTATAAATTTTCCATCTAAATATGGTATTTCACTTTAAAGAATTTGAAATTCTTCAAATAAATGAATTATTCTACTTAAATTCCTTATCCAAACATGTTGCTGAACATGGTTAATTTTACAATTCATTTTATACATCTAAAGACATGATGTGAAGTTGAGTTATTTTATTTTATTTTAACAATTTCATATAAAAGTAAAGCTTTACTCGTCTTTGATATAGTTTAGAAAGCAATAGTCCCGGTTGGGTAGTAGCTTGCTTTTATACAATTTGTAGGAATCTCACGAATCAATTTGGTATCTTTGAAAGTCAGAAATAAAATTATCCAGGATAAATTCTACTTAGAAATTTGATTCTTGAAATTCTTACATTTAATAGGAATAGGAAAATTCACTTTTTATATTATAAATCATTTTTTTTTATTCAAAGGAGTTGAGCTCTCATTAATTCACGCATATTATTTATATTATTTAATCGAGTGACATTCTTTCTTATAAATATTAACGACAATAGTTTTATCAAAACAACACACTAAATATAATAGAAAACTCTAATATGTGTGCATGCGCACTCAGCATTGGTAGATCTATAATCATATACTCAGAGCTCCAGCAGTCAAACCGCAACAGTGATGTCACACTCTTGCTACATGGATTGCTCTCATTCCTCGCTGGTAGTATTTCCAATGTGTATCAGCATAATCTTTCACTTTCATGAACAGCTTTGGCTGTTCTTCGTTCACCAAACCTTGTTCTGGTCCAATTTCTTTGTTTGGCTCAGGGGTGTAGAACATTGCAACAGATATTCTTTCCCTCTCGGAGTTCGCTAGTACCCTATGCACAGGACTTTTGAAAATTCCATTAGTCATTATCTGCAGCATTTGAAAGGAATATTGTTGTCACCTAATCCTGATGTACTCTACCCATGTTGTGTCATGCCAAGAGTTAAGCAAAATGAAATCATTTAAGTTGAGGGTCCATCACAAAATTGAAATTCAGAAAAAATTAATAATTTGAGTTGATGAAAATGATTTGTTTACAAAAATCGGTTGGATGAAGAATTGTATATTTAGGTACAACGCAAGATGTGTTTATCAAGCACGTTATCATAAAAGTTCACTACAGTTATATTATTACGTCATAAAAGGTTGCGTTCAAAACTCATTTGTTGAAAAAAAAAAAATGTCATAAAAACAAATCAAATCACATACCTCCATTTGATCACCCATGAGAACTAAAAGGGCATGAGAAATTGTAGGAACTGTGAACCATTTTCCATCATGGTGGACTTGGAGGCCTTCAACATCATCTTGCAGTATAATGGTGTACCCTGATCCATCTGCATGGGGTTTAAGCCCAAGCACAAGATCAGGTCGAGTACAACAAGAGTAGTAGTTGAACCTAATTTGCAGCAATGCTTGTTCACCAAATTGACTCATGAAGCACTTTTCTTCTAAATCCAGTGACTTTGCAATGGCTCTAGAAATAAGATTTGTTGCCTCTCTCATCTTTACGGTGTATTCTTCCAAAACATCCCTGCACAAGTGTGACTTACTAATAGTAATTTTTAACAAAAAAAAGGCAACTACCAAACCTTGAACTAACTTTAAGCATTTGTTTGCATACTTATTAGCAACTTAGATTTAAGAAGGTCCTTACTTATTACTGTCCGTTTGGTGCAAAGGGAGGAAGAGAATAAAATTTTAAAACTAATTAACTTTTGTACTTTTATAGTTTTAATTCTAATAATATAAATAATGGTATTTTAAAAATATTTTAAAATCTTCTAATATTTTATGAGAGCAAAAAAATTAGATGAGGAGTTTTGTACTCCTCTTCTCTTCTTATAAAAATTGAACTAATCAAAAGGAGTTTTTAAAATTTCTCCCTTTCTCCTCCCCCAACACCATGTTAGTCTAATATTTGGTTTTAATTTACCTAAAGGATGATGGATTTTCTGGCCACAGGCTTGGCTTCCTTCTATCTTCAGGGTATACATCAAGACACAAACGATCTGACCAATCTAAAGATTGGCCTTCTTCAGGAGCAGGATCAGCACCGTACCCTTCAAATTCTTCCACCCCTTTCGAAATTATCTTCTTTTGCTCCATTGGCTGCTCAAAGAATTCCCTTGCAACTTGTCGAACCTTATCCAAAAGTGTGCTTGAAGTTCCGTGGTTTATTGCCTGAAATTCCACAGAAATAGGTCATAGATTTTGTAAGATCGTTCGTGCATGTGATATCTAGAAACTATAAATAAGTTAGATGAGTCTTATTGAATAAACTTTTCCATTAGTACTTTTAATAAAAAAATAAGAAGAAAATTTAGATAAATTCATCAATAAGTTAAAACTAATTCATATATAAATTAACATGTAAAAGTTCTCATATATTAGTTTTTCCAAAACTTATTTTTAATCTACACTTATAGAAAATTCTTTATATAAATAGACCTATATACCTGAAAGCATCCCCAGCAAGAGAGAGCTGATCTTAGCTTTTGTAACTCTTCTTTTTGTTTAGTTGGTGAAAAGAGAAGTTTAAAATCAATGATGGGTAGTAAAGAAGATGCAGAAGGGACGTTTTGTGTAGACTCATCGTCTCTGCAAACATAAGGTGGAGGTGGTTCCTCACCATTTTGGACCATTTCTTGTACACGCTTGGATAGTAGTGCTTCCACCGGCACTACAGAAATTCCTTCCATATTGTATCACTCACTCAATTGTGCTGCAACTCCTCTCTCTGTTAGTGTTAACCTTTAACAACTCTTCAGGACCAACATATGTATTAATATTATCCCTTCAAATTATTATAAAACTAGTAATATTTTCTTAAGTGGCAGTACATGACTATGGTTTGTTTCTGAAAGATATTTACTCATTTAAAAGATATTCAATTCTAATAAAATGGTGGATACAATGGTTACTATCAAATCATTTTCAGGATTGATTGATACTCTCTAAACATGGGCTGTAAGTCTTCGTCAACTTTCAATCAATTATTGAATATAGATCGTGAGAGTAACATAATTATTCACTCTTGGATGCATTGTTTAAATTAAAATAAATATTTTTAAAAATATTTTGAAGAGTTAGTTTTCAAATTTCAATAAAATATTTTTAATATTTTTTCAACGATAGTGTTCTTAATATTTTTCTTAACTTCTTATCCTTTTCAATTTCTTATTTACATCTTTATTTTCGAAGTGAATTTCAATATTTTTAAATACCAATGCTTAAAAAAACCTTATATTATAATATATTTTATTTAATTGTAAATATAACAAATATTTTTATATTATACTAAAATATTTATTTAGACTAAAACATTGGTCTTAAATAAACATAACGATTTTTTTAAGATAATTTTTTTTTACAAAAATAATCATAACAGAAATTGAACCAAAATTTTAATACTTTTACTATCTTAAGCCCTTCTATCCTAATAATTATATTCGGATTTAGGATTAAACCCTAAACCTAATAATTATATTTGGTGCATGGAAATACACTTGTATACCTCCTAACTAAGGCTCATTTTATTTTTATGATATTTTCAAAATAATTTTATCACAAAATTATTAGTTCTATTTCTCAGTTGATATAAATAACTTTTTTTATACCATAATTACCATTGATATTAATTAAATTAGTGTTAGCATAATTATACCAAATATATCTGAAAATTAGGAAATCTAATAACTTGTAATTGATGCATGAGATTAAGTCTAGAGTTAATCACCTTTATACTGTCCGTGTAAATTTTTTTTTACACTGGCAGTATATAAGTGATTAACTCTTAAATCTATGCACCTTTTATCTTTAAAAGTTCGGTTCAGTCATCTTTTTTATTTTTATTTTTTTTACTGGTAGGTCAAGATATTTCATATTTTTTATGTTTTATTTAAATAAAAAGAAATATTAAAAAAATCAACTTAGTTTAATACATTATCACAGATACAATATAAAAAAAGTTAATTTGATTTAAATTTTTACATTAATCATAAATTATGTAGAAGTAAAAAAAGGTAAAACCGTTTTTATTTTTATTTTTAATGGAGATCAAATATAGTTGAGGGTGAATGTATTTCTTTTTATATATTATTATAAATATAGATATGTCCAAGTCAATATTATGATTCCCAATTAATTAGTATAGATATTTTTCTATCATAACTATTATTGGTTAGAACATATGTTTAACTCTTTTTATGGATTACTAACTTTCTTGTCAGTTTTTTTACACCATTAATTTTCTTATAAAATTTTCACTATTGAAGGAAAAGGATTGAGTTATTGTACATAATTATTTGAATAAGCAATTGTGTCATAATAAAAAACGAATATTTTTTCTAGTTGAGAGATCCAACAAAAACGAGAACAAAATTAATTTAAGAATTTTGTTAAGAACTTTAGTATTGGATTAAAATTGAGTTAAAAATTGTTTAATCGGATGTTATATAGACTACAAAAATAAATTAAAAATCCATTTAAGAATCCAATAGTCGGAGATGTTCTTATATACCGAATAACTTAAAAATAAAATTAACTCAATAATTTACAGCTACCACACAAAAATAAGAAAATATATATTATATCATTGAAAAAAGTGTGTAAAAGAAGTGTATCCCTAACACTCTTAAAACAAAATTGTTTGTAACACATTATTTTACACACTCTTTTGAATATTCTTTTAATTTGATTGAAATTTTTTGACTATCACAAAAAAAACTATGTACCTTTCGTTCTAATGATTGATTTTTTTTACCTTTCATGATTTTATATTTTTTTAATAATTTTCAGCTTATAAATAAGAATGTGTTTAAAAATTATTAGAAAATGTATCTCCAGTTATCATTACATCATTGTCAAGAAAAACCCAACATGCCTTTTTCGATATGAAGTTCCAGTTCTTCTTGTAGGCTCAATAAAGGCCCAAAGCCCAAACAAAACCCATCACTGTGCGTGTCGAAATTCCATTGATGAGATCGAACGGTGACTACGTTGCCACGTTTCCATGTTCTCTTACACTATCATACCCTTCACTTCACCCTCTCTACTTTCTCTCTCTCTCTGCGATCTGTTTCGTGTAGCTGTTCGAAAATGCTGGCACGCCTCGCCGCGAAACGCTTCAACGAGATCCGTCAAATTTTCCGTCAGGTTGTCCGTCCATTTCCCAATCCTTTTTTCTCACTTCCGTTTCCGAATTCTCATTGTTTCTTTAATTCTTCGGTTTTCCCATTTCTCAGCCTTCGAGGGCTTTCTCAACCGCTCTGAACTACGTAAGTGCTCTTCGTTTTTCGCTTCAATTTTTCTCAGATTTTCGTTTCGTGATTGTGATTGTGATTGTTTATGTATCCACTTTTTATTGGCACAGCACCTTGACTCACCGGACAACAACCCTAACCTCCCATGGGAATTCTCCGATGCCAACCAAGCAAAGGTAATGTTTCGTCGCATTTGGATTTTAGAACCCGAACTTAAAATGTGGCTACCTTCTTTGTCATCATTTATTATCATGTAGTTCACCGGAGCTCAAAATGCATAAATGTTTCGATAGGCACTGCTGAGGACTATTAGTTCAATGCTATCTGTGTTTTGTCTGTATAAACTTTCGGGGTTGTGTATTGATTTGACGCTTGATCACTATTAATATATAGTTTTAACGGTTCCAACCATCTTCTGTCATCTTGTATATTCTATATTACATATTCTGTAATAGTGAATCTGGTGTTGGTTTGGACATAAAAAAATTGGCGGACGTGAAAAGTCGTTGAGCATGTGTTGTGGTGCAATTTATTGCGGCTTTGTTCATTTTTCCCTTCTGTTATTGCTCTTTTGTGTGACTAGCTTTATTCTTTATTTTCTGAAAAAGTGTAGACTGATATGATTTGATGTCTTATTGATTTGTTCTATATCATGATGTTTACACGAGTTATGGATATTTAGTTCAATGTGATCCTTTCTGGTATCTAGCCCATAATCATATTTAAAAATTTAATGATTTTATTCTGTGCTAATTACAGGTCAAGGAGATTTTATCTCACTATCCATCCAATTATAAGCAATCTGCAGTGATCCCTCTTTTGGATCTTGCCCAGCAGCAGCATGGAGGGTGGCTCCCTGTTTCTGCAATGAATGCGGTATGTTCGCCTTCTGCCTGATGTATTCTTTTTAGCATGTCTTGAAACACATCAAAGGACCATGTCTGATTCTCTGAGCAGGTCACATGTACTCCTGTCAAATGGAAAAGGTGCTCCACACAAGATTGCAATTTAATGAACTGGGTTTATTGTGCTCATAGATAGTGTCTATTAAGTACTAAGTAGAATAATGAAGCCTTTTGCTAAAGTTAATGAATCCTTTTGCTAAAAGCATCATTTTGTTGGTTGGCATACATGGTTTGTCTAAAATCTATGTGTGGCAAGGCTTGATTATTGATATAGATCAATGTTGTCAAGATTAAGATTCTACTTAGGATCAGGAGGGGGATGCAAGATTGCAGATCATAACAACCATTGTAAGATCCTACCAAAATGTAAAATTAGTGTGTGGAGAGAGAGAGATGTTTGAAGAGGGAGAGAGAATGGGGTGGGATGAGTGAGGTTCGTATATCATGAGAATAGGTCTGAAAATGAGAGAACCTCTGATTTAGGGAAAAAAGTGCTTTTTACTGAACTGGGTTGCACAACCTGACCCAGAAAAGACAATTTGCAGGACTAGGAAAATCATCTGATTCCACAATCCTGGTCCAATCCCACTAGATGATTTTTCATGCTTGATCCAGCTTGGGAAAAGGCTGTGAGATCATATAATAGTGCAATTTCACAATTTAACCAGTGATGATGACTACATTGGTACATATTAGTTTTCTATGCAAGTACTCATCATTGTTTCGTTGAGTTTTGCTCAATGCTTGAGCTTGTCACTGTGATGCTTCGGTGAAAATCCCAAATTAACAATGTTTACAAATAGGGTTGTAAATGATTCAATCTGAGCCGAACTCTTGAAGTTTGTGCTTGGCTTGTGAAAAAATTTAATTGCTCAAGCTTGGCTCATTTATTTAATTGGGCCTTATTGAAGGCTTAAGCTTGGCTTGTTTAGCTAATTTATAACTTAATTATTTTTGCTTTTATGAAATTTTTCTTCAATTATTCGTTTATTTTATTAATATAGCCTTTAATAGTTATCTTAATGTTAGATAACTATCTACTAATAGAAAAATGTGCATAACATGTGATATATGGAATTAAATAATTTTAGACTATTCCATTTTCATGATTTGGTAAATATAAAATTGTAACTTATTAACTATTGCAAAAAAGAAACTTGATTTTGCGAATTAATTTAATATTTTTTTTAAGAGGCAATAGCACTTTTTTATTTTGGGAAGACTTAAATTAGTTTAAGATTGAATTTGAAAGTGACTTGGAAGAGTGGTCTACTGGTCCAGTAGAAGGTAGAGCTTTCTGGAGTTGAATTTTAATTTGGGAGAAAAGCTTTGAAAGTAGAAAACTTGATTTGAAATTGGAAGAGCCTTCACGATGTTGAGTTGCAATGCAAAAGAATAGTTATTGAGAAGCTCAAAGCAATTGAAACATCATTTTCTTTTTACTATAAACTTTTTTTTTAATAGTTTTAACTAAAAAAATGATAAATAGTGAATAAAATATATTATTTAGTAAAATTTACCAGTTGAAGATTATATAAAACTTTTATTATAGAAGAAATATCATATATATATATATATATATATTCACACACATATTTGAGTTTGTTTATTTAATTAAACAAACATATTTGAACGAGTAATTAACAAGCTGAGCCCAAATAGTTTACAAATGGCTTTGTTCATTTACACCTCCATTTGCGAACTGCCATTTAAATTTCTTACTAAAGCAAAAAGCTATATAAATTCTTTATTAACAGTTTTTTGGATTATTCAGGTAGCTAAGGTTATAGAGGTTCCTCCCATACGGGTTTATGAGGTTGCCACATTTTACTCCATGTTCAATCGAGCTAAGGTGAAATCATATTGTGCTTGCTGCTTTCAATTTTGCTAATCCGCATTAACACGGACCAAAACTTATTTGGATCAACTTGCTTTTAGGTTGGGAAGTACCATCTGTTGGTTTGTGGAACAACACCTTGTATGATACGTGGTTCACGAGGAATTGAAGAAGCCTTATTAAAACACTTGGGAGTGAAACGCAATGGTTAGCTTACCTGTCTTAATATCTCCAGTTTTATCTGTCAGCCATCATTGAACCAGATCTTATTCATGACAAATTGGAACCATGTGCACTTTCCAATAATTAGTTTCCTTTCACCTTTGATTTGCAGAAGTAACACCAGATGGTTTGTTTTCTGTTGGAGAAATGGAATGCATGGTGAGTTTTTTTATTTGATTCACATTTTAATTTCATAAAGTTCCTAGTGTTTCTTGATATGCGCTAGAACTACAATTGTATTGAGTGGAAAAAATTACATGAATTACAAAATTGGACTGCTTGGTAAACAGTTTTGTGATAACTTTGGATTTATCTGATAAGTGATAACAATTACGGACTCTATAACTTAGTGTTTTACTTTTTTCCAGTAATATTAAGTTATCCAAAAATTCCATTAGATTTTTAACATAAAAAACCAGAACAAACTTAATGGGACATTTATATCTAACTGACAGAAAAAAGAAAAGAAAAAAAGAATCACCTAATGTGGTATCCAGACACAATTACAGTTATATGTAGTCTAGAGTGACAACTGACAACTTAATGTTCTTGGGTAATTTTCTTGATTGACCAATAAGTGAATGATTGAAGTTTTTGGTGTTTTGCAGGGGTGCTGTGTGAATGCTCCTATGATTACAGTGGCTGATTATTCAAATGGATCGGAGGGATATACTTATAATTACTATGTTCGTCTTTATTCTTTTTTTTTTCCCTCCGTTTTATTAATATTTTTTGTGTGTTGGGGGGTCCTAACATGTCATATTTATGTCGATTCCAGGAAGATGTAACTCCAGAGAGAGTAGTTGAGATAGTGGAATTGCTGAGAAAGGGGGAGAAGCCACCGGTAAGGATATTGGCCTTGATCTATTTCGTTGTTGTCCATATTTTAGAAACTTATACCTTCTTGGATTATGAATCTGGTTTGTTTTTATTTAGCACGGCACGCAAAATCCCCGGCGGATTAGGAGTGGACCTGAAGGAGGGAATACTACCTTGTTAGGTGAGCCCACGCCTCCTCCCTGCCGTGACCTGGATTCCTGTTGAAGTGTGATACTTTTTGCCTTCAATAATGTGAGGCTTGCACGCGTTCGAGCTTGCCTTGATCTAAACATTGTCAAATTGTTAGATCCTCAACCAATTTTTGTATTAACCTGCCTGGATGACTTCCGTTTAAAGAAAAATATCTGTTCCATAAAGCCATTGATTTCTTGGCTTGTTTATTACTTAATAGCTTTATCTATGTGCTTTACTGTACTCTGTACATCAATCATCATGAATGAAATTTGAGATTATGATGGCATATGATTTTGGCAAGTGAGTTACGTCGGTATGCATTATCCATGGTGAGTATGGTGGATTTGTCAACAATGGTAGAGGAGAGCAATCGTGTTTAATGCAACATTCACTTCCTTGATAGTTCCCTAAGGGTACTACGTTCTTAGCAGGAAAGATTGAAAAACGAAGTTTGATTGTTAAAGGAACATCGATTTTGACAATTAGGATGAGGTTCTATTTGGATATAAGTTTAGAAGTATTTTTTGGGAGTTTTATTTCTTTACTGAAAAATACTCTATTTTTTTTATAGAGAAATTCTTAAAAGTACTTTTAATTTATATCTAAACAGGTTATAAGTCCTTGACAAGATCAAACATTAATATGGTAACATGTTTCTTTCTCTTACATGAAGTTTGATTTATCAAGGAACATTAATTTTGATAAGAATATATTTGGATATCAATTTAAAATTATATTCAACGAAGAAACACGTGTGCCGATAAAAAAAAATTTGTAAGTGTAATATTTTTTTTATAACTATTAAATTCAATTTAACTAATTTCAAATGCGAAGTCTTTGATACGTTAATTTGGTAACATGCTCCTTTCTTGTACAAGCATCATTCATGTTATTAGGTTTTAACGAAATGTTGAATAATTTACTATTGTAGTATATTCTTTGGTGTAGGTTATTGGATTTCTCAATGGAAGCATACTTAATTCCATTGAAGTTATCAAGTGACGTGAAATGGTTGAAGCAATCTTCAATTTTCTAATTTAGCCAAAACATCATAAATTAATTAATATATTGAGTAAGAGGTAAAGGTAAACATTAATCTATCTCAAGCTCTACTAATGTTTAAATTTAAACCCGTTCTCGTAAAAAACCTAGTAGTTGAAAAACTTCTTTTATTAAGGAATTTGTACGTTACGCCAAATTAGTAGAAATTGAATAAAATTTACCTTGAGTTATCAAAGGTTAAATAATAACTTTTATGCACAGCAGGAGATAAAAATAATGATGTGCGATAAAATGAGTAATGTACCAGCAAGTTGTTAGAGGAAGTGAATTTGATATAAGGTCTTATGATTGAGTTTTGTTGGCCGATAATATAAAAAAAAAATCAATTTTTTTATATTAATAATATAATTAGAAAAAAAAATAACGTGACTAAGAGATTAAACACAAAAATAAATATATATTGTAAAAAAATAATTGTGTATGAAGTCTGTTACTTCTTTTAATTTTTTTAGAATATAATTAAAAAAAAATTAGTATTTAAATAAAAGTTTACAATCTACTGTTTCTAATTTTAATTATAGTTTACAAATCATTAAGATTAAAGAGAGTAATTAAATTAATTATTTTTAATTAATTTCACCATAAATTTAAATTTTATTTTAAAGATATATATCTTAAGTAATTACTATATTTAACGTAAATACTTATAATTCAATGAATAAAAAGAGTTAATAATAAATTAAGAATATAAAAGAAATTTAGTTTTAAATAACTTGAAATAATCACTTATAATTAAAAAAAAAACAATTTATGGCTTATAATTAGTAATATAAAATTTTTGATGAAAAATAGGAAATTAAATTGAGGAGAAAAGTAATTAATTACTAGGGATAAATATGATAGTGTGGATGGATGTTTGTTAACTGTTGCAGGTAAATAGAAGAGAGTCGATGATGACAAGGCAAGGCACGTGGATATATTCGCAGTCGTAGGTGGTCTTAAGGCCAACTAGGAAGATAGGTCTCCGCCCAGTGCACACTGTTCAATCCAACTTCTTCGACTTCCTACCAGGTTTCTCCCCTTTTCTGAAATTCCCTTCACTCTTCTTTCTTTTTTTCTTCTCGCTTCAAACTCCTTCCTTCTTCCACACTAAATTCATTTCATTTTCATATACCAATGCTTCTTCAGATTCTGCGTAATTATCGATGGGGACTACATCTTCTTTGCTAACTCAATACGACATCGAAGAAGTTCAAGAACACTGCAATCATTTATGTCCGTCCTCCCTCTCTTCTTCCCTTTTCATTTCATCCATTCTTTTCTGTTAAGGATCTGAATTTTCCCTTCCAAACTCAGTTTCCCAGCAGGAAATTGTATCCCTATATCAAAGATTCTGTCAACTTGATCGCAATGCCAAGGGGTTTATTTCCGCAGATGAGTTCTTGTCCGTTCCTGAATTTGCCATGAATCCACTTTCTCAGGTACACACTTGTTTTCTCTTTATGGCCATTTAGACCCTAAGAATAAGATGCTACTTTATTATGGCATCACTATATGCTAGCTAAAGGGTGGTGTGTCAGTGTCATCTATTTTCACATAATTGATGGATCGTGTGCTTATTTTTCCAGAGGCTGCTCAAGATGGTGGACGGTTTGAATTTTAAAGACTTTGTGGCTTTCTTATCTGCATTCAGTGCCAAAGCTAGTGCACAACAAAAAATAGAGCGTAGGTTATAGTTACATCGTACACCAGGGTTATTTAATGTTCTCCGTTGTTGTTTTTATAACTTATGGTTTAACTACGGTAGGTAGAAGATGTAGTTGTACGTTAAGGATTGATTTTGCTTTCTCACTGTTCACTCAAGGGAAGACCTAAGTCAATTTCTAGGGTTTAGTTCAATGGGTGAAGATGGCGTTCTCTGCTGCTTAGCAGACACATAAATAGTCAGTGTTGATGTCACAGTTCCATAGACGTGGCCAGTTATGGTCACATTCTCAGTCATTTATGGGATAATGAGATTCTCTCTTGCTTGCCACAACAGTTTTCTTCATTCCATATTTCAGTCAAAAAAAGGGTTGGACTACTCACACATATGATGAGGTTACCTAAATTTTGGGCTGGCCTATCTAGCCCGATGTAAAACTTCAATGCAAGTTGGTTAATTTCATTTTTGGATAAAAAGCTAAGAATGACTCCAGCCTATCAATAATTACAACCAACCACAATTATTTTCAATTATGTAACATAACTCTCACCCTGTCAGTTATTACTGCTTACCAACCAATCATGGTCATTCTATCGAAACAATTCCACCACAAGAATTTTATATTTGGGAATCGGGACTGTTATAAATCCATCTTTATTAGGGCTCCTAAGGCTGAGTTAGAGGCAATGTAACAGAAGTATCTATGGCTATCCTAAAGAAAAGAGAAGCGACTTTTAGGGTACTTGGTGGATACAAACAAGAACACTTACCAATGCTGAATTTTTTCAATTTTTTTTATGCAAAGATCATTCTTGTTAAGTTGTTATCATTCCATTGATTCAGATTATTCTCTAAGAGATTCAGGTTTGCATTTGGATGAATTAGATGTCTTTGCATCACACAAATAAAAAAGCAGTCCAGTGTCCAAGGCTCCCACTTGGTGGAGTTTGCAGATGGTGGATGTCATAGCCTTATCCCCACAAGCGGGTAGGCTGTTTTCTTGGATTTGGAACTGTGATCTCTAGATCACAAAGCAACAACCTCACTGTTGCACCAAGACTCACCCTCCTGCATCTCACATATAATTTAAAGAAATGAGATAGATTCTTACTTGTTAAGGGGTAGAATGAGACCCAAATACATAGAGTGAGAGAAAAGATTCATTTATAAGTGATAACATGTAGTCATATTAGTTTGAACATGCTTCTTAAGATAGAAATATAGTTCTTTGAGTAGTATCCAACGTTGGGTTAGAAGATTTCATTACCTATGTAGAGTCTTTAACAATTTTTGCTGATGTGATTTAGAGTTCTAATAGCTGCAACAACAAAGTTAGTTAAACAGTTAAAATTGCTTGTGCAAATATGGAGTTCAAATTATATGAATTATTCAATAATTTTCATCATTGAAAAAGGGAATACATTTTTTGAGTTTTTTTGGGGGGGGGGGGGGTGTGATTTGTTAAACTTTTCCTTAATAAATTTCATTACTATCTTCTATTATTGTCATTGTACTTATAGTTACTAGATTTTTTTGCAGTTATTTTTAAAGTATATGATACAGACCGTAATGGAAAGGTGTCTTTCAAAGATATGCTGGAAGTGCTAAAAGATTTGTCAGGTTCATTCATGTCTGATGACCAGAGAGAGGTATCACCAACAATCTGTATGCTTCCCAGTATTGCTTAATCATGAAGTAGTTTTACCTGGAGTTGCCAAGTAAAAAGTAGGTGTCCATTAAAGTGCATCAATTGTTACCACCTAACAGTTTGACATCCCTATTTCAAGTTTCATGAAGTCTGAGTTTAGTACATCTAGTTTCCTAGGATCAGTATATTCATTATTTGTTACATGTAGAACGTCTTCACAATATAATTTGGGTTGTTAGTTTTGATTTCTTGGTAAAACTTATTTTGCATGTTCTCTACGGGGAAGTTAATGGCTAAAGTGATAACCAATAAATTTCTCAAGTTTTTGTATGATCCAGTTGGTTTCTACTTTTTGTATTACCTATAGGCTATGGATTAATTGCATTTCCATTTAACAAAATGATATATTTTTTTTCCTCCATACACGTTTTCAGTTGTGTTTGCTTGTATAATATTTCGACTTGACTGGAATTTGGCTAATTTTGTTCCCTGTTCTTTGATTTGCAGGAAGTCCTCAGCCAGGTCCTAAGAGAAGCTGGATACACAAAAGACTCCTACTTGACATTGGATGATTTCATTAAGGTCTTTACATTTCGTTATGTTTCCTCTAGACAATTCCTAAATGGACATGTATTTAAGAATAGCTAAATTTTAGCCGTTTTATTTTTCCATTTGGTCTTCAAACCTGTGGATCATGGAATCTACTTTATGTCATTTGATTTTATTTACCTTGGTTCTTCGTTTGCAATAGTGGGTTATTGGAAATTGTTCTTACGAGTGAATGGAGCAAAAAAGTAGGAAAAAAATTGTCTCGCACAAAGGGATTTTTACTAGTGTGAAAACAGTTAAAAAGCAACTTCTCTGGTGCTGTCTTGATCCAGAAATTTGGCCTGAGTAGGCGTTGTGCAAATGATGAGATCTCAATTTTTTCAACTGTATTATAAGAATTTTGACTACTTGCATATCAAAGTTCTTAGTTTGTTTAACATTTTTTCTTCAAATGCATTTGAAAGAGACAGTTTATTAGGTACCCAAAAAAAAACATTGCATCAAAATCTGATAGTGCCACTGAGAACTTCTGTGTTAAAAGACGCTATTTTAGCCTCTTCTTCCTCTTTTATTTCTGTATGTTTGATTTTAAATTTTATTTTAATTTGTCCCAGGTTCTTGGCCAATCTGATCTAAAAATGGATGTTGAAGTCCCTGTTGATTGAAACTACCTACAGTTTTCCCTGTTCTCTTGAAAGATAGAAATTGTAAACTCTATTCATAGGATTCTTGTAATATATATTTCATGTGGAAATCAAAAGTGCACAAATACAGTTGTCCCCTTTCATCTTGGGATTCTTGTAATACTGTTGTCTTCCAGCCTCTAGCTGTTTTGGAGCCAGTTGGAGAAGCTCTCGAGCTTGATTCAGTTTTTGACATGTTTTACTAACTTTTCAAATTTGAGGTAATTCTTTCTATTTGAAGTTTCCAACCGTTGGTGAATTTGCATAGTTCAACTTTCTTTCCCACCATGCAGATTTCTAGTTGTTTGTTGCATGTTTTTGCACCTTGCTATTTTGCTTAGATGTCACTCCAGATACCTTCTTGGCTGTGTTATATTTTCAGCCGTAAACAATTGTCTCTTCAGCACAAAAACAGCTTGGTGAAGTTTGTTACTGTGTTGGAACATTACGACTCTTATCAAGACATATTGTGATACCAGTCTGATTAGGTAAAGTGAGACACGCCAACGAGGATAATGCTTTTGGTAAAGTGAAATTAATGAGGGGATTGCTATTGGAACTCCAAATTGCTATTTAAACTCCAACTTTTTAAAAAAATTTTTTTGATAAAAAAAAATTAGATTTGGACACTCACTCACAAAATAACAAGATTAAGTTTTTGTGTATCTTGACTAGGTACACGTTAAGATACATAAGAAAAATAAATTTTTGTTGTGTATCTGAATTAAGTTTTTGTTGTGTATACAAGTTTAGAAATAGAATATTTAACCACATGCTTGAGCTAGCTCATCTCACCGATTCAAATTCCAGTGTTGATAACATGGTTTGCTCCTTTCCTCTTCACTAAGACCTTGAAAAGTTAAAAGCACATATTTCTTCAAATGACAAGATTTGTTTATAAAACACATGGTTGGAAGTTTATATAATGATATGCATTGATAATTATATATCGATAAAAACATGCAAGTTGTTTATGTGCATGTGGTCTTGCTTAAGTATGGAAAAGTAATTAATCACGCTTCAGAATTTAATATAGCGATCATAATAATTTGTAGTTTAATATATGATATTATTGATCTGCAGCGGAAGAGACTATTAATTTTCGGGTCAAAAGAGAATCTTTTTGTTGTTGTCAAAACAACGTGTATCCGCATTCGCTTGAGTACGAATAAGGGAAAAAAGTTGACTAAATTCCTTTTTTTTTCTTTTCTTTTTCTTTTTTCTGATCCATAATTTTGATCTTTTATTTTAAAATATTTTTTTTTATTTTTAAAAATACAAAATTTTATTCTACTATCAATTTTATATTATCAATTATTAAAATTTGATATATATATCATTATTAAAGTAATGTAATATTCATAACGTAAAGATTAAAATTTAAAAATATCTTATAAAAAAATTTGTTTATATATATTTTAACGAGTAATTAATATTTATTTTATTAATAAATTTTATTTATATAAATTTTTAAATTTTTTTAATCTCTAAATCTCATATTATTAAATACACGTTATTCAAATATGAATAAACATTAAAATTTAATTATTAATAAATGTTAATTTGATTGAAAAATTAAATTTTTTATTTTTAAAATTAGAGAAATTAAAACAGAAAATTGATAAAAATAGAGGAATTAAAAGTATAATTTAATATAAAAAAATCATACATATTAAATTAAATTATATTTATAATCAATAACAGAAATAAAAATAACTTATTTTGGTGTTTATATTTCTTTTCACCATTTTACTCTTTTAGCTAAATCTTTTAACTACCTTTTTACTTTTTAACTAATTTATTTTACTACTCTACTATTATAAAATTTACTACGTACTTTCTTGATTTCATTATTTTTATTTTATTTTTCAGTTTTTTTATGACGAAGGACGTCATTTTCACTAATTCACTAATATTACTAACCACAATATTCCATCACTATATGACAGTTAATGTCTTCAATTATAGTTTATTTACAAGGTTAAAAGTGAATTGGATGGAGAGTAACCACTCATTCAAGAATCAAAAGTCAACTTATTGTGTTTTTTAGTATTTAGTTTTGGAGTAATGTAATAATTTACGATATATATTATTTTTTAATAAGCGAAGAGCATATCGCATCACATTCTCATGATATACAAGGACATATTATATTAGTCAAAGTTAAAGCAATATAAGCATGAAAAAAGCACTCTATCTCTCCGTTTAATTACTGTATTAAGAATAAAATTTGAATGCTGTTTTTTTTTTTTACTTTTATTATTTATTGTTGTATATATATTTTTTATTTAAAAAGTTAAAATTATAAAATAATATATATACAAAAATAAACGATTACTTTTATATATAAGTATAGATGTTATTTAAAATTATATTCGTTAATAGGTAGATATGAACATTACTTTAAGAAAATAGAGTAAATAATAAAAAAATATCATTATAAGTAATTTATTTCTATGAATTTCATTTTGGATATGAAGTCATATTTAAAATATCACTTTATTTTTATAGGAATTAACACAATGGAAAAGACGTATAATTTCTTTTTAAATAAATTAAAAAATAAATAAATTACGCACATACTATTCTAATTTTTTTACATTATATATATACCCAAAAAAAAGTTTATATAAAAATATAATAAATAAATATTTTTATCGTTTAAAATAAACTTTAATCTTATAATAAAAGTTTATATCGTGATATTATTATATATATACAAACATAATTGAATATTTTTCTATATATTATATAAATAACCATCATTATCAATTATTAAAATAATGGTATATATTTATATATTTTTTAATTTTTAAAATAAATAATTTAACTATAAAATAAATAGTGTAATAATAGTAATAAATAAAATAATAATGAGAATATTTTATAAAATTTACTAATTAATTTAATATAAATTAATTTAAAAGAATTATGTTCTTTCCGGTTCTCTCCAATTTGAATAACAAATCAAACTTTTATTTCATTTTTTACTTTTTGTTTTATGTCATCGACGTCACATCACATGAAATAAAAATTTGGTGTACAAAACAAACGTCACAAACTGATAAAAAGAAAGAGTTAAATCTGATTGTGCTTTCCTTCTCTATTATTTTCGTGTTACACCGACATGGCAGGGTACATTCTTCAATTAACTAGTTTCATCTCATTCTTTCTCAACCGTCCTAGTTAGTAGTTAGCACTGCTGCAATTTTTGTTATGTGTTAATTTCCTCCTTCTCTTTCGCAGAGGAACATGTTGCAGATGGTTCAAACATCCTCGTATGCGTTTCCTCTTGCCAAAAGAACAACAATGTCCACCCTTGTTGGACTTGTGCATCCGCAAAATAACTCAGGTACTCTACTCCTCATGTTTCACTTTCCAATTCCATTACTATAAGTATAACTACTCTCTTCATGTTTTGATCATCTGATTCTAATCGCTGCAACTGCATTCCATTCACAGGAGATAGAGATACATAAACATCACACGTTTTCTGCACTCCCACCAGACTTGTGTCAGCGAATTTTCAACGAATTGGTGTTTTCCTCCTGTTTTCTCACACCCGCTTCCCTCCAAGCCTTTCTAGATTGTGCCCTCCAGGTTAGAATTTCACATGACATGATTGAATAAACTTTTTTTAGAATCAAATAAAAAGAAAAATAAATTACATTTTTCTATAAATTTAAACTAGTTTATGCACTTAAAAATAAGTTTTTAGAGAAGCTGAGCAGAGAAATTCTGTAAATTAACTTATGTATTTAGTTTATAGAAAAATTTATTTCAATTTTTTTTCTAGCTACTCAAGAAGTTAATCTAATATACCCTTGATCAAAAAATTAGAGGGCTTAATCTTATTTATTTATTTATTATTATTATTATTCTGTTCTTGTTTTATAGGATATTTACTTGGGAGAATATGATGGGGCTGCTGTTGATGATGCATGGATGGAGGTCATCTCATCACAGGGGTCATCTTTACTTCATCTGGATCTTTCTGGTTCTGATGTCACTGATCATGGCCTCACCTATCTCAAAGATTGCAAAAATATCATCTCTTTAAATTTTAATCACTGTCACCAAATTTCAGATCGAGGGCTGGAGTGCATCAGTGGTTGGTATCTTTCTGTTGTTCTTCTGCATCTGAGAAAGTCATTTCCTATATCTGTATTTTGGTTGTTCGTGTCTTGCCATTTTTTCCATGAATCTTATTCGTCTAGAGCAAAGAATCAGTCCTTGTTTGTTTACTGTTTTCTAAAATTTGTTTGTAGCCTAAGCACATTTTGAAGTGTTGTACATTTCTTTTTTCTAAAAGTTTATTCACTGACCACTTGAACAAAGCAAAAAAAGAGGGCGAGGAAAAATCTCGGAGCTGTTTCTGATTGCTCCAATCTTATTATTATGGGTAATCACACATACAAGTCAAACAACTCTTTAATCCAGCAATCACATTTTACATGGATAAATACTAGACAGAGTTTTATGCATTAGTATGGAAGTGGGTGTACATACTTTATTTTTTACTTGACCGGATAAATTACTCGTACTCGTGCTTCCGGTTCATAAAAATGGGAGTAATTGTATGTATATATATATATATATATATATATATATATGTATGTGTGTGTGTGTGGAAATCTTAATGGGATCATTAGCATATTCTGTCTTCTTTTTTTTTTTTGCTGTGATTTTCTGCAATGTTATATATCGTGGATCATAAGTTAAACCATAAAGATTTTATTATTGAGGTTTCTAGTAAAGAAATTGTTTTCAACACCCATGCATCAAATAATCAAATTAAATAGAGATTATTTCATTTAATCGTGAATATGAATAATTTGACATACACGATGAATTCTACGTGGTGCTGTTGAAATTATTTATGCATATCATGTGCAACATTTGTAGTATCACTATTTTGGTCCACCTCTGTCACCTGCTTTAGAAATCTTGTACATAAAAGTAGTGCTTTCCAACTTTTTATCATATGTAATATTTTCCATTTTTTTATTTATCATATTTGTGTCTTTTTGAATGTGATGATAATCATATGGCGTCACTCATGTCAGAAGCTTTGTCCATAACAAAATCTTTCAGGACTCTCCAACTTGGCATGTTTAAGTTTTAGAAGGAACGATTCGATATCTGCTCAAGGGTTGAATACCTTTTCTGGTCTTGTTAACTTGGTCAAGTTGGATTTGGAGAAATGTTCTGGGATTCATGGAGGCCTTGTTCATCTTCAAGGTTGAATCTTATATGCAATGTTGTGTGAAAGTTTAACTAATTATTTTCTTTGATGCACTTTAATAGCCCCAACACTCATACAACGTTCAAAAGATTATTTCGATTGGATGCTTTGTTCCCTTACTCGGTGGAGATATATCAAGCAGATAAAGTTAAAATCTATTCTATACAGACAGAAATATTTGGCATTGGATAAAAGTCTATTCTCTACTGAGTTAAATTTTGAAACTAAAATAGGACATAAATTGGATACAAACAAGTTGGATTCAGATCCTCTGGATCATGTATATTTATTGGTTTTCTGTTGCCGCCCATGCATGCATTTAGTACTCGCAAGCTTGTCAATTATTTTTTTTTGTTAGGAAAGCAAAATACAGATTAGTGATTCTAAATGGAAATGGTAGTCATGTACTCATGTTACAATGCTTCTTTATTGATACAATGAAATACTATGTGGAATGGTCTAGTAATGGCTATAAATACCGATGGAGTTTGGTAGTGAAGAAAAATAATTTGAATCAATAAATCCTCGAGTGACTTAAAAATGAAAGTGGGGCGCAACACAGTAACACCAACGGTTTAGAAATTTATCTAAATTTCAATGACGCATCCATATTTTTCAGGTTTGACCAGGTTGGAATCTCTCAACATAAAGTGGTGTAATTGCATAGTAGATGTTGATATGAAGCCTCTGTCAGGTTAATAGTCTACACTTATTTTATGTAGTTTTTGGTAGGATTGTTGACATCCCTTCTAAACTCAGAACAATAAGCCTAGAGTACTCCTCTTGGATGCTCTACAAGGAAAAAAGAGATCTGAATATTATAATCCTGCAAAAGGTGTGTCAAATGTTCAAAGTTATGACTTAATGACTTGTGATCTATTTATAGACCCAACATAACCAAACACCCCACCAAGATAACCTAATTATATATTAGAAAAGGTAACTAAATATAGGATAAAATCTCTATAAAAAAATAACCCCAAATACAATATCTTAATTTCAAAATTAAAATCCTAAAATTACTTCCCATTTTATATCACCTCTATTAGGAACTATGCATAAATTATTACGATATTTTTTAACAAATGAAGTTTCTGTCAACTAATGGTTCATTGCATTATAACAGATGTTGGCTTTATAAAAGATGTCTTGTACTATGTATATATATAATATAGATGGTTCATGAGATATTAGTTTCTGTTGATTTGAGTTATTTATTGATATTTTCTATTTTGGAAATTTTATTTTATTTTAGATTATTCCTTTCCAGCTTAAAATAGGAATAGCTTATTAGAGTTTTTGGCCTATGTTGGATCTCTAGATGTAAACCTGAGACGTTTTTGATTATTATATGATGTTGATTTATCAGGGGAGTATCCTGCAAAGACATACTTTCATAAATTTTCTTTCTCTGTGCCTGGTTCTACTTACTATGCTACTTTTGAAGGTCTTTTGTCTACATTTGGAGTTAAAACTGGAAGACAATAAATGAACAAATGCAATTATCTAAGTATGTTGCAATTGCAACTAATAGTCAGACGTGTTTATATAAAGCATATTCGCTGTATTCTCAGTATTACATCAGCTGAAAGGGGATACTTAGTTCAATGACTAATGGTACAATTTCTTTAATTTACTTCCAGAGCTTACAAACTTGAAAATCCTAGAGATTTCCTTCAGTAAAGTCACAGATTTTGGCATCAGTTTTCTGAAAGGTATTGTGCCTTGCATTGTTTTATTCTGATGTTTCAGAGCATTGGGAAATATATGATCATCTTCAATGTATAAGTGTCTAAGATCAACAGAATGAAGAAAACTGAGTTTCATTTCAGATCGACAGAATAGTTCATTTCCTCCATTTTCAATAATTTTTCAGCTGATTTCAGGATTACGAAAGCTAGCTTTGTTAAATTTGGAAGGGTGCCATGTAACAGCTGCATGTTTGGATTCTCTTGCAGGTTGAATTACTTGATGGATTTTCATATTGATTCTGTTAATTTTGTCATTACTCATTATAATATTGGATTCGTTTGCAGGTTGAATTACTTTATTTACTTTTTATGCTGACTCTGTTAACTTTTTCATGATTACATTATATTCAAATATTTATGTGGATTTATTTGTTATTTTAAACTTCACAATGTCAGCATAGTATTCACCTCTTTGCTTTCTTCAACAGCTTTGAGATTCTCGTACTAGTTTTCTTTGCTTAACTATTTTAACAAGAAAATATGTCAGCTGAATATTATTTTATGAAAACGGATATTATTTTGAACCAATTTCTATTATTTTCACTATTATCAACGAATTGCATTTGTAAATAAGAAGTTTCACTTGATTGGCTCTTTCTTCTAATACATGATGAGGCTGAAATAAGCATTGAAATTTTAATTGACAATGTTATGTTTTCTGCCAGAGCTTCCTTCCCTGTCAAACTTGAATCTTAGTAGATGTAATCTTTCTAACGATGGATGTGAACAGTTTTCACGTAAGTTAACACTGGTACAACTACCTAGTATTTACTTATTGGGATTTGATAAGAATTCCTGGAGTATTAAATTTGTAGCGTTTTATTTTTTCAGGACTGGAAAATTTGGAAGTATTAAACTTGGGATTTAATAACGTAACTGACGCATGTTTAGCACCCTTGAAAGGTGATTTGAAATGTGAACCCCATTCTCTCTCTCTCTCCACGATTTTGAAACGTAAGTTTATAGTATTTTTTATAAAATAAATAATTTTAATGGCTAAGATCTCATGCCGTGAAAATGTCATCAATTAGGATCTGAACCCAAGGAAGAGTTGTATATTTTACTTACTCAGTTACACTCGTTGGGTTTTCGTCCTTATTAGTTTGTAGTCATTAAGGTATTGATACTTTTGTTTGACAGATTGGTTTTTATAGTATTCGGTTGTTAAGGTAATAGTCCATGAAAGACCAAAATCAAAATGAATGAAACGGCAGGAACTAATTTCGAAAAAGAAAAACTATGAGAAATAAAATCAAAATCAGATGAAGCTATAAGGAGTTAGGGACTAATTGTTTGTTTTAACCTGTATTTTTTCAATCAGGATTGACAAAGTTGAAGAGCTTGAACCTGGATTCATGTTGGATTGAAGATGAAGGATTGGTCCACCTAGCAGGTAAATTTTCTGCCAACTCTCATTTTCCGACCCAACCTTTTTGTTGTCGGGTTATTTTAACTTGTCATATTTTATGCTTTTACCTTATAGGCCATCAGCAACTGAATTGCTTGGAACTCTCTGATACGGGAATTGGAAGTGATGGACTACACTATTTATCAGGTTAAATATGACACGTTATATTGCTTTCAAGCAAAGTTTGTACACTTCTATAGCTATATTACTTTCATTGTAATGAAAGTACACTTCTATCTAAGTAGTTTTGTATGCATGAGTCATGACCATGCGCTATGGTGATGTAGAATTCTTTGACCATCTTCCACGTGCACCATAGTTTAGCCTTTTTTTGTTATTATTATTTTGTTATTGTATTTCTTGTAGGACTGTCTAGTCTGGAGAAATTAAACCTGTCATTCACTATGGTTAATGATAGTGGTTTAAGCAAATTGTGTGGACTCTCATCTCTTAAGTCACTAAATTTGGATGCTCGCCAAGTTACAGATACTGGATTGGCATCCCTAACAAGTATGTGACTATGTGTTCGGTGTTCATATGCAAATTCACAATTCAAACAATGATTCTTTTTTTATTTTCTGTTTTGTGCATAGGCTTCTACATGTTTTTATTAATCTCAGGTTTGGAAATTATCATTAATAACATTACTGAATACTGATACAGGTTTGACTGGGCTTACAGAACTGGATTTGTTTGGAGCACGGATAACAGATTTTGGAACAAACTATTTAAAATGTATGAAATATATTATACTGATATTTTTTTTCCTACCATTAATCCAGGCAATCTTCGAAGTCAATCTTTATTCCATCTGTGGTCATCTGCATCCTGTAGAATTAACTACATGTTAATGTTCTAAGACTGATCCACTTCCAATTATAATATGAATTGAGACTTGAGAGTGTTGTGTTTATGGTAAAACAGGTTTCAAGAACCTAAGGTTGCTGGAAATATGCGGTGGAGAATTGACTGATGACGGTGTTAAAAATATCAAAGAGCTTTCATCTCTGACGTGCTTAAATTTATCACAAAACTGCAACCTTTCAGACACTACCCTGGAGTTAATTTCTGGTATATTTGCTGACTTTTTGTTGGTTGAGAAACACAAGGGGCCGTTTTGTTTGCTGCTTCTTACCAAGTTGAAAAACCAAAATAATCACATAAACAAATAAAAATCAAAATAGAGTTTATAGAGTTTGGATTGTATATTTAACTAGAACAAATGTGTTTTTTATTTATTTTCGCAGTTTTTTTCGTGAAAGTCCTAAATGCATCAGTTACTTGCTTCTCAAGGGTCTTCTAGTTGTAAGATATATAATGGATCATGTGAACTCCTGCAGTTAGGATTTAAAAGTTTTGCTGTGAGGAATAGGAATTACCTTAATTCAGGTCTTCGTAATTTCCCATCACGTCAGGCAGGGTTTGTCCATGATTGTAGTCTTTAGTTCTTTATTATAAATCAGTATGATCCCCAAAATCCAACATGAACACCTTGATCAAGATTGAAAACTGCAATGGTTGGTTGTCTATTTCAATTGCATGACCATAGCCATTATGGTGTTGTTTGAAAATCACAACTGCAATGAATTTCCCCTATTTGGTGTTATCATAACGAAAAATGCATGGTCTGCTTCTTTGTGTGAAACATAGGAGGTGATTGTAATTTATCTCTTGGTGCTCACATGTTTGTGCATGTAATTTCAGGGCTTACTGGTTTGATTTCTTTGAATATTTCAAATTCTGGTATCACAAATGCTGGGCTGAAGCATTTGAAAACACTCAAGAACTTGAGGTCTCTATCATTGGAGTCTTGTAAGGTGACAGCAAATGACATTAGAAAACTTCAATCAACCGACCTCCCCAATTTGGTAATCTTTCGGCCCCAGTAATTTGGGACATATTTGGATATGTTGTAATCTATATAATGAACAGTGCCGGCCCCGAGTTTTTTTTAAGGTGGACAAGCCAAAAAAAAAATAATGCTCTCAATTATTTAAGTATTATCCTTTTATTTTTATTAAAAATTTAATAAAATATCAAAAGTATTTTTTTTTTACCATTTATAATGAACATCTTATTTAGTATATTTTTTTTAGTAATTTATCTTGTAAATCACTTCAAAAGTTAATTCATATTATTAGATTGTAAATATTCAATAAATTATACTGAATAGGTTATTCAACGTGGATATGTTAATTTTTTTTACTAAAATATTCAATTTCATTATAATAATCATCTTTCATATTCACTATTTTCAACTAAAATATTAAATTCTTCATTACTTTTATATAATTCTTCATTCTCAAAATTTTTAGCTTTGGAGTTTAAATTATTTAGATTTGTATCATTTGGAAGAAAAATTATAAGATGTTTAACAAAAAATTTATCAAGAGTACCCTTTTGAGAATTAATATCCATTTCAATTTTTTTAATTCTTTTCCATTTTAGATGACCATAAGGTTGTTTTCTATGCAATATGTTTAAATCTAAACAATTAGACAAGTATAGACAAAAAAACTAAATTAAAATTTATGAATCAAATTATGGATCTTTAATGAGTAAATAACAGTGAGATAAAATAATAGTACCTTATTGATTATTTTTAAACATTTATCTTGAACTTTGAGTCACTTGTTGTAGAAGAAAAAGAATTAACAATGGTGATATGTCACCAAAAAATTTGCAATGGCTAATAAAGAGGTTGTCAATTTGATTTTAATATTCTAGTAGAGCATAAGAAATTATGATTAAGAAAATAGAGGTAAAATCAAGGAATTATATATATATATATATATATATATATATATATAAAAGAATCCAATTACTTCAAGAGTAAGAGTTTACTTATACTTATTTTATTCAATAACTTATATTCTACATCAAATTTTAACAAATTATCTGTCAATTTGAATTTATATAACGAAGTCTTAAATAATTTTTAAAATTCTTAAAAATTTATAAATTTGATTTATACATTAAGAACTTTTAATTTAATAGTTGAATTGTTAAAATTTGGTATAGAACGAAGTCTACTTACACTTACTTCACTCAATAATTCATATTTTACATCAAATTTTAATAATTTAATTGTTAAAAGTATTTAATGCATAGATCAAGTTTGTAAATTTTTTAAAAATTTGAAAAATATTTGATACTTCATTTCATTAATTTAAATTAACAAATAATCATAAAAATATTGTATACATTGATTTGAATTAATAAGACAAAGTATTAAATAGTTTCTAATTTTTTAAAAAAGTTTATAGAGTTATTGAGTGAAGTAAGTCTAGGTAGACTTACTTTTGGAGTAAATAAATTTCTCATCTTTTTTTCTTTCTCTATGTATAAAGGCAATCCTTATTTATTAACGATAAGAGAAATTAAAGGAAATAAGTTAATAATATATTATATTATATATCACACTCTTCTCTTTATATCTATTTTTCTAAAATTACAAGTAGATTTTTATTAAGAAATAGAAACATCACATATCAATTGATTCATTGTTGTTGATTAATTTATTTTTATAATAATTTTTTATATAATTTAATTATTTAAATTTTATTTTATTTATATAAATTAAAAAATAATTTAACACCCCTCTAAAAATGAGACCCTAGCCGGTCATCCACCTTAATTGTACTCAGGCCGCCGGTGATCATAAAGTTGTATTTGCATTACCATACCTTAGAAAAGTATGGAAACACAATTCAAATTAAATATACAATGTATATATATAGGCTAATGGCTTCTAGAGATGTTTGAATTGCTTCTTTGTTTGAGCGAAACTTTCTTTTACTTTGCTGTTCAGTATGTATTGAACATTTGAATTTCAAGTAAGTCTGTGTAGGAAAGTATTAAATGTAAGGCAGCATTATCATAAATGAAATGGTGTAAATTATGCTATCTGTAACCTTTAATATTTTCAAATTGTTTTTTCACCCGTATAGTGGTTAACGAGTTGGTTTGGCCATTTTGACCGATCTCTGAAAGAACAAAACCATCAGAAAAGTAAACTTCAACCTACAAAACAAAGGAATAGAGAATCCTACGTGCGTCAATACAGTGCTTGTAGATCAAACTATATAACTTATACCGATATGTTGCACAACATATTATCAATGATATCAGTTAAGTTTATTTTTGTCAAAAAAAAAAAACTTATACCAATATCATTACAATATCAATAATTATAATTATATATGTCAAAATATATCAAGTTATTTTTATATAGATTAATGATATAATAGATAAAAATAAATATAGATTAATGGTATATAAAATGATTTTGAATTAACATAAAAATTTGTAAATCTTTGTGAAAGAAACTTTAAGGGAGTGAATTAAATTGTGATTTTGAAAGACTATTTTAGTATGAAAAAGTTTTGTGGATTTTAAAAAGATTTGGAAGAAATGTTGTGACTTTTAAGATTTTTTTAAAAAAGCTTTTAAAACATGAATTTTAATTAAGACTTTATAGTTCATATTTTAATGAATTTTAACAGATTTTCATGGATTTGTATCATAAGATTTTATGAATTTTACAAGAAAACATGGATTTGTAAAACACATTTACTGCTACAAGAATTAATAAAAGAAAATATCATAAGTAATAAAGAAAAATAAAATTAACACAAATTTTTCTATCTTTTGACAAATAATTGTCTCTAATGTCCTTCTAACTAAATTTCTCCACTCATATAAAGTTATATTAGTCTTTTGTACTTTGATATATTCATTTTCATACTCTTAAGTTTGAACAATATGTTCAAAATTATGATTTTTATTAATAGGTAGTACTAAAGATGAAGATTCATCTACTGATTCAATTAAAAATTCATCTGAACGATTTGCGAAGAAAATTATGTAGTGCTACTTAATAAGAAATAGAGACATTAATTTAAAAATTGTGAAACATGATTTTAAAATATAAAATATTCTCTTGATCCCATTTTTTAAGGATGCATGACGTGAATTAAACACTTTATTTTCATTTTGATGGTCATTACCTTGATCTACAAAATATTAGAAATGATAAATGAGATAAATAAAAAAGAGAAAGAGAAAATGAAATAGAAGAGAATAGGAGAGAGAGAGAGAGGGGAGAAGCAAGAAAGGATAGAGAGAAAGAAAGAGAAAAGGAGAATAAGAGATAAGCATGAGAAAGAGAGAGAAGTAAGAAAGGTGAGAGAGAAGATTCAAGAGAAGGAAGAAAGAAATAGGAGAAATAGAATGAAAAAAAAAAAAAAAAGTCATATGAAATCTCAAAAAAATTTGTGAGATTATTTAGAATAAATTATATGTAAATTCTACTAAAAAGTTTCACAATATCTATTATTCAAAAAATAACCCATCGAAATATTTATTTTTTGAATATCAATAAATTTTTTTAAGTGAAAAAAAAAATCTTAATTGAATACAATCAGATTTTAATAAACTCCTAAAAAAACATGATTGTCTTAATTGAATATTACCAAATTTTGATATACTCATAAAAAAACATGATTTTCTTAATCGAATATCACATGAATTTTTTATACTAAAAAAAGTCTTAATTGAATATCACAAGATACTTTTATAATAATAAAAAATCTTTTAAAACTCATTGAAGTCCTAATTCAATACACTTCCTAAATATAAAAGTGGATTTTGAAATAACTTTTTCAAATTAAAGATTATTGAATGATGAGATAAGTATAAAATTATTTACTTTTTTTTGGATACAATGTGTTTCAAGTCCTTCAAGACTTGTTAAAATTGATTTTATGGCAACATTTTAAAATAGTAGTTTGGGTTCTTGTATTGCATAATCATAATGGATTTTTTTAATCTTATACTTCATTTTGACTTGACGAAAGATGAAATTTTAGTCATAATTTAAAAAATACAATAACCAAAACTATATTTTTAAAATGTTAATTTGATCAAATCTTAAGAGACTTGGAATACATTTTACCATGCTTACTATAATATAATATACTGTATTGTGTAACTATGGTCTAAAATTAATGTAACATTAACAAAATGATATTTTGATTTGGTATTCATTTTTTTATATCTTTTTTAAGAAAATTTGGTTGTATTTGTATCATTAATATACGAAAATCTTATTGTATCCTAAGAAACTTACATGAGAGTTAAAGAATAAGTCGTTTAAACTATTGTCTATGAATACTATAAGCACGAAGTGATATGAATTTCTTGAGACATATTATAAAGATGACATAAATTTTAGTATTTAAAATATAATAATAATTAATTGAATTTTGAATCATGAGATTTTATTGTAAAATTAATTTGAAAATCAAATATAATTGTTGAATTAGAGTTCATTATTCTGAAAATAGTTGATTATGAATCTCGGTAGTTGAAGACCTTTTAGCAAATATTCTATTATAAAATTAAAAAATAATGATATAACATTTGCTTAAAAAGATTAAAAATTATGTGTAGTTTATGTTGTAGTCAATAATGGATTTAAACGATCCTTTGAGAATATATTTTTTACGAAGCATCATTCACTAACGATTGTGATATGTGAAGCACAACGTCCTCAATCAAGATCCTCAAGGAATCGAGGGACCGTAACATCCTTTAAAATTAGGGTTAAAAAGCATTACCGTCCAATTAAAATTCAAGTTTGGAAAGAAAAAAAAAATTATTACAGCTTTGCACTTCATTCTTCGTGTTACTAACTGCAAGTCATGAACCACAAACTACACCATTCAACAAAAAAAAATTATATATTCATATATAAATAAAATGTAAGCGGTGAAGACAAGATTATCCTAGTAAGTTACATTTAGAGTCTCCAAAGATTACAAAAGAGAAGTTAGGATAAACCAATCTAAATAAAAAGGCAGAAAAACTTTAAACTTTAGAGAACTTCTACACCTGTAGCATTAGACCTGCAAGAAATTTTCACATATTTTGGCAATTACAAGGTTTAACTTTTGGTTTTTTGTCCATTGTTCTGGTGTGTGACTGTGCACAAAGGCCAGACTTCACAATGGATGAACTAATTCGGAGAGTGCCCTGGATGCATTATCTTAAGTACATACCTAGTTCTTGAAATGGCCAGCAAGCCAAGTATGTGTAAAAGAAACTTGTCTTTGGCTGACATGGATCATCTCTGTGCTTCATCTGAAGAAGCTCCAACTGAAGTAGCTGCTATATTGCTTGTTGATCCATTCTCAATGGGTGGAGGCACACCCCATTTGCCTTCAGACTCAAGGGGCTCAAAAACATGAACTCCACCATCTGACAGTCCTACAGCAAACTGATTTGGTTCTTGAGGATGTGCAGTAATAACAAGAGGTTGTACGTTAGAACTGCTGCATAAAAACCAACAAGCTACTTAGCATTTTCCACAAGTACTGCAGAAAAGATTGTTAGTAGCCAACTTCAATGAAAACAGTTTAACTGCTTTGGATTTTCAATGATTTCAAACCCAATTCAATGGAAAATGAAAAACCATCACATTCACAATTTCATGCTCAATTTCAACCGACTAATTTAATAATGTTTTGTACCTTGTCATAAATGAAAATTTAGAAAACTGAAAAACATAAATTAGAACAAGTATCATCAAAGCATTACCTGACACTAGCAGAAAGATAAGCAGAAGGATTGATTCGACAGCGTAATCTAAGGTTTGAAGCGCTAAATACACAGACGGTCGCATCTAAAAAACTGGCATATACAAGTTGGCTATCACACGAGAAAGTTGCATGCGATATTGGTGCCGCAGAATCCCGTGGGAACCACTAAAAATCAAGTTCCATACATTAGGCAAAAGATAAAATCAATTATTTACAGTTAGAATAAAACTGAATTTATTGAACCAACCTGCTTTAAACATTCTAGTTTTGTTGCTTCATAAATGGCAAGCTGAGTTTCATGTACAACCAAGAAGCGGATCTGATCCTGATGAAACTGTACACGGGTGTCTGCCTGTGCTGGTGGAGTTCTCCCTGCAGGAAGTTGCAAGAATCTTGACTTCTGCTTTTCCCATCCATCAGTATTCCACACACAAAGCTGCAAAATAGAAAGAGATAACTCTATGATATACAAGCAAAAATGCTTTGCCAGGAGCATATAATTGATGAAAAGTAGTTCAAAGATGGAGTGCTAAACTGCGATTTTCAATACATTTAATCATAGAAAAGACAGATTCCAGAGAAAGATCTCAAGTGGACAATTAATACCTGAGCATCTGCTCCAGATGAAACTAGCACATTCAATACATGAGAAAAAGCAAGACCAGTTATTCTTTTAGTATGGCCTTTGAGTTTACTTTTAACCTGCGTAGAAAAGAAAAGGAAAAAACACATAAACACCTTATTACTCAAATCAAAACAGAGCAGGAAATGTTTATGAGCAGCAATGATACCTCATCTACACGGACGTTATATATTTGAATGGAAGAATCATCCATGCCTATAGCAATAATATTGTTATCCTGAGGATGGAAAGCAAGAAAAGTTGCTGCAGGTGGCGGAGGCATGAATGTTGTCATTGTCTGCAATTAGCCAAGAAGATTGAAATTGGTTAGTTGCATACAAAAAGTCTTGAATAATGACTAAGGATCATAGCCCACCTTAAAAGTCATCATATTGAACAGAGAAATCTTCCCTCCTGATGCTGACATTACATAAGAATCATTTTTTGACAGAGCAAAGCATGGAACGGCATCCTCAGTATTGCTATCAGTGATGTCATTAGTCATCAGGATGCCACTAGAAGGTTGCCACAACTGGGGTAGCACACTGGCAGTGGCCTACAGGAACAAATGTCATCAGAAAACAATATAATTCCTATTCCCAGTTATATGAATAGAGAAGAGTAATAGTCTGGTGACAGTAATTTTGCATATTCCCACACCTTGCCAGATGAATTACGGTCACTACGCTGCCACTTCCAGAGCAGATGAATGGCATTTGAAGCTAATGCCAGAATAGCATTACCTGAGTTAGTATATATCAACCTTGATATCTGTCATAACAAAGACGCAAATAATCAGAACAGTTTCAGACTTTGGAGAGGGGTAAGGGATTACAACAAGGAAATTCAAGGGTGGACTTAATATAGTATTTCTCAGTATAAAGAAATAAAGGGATATGGTAGAGCCCACGACTTTGATGGGTTGGAGGAGTACCAATTGCAAGATCAAGTCCATGCAAACAGACCATCTGGAAGGTTTAATAGAGAGAGAACCACAAGACAAAAAGTAGGGCAGTCACTGTGAGGGGAGAATTTACTAACTGCAACGTAAATTAGTTATTGTGAGAGGGGAGTTAAGTTTCTTTCTAGCTAGTTATGTGTTTGTGTTGTGGTGTAAGGAAGCAGAAGAATCTTGGCTCTGGATCTGTTCTTAAACAATGTTGCTTGAATTCAATAAAATTTCCTTTTCAATTCAGAACTGGTGTTTTACCATCACATTTTCTTACTCACCATTCACCACACACAAAGCTATTGCTACTCCGACTCTCACCACTCCTACTCACAAACACAGATGCTACTCCGTGCCAACAACATATACACATAGCTACTCCTACTCCTACCCAACACAGATATCTCATACTACTGTTACTGCTATTCCTCCTCCTACACAGTCACAGCTACTGCTACTCCTACTACACAATCTCGTACTCCTGCTATTGCTACTCCTACTCAGACACACACAGAGCTACTGCTACTCCTACTCCTCCTACTACATACAAACTTTTCAAGCTATTTCTACTAATATTACACACACACGTCTCATGCTACCACTACTAGACACACACCATGTGCTACCTGGCTCTGACATGAAAATGTTGTACACAGTATTTTGCAGATAGAAAAGTTCCGAGTTACAAAGTTACAAAATCAGAGGTATACACATTATATATTATATATACATACCCCTCTCCTTTGTTGTCCAATTAAAACCATGTACATTGAAAAGGGAAAATTTAAATGAAATAAAAAAACATGCTATGGAAAAGGGTATTTGATATAATTAATCACATGAAATACTTGAAATAATAATAATAATAAAAGAATACAGTTAGTAATTAGCATACCTTGTTCACTCTTACATTCTCAGGTAGCTTCAAGGATCTACATTGAGATGGTTCATTTATTTCAGTGAGTTTCCATATCTTTGACTTATCATTGGATTCTTCACTTATTCTAGGTTTAACATCTCCCATGTTTCGGGCATCCCCATTCTGATGAGTTAAGATTGAAACATAGCATTAATAATAACAGCAATAGCAATGATAATAAATACATTACAACAATCACAGTAATAAATACATTACAATAGTAATAATAAGGAGTTGCATAACTTGAAATGAAATAAAATCATTAAAGAAAAACAAGTAATAACGTCCTACTGATACAAAGACAAGATAAACAAACCATTCCAGTAATAGCTACCATAGATGATGCCCTCTCTGCAAGTGCAACACTAGTTGCAGTAGCAGCAGCAGCAGCTGCTGCTGCAATTGGATTTATTGTAGGCTGCCACAAAAATAATATGTCAGACTAGGTTTTATTAATAAAAGGAACGAGAAGTATAACATCTATAAGTCAACCTTTGTCATGGCTTCTGAAGTTCTTGACGTATCATATATAGAATTCTCTAATGTCCGTAGCAAACGAATACCATCTGTATTGGCTAATATTTTAATTCCATTCTCATTTGCAGAAACAGCTAAAAGAGCTCCATCCTTGTTGAAACGAATGCGTGGGCTTGCCTAGAATTAGGAATTAGGAAAAGGTAACAATTAGCAACTATCATTTCTGGAGACCAGCTATCCAATTTGCAACAAAATGATGAACTTACAGGGAGACCCCCATCAGCATCAACAGTTGTCAAAAGCTGAATATTATCCATATCCCAGAATTTGATGGAGAAATCATCACCAGCAGCCAAATATCGATTTTTGGTTGTATCAAATTGTACAACACCCAAAGATCGTTTCCGGAAACCTTGATAAGTTCTTTTCACAGCTCCTTCACTTTCATTCCACTCAACAATAGAGGATTCCCCTTCCTTACTTGTCCCACATGAAAAGAGTCTATAAAATACATTCAAGCCAAAAAAAAAATGTTTGAGCAAAGAGATCAAAACACATAGTAAAATACTTTAATTCAACAATACAATAAGATTCAGATTTAGAATACAAGTAGCCATGGTTTGAGTATATGGACCTTGTACCATCAGCACTATAGGCCATGGTTGTACACCAACGACCAGGAGCTTCATAATCAACACGAGACCCCAAATTGTCATACAACCATGCTTTTATCTTTCCATCTAATGCCGTTGAAAAGATGAACTATAGCATAAAAAAGAGTTTCAACCAGCCCAATTAGAAACATAGTTAAAGGGTTTCCTTTGGGACACTACCAATACTGCTAAAGGAATCATACCAACAAACTCAATAAACACTTTACCATAGGTAACAAAGTCAACTTGTACCTGAATGTTTTCTTTATAATGTGGGCAGACAGAATAAACTGGAGCCTCATGACCTTCAAAAGTATACTGTTTTGCACCCGTAGCCGCATCCCAAACCTTCAATTGCATAATTTAGTTAGTGACATGTTATCTTCACCTAGAAAACCAAGCTCTTGCTTTGACAAACCTACCTTAATGGTCTTATCATCACCACAGGTTATGACACATAGTTGCTTATTTGGGTGGGAAAATGCCAGGTCATTTACTCCGCCAACATGAGCATCAATCTAGAAAAGTTCAAAAGTAAACATTTACCAAAAAAAAAATATAAAACCTAAATTAAGCAGGAATAACTCTTTATTATATGAATGTTTGCATGTGTATACCTCCAGATGCTGTCGAACATCATCCCCACCATGATAAGAGTATATCTGAACAATGTGCCTTGAGTAAGCAATTCCTGTTTAGCAGAAGGGGAAAAAAAACTCATAAGTTATTCATTTAGTTGACTTCTGAAATTATATATTACTTAGATCTATATATTTAAGAATTTAAAAACTCTTAACCTACCGAATAAAGCCCCATCAGGACTCCAAATCACACGGTTGACAGAAACACCTGGATCTTTGACAAGAGCAGCCTGAATTGATTAGGATTAGTTTTATTTTCAGTCAGTGCAAACTCACAAGTTTCAGGGTTTGGTATAAATATTTATCAAGAACATCAACAGATAAATGTGAGAAAGGACAACCTGAAATGGCATTGAACAAGCACTAAGATCCCAAACTTTGAAGTTCCTCATGAGTAACCGCTCCCTAGAGCCCACTTCCCACAAAGCAATGTCCCCCACATTCGTACCAACTGACACATTGCATCAAAAAAAAAAAAAAGCTCAATAGATTGCTTTCCAAGCATGAATAGTAAATACATACAACTAAGAAACAAGTCAAAAACACTAACAAAAGGGCCTTTAAAGTGTAACAGACCAAGAAGCAATGTCTGTTGAACTGGATGAAAGTCCATGCTCATAGGAGATGACCCTTGATTCAGAGTTCGCATGACAGTCTTTGGCAAGTCATCAGGTGCATTAAAAGTCTGACCATGACCATGACCAGGGAATGTTGCCGACAACACATTGACAGGCAGATTTACCTGGCACAAAATAAAGATATATTGATAGCATTAATGTGAGAGGTAATAACTTGCATGGGTATGAGCTCCAAGACCATATATCATGCTTCCATAAATGGTACCAGATTACCTCATCTGTTATTCCCATTGGTCTTGTTCTCTTAGAAACATGATCTGAATCTCCAGACGGATAGTCAACAGAAGGATTAGTTGGAGGGGTCCTAGGATGCTTCAAAGCAGCTTAAAAAGGCAATGAAACATCGGAGGGCAAAGATTATACAAACCAAACATAACCTATGAAACTTAAGTATGCTAGTCATGAAAAAGATGGAGAATATCAGAAAGCTAAAGAATGTAGTACCAGGGATTGATGGTGCCCCAAGGCCTATAGCTCCTCCAGAAACTGCAGGATGTGCTACAGTGGTTGGATTTGACATCCAGCCAGCCAGGGGTGTTGGCACAGGTGCTGGAGTAGGTTGAAAAGGCTACAACAAGAACCACAGCATTCCAGCACCATAATAAGAACCAAAAGATAAAAACACATTATGCAATTCCAATGAAACCAAATCAGTTTAGTAGCCCACCCCATGTGCACCAAGAGGAGGAAATCCTCCGGCCTTTGGTAATGATCCTAGTAGCGGGTTATTAGCAGGTGATGGAGCCCGTGCACCATTTGGCTGTCCACATGAGTGATCCACAAAAAGAGTTTTTATATCTGGATTTGGCCGCGGATTCTTACAAAGTTGATGCTGCCAATTCAAGCTGTAGTTTAATTTTAAAACAGGAGAATGAAAATGAAAAAGAAAATTAGTTACCCATAATATAAGAATATATAATCCTCATCAAAAGAATAAAAAAGATTATCTAATCAGTTGTTTAAAGAGAATTTTCAATGCAAAAGCATACACAGTATACCCTCTACATGTTGTAGCTCCTCAACATACAAATAATCTAATGAAGAGAAGCATTGAAGCAGGAACTGGACAGCAAAGTATTGATGGATAGATAATCAAAACATTCTATGAACAAAATAACAACCAGTGGCAATTGCTGGCATGCATCCTATCATTGATGAAAAATAAGTTGGAGTTCAATGTTTGGAATCTGGGATAACAATAACAAGATGCATGTGAACACCAAATAAGACAAATGTAAATATAGCATATGGAAGATGAGGTCCTTCAATTGTAAGTAAAGGTACCATCAACAATCTCGTGGCCATTGTGTACCAGTAAGTTATTACATGCAGTGCACAAATTACTGTTGTATACTGATTGACAATATCTTAGACTGTAAATGAATTACCTTTGATTGATGAGAGTCCGTAACCTTGAGTTTTTAAGGTTGGGAAATTGCAATTTGTCACGAAATAAGGGATTGGCCTCAATCAACTTTTTGAGCTCGACCAACATGATTGCTCTTGCAGACTTCGTGTCACCATACTTAGACAATTGCTCGTTTTCCCTACAATACCAGAAATCATTTTCTGTTTCTTGCAGAAATTTTACACCAAGCTAAGAATTATATGCATACCTAAAATTCTCCAATGTCAAAAGCTGTGTGATTTCCTTAAACAGCTCTTCATTAAATGTGGCAAAGACTTTCAAATCCTTCACTAATATTTCTACAGCCTTGGACCGATCATGTCTACCAAAATATTATTAAAAAACCTGAGGTTCAATACTTACAAAAGAATGCCAAGTGTCAACAGAATACATAAGTGAACTTGTTGTAAGCTTACTTATCTAATGCTTCCAGATACTTCTGCTTCCTTATCTCAAAAAATATCTTCATAGAATACCTATTATCATCCACTTTGGTAAAACCAGAGAGATACCTCTCAACCTCATCCCAATTACCATTGTGCACTTCATCCTCAAAATACTTCATGTTAAAGAAAAACCCAGACTCCTGCTCAAGCCTTTTATTTAAAAAAATAATAGTAATATTAATTAGTCAAATTAATATACTAGAGATGACCAATAATAATAATAATAATAATAATAGTAGTAGAAATAATAATAATAATAATAACAATAATAATAATAATAACAACAACAACAATACTAATAATAATAATAATAATAATAATAATAATAATAATAATAACAAACTGAAATGGAACAAGCCCCACTTGTGAACAGTCTCTTTGAACTTTTCCTCATCAAGAAACTGCAAGATCAAGAACACCAACTCCCTACTGAGAGATGACATCGTAACTGCCTCTCTTCAATTAGACAAGCACCAAAATGAGCAACTACAAACTAGATCTGCGGGAAAAAAAAAATACATTTTTTCAAAAAACGAGAAAATTAGAGAAATTGCACCAAAAAAAACCACACACAAAATGCAGAGAAAAAAAATCCACACCGAGAGTGAATCATTTGACTAGCCCCGGCGAAGCATTTAGGGAAGAAAATCTTCTATGTCTAAAAAATAAAGTAAAATAGAGCAGTGAAATAAGGTTTTGGGGGCAAAAACGAAAGGGCAAAAGAAATTGAGTCTATCCCACAAGATCAAAGGGAAAGAACGAAAGTGGCTTTAATCCCGCAAGGGAATCCAAGATGCAACACCAAAAATAAGGAAAAAAGTGTTTATAAAAGGAAAGAAACAAGGAAAAGTCGAAATTAAAATACACATAAAAGCTACAGACTTTAAAGCAACAGATTCGGAAACTTGAAAGAAAGAGTTTTGGAGAAGCTCTCACCTTCAAAGCTCGCACATGGGAATATAGAAGGCACCACCACACCACAACAAGAGAGACCAAAACAAAACCTTTCTCTCTCCTTCAAGAAATGTCCTCTCTCTCTCTCTCTTTCTATCTCTAATTACCTCTCTCTAAATATATATACTATACAGGACACATGAACTTGCTCAAATAGGTTATTTTATATAGGAGGCGACAGGGAAGGGAGATGATAAGTAAACTCGCTTATCAGCGAGTGGTTATCAGAATGGACGATAAGTTATAATAGAGTCACGACTGCTTATATTAAAAGATCAGTTTAATGCGGGGCCCACTAAGCCGGCTTCGTTTTGTGTAAAAATCGGCTCGGAATCTCGAGCTGACAGCTGGAAATCGGCTTGGAGTGAAACTAGATGATGGATAGCGTTTCTCTATTGCCAGTTCTAGCGTTGTTCTTAAGCTGAACCGTTGGATTGGACGGAGAAGTTATTTGAAAGATGGTATGGTGGGGTGAAAAGGAGAGGATAATATATGGAGTCCGCAAAGTGTTAGGGCTGAATGTTTGGGGAATATTACGGTGTGTGCCATGGCATGGAGGGAGGGCACTTAATGTATCACGTGATACAGTTCATGATTGCGATACGAGATAATGTGATGAGAGCAAGTAATGACTCGCGAGTCACGAGATGGGAATTAATGAATAAAGTAAGTGAAGTGAATTAAATGTGTGGTCAGAGCGTGTGTAGGTTATTGTCCCTGTCAGATGTGTACGTTCGCCTCTTTCCCCAAACCAGCCATAAAATGCGCAATTCAATTACATTTATTGCGCTTATCTTTTTCCTTTTTTATTCTTAAATTAAACCAAATTATCATTTCAATTAATATTTATTACATTCAAATATAAAAAATACTCTTTCTGGAATGTCCCCTACACATGCTACATTTATTATAATTCAATTTCAAAGCAAAAGAAAAAAATAATAAATATCAACTAATTTAAAATTATCATGTGACAGATAATAAATTCCATACATATGCACATATGTAAATAATAAAAAAACTAAATAATTATTGTACATATATATTATCTACATAAGAAAAATCTCTCATATGTTAAGGACATATATACAAGACAAAAATTGCATAAGAATAATACCATCAAAAACAAAATTAGTCATTTTTAGTGTAACACTTCATGATTAGACGAGTTAACTTAATAATTTTGTTTCGTCTGTTCTCATATAATATATGATTACAATTTCAACCACAAGAAAAAACATAAGATAGACTTGTGAAATAAAAGCATCATACAAACATAACATTCATATTAACATGAACAACATTAATTTAATCATACAACTTCAACATATCACCAATACTACTCATACAACTTATAACATAAAACAACTCATCAACTTCAACTTAACATGTCGTCACACAATAATATACAACTAATGTGTTGTCACCTATGTTAATTATGGAGATCTCCTACAATAAAGATGAATAATTTAAGTGGTTTAACCATACCAAACCACAATGATTAATATAAAATTAAAAACAATGACTAATATAAGTTATATTGGTTTTCTGGGGTTTTGTCACTTAAGTTAAAAATTCTAGTGCTACTGTCACATAAAAACAATATGGGTGTAAATCTAGCATAACATTAGCTTGTAACATTGAGTCACCTATGAGATTAACCCTTCGACTATCATCTAAATACTATGTTCTTCTAATGCTCGATTAGGAACTAAGTTCCCAACTTGATATTTTACTCGATTAGTTGTTTTATACACGTATGTTTTGACCTTGTTAACATACAAATACCATATAAAATATAGAGAAGACAACTTAAAATAACTACCTTTCAAAAGCCAATATACTTGGTGAAGGGTTTCAACCAAGCTCTTATAGTGTGTTTGGATGAGGAATTTTACAAATTCAAAGAATTTTAAATTCTTGGTATTTGAATTACTTTGATTTCAATTTCTATTATTCTTGAAATATTTTGTTTTGATGAGTCAATTCAAATTTATTAAATTTTAAATTGTTAGGTTGAATATGATAATTTTATTCCATCATAGTAAAAATTGATTTTAAAAATATATTTATATGTTAAGATTTTTAAATTAAATTTTATAAAAATAAATATTAATCTATTTTTAAATATTTAATAATTTTAAAAATTAATATTAGATAATATTTAATAATTTTAAAAATTAATATTAGATAATATTTAATAATTTTAAAAATTAATATTAGATAATGTTTAACAATTTTAAAAATATTTTTGAATATTCAATAATTAATAGAATGAAGAGATAAGATAAAATATATAGGTAAAATAAGAAAAACAAATATGAGGAATTTCAAATTCTCCCATTTTTGGGAGAATTTGAAATTCTACTATTTTAAGGAATTTCACAAATGCTTAGATTTCAAATTCTTTGTAAATTCTTCATCCAAATAAAGTATTTCACCTCAAGGAATTTGAAATTCTTCAAATAAATGAATTACCCTATATAAATTTCTCTTCCAAACACACACTTAGAGTACCCCAGTGTATTTCCACACCATGAGATATTAAAATTTATAAAGCCAACTTTTAATTTTCTCTAGTTTTGATGTATCTTAACAAAGACATGTATTAATATCACATGCCTAACAACTTAATCAACTTAATGTCATACAACTTATATAGCTCCATCATTTATTAACTTAACACTTTAGAACATAAATATCATCATATAACATATCAATTTTTATCATAATAAATCATCATCATGTCATCTTCACTTTACAACTTAATCAACATCTTTCATCATAACTAAGTTAAAACATCATATTAATAGCAGACAATCCCCGCCCAGTATCATCCCCTGAACACTTGACGCTATTGAGATAAGGGAATTTCCTGTCACACCCACATCCAACGCTAAAATACTTTGGCTTGACGTGGCTAAGGCAAAAAACCTCTTACCTTCTCAAGTTTGGTGTGGCAACAACCCACGTCCAACTCCAATTAGGCAAAGAGACTTTGTTTGACTCACATACGAAGTCACTACACCAATATTCAATATGGATTAAGACAGAGAGATTTTTCTCTCTTCATGCCTGACACCATCAATCATTTACATTATATAATAGTAGGTGATCAAATAATAATATAAATATTTTTACACTATTAATATATATATTATTTATTACATAAAAGTATATAAATATTATAATAAAATGATTTTTAATCTTATATGTTATTAATTTAAAAAATCATACCATCAATTTCTCTAATTAAGATTATTGGAAAATATTAGTAACATACCTTTTAAATGTTCTCTATTATTAATTAATTACAAATTACTAAAAGTTACTAAATAATGACATATTCGTTAAATAGGATGTAAGATGTATAATTTTTTTTAAATTTTGTATAAATCTCGACCTATGAGATAAAGTAAGTTTAAAAGAGTATGGTGTTGACATTTTTTTAATAAAAAATCATTGTTAATATTATTTGTAAAATAGTTATAAAAGTTAAAAAAAACTTAACATACACAATTATTCGTGATTGAATTAAATTATATATAAAAAACAAATAATATTTTTATTTTTATTTATTAAAATAACAACACCAAAGTTCAAATTTATGACCTTATTTTTATATTATCTCATTCTCTCATTATTTGGTCAACCCTAATAGTTTTAGAAGTAATATACACATCATTTACTATAAAATTATCACTTTCAAATATTTTAAAAACTGATGTTAATACTTTTTTAAAAATCTATAGTATTAATAGAAACATTTTTTACACGTTTAAATTGGACTATTTTTTTATTATTATAAATAATCACATCTTTTATCTTAAATTTTTTTTAATTATTATTTATTTAAATAAAATATATAGATTCACATAATATCTCTTTTCCACCGTTTATAATAATATCAATACTCAGGCAATAGTTATAGAAATCGCCCGTAATTTTAGGTGGGTTTTACTTATAATAAAAGTGACTTAAATTTTCAAACAACCATTTTAGGAAAGTTTTTATTTAATTGCCATCTTTGACCCAATAATTAATATCTTCTGTTAATGAAGATTCTCGCTCAAAGAAAATAATTAATATTATCAATAACTTTTACCATTTAAGAATAATTTAGTGCATTGTTTTAGGATGTGAAAATTAAAGAAAAATAAATTATTCTACAAATTATAGTTTATGTTTATATATTGCAGCAAACTCGTCCACAAGAGTTTTTTTTTTTTTAGTAAAATTTTCAGTGATAGTTAGATACTAAATTTTTCAAAAAAGTATATTAAAATTGCAAAACATATTGTTTTTTTTTTAAATTACACATACTTTTTTATTTATAAATATGATCGATAATCAAAATTTTAACAACATAGTTCTAGAACTCAATTATCTATTAATATTGTTAAATATTGTTACTCGGATGTGATTTTTCATACTTCTTATTATCCTTGTTATTATAAATAAGACATCAAATAATGAGTCACATAGATTAATATAGATAATTATTTATTAATATTATCAATTTTTAAAAAATATAGATATACTAATTTTTTGTTTATCAATTATCATTAACTTGTCATGTAATCTATTGTGAGGTAAAATAGACATTTACGTAGCAATACATATAATAATTGACTTTGTTATTTTTTTTTTGGAAAAAAAATATACTTACAAGTAAGACGATAAAAAATATTTATTTATTAAATTATATTTTCATTATTTAACAACAAGAAGTACATATATTCATAATCATTAATAAAAACAAATAATAAAAAATTATCTTATAAAATGTTTCATAAAAAAATTACTAATTCTTTCTAAATTGTAACTTAAAATTAAAGATAAAAATAAGTTAGGTAACTTCTCAAGAGTTTACAATCTAACCGGACTTATATTAAAAGGATTTATTTTTAACTTTTTATAAACATTATTTTTAATTAAAAATACTATGTTTTAGACTTTTAAAATTTTATTAGATTTAATAGATTGACTTATTTAAAATATAAATTATTATTGTATATTAATTTACAATTATATATATAATATTTAGGCTTCTTAAGTTACTCCGACATATTGGTCTATTTATATGCCTAATATGAAACATGCTACATAGCACAGACTTTAAGGTTAAATCTGGGTTTTAAGTACGTCAGGTCAAACTTAATATTTGGTCAAACTTCATGTCCACCAAAACCTATTTATTTTAACATATTTCCAGTTCTAGTTATATTATATAAGTACAGAAGAGAGTATATAATTTATTCATTTCCATTTAAAATATTATTATTAAGTCATAAAATAAAATGACGATTTTTAAATTTAATAGGAAAAAACATTATGTTTGCATCTATTTAACTTGCCATATATGGTTTCAATTAGCTTAGTTCACAGTCAAAGAAGAAACTGAAGCAGCTGGCAAGAGATGGGAATTTTTTTTTTTTTTTTTTTTATGCGTGCCTTGCATATATTGCGTGTCATGTGCACGTTGAAACTGCAAAGACAGACAAGTTGCACGAGGTTAAAATACAAAATAAATAAATAAATTGGTAATGAAAAATTATTATTTTATTATAGATAATAACAATGATAAGCTACAAATATAAATGTTCATTCCAGTAGCGTCTAAAAGTTGATTTCAACACATGAACTAAATTAATTTTATTTGAACTTCTTAAAAAAAAAAAAAAAGAATCCGAAAAAACTATCCAAAAAAACGCAAATAACTTGTTAAATCCGCCATGAGATTTCAGAATTGTTATGAGTGTATCTATTGAAGTTAACTAACCCAACTTGAAACTAGCACTTTTCCATTGGCAAAAAGAACAAAAAAGGAACACAAACAAACAAGTTATACGCATTAGCATATGATAATGCAAGAAGTTGTTGCTACTTGCTAAGCAATGATAACATTTTATTCTTATCAGCTACGTATTCACATTTTTTTCATGTACGTACGTTCCTGAATATGTTTAGACCAACAGCATTACTCAGAATAACAAATAGTTTTGTCATTTCCAGATTTAACAAATATAGCCAGACATACACCCTTTTTTTAATTGAGATATTTTCATCAAAAATTAAGAATTAACCTATTGACATTAAGATTTAGTTAAAAAATAATTTTTCACAGTAAATATTTTAATTTTTTCATGCATGCAAATTGAAAAACTAAACTACAATATTACGTATTTAAAAAGAATCATGAGAGATAAAACTGGGACAAGAAAAATGTAGGTTGACAGTGAAATGTATGAGATGGCCCCTCTAAAATCGTCCATAACAAGAATGCCTAAAATAATTATGACAAGTCATTGATGGTATGCAAATTGAAATGGCTTCCCCACCATGGTCTCTGTGCTTTTCTTCCCCCCACCAAATAAAGCAAGACGATAAGTGCTTAAACGTTATATATTTATTGATATCATACTATTTTGAATATTATGTATATATATATATAATATGAGACAGTTGGGCAGTACATGGAAATGGGACGCATATATATGGATGGCCATGGAAGAAGAAAAGTTGAAAGATGCGAAGAGTGTGGATCAAAGGCACACTAAGGTCAACATTACTGTGTAGAATAGATTATTGAGAGAATATTATTATTTTACATGATTCTGAAAAAGATAGTGTAATTAGGATATATAGGGTATGTTTTATGGGGCAGATGATGAATAGAATAATAAAGTAATATGAAGGTTGGGATAGAAATGAAATATTAATGGAAATATAATGCGATATTGATATTAGTAAAAAAAAAAAAAGAAGGGATGACGTGAGAAATAATGAGAGTGGGAGGGAGGCCCAGGAAGCAGTGAGTGTGAGGAATGACAAATTGACAATGACAAGGTACAAAGTAAAGGGAGTCGTGCAAGATGGGTGCCGTGGGGCCCGCACATTCTTTCTTTCTTTCTCACTATCGAGTAGGTGCCTTTAGCTAGCTTTCCTACCTCTCCCTCTTATGGATAAATTATTATCCCTCAATCTAACTATCTACAATTAACCGTATGTAAAAGTAATATTCTTTTCTTTTTACATTTTTTTTTTAAGATTTTTTATTTCTATAATTATTCTAAATCACCCTCCTTTAACTTACAAATTATTTTTATTATTTTTATTTTTTATATATAAATGTATACTTCTTTGTCCTTAGTAATATTTTGTGTTCAATTTTTTTTTATAGATATTGATACTTTTTTTTTCTCTCATTAATGTATCTCTTAAAAATAAAATAATATGTATAAAAAATAGTCATGCATTCCATTAATTATAGTACCTACTTTCTTTTGTTTTTTTAATAAAAAAATATAATATCTTTGTCTCTACCAATTATTTGTAAAGTTTTTTCTCTATGTAACAGAAGAGTATATTAAAAATTTGAACTCAAATGAAATAACCTTATATATATCAATTACATATTTTATAAATAATTAGTCTTGACGTAATAGGTAATTAATTATTATTTTTTGAAAAAATTCAATATATTTCATATAATAATTAGTTGAGTTTGTGAATATTGTAATTTTTTTCCTTTTATGATGGTTGTTTGGTGGACTGCACATAGTGGGACTTATACAAGGACCATGTGATGCCTTCGTTCTTATCCTTAATTTCTTATAAATTATAGAGATCTTAAATAAATTGAATTAAACCTCTTACACAAATTAAATGTTATTTTAAATTAGATATTTAAATAAATTTAGTTTATATTTTTTATTTAACCTGATCTATATTAGGTCATCAGGTTAAATTGATCTAATTAAAAAAATATATTTAAAAAATTAAATTTATTTTTTTATAATACAAAATTATAACAATTAAATAATATTATATATTGTCACGAAACATCTAATTACTTTTCATGTATACAATTTTTCACAATTATTGCATTTGCATTTTTTTACCTCATCAATTAGACCAACTTGATCACAATAATTCCATACACTAGAGGTGTTACTATTTATTTTCTTGACCTTTTTATTATCTTGGCCTTGGTTATTAATATCCTGACTCTTGTTTTTATTACCGATAGTAGTAACATAATGATCAGTAACAAGAGTAGTCTTTCTCTTTGTGTTAGGTAGAGTTTCTATTGTATCTAAATCATACTCTATGCTATCAAACATGCCATCAACATTTTTACTCATTTAGTTCTCAGTTTCCACAATAGCTTATAAAGTAACAAGCCAACATAATTCCTAGTTCAGTGCATAAGCAAAAACAACGATCAATAAAGTAACACTAAGCAATAAAGCAATAATAAGTCAATATTCAATTCACAATTCTTAGTCCACACAACATAAAATTTAAAAAAAATAACACACTTAGTATTTGGTAAGAGATGAACTAGAGTAGAACGTGATTTGAATGATGTCAAACGTGAGATGAGATAATTGACTCTGCTTAAATTGACATCGAACATGAGAAAAGAGACTAATTTCTACCTAAAATGTGGCCAGGCGTGAGACTTTGCCATGCCACGAGTGAGAACCCAAGGATCACTACCCCATCCACGCCGAGCTTGGGTTGAATGGCGTCAAGGGTGGGGTGAGGCAAAGGGCTCCTTGCCTCAATGGCGTCGAGCGCAATGTTAATAGCGTCGGACGTGGATTGCCTTATATAATAACTTGTTTACTTTATTAATTGATGAGCATATGGACAAGTTAGATGAATCTATTGCATGTGACATGTTGATGAGTGATATTTGTTTTATGTATCTTGATCTGGGATGATATATATAGATGGTTGTATGGATTAACAGATGAGGTGTTTTTATATGTATAAGTTGATTAATGTTGTTAGATTTATATCCATTGTCCCGATGAATTGTTGAGGTGTGATGTTGCGAATGCTTTAGACATGATTTATTGACCTGTTAAGGTATTGATGCTAAGAGTGTTATAGACATTTAGGCATGTTGTGTTGATACACTATTGAAATGTGATGTTGAAAATGTGTATACATTTAGGCATGTTGATTGGCTTAGGACTAGAGGAGAGAATTTTTTAAAAGATATGTCCCATCGTGTGGATATGGGTGTGATGCTCTATAAGTATAGTTGTTGAAAAATCCTCCTTGAGTAGGCATTATCTCTTAAAGTGAATTGTTGAGTCTCCTCTAGATCCTCAGTTGATGTTGGAGTAAAGTATGAAGTCGATGACTATTACACTTAATTGATTACTGGAGAGGTATGTGGTACCGTGAAGATAGTTAATTGGGTTGTAATCAACAAAAGATTTGGTTAATGCATGCTAATGTCATAATAGGCCCATACCCAAACCATGTTATACCTAACGGTGGTACCCGACTTCCCTAATTTAAGTGGAGACATCTAAGAAATCATGTTGTAGGGATTGATATCCTATTTAGTTGTTGATCTAACATAAGTAAAAGACGTGAAAAATATCATGTTAGTTTGTTACGACCAAACCACTTAAAGTGCTCATCTTGGTGTAAAAGATCTCCAAAGGTAAATGTATGACGACAAATTAGTTGTGGTGTATGCATATGATGGGTGTAATTTGATTTTGTTCATATGCTTTGGTGTTTACATGGTTGTATGACATGATTGTGGTATAAATTTGATTTGTTTAAGTTGATTACCTTTCAAACTTGTTGATACCATGTTGATTGTTGTATGATGTGAACCATGAGATGCATGTTGGACGGTTTCACACACGTGTGTGTTTTTGTAAAGATGTTTTATTTTCCTTGTTGTTTCACACTTATTTATATATTATGTTACTTATGTCTAGGTGAATCGAATATATTAATATTGAGTAGTGTATTTATTTTTTACAACTAGATGTTGAGTCGTTAATCATAGGGACCACGATGAATCATTACATTTGTCAATAAATTAATTACAAATAATATGATAAAATTTATATCTAATAATTTAATTTAATTATTTTTGAAAAAATACAATTATTAAGAACTATAATGAGACCTATTTTTTTTTATTTATTGAGAAAAAAACCGGAGTAATTTGTTATGCATAAATTTGAGCATGTTTGTAAAGCAATGTCCATAATAGACCCCGACACAATGAGACTCAATATGATACACTCTCATTTATACAAAATTTTAGATTTGAAGAAAGAGGAGAAAGTGATACATGAGTTGTTTAAGCTTGTTGAGAAAAGAGAGGGTGTGAGAGAGGAAAAGTGAAAAAAAAATCTAAATGTGAAAAAGAATAAAGGGTATTTAATTTTATGAAATTTTCAACTATGTAAATTAATTATTGACTATAGTTTCATTAGTTATAAAATATATTTACTGAAAGTTACTCCATACATGTTTATGAAGATCAATATTTTCTTTTGACAAATTTCATCCATAATAAGGGAGTCAATATAATCTGCAGCGGGCAAGGAGGATGGCGACTTCTATTTGAATTGAAGGGGCTCCATCCAAGCTATCTATAACAAATTTAAGGGAAAAGGCTTACATTTAAGTGCACCTGCCAAATGAAGATGAATATTTAAGTATCATCAGTTTTACTTACAGTATAATCTTATTTAAAAATATAAAATAGCAATTAAAAACATAAAATATTAAATATTCTATAAAGCAAACCGTGATATTATTTATTTATAATATTAAATTTACTCACCACTACTCAGTGGCATATTTACAAAATGTTAAAAATTAAAAATATATTACAAGAAGGAATAATATTAAAATAGTACCCTAAAACAAGTCCATTGCAGCTGTCTGTTTCCAATTTTGCGTGCAGAGCACATGGCCCACAGGAGTTGCTACGCCCAAACTAACATTTGGGCCCACCATATCTGTCCACCCCGACACCATTCACCATCACTTCTTTCTTCTTTCCAAACAAAAACAACGTGGAACTTGCATAAATATTATTCATTTTTTATGAATATTTTAAAATATATTATATATCACTAATATTATAATGTCATTTTTATTTATTTATAATTTAAAATACTTATATTCAATTTAAAATTAAATATAAAATATAAATAAAAAATGAGAAATTGAGAAAAATCTGTCTAAGAAAATCAGCTAAATTAAGAATATATATATATATATATATATATATATATATATATATATTATTTTTATGGAAAAAAGATAAATTTATTTTTTTACAGTGAAAATATATTTTACAAAAATAATAAATCAAAATACGTATTTATTTTGTCATGTTTTATACGTAGTTTAGAAAGATGGATGTAAGGACGTACTCTATAGGCTGCACCGACAATTATGAAAACGTATTCGTAATGTAATGCACTTCACCACGGTTAGTCAATCACATAACAAAAAAAAATTGTTAACTCAAATAATTTAATATTTATGTTACTCAATTAATGATTAGGTTAATAAAAAGAATTATACTTCCATAATAAGAAAACAACACGCTTTGGGAAAAAATCTCAGTGATTGTTTCTCATCTACACAATAGTGGCAAGATAATAGGACCATATATAGAATCCTCCAATGACAATTATCCTCTTTCTCGTCAACTCCTAATCACTCATTTTCTATTTTTCTCTTCATTTTTAAAATACATTATACATGTACTAACGAGTGTGTAAAAATATTTGGTATATTTTAGCTATTATTATAATATATATAATAAACATTTAATTGTGTATATAGAATAATAAGTTAGGACTAAATTCAAATACATTCAATGATAAATATCATACTCACATCGCATAATTTTTTTATAAATGTTGAATATTTATCTCTAACGAGTAAGGACTAAGGACATCATCACCATCCTTCAACATGAGAAAAATCCTGATAAAAAAGGAGCAGCAAATGGATCTCATTATCTATCAACCCTTTTCTAAACAAATGTTTTTGACGAATGAGGGAAATCTATAATTTGCTTTTTTTTTTTTTAATCATAATTCATAAGTACTTTGACCCAATGACCCTTTGTAAGATTGCTCGTTAATTTTGCAATAGTCTTTTACAATATGTTTTAATTATAATTTTACAGATTTCGAATATATAAAACTATTTTTTTATATAAAAACAACAGGTTTAATAAAATTATGAGAGGATTATATCTAAATAAGTAATTTTTAATAATTTAAGTAGAAGTAATGAAAACTATATTTTATATTTATATTTTTCCATGTGATTGACTCTATCCAGCGAATCTTCTTGTCAAACTTGACGCGAGTGCGTGTCTTTGTCTGCTTCAATCTCTACACCACAAAGAACAAGGATGAGTGTGTTTGGTTGAATCAATAAGAAAAGGAAACAAATAAAAATTATGCCATTTCCGCTTATTTTTACTATATTTTTTAATTAATTTTATTCACTCTTTTTTTTCTTTCTACTTTTTAATTCTCTAAGCAAAATATTTTATTATGTATTTCTATTCATTTTCTCATTTTTATTCATTTTATTTTTATGCATTTATTTCTTTCTATTAAACAAATTTTGAGTGTCCCATCACCTTGACGACTAATTCAATTTTTTTTATATATTGAAAAATAATGCTACTTATGTCATAACCAACAATGAATTCTGTGTTTTGCCTATCTGGTAGGATGATATTATTGACATAGTTTGAGTTAAGCATTTGGAATCATTACATTTGAGTTTATTTTATAATGTTTACATCCTTATTTAATATATTTTATTACAAAATAATTTTTTTTAAAATTAGTTTTGGTCAATATTGACATCTTAAAAAAACATTTTATAAATTTTTTAATCAAAACTCACTCATTTAAAATGATCAAAACCCATGTTTACAAATTTTAAAACAAAGCAGAAATAATTTTTTTTTTATAAAAATCAAAATAAAAAAACTCGTTGATTTTATGAAAATATTACACTTTAATAAAAAAAATTATAAAAAAAATATTAACAATTTAATTATCATCAATTTTACTGTGTATTTTTTTTTGTTCATTTATTTTTTTTGTAAAATTTTTTGTTTATTAATATTACTCCTTTCGTTTACGTACTTTAATTTTGTACTCTTAATATACGAAGAAATGTGGAAAAGATTTTTCATTTGGGTATTTCCTAACTTTGGGGTTGGGGCCTTGGGAGGCATCTAGGTTGTCCCTTTCGTTCTCCTCTTAGAGGACCACTATCCATAGTTTTAAAAATCGGACCGGTCATCAAACCGGTTAAGATATTGGGTTAGTGGGTCAAAGGTTGAACCGGTGGATCACTGGTTGAACCGCATGACTCGATTTTTATTTATTTTTATTAAAAAATATTCATATTAAATATATTTATACTTATAAATTTTAATAAATTCATATCTTATTTTAAATTTAAATTTTTCTATCTTATTTAAAATTATTTTTATTTTTATTTTGTAAAAAAATACATAAAAAAATTACATGTTAAACGATATATTAATACAAATTAAAAATATAAATAATATGTACATATATAATATGCTTGCAATTAATATCACAAAATAATATATGTAATATTTACATAGATATTGAATTATTAAATATATAATTTAAAATTAATAATATACTATAAAAGTTATTTAAGTTGTATATATTGCAAACAAATATATTAGAACAAGTAGTCATTGTTATATTTAATAAGACTTCTTACTTTTTCATTAAGAGATTCAATTTTCATTATTATTTTTGTGATTTATGGTCCCTTAAAAAAATTTATAAAAAAAAAAAGTGGTTGAACCGGTTTGACCCATCGGTTCACTGGTTGAACCGGAAAATTAACCGGTTCAATCCGATTTGAAACGGGTCGACTGCATAACCGATCCAACTTCAGATTCGGACCGGCTGGACCACCGGTTCCCGGTCCAACCGGTCCAACCGGCCGAATCGGTCCGGGTTTTAAAACACTGCCACTATCACCTTATTCTTATCTCGTGTATAAAAACATTGGGATGAAAAAAATAAATTACATGACAAAGAAAATATTTATTGTGCGTTTTTTTATCGAGATTAATTATTATTTTTATAATGATATGTCATAATTTTTACACTTAATATTCAACTACAAGTAATAAAAACATACAAGATTCACATACTTATAAAACTTTAATATATATGTCATAAAATATATATATATATATATATATATATATATATATATACAAAAGTTTATTAACTACTAAATCATATAACAAGTGTGTGTATATACAGTAATCCATACATCAGTATGGAAATAGATTCTAGTTATTGATCAAACAATACTATTACAAACCAGTTACTATAGGGCAGCTCAAAAGATCTACACCACCATTGCTAACATGGTCATAAAAGCTTCATCTCTAACTTATTTATGCTTTGCTCTTATATCAAACATAACACCATCACAGTCTAACCACATGGAAAAACGTATAAGAGTAATTTAGAATTCAAAAGAAACCAACATAATGATTATAGAAATAAAAACTATACTATTAACATAAACAACTCAATTTACTTCAAAACATTGTCAATTTACAACTTTTTAACATAATAGAACATATTCTTCAACTTAAACAACACAACAACAACATTTCAATGCAACCCATCACAATTCAACAGAGCATGTGAATAACATAACTCAGTTAACACATCATATGTACTATACAACAACTATATACCTCATCACATATTTCAACTTGGAGATCTCCTACAACATAGATGAGTAGTTTAAGTGGTTTAATCTTATTGAACCAACAACTCAACCTTCTTAATGTAGCTAGATCAACAACTAATTTGGATAAAAGCCATAATACAACATGGTTTCTCGAATTTCGTCACTTAAAATAGGAAGTTTAGTATTCTTGTCAAGGTAGAACAACTTAGCTAACATAACTAAGTCACCTATGAGATTAGTCTACCAACTACCCTCCAAATATTACATCTTTCCAATACTTACTTAGAAATTTTGGCTCTCGACCTTGTACCTTACTCTAGCTTGGTCGTTTATGCATATATGCCTCAACCTTGCCCACATACAGATCAATATTGGTTGCTTGTAATTGGTATGCCTCAACTTGACCCACATATCACATCAACTAAGGTTTTAGAATAGACACAGGTATCCACTTTCATTTTACAAAAAGAGTTTTCAACAAATTAGACTCTTAGATCACCATAACACAATATCCTCACAATGGGATATACAACTTTAAAAATAAATTTTCTTTTAGTACTAGGTTGATCAACATAGTACAACTTTAATGCCAAAGTATTCTCAACACAACTACTCAACTGAACAACATATAACTCAACTCACTTCCAACCATTTAACCAACTTTATACATTATACTACACCAAAGTAAAAATATTCAAAATCATGTATCAACATATGACATATAGCACTACATAATCATCATATAACATGTAACGGACTCCATAAACCTATACATATTCAATTTTTTTTAACAATACAAACAATGTATATTTATAAGGTAGTCTACACCCAACACCACTCTTCTCGTGCTTGGTGTGAAATGAGGTAGAGAGTCTCTAATTTGCCCATGCTTAATGCCAATCTTTCCAATCCCAGCGTGGATGAGGTTGAGAGACCTTGTTGCTTTCACGCCCAGCCTCATTTCAGGTAAAGAGTATTTGTCTGACTCACGCTCGACATTACCACATTAATGCTCTCATCGTCTAGGCAGAGAGTTCTATCTTGGCCATGTTGGGTGCCACTCAACCTTGGGCTCGATGTCTCCAAGTCAGAGATGTTTCTTTTTCTTCACGTCCAACGTTATTCAAGCCATGTTCGACGTGACCAAATCAAAGACTTCCCTCTATCTCACACCTGGTGACACCAATCCTGCACTTGACGTGAATGAGGCAGAAAGCCTCAAATGTGTGTCATGCCTTATGCCTTGAAGTTGCACTCAACATGATGTGAATTCTATCTAACCCTTAGTAGATTCGCATTTTTGGCTCAATCCACTTGAAACTTAGAAAATCTCCATCATACAACAAAATATATCATTCATATTCATCATCAACATCTTTAATCAACTTAGAATAACAACATGCATTCACAAATCATCAAATTCTCTAAAAACATTCAAGAAAGCACCAAAACCCCAATCTCAATCATCCAATCTACACAAAATCAACCAACACAACTACGAATTGAGTAAGATCAAGCATCATGTAGCTTCACAATTAAAAAAAAAACTAAAAATCTAACTTTCCTTTCCTCCAAGTCCCAAAATCCAAGAGAAAAAGGGGGAAAAATAAAACGTTTATGAGCTACTCCGCTCTAACACAAATCCTCAACTTCATCAAATTCAAATCACAACTCAACTGATCAACAAGGATCTTCTACACCCTCGAGAAGTCTAAAAGGAAGAAAAGAAGAATCAAAACTTTAGAGTCCTTTTTTGTAGTTTATCTCTCTAGGTTATCTGGAAATAAGTTGGTTATTTGAAAAATAAGTTTATGAGGCTTAATTCTTAAAAGAAATCTTATATACTTTTTCACTCAAGGTCAAACTTTACTGTTGTGTAGAAAAATTCTCTAAAATATCTAGTTAGAATGTTATAACTCCAAAACACTTCAACTCCAAAACACTTCAACTCCTAATTATTGTTAAAAGACAATAATTAACACAAACTTACAATGTTATAATTTTTTAACTGTGAATACTTAATAAAAACATTAGGATGAATAAAATAAATTATGTTAAAAGAAAAATATTTAATATGTGTATTTATGATTCTCAATAAAGATCCGTCATTATTTTTAGTGATAAATATTTTATGGTTAAAAAAGTTACAATCAATCCTTGCAAATTTTAGTTATTTTAAATCTATATACATAATCTTTATTTTATTATAAATATGTCTTAATTTTATTCTCAAATAAAAAAAATACTTTTTTTTAGCTAAAATCATATAAGAAGGGTTAAAATTGAATCAAAACATAGTTTTGACAAGTCATTTATGAGTATTTGGCCGCATATCATCAAACATTAAACTTAGGCATACATTCATAAATCTTTCAAAGGGGCTAAATTTTCTTCATTCCTTTTTAATTATTTTAAAATATAATTTTTAAAAAAATATATTTAATAATAAATAATTTAACAAAATTTTTATTAATTTTAGACTTAAAAATATTTTTTTAAATAACAAAAATAAAAAATTTCTATAATACAAGGTCTATTAGCCCACGAACTAAGTGGATTGAACACAAATTAAGTCAAGATGTGACTTATTTATAAAGAAACCCAACCTAATCTAATATATTTAAAAGTAGATCAAAAGCAAAATAGACTAAATGAACCAAATCCTATACCCATCTTATAATTGGTATGTTATTTTAACTATTTTATAACTTATTTAATTACTTTATAATTTTGTTTGACTAAAGCAAATATATTTAATGAATAATTTAACTTTTCTAATGGATTGTGTTTTCATCCCAAACATTACTTACGATTGAATTTATATAATTTATAAGTTTTTTTGTTGTTGTTTTTTTATATATATTTTCAGTTATAAATTTATAAAAAATATTATCTAAGTTAATTAATTATATTATATTTATTATAATTTTTATTGACCAAATATTATTTGAAAATTGAGAAAATGAAATTGAGTTAAATTAAATGTTAAAAGAAAAAAGAAAAAGTAAGCGAACATTAATTTTTAATTTCCTGAAAATAATGAATGAAAAGAGAAAAAGACTTGAGTGCATTTAAAGCTAATAATGACATTTAAAAGGAGAATATGTAAGGAATTAAATAAAGGATAAAAATTGAAAATAAAGAAAGACTATAAAGGATGAATTGTGGTGGGTGGGAATGCAAGTGGCCTGAAAGTAACATGACAGAGAAATGACGACCAATGAAAAAAATGGATGATGATTAGAATTACATGCTCCTAGTCCCAACCAACTCTGTACCATGTGCTTTCTTTTCATGGAAAAGTTTCACCCTGCAAACTGTTTCAACCAATGCACAAAAACAATATTTTAAGTGGTTTCTTGTGCTGATTACAGTGATTTTAAGTGGTTTATAATATTTTATAGAATGTTCAAGCTTCAAACAATCTTCATTTAAATTTTAATTATTCAATGACACTAATTTTACATTTTTAAATATGAAATAAAAAATATCATACATTTTAAATTATCCAAATATATATTTTTGATGCAACAATTGTTTGATTTATTATGTACAAAAAATAATCCATTTTTTATTACAAAAAATTTATATTAGGATAAGGTATGATTAGAGTTAATTATTAGCCTCTTTGAAGATTTATAATGAGATTATAAATTGTCTATTTCATCTTTAACATAAGTATGCATAAAATGATATAAAATACGAGAAAAGTTAAATTCAATCCCAAGTCCTAATTAATATGAATAAAGAAACTTAATTAGTTGTATTATTCTCATAGTACAAAGTAATAGAATGATTATTCAAGATATTTTACAATTTTATTATCAATAATCTCAACAAATTTTTTATTTGAAAAATAGATTTTTTATTTATTTATAAAAATTAGATTTTTTATTCATTTTTTTTTCTTCATAGATGTGATTCACTATCCTAAAATCCATAATAAGAACTAATATGCACTTGCAAAATATAATTTCAGTTAGTCAACATTACCTCAAAACAATGCTAATTATATCATTTTAAATTTGTCTTTCTTAATATTTTAAAAAAAGTGAAATAAGACTTTTCAATCGTTAATTTCAATAAAAAAAAAACTTTTTCTTCTGGTAAGATATGAACCCCATTTATCAAAGAAAAAAAAAACACCTTAACTACCATTATACGAGACTAATTAATAATAAAAATTACATACGTACTAATACTAAATATTTATCTTTTTTCTAAGAAGCTTAAAATAAAAATTTCAACCTTTTTTATCCTTAGACCAGCCTTATAATTAAATCTCCAATACTATTATTTTAAATCAAATAGTTTTACTTTAAATTTTTAAATCAAAACAACACAATACTCAATAAATTTAACTATTAATATAGTATGATTATTATTTCAATCTCCTGATAATTTTTTTTCCTGCTGCACGTTGTGTGTGGTTTAGAAAGTTAATTTTCTACAATTAATCCCCGCAATATCTATATTGTATTTAATTTATTTATTTATGCACACATTTCAAAATAATATATATATATATATATATATATATATATCCCAAAATTAAAGATAAAAAACAATTTATTATTTTAAATTAGTATTGAGAAAGCATTATCTTTTTGTTCTACTCATCTTTCCGTCATGTTTGAATTGTGGTGTGCATTAGCTAATTATATGCTATCTTTTGCCTAATATTGTCCAATATGATGATGGGTCCATTAACACAACTTTCGTACTATATAATTTAACACAAGTTCCCGAGGAGAGCGCTTTACATTTTATACTACTATTTAAAGATAACGTTTATTTTTTTTTTTTTAAGTTTAAAAGCTTCTTTAAAACTAAAAGTTGTTTGATAATTTTAATTTAATTTTCTTTAGTTAGTTATCTCATCTAATGAAAAATTATATTTATAAAAAAATTAAAGGAATAGTAAAAACAATATTTTAATTTATATAAAATATTTTAACTATAATAATTATTAAAATTCAGATATTAAAAATTTTTAAATTTAAAAATGTCAAAAATACTTTAATTATAAGATTACGCTTTAATGATATTTGAATTTTTTTAAATATATAATATTAATTGAAGAAAATTAAATATTCATTTGTTATGTTAATTTAATTAATGATATAGTCTATGCAAGGAGCGTGTCTTTTCTTAATTTAATATTCTTTCTATAGTTTATGTCATTTACATGTTGAGAGACATGTATAATGTCATAGCTTCAGCCTCAGTGCCTCACCATAAAATTTTCTCTGGAAAAACAAACATAAACAAATAAAATATAGTCTCAATGTTCTGTGACTATTGAAGTGTGGATTTGTTTGTAGAAGTTTTATCTGCGAATAGAAATTTTGATTATCGTAGAAGTTGTTGGTCCATGCACACAAACACATTTTAGCAACTGAATGTTGAATTCAACTAATGCATTATGTTTGAAGTTGACATTGAACCTTTCCACACTGCTCTGTCGACATCATTTTAAGCCTCTTTACGTGTTTACCAGATACGACAAATTACGTAACATAAAAGGAAGAAAAAAAATATCCTCATTACCTCATCTAGAATTTAATTCTGGATGACTTTTTCTCTAAACCCTTCCCACTTCATCGTATATTTGAAAATAACAACAAACTCTTCCAATTCTTTTATAATGACAACCATTAATCATCAACAAAACAAAATCAATAATAGTTCGTATTCACAAAAGATTATGAAGAAAAAAAAGTTAAGGATGAGAAATTGGATTTCATTGGTAATTAACAACCGTGACCTAATTGGTATAGATATTGAGTTTGAATGTGTTTGACAAGATATTTTAAGAGTTTACATGTTTCTTTAATTAATTTGATTAAAATAATTTTATTTGATATAAAAGTTTATATAAGTTTATTTTGGATGCTTAAAACTTATTTTTATTGATTAATTGAAATAATTTATAACTTATAAATTCTTAATTGTTTTCTTTTTATTTTTATTTTTTTTATACTCACTAATGAAATTCTTTGCCTAATTTTCTCACTCTTATTATAAATATCATTTTATACCATTTTATATTTATTAGTTAATCTTATCAAACATTTTCAATTCAATCAATTAATTTATAAACTTTTAACTATTTAATTCCTAACCTATAATTTATAAGTTTTCAGCTAACTTGTTAATTTTATCATACTCTTTATGAGGAAAAAAAAATCAACTTTGATTATTACAAAATGTGACTATCACATAAAATTAAAAATAATCTCATAACCAACTTAAAAAATCAAAATTTTTTAGAAGTTAAAAACTTTTATTTGGTATAAAGTTATAATTAAAAATATTTTACTTTTAAAATAAGTTTACAAAGTAGAAAAAAAAAGTGAAAATTTCAATTACTCATAAAAAAGAAGTCAACAACCCTAGTAATAGTGGTTAAGAAAATAAGGGGGTGTATTGGATTAGGATTTTAAAGGACTTTTTTAGTTAAAAAAAATCTTGCGGATTTTAATAGACTTTGCAGGATTTTCATGACTTTTAAAATTTTGCAAGATTTTAAAAGACTTAAAATCAGGATTTTAATGGATTCTGCAAGACTTTTAAATCAAGATTTTAATGGATTCTGTGGGATTTTGTGAAGTTTTGACATTTGATAAGATTTAAAAAAAATATTCATACATTCAAATTTAAAAAAAGTCAAAGACAAAAATAATAAAAAAAAAACAATAATGTCTAGATAAATAATAATAATAATTCTCCATAATATCCTATCCTCTTTTTATAGCATCCACTATAATTGTAACAATTCATCAGAATCCTCCTTGGTCCAAGTTTAATAGTTTTCTTTCTCTTTTCTTTTTTCTTTATTATTTCCTTGTGAATCTCCCATTTGAATTACTAAAATAATATATGTTGAAAAATAGTTATATAAATAATTATGGATAAGAGACAAAATCAATAAAATTATATTATTATTTTTAGAAGCACACCAATCATACAAGATCGAATATATCTTGGCTATCCAAATGGATCAAATACCTCAGTCATTATAAAAAAGATGTTAAAACGAAAATATAGAAACATAAGATAATTTTTTATATAAAAAAATCAGTATATTCGATACTAAAAAAATATTTAGATATATAATTTTTTTTATATAAACGGAAGTATTTAGATATAGAGAATATATATATATATATATATATATATATATATATATATATATATATATGAAGGAGGGTTCAAACGACACCGGTATAACTTTTACTAAGTGTTACACCGCTAAATAACTTTATGTTAAATATGAATTTTGTAAATTCAACCGTTAGATTGAAAGTTCATATCACTTTATATGTGTATATCAAATTTTGTTAAAATCGAACAACAACTTGAGGGTAATCAAAGTGTTCATATTTTAGTATATTTTGAAATAAATATATTACGTCAATTTTGTTTTATAAGAATGAAGTATCAAATCATCTTGGATTAATATAAAATTTTGTATATATGATCTAAGAGGAAAGAACTTTCAATCTAACGGTTGAATTTACAAAATTCATATTTAATATAAAGTTATTGAGCGGTGTAACACTTAGTAAAAGTTACACTGGTGTCGTTTGAACCCTCCTCATATATATATATATGTATATATATATATATATGTATACTATTTTAGTTATATATTATATGATAATTTTTAACGATATTTATAAATGTAAATTATTCTAACAAATATTTTAACAATATTTTCTTTTTAAAAAAATAAGCTAATGAAGACATAAATCCTAAATCCTAAAAAATTAGATACTGCAATGTCTTATGTTAATTTTCTTTTTTTAAAATATAAAAAATCTTAATTTCACAATATAAAAATAAAAAGAAAAATTCATAGTAAAAAAAATAAAATAATTGTTGAGTCATAAAAGGAGGAGGGATAAGAGTAACAAATTCAAGGAAAGGAGAGAGTTCGCAATTTTTATGCTGAGAGGGTTATTCTCTCAATTAAGATCCATTTTTATCTCATTCTACTCACAAAAACCCTAACAAATTCATCTTATATATATATATATATATATATATATATATATTGTAGAGATTATCATATCAATTTCATCTTTCACCTTTTTCTTTTCTTGACGTGTGTTATAAAAAAAATTACCACTTAAAAGTTGAAATTTCAAGCATTTTTTTTGTGTTATATAAAGGAACAAATTCAACTTCATAGAATAAAATAAAGCAAGTCAATTAAAGAGAACGAACAGAAAAATAGAACAAGTCAATTACACTATCATTTACATATTAGAGTTTCACAAAATAGGGGAATGGGACGAGAACAGTACTACAATATTATATATGAGCAATGAACAATAGTGTAGTATTATTAGTAGAGAAAAAATAGAGAAGACACGAGCATAGAAAAAAAAAATGAAAAACTCACTTGAAAATTCTTGAAACACTTGAAAAATCACTTTAAACAATCTTTCAAAATCCGATGGGTTTGGATGGGATTGTTTTATGAATCTGGTATTTATAGATAACACTAGAAAGTCCTTCAAAATCCCTCTCACACAAATCCTTTAAAATCCTTATATTTTTTAATACCAATGGATTGTTTTTAAGTTGTAAAAAACTCAAATGAATACCAGTGGATTTTAATGGACTCTTTAAAAAATCTTGAAAATCCAGATTGAATACCACTGGATTGTTTTTAAGTGACATAAAATCCTAATTGAATACCAATGGACTTTTTTACTCAAAAAAAGTCTTTTAAAATCCTACGAAATCCTAAACCAATACACCCCCTAAAACTGTCCCAATTTGATCATCAAAAATTTATTATGTGTATTAATTATGTAATAATGGTAATAAGAGCATCTCCAATGCTAGGTTCTTATCCGGTTCTTAAGTTTAAGCTCTCATTGCTTATAAGAAACTTGCATTGGAGCATGCTGACATGGTAGGTCAAATTGCTAAAATTTAAACAGCATTACTTATATAAGAGACTGTTACTTATGAATAAAAAAATAATTTAATATTTCCTTCCTTCACTGACGCTAACAACTATAATAATTAAAATTTTTAAAAAATAAAATATGAGTGATTAAAAGGTGAAAGTGCTTATAAGCAACTTTCATTGGAGTAAAAATTATAAAAATGTAATATAAGTTGCTTATGAGTGACATGACAGTATGAAATCCATTTAAAGTGGATAAAATTTGCTTATAAACAACTCCCATGATAAATACTTTAAAGATTATTACAAGTCTACTAGCTATACTAAATTGATTGGTTATAGTATATTATTACTAGTTTAATACATCTTTTTTCTATGTTTAATTATTTAATAATTTGCTAAGCAGTCCTTCTGCAATGAGTGCCTTACAGTCAAGGTGTTCTTTCAAATGGGTTGGTGTACAGCGTTGACGTTCAGGTTTTGAACGCCCTAACCTTCAAATTCTAAAAGTACTTTTGTTTCGTATTTTTGTCAAAGACATTTATATATTTTGTTATATTCATTTTGTTTCTATCAATATAAATAAAAAATAATACATATACACAAAAAGTTAATTACTCAATTGATACTATTTATCTAATTTTAATGGAAGTAGTATCTTTTCCTCTAATATTAATAAATAAAATTGCGTGATTGAATTTGCAGTGATAGAAAAGATGAGCCACGCTTGGAGTGAGAGGATAATTAAAGGTAAAATGTATTTGCCGACACACCCTTTTCTCGGGACTAAATTGTAATTACCACATTATTTGTCTTTTAATTTTCATCTCAACCACTTATTTATACATAGCTAACGATAACGATTCAGTTCCTCCCATTTTTAGCCAGACATGTTATGTGGAGCTCCTATTTTCCCTCCCTTAACCTTCTATTTCTAATAATCTTGTAGTTGTTTTCACGTCACAAAAATAAATTACAAATCCTTTTCACAAGTTTAAATAAATTATGTACGTACTCTTCTAAATACTTCCTAAGTCATAAATGGTCGATTATTTATCTTTGATCAATATTGGAATGCTTGAATATAAATCAAGCTGACTCAATTTAACTCAAAAATGTTTAACTGCTTCAATTTATTAAACTCATACTGAATAAGACATGAAAAAAATGAAAAAAGTAAAGCCAGATGATATTTTAAAATATTATAAAACAAATCATGATAATATAACATTACTATATTATAAAATATATGAAATTAAATAAAAAATTATAACATAAAAAGTTATAAATTAGTTGACCGGTAACATATTTTGCACTTAAAACAAAAAATATTTGGAATCGAATTAAAATACCACAAGGGGCGACCGTTAAGCACTCTGCAACCAAAATGTTACGTATGTTCCATAATTTAATTAGCTTGATTATTTAAAAACTTTAAATGTTATATTTAATATCGTATATGTTTATTTTTAATTTTTTATCACTGTTACTTTTTTTTATTTATATAAACTGGGCTTCAGACAATCCGCATAATGGGTCGCTTGGACCCAAAACATCAATAGCCCAAATTACAGGTGTTAGTCAATGCCATTTTAAGAAACTTTTGTTAATAGAAAATTATACTTTGAACCAAGGTAAAATATCTTGTCATCACTCGAGTTGAAACATGAAACATAGCATATTATTATTGGGCCACCGAGTTCATGAGCTTTGATCCCAAAAGCATGCTGCAGATAAAACTTAGTAGCACCCACAAAAATGTGGGGATGCAAAGGATTAGGACATAGAAAATACTAAGTACTCTTGCTGAATTCACATCTCCTTGAGATAAACAAATCATGATGAATACTCAAATAACAACAAATTTCATTTAAAATAAGTTTTAAAAAATTATGCCAGCGACCCTTGCCTTACGTGTTCATAAAGGAAATTCAGTTGAAATTTAAATAATAACAAAAGTCTGTTCTTTATCTATCAATATGATACACTGCTAGTGCTTGTTCTGATAGAGAATTTAAACAAAGGACTGCATAGGAAATTAAAACCTATATGAAGGGGAAAATTTTACCTATGCCAGCATCCCCCAGGGAAAGAAAATATCGGAGAAGTTGCTTTCAAACTAAGAAAAGTGATAGACAATTTTTTGTGCACATTACCCGTTTTTCCTCAAGAGAACATATTGCATCTTGCAAACAAGTTAGAATCCCCTCTGCAGCTATTTTTGTCATCTCACTGGATCTGACTGAAATGATTAACACAAAATTTAGATTCATATAGGATATAACTATCAACCTTGAGCACAATTAAGTGCGAACAACAGAGGGCTACAGACATCAAGCATTTACCATTGGGAGTGATTGATTGGGGAGTGAAATACTATGTTTTTCTAACAAATGAATTTGGTTTCAATGCAAACCTCTTTTTAGCAATTTAGTCTGATTCTATGCAGGCTCTGGATGCAAATAAGAAAATTGTAACATCTAGAACGAACAAAAGCCGACTTTAAAAGGGAAATGGAAACTCATAACCTTTTCTTCTTGACATTCCAGCCACTGAATTGTTTTATTCAGATCATCAATGGCCTACTTCTTCACTTCCGAAGGCTTAAAGCATTTCCTGGCAACATCAGTATTATAAAACATCTTGTCAGCTTTACCTTTGATTTTATTCGCATCTCTTGTAAAATTGCAATTTTGTTCCAAAACATCTTTTTTATTTTTCTATTTACTTTTCTAGAAAATGAGAGTAGAGATATAAACAAGATGCATGTGGCAATCAATATAGCACTCATTATATGTCAACAGAAGGTCTCTAACTTCAGGTCCTGTCCTATATACAAGTATATAGCCAATTATATACCTCCATTGGCTTCACGTGATCCATTTACTTTACGCTATGGTTTCCCAGCATGAAAAAAGTTAATTGTCAATTTCAATCAGCTTCCTCCGGGTGTAACACTGTTATCCAATCCTAATCCCCAAAACGAAGAAAATAAAGGATACATCATGTAATATCAGGTAAGACTATCATCCACAAAATATTTAGAAAATGATACAACCAAGAGTCTACATAGCATGATAAGAATTTCCCTACCAAAAGAAAAATGTGTTATAGTTTGATACCCCATTAATAGTTAACAATTAAGAGAATTAACACTACCAAGACTAGCGAAAAAGAAAAGATATGGATTGGATTATGCGATAGACAACCTCTCGTCCTCTCATACAATAAAGGCAAAGAAATGCCTATAATCTTTAAACACTGAATCGGGGTCCAAGAACCACCAAAAGTTAAGGGTATTACATCAATTGACACTGAATTAAATGTGAAGCTAAACGATCAAACAAAGATTTACGAAGATTATTATTCCACAATGAACAAAGAAAAAGATTTACAAAGATAATTATTCTGCATGAACAAAGAAAAATATTTACAAAGATGATTTTTCCACATGAACAAAGAAAATGACTTTAAACATTAGGATATTCCTGTACTTTCTTTACCTTTAAGATAATAGCTTTACTTTTAATACTATGAGCTCATCAACAATCATGGTCAACACCAGATATCTTAACTTTTTTAATATGTAAACAAAACAAGGAAAAATGAAATTCTTGGACACAATGGTTCCACATTAGTCAAATAGTTGCTACTACATAAAAAAATGGCCAAATCAAGCATTAATCTTTAAGAAGCTTTCCAGTTTCCAACCGTATAAAGAGATTGAGAACTAACTTTGTGGACACGGTCAATACTCAAAAGGCATCAATACTAAATATCAGAAGAGTGTACAGGTGATTTAATGTATTGCTTATGAAACCTAGCCTCTTACATACAAAGCAACGAGTCCTTAAAGGACGGTACATTCTACTATAGTTGTTGAAGGCTTCCAATGATGCTCACTGCTCTACCCCTAAAGCCTTGGGACCTACTGTCCCATATTAGGGGGTGGTGGAGGAAGACGAACACCCTGGTTCTGCATTGGTTGCGAAGGAAAACCTTGTGGAGGTGGCATTGATGGAGGTCTACCACCCATGTTGAAACCAGCTGTCCCACTGGCAACAGGGGGTGGGGGTGGGACAGATGGCATTCCGCCAGAAGGCACAGGTCTAGGACCATTAGCTGCCATAGGAGGAGGAGGTGGCATTGATCCCGGCATTGGAGGTGGAGGAGCTCTAGGAGGATTTGCCATAGGTGCACCAGGAGGTAGCCCTTGTGGAGGAGGTGGAGGTGGTGGCAGTGGAGCTTGGGGTGGTGGGGGCAAAGGCCTTGGTGGAGCACCAGGTGCTGCTGTGCCATTGGCTGCAGAAGCAGGCTGTGGTGGTTTGTTAGCCTCTGGCGGCTTGGACTTAAAATACAATTGCAGCTGCAGACAAGTATCAATTCAAGTCATCAATGGCAGATGGTGGGAAACTGGAAATTATAAATCAGTAATGCACATCACAAACAGAGAATTAAAAAAGCAAGAAATAAAACAGGAAATGCAACAATAATTTCTTTGCATTGGTAGCTACTAGGGCAAACAATTAAAATGCAACAATTCGGATTTTCTTGACCAAACTTGTGCTTGAATGATAAGGACAAAATGTATGTGTTCATAGGTTTAATTTACGGTCAAAAAACAGGTTATAACTAAAAGCTTTAAGAAAGAGCCTATAAAAACAAAATAATTATTGCTTTTTCACAGAAAAAAATTATCAAATATGCTGCAAGGTCATTAGGATGTAGTATCACTTTTTTTTGCATCAATACACATTCAAAATTGCACGCTCTTAGGATAAGTGCACAGTGCTTCCATTGATTTGTACAAGTCTAGGAGTTACAACAATGTATGGGTTTTACTATCACTTTCATGTAAACTTAAAATTCACTGTCAATTCATAGTTCCCCAATCATATTTGTTCTTCTTTCAAAACAGGTTTGTTCTTTCCTTTTTGCCGAGATGAAGGAGACATTAACAAATTCCCAATCCCGCAAACAAAACATGTAAACACTTCGATAGACCAAGTTTTCCATCACAAACGCAAAAGAGGTGTAAATGTAAATGTAAATGTACTAACCGTGAACATCTTTGAGTCTGGATCCCAGTGCGAGAAAAACTTAGGAGTAGACTTATCAATCTCCGTGCTAGGCACCTGAAAACATAGACTAATAAGCACAAAGAGCAAATCTCGAAAATCAAAGTGCATAGAAAGACCAAACCAAAAGCAATAACTTACCTTGAAAGCAACAATTTCATACGGTTCAGCTGCAAACAAAAGATACTGATATCTTTTGTCGAACGGTTGTACCCTCTGTAAGCATCAAAACATAAATATCAAAACACGGCGACAGTGAGAAAAAGTCGATAGAAAGGTAAATCAATAAACCTGCTCGTATGAAGACATAAAGCGGTGCCTGGGCTTGGTTAGGTCTTCAATCTCAGGATATTCAATCTACATCAATACAGAATTATAAATAAATAAATAATATTATGGCATAAAAGAAGGGTCAATGTTCCGTAAAAGAGAACCTGAAATAGGAGAGATCTTTGCTTGGTCTCGGGATCATACTGCTTGGTGACACGGTAGCCAGGGCGTCCAATCTTAACTGCACAGTGCACACGAAGTGTTTGCTTAATATAATTAATAAGCGAAATGAATGGAGAAAAGAGGAAAGTGAGAAAAATGCCTGTTTTGCGAAGCGAGACTTTGCGCTTGTGAGGCTGGGGCTGAGCGGGGGCGTCCTTGGCCTCGCGAGCGGCGCGTTTGGCCAAATTGGTCTGGTGGCGTTTGCCCTGAGTGTGGGCCAAGTAGTTTCCCTCGTTGTTGTGAAGAGTGAGGCAGAGCTTGCATTCGTAGCTCCCGAGGTGGTTGCGCATGAAGTAAGGGTCCTTCGCCAGGTCTATCGTCTCCAGAGCCAGTCGCCGGAGACGCTCTCGCCGGTCGATCGCTTCGTTCTGCGCCGACGCCGCGCCGCCGCTCCCCGGCTTCGATCCCCATTCTCGATCCATTGTTGCTTTCTCTGTTGCACGATGGAGATTAAGATTATATTCTTCCCTCCCTCTTGGGCCATTTCACCAAAGCCCAAACTTAGAGGCCTGCTACATCTACATCTCTTTACGTACCACCCCACTTTCAATTTCCTTTTCCAGATTAATTTTCACAACAAAAATACTTATATTAAAATTCATTTATATATTTTATCTTATCTCTTCATTCTTTTAATTATTGGATATTCAAAAATATTTTTAAAATTATTAAATATTATATTATATTATTTTTTAAAATTATTAAATATTATTTAATATTAATTTTTAAAATTATTAAATATTTAAAAATAGATTAATATTTATTTTTATAAAATTTAATTTAAAAATCTCAACATATAAATATATTTTTAAAATCAATTTTACTATGATGAAATCAAATTATCATATTCAACCTAACAATTTAAAATTTAAGAAATTTGAATTGACTCATCCAAACAAAATATTTTAAGAATGATAGAAATTGAAATCAAAATAATTCAAATACCAAGAATTTAAAATTCCTTGAATTTGTAAAATTCTTCGTCCAAACACACTATAAAAACTTTTACATCGTCAATTTATTAAAAATTATTGTAAATATTATTTTTTTAAATTAAATAAATTCACTATGTATGATAAATTCTGAATGAATGATAATGTAATTCTTTTATATGGTCAACACAGATTATTTTCTTTTTATTCTTCTTCTATTTTTTTTTTAATTTCCTTAAACATTTCGCGTTTCACAAATTAATTGCATAGTCATTTTGAGAAAATGTTTTTATTTTATTTTTTCACTTTTAATTACAAATTTTTATCTTATTTTTAATTTGTTTCTTGTTTTCAAGATATATAATAAAAAATTATATTATAAAATAGTAAATTGATAAATATATAGATGAAAACTTTATTATTTTAAAAAACAGTTTAATAAAACACCTAAAAATAGAAAATTTTATATTTGTATACATTAGGTGCAATGACCAAAGCTGATATGTATGAAAAGTAAAAGTAATGTAACATGTCATGTTCTTAGTTGTGTTGGTGCAGACTCCCATATTTTACGCCTTCAACTGGACATACTATACACGTTATTGGACTTGGACAAAAGTCAAAACTCTGAATCTTAATAAAGTAGATGGTAAGAATTTAGTGATTTGAAAATAGATATTTAATAAATTAGTAAGAGTAGAAGAAAGTGAGGTAGGAGAGGAGTGAAGGGAGGTTTTCCTCTCTCTCCAAAAAAATAGCCTAACCTTCCGTTTTCTCATGTTATTCGGTTGACGGAGATCTAGCTTCATTCATTCATTCATCCTTTCATCTCCAAATCCCTAACCTTTCTTTTCTCTCCCTCTTTCAAGATCCAAAGACTCTTCTCTCCGATCTCCCACATCATGTCTCACAGAAACGACACTAACACCTATTCTTCCTTACCCATCACCTCCTCCTACCTTGAATTGCAGCGCCAAACCGATTCCTCCAAATCCCCTTCTTTCGACGAAGCCGAGGTCTATTTGGGATCCAAGGTCGACGACGACGAAGACGATTTAGAAATCGACATCGATAACTATCCCCTCGTTGTTCCGGCTCCCACTCTGGGTTCTGGAGTACCCGGCGCTGTCTTCAATTTGACAACTACGATTATTGGTGCAGGGATTATGGCCCTTCCCGCCACCATGAAAGTTCTCGGAGTGGCTTTGGGGATTGTGTTGATTATCGTGATGGGAATTTTATCTGAAATTAGTGTCGAATTGTTGGTGAGGTTTTCCGTTATGTGTAAGGCATCCTCCTATGGTGAGGTTGTGCAACACGCCATGGGAAGGCCCGCGAGGGTTGTGTCGGAAATTTGTATAATTGTGAACAATGCTGGTGTTTTGGTCGTTTATTTGATTATCATGGGTGATGTTATGTCTGGTTCGGTTCACCACATGGGGGTTTTTGACCAGTTAATGGGGAATGGCGTTTGGGATCAGAGGAAGCTTGTTATTCTTGTTGTTATGGTGGTTTTCCTTGCTCCACTTTGTTCCCTTGACAAGATTGATTCGTTGAGTTTGACCTCAGCGGCGTCGGTGGCGCTTGCTGTGTTGTTTGTGATTGTTGCTTTCACTGTGGCTTTCATTAAGCTTGTTGAAGGGAAGGTTGATTCTCCCAGGATGGTTCCTGATCTCAGCTCAAAAAGCGCAATTTTGGATTTGCTTGTTGTGATTCCCATCATGACCAATGCATATGTTTGTCATTTCAATGTGCAGCCAATTTACAATGAGCTTGAGCAGCGTTCGCCGCAGAAGATGAACCGCGTTGGGAGGCTCACCACGGTTTTGTGCATCCTGGTGTACGCCTCCACAGCCATATCTGGTTACCTTCTGTTTGGGGTTGATACTGAGTCTGATGTGTTGACTAATTTTGATAAGGATCTTGGAGTTAGGTTTAGCTCTGCCATAAACTACATTGTTAGGGTAGGATACATTCTTCATTTGATACTTGTTTTCCCCGTGATTCATTTCTCCCTGCGCCAAACTGTGGATGCTTTAGTGTTTGAGGGATCACCTCCATTGTCAGAAAGTAGGAAGAGATCTCTTGGGTTGACTGTGGTTTTGTTGGTTCTCATATATATTGGGTCTACCATGATTCCAAGCATATGGACAGCTTTCAAGTTCACTGGGGCAACTACTGCTGTTTCATTGGGTTTTATATTTCCTTCACTTGTTTCATTGAGATTACGGCATCAGGGGGATTTAAGCCGTGGAGAATGGGTTTTATCATGGATAATGTTGGTATTGGCTGTGACTGTTAGCATAGTAGGTGTTGTTGGCAATATCTATAGCCTTGAGAGTAAGTCTTAGTCACAATTTGGTTTCTTTTTCATGTGGTGATTTTTTGAGTACGCAGCATTTGTTCATTGGCTCTGCTGCAATGTTGTTCAAACAGTAGAAGATAGGGGGTGACAGGATTTTTCTATAATATGGGATAAGTATTTTTGCCCCGGATATGATATATAGGATATGAGATGCACATAAACCTTAAAAAGTCCTTGAATTTTGAGGAATGATGACCAATTGATTCGGTACAAGAGGAATTTGTGGCTGATTAGTTTGCCACAGATGTAGCTATGTATACAGTTCTGTTCTTTATGCTAGTATTATCTTTTTTGTTCATTGATTTTACCCAAGGATGGTGTTGTAACATTTTGTAACATTCATACAATTGGTTAACCGGCTCGTTTCCAAGATTTGTTTTCATTTTCCAAAAGAAAATCTGTGTTTTAGTTATTTTCTATCTACCATTTTTTTCTCCCAACAGTGGGCTGTTAATACTTGTTACTTGAAACATTTGAACTTGATTTTAATCACTATTTGAACAAAGCTGGTTCTACTAGAAACATTTTCAGTAGAAAATTACTTGTTGGCTTGTTATAAAATGTCTTTTTGTGAATCGGGTTTATATTTGCCTAGGAAATAATACAGGAGGGCCCTGCACACGCCACACTACAATACAATACAACACAACGCGGCATTGCATAAGAATCATGCACAATGGTAACATTTACTATTAACGGTATTTCGGTATTACATTCAAAGTAGAATGCAAACAATTTGCTTCATAGATTTGATCCTTTCCGAAGTTGTGCTAGCTGTCTCGGCTTTAAGGAGGTGACTATTTTTATGATTTTTTTTTTATTATTTTCTTTCTTTCTGAATCTTATATGTAACTTTGTTTGATTGTTTGTTGTTACGTGTTTAATTATGTTTGCCTCCCTGCATTCATTTTTAGACTTCTGGAATACCTTATCTTTAGCTTTAAAACAATGCTAAATTGTTGGAACCCATGTTTGTTGCAATACCATAATTCACTGATTTGGCTTCTCTAAGGAGTAGGGGACCAAGGGTATGTGCTGATAAACTTTTTCATAAGGAGAAGAAAATAAAAATGTTTTTTCATTTGATAAAAGAGAAATTGGATGATACACTGATTAAAACAATTTTATCCTATTATTCAATTATAAACTACCATTGTTAACTCTTATTATAACTAAAAAGTCATATCAATGGTGAAATTTGGTTGATTGGTAGTTTAAAATTATTTTATTTTATCATGTATCACTATTAAATTTTTATTAAAATTAGCTTATACTTTAGTTAAAAAATATATTTTGAAAAAATTAGTAAAGGATATTTTTATTAAATTAGTTTATGTATAAATTAATTTTAAATTTTAGAAAAAAATAATTTATTTTATTATTATATTATTTATAAATAATTATAAAAAAGTTTATCTAAATGAGCTCTAGATTTTCATGAAGATAAAGATTCCTATCTAAGTATGTTCCAACTATTAATCCACATAAACCTTTTTCGGTTTGTGGAGAACAGAATGAAAGCTTGGTTAGTTAAATAATACTATTCAGTTATCTTAAGTTAACACATGTATTATTTTTCGGTAAAATTAATACAAGTTTATCATGATCTCTTGAAGCCCTCTTTAAATTAGGCTTGGGCAGTAAAACACATGTCAATCATTATCTCTTGAAGAATCCTTTAAATTAGACTTCGGTGGTGAAACCCTCAAGATCTAAGCCATAAACATCAAATGACCTAATTTGATCTAAGCCATAAAATCATCAAATTAGATCAAACTTTTAATATTTAAATTACTCTAAATTAAGCTGCAATTTATTTTTATAATCAGATAAATATTTTTTTTCCTAATAATCAATCTATCAAATCATGAACATCATAAACAATTAGTCTAGTATAATTCATTTTTTTTAATATTCAACAAAAGTAATGCTCTCATTAATAATGAGACACGTCAAAAGTAATAAGATATTGAGAACTTGTTAGTGGTATTCAAATCTCGATAACACATCTACTTTTCCTTTTAAATGCAGTAACATGGGGTATCTTCATCCCATAAATAATATTATGAAAGTAAGCAACAGTAGTTAAACATGAGTACTTGTATCTAACATCACGCAACTCACATGGTCCAGATTTTATGTCATATCATGCTAATTGCTAAGGTGCCTTGTCAATTAGCATTTTTTTTTATGATCAATCAATTAATACACACATACATATATAATTGAAGAAAACACTTGTTCACACTATATTGATTTTTGATTATTAGAAAAAAAAATATAATAATGAGAATTGAATTTATCTCTTCATATTTTTCCTTCAACTTCTCATCACTTGTTCACCTGGCCTGACTTAGCTGCTTCCACCCATAATTAACTACCAATTATAATTTTGGAAAATTTGGCTTTGTTTATTGTTAAAAAGTATGATTTGGTTAACAAAGTTAATGCTTAATTTACACTTGTTAATGCCCATAAATAAGGTTAATTATGATGTCTATTTCCATAATCAAACACGCGTATACAAAGCAGTTGGGTTTGCACAATGCTGAAATGATACCGTGCACACAAATATGACCATATTTTTTTAGAATATGGGTTTCCATAACATTGATGTTTGTACATATACTAACTCTGGTCATTAATTAGTTTGACACACATGATTATATTCAATTTGACTGGTGCTTTGAACCAAACACATAGATCTATTTAATCTGCTGTTTTCATTAGCATTAATTAATACTAACACGAAGTGTTGCGAGATCTAAACCTTGATTAATTTATACCTTTACATTTAATTCATGGACTATTTTCACTTTTGTTTGCATCAAAATCTCCAAACTCAACTTCAATAACATTTCTGCTCACCGAAAAATGGTATGGCTCAACGAAAAAACTATTAACATTTGTAATTATTATTTTAGAAGTCATATTTAAAGTATTTTTTAATTTGTTAATGGTAATTTTTTTACACTAACAATATATTAATTAAAATAAAACTCATTCTTTTATCTATCTTATTTTACTTTGACATTCCATACACTATTATTTTCTCTCTATTTTTCTAATGAGGATAGGATTTAATTATATTATCTTGGAATTTTCAAATGGCAGATATATAAGTATTTTCTTTTCAAAAGAGATGAGTAAAAAGAATGATAAAACATCTAACAAAAAATGGGCCCAATTATTATCAATTGATTTACAAATTATTAGTGTAATAATTAAGGAATATTGAGGAAATGAATCGAGGGAAAATGTGATCGATGGTTATGGGAGTATGAGTATCATCATTTCACCTTGAATTGGACTATATACGAACCCTAAGGATATATAACATATTCACATGGGAATAGTGGTCTGATATTTTATTTGTGCTCGTGAACCTGCATGGATCCAAATTTTAATTGATAGGAGCATGTTCGTAAAGGCAAAACAAAGACACAAACAACCATTGGGAGACAATGGATAGTGTCTGAGTCATTTATTAGGGTTGGACCAGCTATTCCAATTTTTAGAATTTAAAAGTAAAAATATCTGAAAGTATATATTAATTATATCAAATAAATCCAATGCTTACTTTTTAAAATATGGTTTTATTCGGACAATAGTAAAGAACCGGTAAATAAATATTTCTTATAAAACTTAATTTTAATGTATTAGCAAATATTAAATCTTATGTTTTGGTAAAAAAAATCAGTTTCATCTCTTTTTATTGATAAAAAATTATTTTAAGTTATTTAAAACATTTAATAAAATAATTATTAAGGTTGATTTAGTGATAAAGAGATTGGAAGAGATATATATTAAAACTTAAGTTCAATTTTCATTATTATTGTTATATATGTATATAAATAATGTGTACAAAATGATGTTAAAAAAATTATAACAGTATATATTTTTTTTAAACTTTAAATTGCAACTACGTAGATACATGTTGATGGAAAAAAAAAACTATCATCATCTCAATCCAGTTGTTTTGGATTATAATGCATATATAAACACAATAAAAAGAACTATTAAGATTGACTTTAACGGAAATATACGATAAATGTACAAGAATTTAAATTCAACGATTCTTGTTAATAATAAAAAAAAAAACCCAGAAAAGTTCCTTTTAAAAAAATATTATAATGAGTCAGCATAAGTTATGCATTACTTTGTGTTTTAAATTTTAGGTGCACTTTAGTTTTAGGAAAAGAATCATTAAATTTTGGAAGTTACTGAAACACTAACATGCTTTTGAAATAAAGAAAGAAAGAAATTCACGCGGTGACCGACACTGACATATGAAAGTAATATAGTTTGAGTGGCCAAAACATTGTTATTAATCTTTCTGAAATTAAAGAAATTACACATATTAACTTGAATTACATGCTCGTAATATCTTTCATATAATTCAGAGAAAGAGAAGAAGATTAATGTAAGTCTCAAAGAAACAACACGACGCTGATGCGCATAATTAAACAAATCCAAACATTTAGACGAATCACACAAATATTGTGCTCATAGATTAGAGGCTATTTCGATTTTCGATCATGATGGCACACAACATCAAACTCTTTCATTATTTGTCTTTTACATTATGTATATTTTAAGAAAATGATTAATTATATAGATTATTACCATAAAATACTTTTAACAAATTAAAACACCTCTATATATGAAGAGAATTGATTAATTAATTAGTATTGTATAGCCTGTGTAATACATAGATATATGTTTATTACATATAATTAAAGTTTATAATAAATTACATATATAAAAATATTATATTTAATTGTATAAATTATATTCAAAATTTATATTAATAAATATTTTTAAACATATAAATTATATTTTAAATTTATCATAAATATTTTATATTGTAGCAAAAAAAAATTATTTATTAATAATTTATTTAAAATATTAATATTTATTTCATAAATAATTATGACAAAATAAAATCAAATTTATATAAAGTTAATTTTTTTTTAAAAAAAACATTCTCACATAAAAAAGTGACTTGAATTTAATATATAAGGATTAATCAAGATTGTTCTAATAATGAACATTAAAATTATATCTACAAAATTATATATTCAAATATTATTATTGTTATTGTAATTTTTATAGATAAAAGAATATAGAATTAACTAGTGTGAGTTTTTCACTTAAATAAGTAGTTTTGAGTTCAAACTTTTACTGTAGTTGTTAAAATATATATACTAAAAGAGAGTCTTAGTATTTATGATGTTTTGATTGGTTTGAAGATAATTATCTTCCATGAAAATTATATATGGACCGTACAAATTATTATTAAAAATTAATTATCTTTTTAATTTTTGAAAATAACACTACTAAAAAAGTGTCACTTTCTTGCAAATTTTCCTGCAAAAAAATATTGGCAGAAATTTTTTGCAAATTTATTTACGAAAAATAATTTACAGATATTTCTTACAAATTTTGCTACAATTTTAATAATCATAGAAATTTTTTTCCATGGTAAAAATTTGCAGAAAATATTGTAAGAATTTTATTTTGTTTCTTGCAGATTTTCTTGCAAAAATAAATTCGCAAGTAATGTTTACTAAATGATAGAAAAATTTTGCAGGTAACTTTTCCTGCGAATTTTCCTGCAAATTTTAATCCGCAGGAAAAATAAAAAAAAAATATTTGAATTTATAATTTTAATATTTTAAAAAAACTTCAAGTCTCACATCGATTGAAAATAAAGAAATTAAAGAGTATATAAGTTGGGGCAACACTTACCTTACAAGTTGATTTATATGGTTGAGTGTTAGACTTATAATCTATCATCTTAGAATTTAAAAGATTATGTATCACATGTTAGAGGCATGGAAACAAATGCTTCGGATGAATTTATTGCGAGCATTTGAAAGTTGAAAAATTATTAATAGAATTTATAGTAATTTCTTTATTTTTTTTTCGTAAAAAATATTCCTGCAAAATTTCTTGCGAAAAATTCGCAGGAAACTTTCTTGCGAATTTTCTTGCAAATTTTTTTTGCAGGAAACTTTCCTGCAAATTTTTTTCACAAGAAATTTCGCAAGAAAATTTTCTACAAATTTTAAAATTCGCAAAAAAATATTATCTACGAAGATATTACCTGCAGATAAAATTTTGCAGGAAAATTTGCAAGAATAACGTTTCCTGCGAATTTTTCATGAAAATTCGCAAGAAAATTCGCATGTAATAAAAAAAATTCTAGTAGTGTAATAAATATTTTTCTTGGAGCGTATTACTTGGGACAACATGGACAATATTCAGAAGCAACGGCAAATCAATTACTTCTCTTTTTTATTAAATCTTCAGTGTTGAAAAATCACGGTAGGCTTTAATTAATTTGCCTATTTTTCTATTTACAGAATTTCAATAAAGAAAAACAAAAATTCTTCACCACTTAAACCTACATTTGATTGAGATCAATCATATTAATTCACAACCTTTGGTTGCAAAAGCATACTTCATATATACAAACAAAAAGCCTAATTTGAAAGCTCTTATTACATATATACGCCAAAAATTGTGTGGGTGGTCATCGACGTCGTCCAAGCCTTGATTGTCGGCATAACATAACATAACATGTTCACATGAAAATGAAATTCATTGGTCTCACACTCCTCAAAATCAAAGTCTCACACTTGGCCCTCATTTTGCAGCAAACAGTGAACATGGCTTACATGCCCTCACATGCCTTCATACTATTACTATCTCAACATTCAACAAAATACCTTTTATTTTTATTAAAAGCATAGCCACCCCCTTACAAAGTTCAAACCCCAAAGTCACTCCTCAATCCTCATACTTAACCTTTTTTAATTATCTTTAAATTTTTCTTTACCGTCCTTCCTTTTGTTCTATATTTATTATAGTAAATTACACAAACATTTTACTAGATTTCACAAGATAACATTAATTTTTATTTTTTTTTCTATCCTTATACTAACTTTCTTTCTTTTTTCTTTAAAATATTATACTGACAAACTCTTTTATATTACATTAACTTTTTAATTATTTAATAAATATTAAATTATGTTTCCCCATAACAATATCAATGTAAATCTTAAAATTAACGTAAAGCTTGTCCAATTTCATAAAACTTTTGAGGGTACTATGGCATAATTTTCTCATATTTTTATATTGAAATTGATATAAAGTATTTATTATTATAATGATGAATATGTGTTGGTGACTTTGAAGTATTTCTCTGACATAATCTATATTTGTATATATAAATAAGAAAGGTGGATTGAAATCAAAAGACGTTCCATAAACTGAGCAGACATGGATTGGTTCTCATGGCTTTCAAAAACTGGTCTAGAGCCATCCCTAGTGTACGAGTATGGTCTGACCTTGGCTCACAACGAGCTTGAAGAAGAAGACATGTTTTACTTCAACCACGAGTTTCTCCAAAGCATGGGCATCTCCATAGCGAAGCACAGGCTAGAGATTCTGAAGCTCGCCCGCAAAGAGAAGGGAAAGAGGCCACTTGCGGTGGCAAGGCTCGTGGTGGCAATCAAGAGGACAAAGAGGAGCTTAGAAAACTATGTGAAGACTTTTATGCAGAAAGAAGAATCGTCATCAGCACTTGTTGTGGTGCCACCATCAAGGCCTAGTGGCTTGGGGACAAGGTGGAAGAGTGCTATGATGAAGAGGAACAAGAAGAAGTTGACGGTGGCCAAGAAAGAGACACTCTTTCTCACTAATGGAAGTCCCACTGCTCAGCTTGGTTTTTCTAGTCCTGTGGTGTACCATTTCCAAAAGGAGGAGAAGAAGATGGATGGAGATGATAACGATGATGATGATGGATATTGGACTGCTGCTGTTGAAGAGATCAAGTGGGATACCATGTTCCAGGATCTAAAGCCAAACTGAAACTTTTCTCTTTTCTTTCTGGGTTGACTCCTTCCCATGATTTGGAGAGAGAGAGAGAGAGAGAGAGAGTGGTTTGGGTTTTTTTCTTCCCCTTTAGCATGTATTCGGTTGAATTTCTGTGTAAACACTATTAGAGAAGAATATGGAAGGAAAGATGAAATAATCTTTTTCATAAGCTAAATTAGTATCGTAAAAATTCTCTTTTATTAGTTTTTTGTAATTTTATTTTTAATTGGTGCTTAAGTTAGTTTTAATTTATAGAAAAATTTATTTAATTTTTTTTTCTTCTTATTTTTCTTTTTTAGAAATACTTCTAGAGATACTTATTCAAACATATGGAGATGGGTTGGTTTAGTACATTGAGCATATGTCTCTCTTGCTTGTAGTATATATTTATGTATGTTCATGTCCTTTATGTTTGATAGGGGGAAAATTGTATCAGATTAGAGTCTTCATGAACAGAGAAATGTTTAAGTTTTGTAGCAAGAAGTATATAATTTAAATTTTGAAGCACAAAGTGTTAGGCTTTGACTTTAGGCACTGTGTGTTATGTATAATCGTGGTGCCAATGGTATTAACCGAGTTTATTTGATTCCATCTTGGAATTCAAGTCTCTTGAGTTATAGGGCCTTCCTCGTAATCATCTAATGCTTATTTTACTGCATCTAGGTAGAAGACCTTTGGGAAACACCAATATGTTGTGAAGCCTGAAACTATGTAGAGAGAAGAGGTGGATCACGTGAGGTGACCATGTGATGTCAGTGACTGCAGATCCGAGTAGGTAGCACTTAACTAGCAGAAGAGCTCTCTCGGGATTCATCGGCAGGGACCTCATTTTTGTTCCAATTTATTGCCAGTCTTGCATCTCCTTCCATGTAATAATGATGTAATGCTTACGTTTATTTTGAATAATCCATCAATTTGGTGCACCAAGTATCACTTTATCTCCTTAAATAGTCTTTAAACTAGTAAAATTATATTAATAGTTCTTCAAATTAATCTGCATTAGTACAATATATCAATGTAGAGACTAAATTGATAGATATACTTATATAATTTCATTGGTTTAAAAATTATTTAGCAGAGAGAGTGATACTTCATGAAATAAATTAATGGTTTATTCCGTTTATTTTATTTTAACTTTTGGCTATGTAATAATAAATATAAATATATAATGGACATCATAAGTAGTGTCCATCCAAGCAAACAATTGTGTCAGAAAAAACTTAGAAACCAAAATAACCAAGGACATGAGATAAGGAAGACAGCAACTGTCAACTGCGATTGAGGCTTAAAAAATTAGCACTTACGATATTTTAGGCTATTCAGAGAGGAGAGAAAAGCACCTCTACCACTGGCAGTATATAAAAGGAACTACATCCATTGTTAATTTTCAACACTTGTACAATATGGGCTAATACAGTACTTGCAATACTCAATTATATTACTTTTGTCTTACCTAACTTGAGCCAAATTAATAACACTAGATGCCCAATGCCATATTTACATTCTATTTTTAAAAAAAAAAAATTCGACATTTGAAAATAGGGAACCATAAATGCTGAAATCATAACATCATGGAAGTTTATTTTTCATCCAATTAGAGCTTGGAATCACATGTAGAAGGCCATATTGTCAATTGCCTTTATTTATTTATTTGTCTTTTTGGATGATATCTTCAACTAACCCTCAACTGGGGCAGGGGTTTCCAATAGCTTCTATGGACTTGTATATGCATACTTTGGCAGCTTCAATTGATTGAAGCATTGATCACATGATTCACATTAAAGTTCAAACTGAGCTACATCTATCTACCTATGACTATGCCATCGAAATTGAGGTTGATGAAATTATGCTGCATGCCATGAAAAATTTTAGTGCATTCTAAATTTCTGACATGTACCTGAAAAAACAAGAAATTTCTTCTACGGAAAGAAAAACTAGGTGAATCTAGCAGCATGATATGACATACACTAACCACAATTTAAATATTGGGAAATTCATTAATCTACACCTAAAAACTGTTGATCGCTCACATTGTGAGAATCACAAAAGAATAACTCCTTAGAATTGTTTCCAATAGCAAGCAAATACAGGGATATCGCCTAAGGCTCATAATTTTTTAGGAGCAACACATAAAATTTTTTGAAGAATGGATCCACAAAATTGATATATCTTGTACCTGGCAGGTAATTTTTGTACACACTCAGTGGTTTGAAGTCTGAGATAGACGAAATGAACCACCAGCATACAGCATTTGATATACTGGTCGTATTCTGAGTGTCAAAATTATACTCAAGATGGTACCAAGTCCACAGACACCAGCCAAAACCAGAAAAGTGAGCCTGAAGCAAGTTGCACCATAGCAGGTGGAGTTTCCTTGATTTGCAGCTTCTGCATCATACACGTTGCCAGCAAGGAAAACTGAGAAAATAAGGGCACCAATTGGATTTCCTAGCATCATGACGCTACTGATAACACCAAAGTGCCTCAAACCAAAAAGCTCAGAGACAGTTGGGATCATTATAGAATATTGAACCCCATAGCAGATCCCAAGCAAAGCCGTTGCAGCATAAAGAGTGCCATCAAGAGCTGAAGCATAAAGTAAAAAAGCTACGATCATGATTATTTGTGTACTTGTCATCCAAAATGTTCTCGGTAGTGTTATCAACCTGCCATGATGATAGCCTCATCGATACACGCCCAAACCAAGTAAAAAGCAATCACAAGTACCAGAAGAGATTTCAAAGTCTTCCCGTAAAGTTTTGTTTAGATAAACTTATCGATAAAAACTTATAAAAGAAGATAAGATGGTAAAAAGAATTATTTTTTTTCTAAAAGTTAAAATTAATTTATGAATAAACTAAATGTGAAAATATTTATTTATAAGGAAGTTTATCTGAACACGACCTAAGAGACTAACATCGTAACAAATCTCAATTCAGTTCATAAGGGAAAAACTACTTATGGTAAGTCCTTACACAATTAAAAAACTATTTCTAATTGATGGGGACCATGTCATAAAGCTCAATGTAAAGTCGGGAACTTCTTTAGAAAATAGTCATAGTTTGTTTGGTCCACGATTGTGTAAATAGAATACATACCTAACAAAGTGTTCAGAAACAATACCAGCACCAAGACGACCCATAAAATTGCAAAAGCTGAAGACCGAAAGCAATATGGTTGTATCTTCTACACCTAAGGCAACTCCAATTTGAGCCAAGTTATTGAGAACTGTTACTCCTGATCCAACCCCAAGAAAATAAGCAAACCAGAGAAGCCAGAAATCAGCCTTGACCAAAGCTTCACGGAACTTGAAATCATCACCCCTCTTAGGCCTCCTTTTCTTCCTTATCGCTCCCTCCCCTTCTGCTATGAGTGTCTCAACATCTGAAGCATCCTCACTTTCATGAAAACTTCCAAGATTGGCAGCTGAGGAAGATGGTGTCAGCAATGGACTTGTTTGAGTTGAAACATCATCACCTGTTAGCAACTGATCTGAAGAACCAAGCAGTGGAACGTTGCTCCTCTTTGAATTAGCAGGAAATAGTGTCATTTTGACAGGAATTGCAAGGGGAGTCATGAGAAGTATAACCATTATAGCAACCAAGATGTAGGATACAGCATCATCTATAGAGACCATGTCACTCACTATTGTGGTGATAACAAGATAGGAGGCAAGTAAAACACTTGCAACTTGGACAAAAATAAAATGCACATGCACCGAAGAGTCTTCCCCAGAAGGAGGGGTACAAGGCCGAACGAAGTACATCATAACTAAACATACGACAGGAATTCCAATTGCCAGGAACAAGAGTAATTCAGAAGCAGATGATTTCAGCAACATGCTATATATTAAGGTGTATACTGCAGCACTAATCCCCGCATAACCTTTAAGAATGCCAGAGATGGTGCCTCTACTGAGAGGAAAGTTTCTCATGTTGGTGACAAGCACGGCTGTACTAAACCACGCACTGCTGTTAGTGGCAACACAGAGGGCAAGCCATAACTGCCAAGTCACAAGGATCAAAGAGATATAGCGATACAATTATTCTAAAAATACATAGGATACAATATGTATAAGATAGTCTAGAGATTCACAAAACATAGTAAGTATATAATTGTAACTTTGCAAATTCAAATTAAGAACATGCTTCTTAGATATTACTAAAAACAAAAAAATTAGTAACAATAATTTTGTTCTATGTTTCTATATTCTACTTTTGAGGGTTGAATTAGGTTTAGATTGACATTCTAAGATGATATCAAAATTATTCTAGATCCATTAAAAAATGTCACTCATCATTTATATATGTATTAAGTTTAATAGTGTTGAGCATGAGGTAGTATATAGAGAAAATTTTAAAACCAAAAACAAAGCATTTAAGCATGAGCAATTATCACCTTAGACTGATTTTATAACATAAAGTTAGGCCCAAACCGAGATTCTGAGATTTATCAATTGTATTGAAACTTCATAATTTTTTTAAAGGCTTATATTGAAGTATCCAGAGTGTTAGTATGAAATATACGTAAAAGCAAATTAAAGTATTGAGTGGTTTGTGAACATATTTGGAATGAGGAATTACCAGGAGATAGGGGAATTGCGAAAGAGTTTGGCTAACAGCAAGCCAGATAAGGCCATAGCCAAATAAAGAAAGGAGAGAGCCAAGCAGAAGCAAAGCCCAAGGAGGGAACTTGTTGGAGGCAATACCAGGAAGCAGAGCCATGTTCTCCCCAACATCATTGGCCACTCCAAGAATACTGACCTGTTGCTGGTTGAGACCCAACACTGATTTGAGGGCAGAGGAATAGAGTGGGAAGTTGTATGCATTGCCAGATGCTATTTGAGTCCAAACTGCAGCTGCAAGACCAACCCAAGGAGGTCTGCTCCCAACTTTGAGAACCAGCTTTGGCATTTTTGCACTACAAGCCCACTATTTGTTTTGTTGAAGGATTGGATATTATAAGGCTCCAAAGGAAGAAAGGTTAGATTAGTGTGAGAATTGAATTGAATTGAATTGAATTGTGGTTAAAGGACAAAATACTCAACTCCAACACTTGTAGCAAATAATGCGAACCAAAATTACTAGTTTCTCTTGAGTGTTCTGCCTCATGCCCAGCCATGACCTTGACACTAATTTTAGTTTATCTGTCAGTGTTACCAAACGGTCCAAACCTAACTCAATGAGATTTCCATATGTTCTTAGTTGGAAAAAAATCTCATCCGTTCAGTGTCTCTTGTCTATTCTGAGAGTATTTCAAAAACAGTTGTCAACTCATTTTTAGTTGGTTTTATCATGTCATGTCATATTTAAAGAATTCACTAGAGATGGGTCTTACATATTACTGTATATTTTTATATTTTTTTAGACTTAATAAAGAATATAAATTAGAGAATTTCTATGGTACCTTCTATAAAAGAAGGGTACCAATACAGTCGATGATGTGTCAGATGATGTGTCGTTTATATAAATTTACGTGTCTTATATAAAATCCATGTCATTTTAAATTTTTTATTTATTTAAAATTCACAAACTGAAGTTCTCGTTTTATAATTTCGTATCTGGCTTCTTTTTAGGTTTCTGTTTCTTTCCTCTTTTCCCCGTTCTATCTCGCCGACGAACTGGTCTTGCGGGTCGGCGAGTCGTGAAGGCGGAGAGCGCGACCGCCGGCGAGGCGTGGGGGAGGAGCGTGGCGGAGAGGGAGAAGACATCAAAGCGGCCGTCTTCTTTCTGTGGTTGAACCAGGCCCGGGCCTCGACCACCTCGCTTCCGCCCGTGATTTCTAAAATAAAAGGGGTCATAGCGGTCTCGGGCTCCCGAGTGGCGGTTTGGGCTTGTTTTTGGAGCCGGGAGGGTGGTCCCTGGGGCGCCTGACCACTTCAGTTGTGGCCCCGTGGCCGGCAGAGGCGGAAGCGGCGTTGGGGCGGGCGTGGTGGTCCATGGGCGTTTGACATTCCCGCGAGAATTGGAAAAGTTGGTGGATTCTTCTTGTATAGAAAGAAAGCGCTAGTTTAGTTTTGCCGGATTTGTGAGTCTAGGGTTTAATTATTTCTGT